>NW_024609839.1:35966469-36566469 GCF_016920785.2 Ixodes scapularis
TATTTTATGAGTTAAAGTATTTTTGTGAGTTACGTGTAATACTGGGCGACAAATGAACAAAAACCAAAATGTAAGCTTTTATAGCCGCCATACAAACACAATATTACATTATCTGTTAATTTTACATTATAAAGCACTGCAATAAGTAACTAGAGAAAAACAATTAGTCAAATAAAAGGTAGACTTTTTAGAAAATTAACCTTCTATTCGCAAACTTTTTGAAATAGTCCTTGCTTTATGAGAAAATACTGCCCTTTCTTTTTTACACAGAACATCAAATTTGCTATCATTAGAAAAAGTATACTCTAATCTTTCTGAAAATACTAAATATGTTAAGACACCTCATATAGGTCACACAGAAGAGCTGGTAAATATTCACAAATATTGTCTAAAAACGTCATATTGGGAATTTAAAAAAATATATAGTTTACATAAATAATCGCGTTAAAATTATTTATCAGATAATGAGTACGTTCCCAGGTTTCTATTAAAAAAATAGGAGGCGCCAATTTTGAGTTAGTGTATTTTTGCGGGTAAGTTGATTTACTGACAAAACGGTCAAACAAAATCATACTTCAAGCTTTTGTAGCTGCTATTTTCTATTTCTATTACCCTATAAAGCATTGCAATAGCTAGCGAGAGGAAAATGAGCCAAAGAAAAGTTTTTTTTTAGATACCCAACCTCTAATTTGCAAAAATGTTGTAATAGTCCTTGCTTTACGAGAATACGCTGCATTTTATCTTTTGCACACAACATTAAAGGTTTTATCATTATAAAGAATATACTCTTAGCTTTCTGGAAATACTAAATATGTTACAATAGGTCAGTTAGGTCACACGGAAGAACTGCTCAAACTTTGACAAATGTTGTTAAAGAGACACACTTTGACAATATTTAAAACAAAATTGAAAATAAATAATCACAATAAAATTATTGACCATTAATAATCCCTGTTTGAGAGTGGCCTAAAACTTTAGATTGAACTACAAAAAAAAAAGTCAAAAAGTAGAAAGGAGTGAAACATGACACCTCCGACAGGCGAGAGAAAGGTCAGTTGGCACCTCGGCTGCTTAAAATTTCCATAACTCGAGAACGAAAAATCGCACAAACTTGCTGTTTTCACTCCCTGCCACAAAGAGGTTTCCCCAAAACATATAATTGCTTCGTAAAAATTAAAAAAAAAAAAAAATTGGACCCCAAATTCGTGTTTGAGTTGAGATGAAACCACTTATAAAGTTTTTTTTTTTTTAAGTTTAACAAAAATTTTTTTAAAGGCCATGAAAGCTATATTAATGCGGTCTGCGCAGGTGAGTTATATGTCCAGGGGGACATAGTATAGTGAGCTAATCGTAGCGACCAGTCGGCTAATTAGTTAAAATTTGTTATTTAGCTTATTAATTAATGAAAATAGACAAATAGTTCCAAGTAGAAACTTGCTCAGCGTCATCAAAAACCACTAAATCAGTCATTTTCAGAAAGACTTTGAGCGCGTGAGAAACGAAGTAGTGCACTAAAATTATCACTCGTGGAGCAGGTACAAGGCTAGCGGTTTCGGTAAGACGACCGCGCGATTTTTTCATCTCTTATCTAGCCCCAGCCTTGTTCCTCCTCCACGAGTGGTAACTTTAGTGCACTACTACGCTCCTCACGCGCTCAAAGTCTTTCTGATAATTACTGATTTAGTGGTTTTTGATGTTAAATTTAGTGGGCAAACTGAATTGGTGTTGAGGTCACGTGACCTAAATTTTACCGCTAACTCTAGTGGAGAAACTGATTTTGCTCATGGGTAACGTGACACGTAGTCATGTGACGATATTTTCCCCACTAAATTTAGAGGGGAATCTGAATTGGTGTTGAGGATGAGGAGGAGGAGTGGAGGAAAGGAGGGGGAAGAGAGAAGGAGATGAAGAGGGTAGGGTTCGGAGGAAGAGGAAGGGGCATACCCTCCCGTCCTTACCTTCCCATAATCCCCTCAAGAGTTGGGCTCTAATTTCGCATAACAAAGATCTGTAAACGTCTTTCATTTTTTACCGGAACTATTCAGCATGGTCGACAGATTGAAATGAAGCGTTTGATCAGGGTACTTAGTACGGGATGGGGGTATACCATTCATGGCTGTTGATGTCGGGCGAGTTTTCTCGTGTGTATGTCAATAAGAGAAGTCTACTTCACACTAGCCCTTAGTTACATACAAATATTAAATCATTATTATAATTACTCAATACATTTCCCTTCCTTTCGCCACAAACGGGATCCTCCATCATCTGCGCCAATCTACAAGGGGTCCGCGAAACATCAATGGTTGAGAACCATTGTCTTAGGGTATGCAAAATGGTGTGACGTTTTAGGTTAGCTACCTGAATGAAATGATCAATGCGGTGCTGGAGAGCTCGTTGGTACGTGGGCAAAGTTCGAAAATATACATTTACTGGACGGTTGTTATGTTAAAGGTTTCCTGAAAATACAGTTTTTTCAAGAGCCTCGTTGGGACATGCAGCTCAAAAAAACTAATTTCACGCGAAGGAAAAAATTTAGAGCAATATTAACGGCGCGAGATTTGTTTTAAATTGTGCGCGCAGTCATGACGTCACGGAATGGTGGTACACTGTCTCGACCTCAACGAGATGGTAATTCACTCTCTCCACGTCAACCTGATGGCCAAGCCGATCCACCTCTCCTCCACGCGCTTGAAATGCCAAGAGAGAAAACAGGTGGAAAGGAGGTGACTACCGACTAAATCGCGTGTCGCGCCATCAATATTGCACTAAAATATTTTATTTTCGGAAAAAATAATTTCTTGACACGCGTGTCCCACCAAAACTGTTCAAAAAAAGCTTTTTTTTTTTCTTTTTTTAGGGCCTTTTTAAGGGATCTGAATATGGATTTTCTGGGGTGAGGAAATTAAGCAGGCGGAATGGCACGACCTGCCCTTTTTTGTAAAACATATAATTTAGTAAGATTTGTTTTTGATGTGGTGCCCCGTACAAGGTTACAGTAATTAAGATGGAAACAAATAAACGAATTATAAATTGCTCATTTGATTTGAATAGGAAATGTAGCTTTAAGTTTTGTTAATAAGCCAACGCTCTCTGGTAGCTTTGTTATTAAAATGTCGATATGAGTATTCCAGCTCATATCCCGTCAAGAAAATACTTTAATTTGCTCTACTAACTCAATTTCCTCGTTGTTTATAAAAAGACAAGGAAGGACATCTACCATTTCATTACGAAATCTAAACAACATAACTGGTTTTATTACTGTTTAATTTTAATTTATTTCAGTTGTCTACACAATAAATCGGTCGTCGACTTCCTGTGTTGTAGAAAATGTTGTAACAACAGGGTTATGCATACCAATACTTGTAGCATCCGCATAAATATTTACCTTGATATCAATATTCCAACCCATGGTAACAATATATTAATATACAAAACGCACAATGGGCCCAATATGCTGACCTGGAGAATTCCCGATTTTATGGCAAGCCTACCGGAATTATACTTAGAAAAATATACGTCTTGATATCTATTTTGTAGCAATGATTTCAAAATGTCTAGCGCATTTCCTAATTAAAAATAGGCAGTTTAGCTAGGAAAAAATCATGATCTAAGGAATCAAAAGCATTTGAATAATCTAAAATACACCTAGTGTTAGTTTTCGTTCGTTAAATGCCTTTAAGATAAATTGTTTCTGATTAGACAATGCCATCTGAGTAGAACAGTGCCTACGAAAGCCAAATTGTGAGTTTGATATTAAAAAAAAAAATATTTTTCAAGATGCGCGAGGAATCTTCAGTGTTACATTTTTTGGAGTGATTTAGCAAAAAAAAGGGGAAGAATAAAACTCGGTCTAGTCTTAATTTCTTTATATATAACATTTCACCGGCCTTGTGAAGTACAGCGAACTTTTGATAGTTGCATCTGAAGCGGGAAACAGTCGGTTCCAAATGCGAGGTTATACATGTGTGTTAAATATTGTGCAAGAACAATGACGTATTTGGTAAGCGCCACTTGCATGTTATCGACAACAATGCTTTTGCAATTCTTAGGACTCATGCCGGTTGTATACACTTCTACACCGTCATTCGGAAGTAAAAAAAAGTTACATATACTTGTAGTGATGTGATTGCTGCGCCAATTGCGCCAAACTGCGCCAAGTTGGTAACCTTGCTAGATCCTGCTACATTTCGCCCAAATGTGGCTAGTCTGCGCCACTCCTGCGCCAAAGGACCAATTTTGGTCGCCTTTCAAAAACTAAACTAAACTAAGAATTGTAATTGAGCATGCGCGAGCTAGGTGGCACAAGACGCCGCCCGACACAAAGTACCCTGTACCAACCGTCTATTCGGTCTTGCATGGTTTTTTCCGCCGTCTCGCATTTCGCGCTCCCGTCGTCTCAAAAATCTCGTCTCGCGTCTTTTTTTTTTTTTAATTTTTCTAGCGATAGACGCGGGCGTGTGCGGACGCGCCGACGTTAGTGTGCCGGGTGCCAGACATGCCGTCATTATGTGAAGCGAAACCACGTTTTTGCGCGTCGAGAGCAGTGTGTAAGATAGACAGGTGAGGAAACGAGAGCCAAAGGAGCGACCGGATTGTGTCCCCCCCGGTTTTTTTTTTTTTTTTTTTTTCTGTGGCGCCATCTTTGTGGAGCACCGCGAACTCTCACTCCGGGTGGGCGAACGGTGGCGACCGGCTAAACTGGCGGAGAAGGTTTTTTGTGGATTTTCAGTGGAGGACTGTCGTGCTCTCGGTTTATTTTGCGCCGTCTCCCATAAAGTTCCATGCCAATTCGATTCCAATTTTTTTTCTTCTCGCCGCAGCGCCATCTGTCGCAAATCGGAGGTACCCGCAAGCAGACCAGTACACAATCCGGTCACGGCGCTGCGGTAGGTTTTGATGGGCCGTTTCCCACCTGTCTATCTTACACCCTGGGCGAGAGTTACTTGAGCTCAAGCGCTCGCGCGACCACAGTCACCGTGGTCGCGGGACGTCGTGTGTTGCCGTCCCCACGCCGTGGTAGGTATGGCGCTTTCTAAACTGAAACGCATCGACATTCCTGCTCTTGTTTAAATCATACCCCGATATCAAAATCCCTTTATAACTCAATGAATGCTTGGCGAAGCTTTGATCACCTAGGTTTCTCTCAGTGGGCTTTCTTTCGAGAGGGACCCCGGTACGTGAAAAATCTGCCGCGAAAGAAGGTTGATGACGAGAAGTGAGCTAAAGCAAGGAAGGCAATATCTGCGCGCTGAACCCGCACACCGCGCTTGTTTGTTTCAAGTTCAGTCGTTGCACAAAGCGCTCCAAGAACTTTTTGACCCTGACTCGCAAGGTCTTACATCGATACGCTCAGTTTCTTTTTTTTTTTTTCTGTATGTTTAGTCTATACCTTGCCTGCCGGCCTGGCAAGCACGCGCCGCTGTACTGTTTATTGTCGCATGCTGGACAGTTACATTTTGCATACTATTTTGGGAATCAGTTGGCGACGGAGCGGAGTGGCATGGTTTCGGTCGAACAGCCGTTGTCTCCGCTCGCGCGACGAAGCACGTGTAACTGCAAACCTGCGAAGTTGCCCTCAGGTGCATCTGAACATGATTGCGCGCGAGGCACGAGCCAGGACGCTTGCAATTCATTGTTTTACGTTTGCTTACTTTTTATAAAAATCTGCCAAGTCGGGAACCAGTAAAACTATGGCAAGTGTTTTTTTGTTTTTTTTTCGGAATTGCTTGGCAACGTTTACAGCACTCTTACTTGTGGGATGTCTCAGCAGCAAAAACACAAGCAGCGAGTCCCGCCCCAACATGTCACATCACAACACAACATAATGTGCCCTTCGTTTGTCCAGCACTTAAAACAAATATTTATTTTTCTAAGAATATATGCTTTAAAAGTCACTTTTTCTGCTCCGAAACACTGTTTTGGCTGCTCCAAAGGCCAGATTTGCTGCTCCGAAACACTGTTTTGGCTGCTCCGAAAGGTGCTCCAAAATGGGTTAGGCCAATCACATCACTGTACTTGTGATGCTGGCATCCACTCTAGTGATTTAGTTATGCAGGACGATAATACACGGGACGATGCACGAACGTTTAGAAATAAATTATTAAACGCATTGGCCACGTTCACTTCGCTTAAAATGACATTATTTGGATTAATTTCTTGAGGTACACTTTTAGGAGGCTTATGATTCAGTACTGAACGTGTTATACGTGGTTAAAGTCAGCAAGCCACGTGAGGAAACCGTATAAGAATACAGGAGACGGGATAGCCGCTGACCCCACAACTCAATATTTCATCTAGAAGAGAACAAGAGAGAAGATGGCATATAACCAACAGCCACGTGCTTACGGAACGAGAACTCTAGGGCGCGGGGCAATGTATTTTGCGCATCAAAGCGTATGAAAAAAAAAAAAAAGGTGATGGGTGGCAGTTGACCAGCATTCTCCCGGCTAATTGGGTTGACGCTCATGTCCAGTCAAGCCCGCAGCTGGTCACGGTGGCATCGATGAATGTCGCCGTTCTCCAGCTGCACTCTATACAAGACTGTGCCCATTATGGCAACCACAACTGCTGCTTTCCATCGCGGGCCACGGGTGAAACTTCTCATGTAGACCGCATTGCTCAGTTGGAATTTTTTCATCTTTGGGACTGGTCTCTCTGATTCTTTAATCGGATCCGGATGAAGCCTGTCTAGTGGCGAACGTAACTTCCGTCCCATCATGAGCTCAGCTGGTGTCTTGCCGATCCCTGAGGGGGAGGGGGGGAGGGGGCCGAGTACAGTTTGAATAGAAATCGCGAAATTTTCCACTGAGTATCTCCTTGCGATTGCGTCTTGAGTGTCCCCTTCACCTCCCTCAATATCTGCTCTGCCATGCCATTTCTCGCAGGTTAGTATGGAGCTGTGTACGCAACGCGGAGAGCATTCAGCCTGAGGAAGTCTTGCATCTCCTGGATGGCAACTGCAGTTCCGTTATCAGACAAAATGTTGCCCGCCAAACCATGTGTTGCAAGACACTTGCGCGGGCTTCTGACTACGGCAGTCGAAGTCATCGAGGGCATGATCCCCACTTCCACCCAGTTGTAATATGCAGAAAGGATTACCAAGAAACTCTCGCTTTTGACTGGACCTGCGAAGTCAACGTGCAACCTGCTCCAGGGCTGCTCTGGCTTGATCCAAAAGTCTACTGGTGCCTTGGGGTAGCTCTGACGGTTGGTTTGGCACTTGTCGCTGTAGCGCACGAACTTTTTTGTCTCTTGGTTGAGTTTCGGACACCAATAAGGCTACAAGTCGTTGCGTTCATCACTCTCATCGCAGGATGATTTGCGTGCAAGAGCTGTAGGACCTTGCTCCTTGGGGCTTTTGGGATCACCACAGGGTTACCCCTGACAAACTGTTTCAATGCACTGACAGCTCTGTTTCTTTCACTTCGAAAAAGCCGGCGCTTTCGCCTACCACGACAGGCCTGGTGCCTACGCACTGGGTGGGGTTGCCGACAGGTTAAATTCCCAATGAAGGTAAGCCCCAGGCGCCTGGGTTTGATCCCCTCAGGGCCCGCACATTGGTCGAAGCATGCAGCGGGGGCCGCGAAACCTCGAAAGGGGTCGGCTGCAGCTCGCTTATGGTGAAACCTGGCTGTCTGACCCTCTGCAAGATCATCAGTGGCAGAAAGGCCCTAGCGTCAGCCAAGAGGCGGCTGCAACGTGGGAATGCACCAGCGGAGCCGAAAGGCAGCTGCCGACGTGGGAGTAAACGGGGCAACGAAGGGCAGCAAGGACAGTCTGACGCCTGCTTCAATCGCGGACAGCGTGGCCACTTCTGCAACGAGTGCCCATAACGTCATATCCGTGAGCAGAGCCAGGAAACCATCGATGCCAGCGACGCTGAACCGGGAGCTCTAACCGCCGAAGGCCACGGCCAGCCTCAAGACCTGTGAGTCGCAAGCATGGCTCCCTTCTGTCGGTCGATTCGCACTACGGACCAGGATATTGACCGACGCGCGACAATTTGTTTACTTGACGTGCCTTTTGTCGCACCGGCCGACACCGGAGCGGGAATTTCATTTATTGGAGACGTCGTTTTCGAGCTATATAAAACAAGGAAAGCAATACTTAGTTCGTCGTGTACGCTTCCGCAATTAGCATCAAAGTCACTGCTTGACGCAGCGGGCGCCATAAGGCTTCGAATTTCCTTTAACGGAAAGAAAAGTATCAGCGCTTTTCTTTATCTGCCCGGATTGACCCTTTTTATTATCTTGGACCAGGACTTTATCGCAGGCGAAATATTTCGCTCAACTTTGCTTCTGGCGGCTACTGGTTGAGCAACCAGCCTCATGTAACACCTTTTACACAAATCAAATTTAGGCGTCTTACGTGCCAAACCAACGAAGGTCATCTGGCACGTCCCAGCAGAGACCGAGGATTAATTTTGACGGGATCTTTTGACGTGCCACCGAAAGTTCAGTTACACGGCTTCTTCTCCGCAATAAGCCTCCGTCAGATTGCGGGCACCTCAGCCGGAATTCGAACCCGCCACCTGTAGATCCATAGGACGGCGCTTTGCCTCAAAGCCACCGAGGTACCCCCTTTAAAAGGCTAGAGGACTGCATCACCGGGCCGTCCCTACAAGCCGATGGATGGATGGGCAGCAGCGTAACCTGCTGCTGCCCATCCATCCAGCGTCCGAGACTCCCTGCAGCCGTGTCCATTTCTCAGCGTGCAGAAACGGCAGCTAGCGAGCATCCTGCGGCCGTACACACCGATGTTCAGGGACGTTTAGGGCAAGACCAACGTACTGATGCGTCTCATCGAGGCTGTTGACGCCAGTCCTTTGCGGTGCTACCCGAGACCCGTCAGCGTCCCCAAACGAGCCCTCCTGGACGCCGCTCTACAGGAGATGCTGGACACCGGTGCGGGTTGAGAGTCCCAGAGTCCGCGGGCTTCCCCCGTAGTCTTGCCACCGAAAAAAGACGGCTCTGGACGCCTCTGCTTGGACTACCGCAAACTCAACGCGGTCTCCCTGAGAGGGTTGTGCATTTTCCCTTTGATCGACTCGATCATGTACGCGATTGGCGGCAGGAAAGTGTTCACCACTCTAGATTGCAGTCGAGGTTTCCTGACGATCAAGGTAGACCCCGCTGATGCCCCGAAGACAACATTTACCTGTCACAACTAATTGTTAGATCGCCTTCCTTTCGGTTTTTCGAACTTGCCCACTAGTTTTCAGCGCCTAATGGACATTGTTTTCGGTGACAGGAAGAACAGATTTACGATAGCTTACATGCATTACGTCGTTGTTTTTCCCATTCTCTCGAGGAACACTTCTAACATCTTAAGAATGACCCCGAGCAATTGCAATCTGCCAGCTTGGCAGATCACCATGAAAAAATGCATCTCATTTTGTCGAAGATTATCATTATTGGTTTCGTAGTGGGCAACGGAGTTCTCCGTCCGAACGAGGATAAGCTGAGTGCGATATCTGAGTACCCGCAACCACACAACGTCAAAATCTTGCAAAACTGCTTAGGATTGACTGGGTTTTATCGCCAGTTTATCCCACACAGCGCTCAGATCGCTAATCCCTTGAATCTGCTTTGCGCAAATGAGAAACGTAGCGTTGGGCACAAGAACAACAAGACGCTTCCCATTGGCTCTCAAAGGCGATAAACGACGCCACTTTGTTACAGCTGCCGGATCGTGACCCACCGGTTGTTGCTCAAACAGACGCAAGCAACTCCGGACTAGGCAGTGATACCAAACTGAACAGAAAGCTCCAGAACTGAATCCTAATCACACTGCTGGCAATGAGTTCAAGAAAAAAACTTGGCAGGCGGCATTCAAACAACGGATATTGCGGTGAGTCGTGTTTGCAGACTGTATTTTGTATAGTGTATGTGCTGTGTGGCCCCGGCTTAAGGGACCACCATAAGGAAACAAAAGACCTCAAGACAAACATTTCCTCTCCCACACCTCTAAACTCCCGCTCAGAGAACGCAACAGCCCTATTCTACACCGGAGTGACTTTGTTCGTCATCCCTAAACGAAACACAGAAGGCCACGTCACATACTCTCCTTGATCACTTCAACAAAAAACATTCAAGGTCACCACCACTCAAAACCCAGGACATGCCACAATCAAGAGGTACCTATTACATAATTCCTGACACACACCCACCATGTTGCCTGTGCTTCTTCGCAAAACCTGTATTTGTTGAAGCAAATAAATGCTAACATTAAACGTGCTGGCCAGTGTTTTGCTGCGAAATTTTCTGCGAAAGTCGCGAAAGACTACTCGCTTCGAAGGTTTAGTACTCTTTTGAACCAATGTCTTAAAATATACTCCCGAGGATAACTTGCAATTATGAAGCGCTATATAAGGCGATTAAGAGATTAACTAATCGAATGAAAACTTGAATTTTGAACTGGTACATTGGCAAGGTTCCGAATTATTCCTACTTTTACATGATTTGAGGGGCAGCCACTGAATGATGAAGAGGTTTGCTGCGTACGTTCCATATTCTCTACAAAGGCCGGCATTAGTTTCAAGTTGAACACCCAGGTATCGTATGTAACCGTCCCTCAGCTTTTGTAAAGACAACTTTAACTCCGGAGCGCTTTCACCCACTTATTTCTGAAGAGATTCTCTAAAGACAGGTTGGTAGATCAAACCAAAACATCGTCAGCGTTCTTCGCACCTAAAAGAGTTTTGTTGAACGCAAAAAACGTCGTTTCCAGGTCACCACTTTCTCGACAGTTGAGGAACTTCAAACGGGTGGATTACGCTTGTGGGCGAAGCTTCGGGACTGTTCTTGACTTGTCAGAGACTATAGGACGTCTGACCATCGACTGGTGTTGCCTTGTTTCGAAAGTCACGGACGTCAAGCCAGCCTGCCGCGTTGCGATTTGTTGGTGCTTCGCGGTTTGGTGAAAGCGGTCGGGAGGCATCGGTCCGGTAGCGACAGGCAAATCCACGCGATCCCAGTCGCTTTGTGGTTGAAAACGCGCGTTTCGACTGGAAACGGATGTCCGCTTCCAGTGTGAACGGGCCAAAAGTCTCGCACCACTTTTTTTTTTTCCGGCAACTTCCAAGCGACAGCAGTAGAAAATCAAGAGTCTGAACTGGGAGAGCGAGTCACCACATGCCTCCCCCGCTTCACGGGGGTCGCCATATTTGACGCCGAGGGAGACCGGTCCTCACTTGTATTTACATGCCAGATTATTCATCTTTTTCTAGCCTGCAATATTTAAGTTTGAAATAAAATGTACTTCTAGACTATAGACCCCTTTCGAAATACTGCCCCCTGTTGGCAGCTGTCGAATCCCTGCACAATGGCGAACTTAAACCTCAACGTCACGGCAGACTGAAAAAAACCCACCCACAGAAAAAGGTGATGAGCTCAGTGACGTTGCACTTTAAACGCCGTTTGATTGGCTCGTCGGCTCGTAATGTTGGCCGCGCTCCGACGCTCGCTATCTAATCCAGTGACTTGCACGTTCCTCGATGCAGTTGTTCCGCCATTGTGCAGTGGTTCCGACCTCTTAATAATTGGCACGCGAATTTCGAAAGGGGTCTATTAAAGTTTCTTAACACCCCGCTGGTGTGGAGCTTAATTTATGGGTGACGAATCATACACTACACTTCGTCTCACCCTACGATGGACTAAAGGCAAAAGCTTCGAACCACCAGATCCAATCACGAGCCACTTGGAAATTGCCTGGTATTTCGCTGCGATGAACGTTACTGAGTGACTCATCAATTTTACATTGCAAAGAAAGCCACGACATACAGGTTCTTCGAAGTGTCGAAGCTATAGAAATGATGCAGCGCATTTTGATTAGGAGCATTATTCGTCCACCCTTAATCAATGTTAAGCATGCCATAGTTTATCGTGGAACGTGATTGGATCCGGCGGCCCGTAGGTTTGCCCTTTAGTCCATCGTAGGATGAGGCGAAGTATAAAGGTGGAGATGGGTTTGAATGACACTTACCAGGATAAGCCACACCTGAAGACGCAAACAAGACAAACTCAGAAGTTGAGGCAGTAACGTGGTACATATCTCTCGAAAAAAAAAAAGTATAAATAATGTTTAGAGACATCGGTTACACGGTTTGAAAACATTTACCAACACGATTACACACCAATCTAAGGCAAAGGAGTTTATAAAAAGCACTGGGTGTTCACGAAGAAATAAAAACCGCGTGTTTCACAAAAAAATAAGAAAAAAAATATATATACACATTGCCGGACGCTATGTCTGCACTCGCCACCCAAATATAGTTTTAGCGACTGAGACCAGATGCCAACGTTTCAGGATTTGCCGTCATTTGATTCAAAATTTATACACGATTTTTGAACATTTCAATAAGAAAGTTCACCGACCAACGAGCCCTACTCATAGATAGAAATAAATGGTGTCTGCTGCCGAGAAGTATTTTTATTTTCTCACTGACAATGACACCGTTTTAAGGAATAATCTGGTTTGAGTTTGTATCTTTGACATTTATGAATAATGTGCTGGCGAGAGTTCAGTACTGAGATTCCTACACTAAACTTATTGTCCTATTCGTGCTCTAATTATTCTCTCGTAGGTATAATTGTGAAGAGTTAGACTGCTTATGAAAGCATAAACTGATTTCTAACGGTGCACTACCATCCCGAAATTCATTCCGTTCCTCCGTTTGTGTATTTTCCGTTACATTTACCGGGAAAATCGATGTTACACGACGACGTCACGCGATCCGTTTCTTACTAAACTTAGCGGGAAAATTTATTCTACGGTAACTTAGTACTCAGTTTTCCTTTTATATTCATCGTGAACATTTGTAGAAGCAAAGGTGCTTTACTGCCCGAAAGGATCATATAATTCCCTCTAAACAAAAATAAACGATTTCGTTTCAAAACCTGCATTTTATGCATTCTATGACTTTGGAGATAAGAGCGGATTTCAATGCTTACATTTACTGTTTAAAGCACTTTTTATGAAGTAATGTTTTCTAAATGTCCATGAGAAGCATCAATACCGATATGCAATAAAAGAAATTTCCCGCGTCTCAAAGCCAAAAACGAAGTATCGGATCTTGGTATGTGAACGCGAAAGGAGACAAGGGACACACAAAAACACGTCAGATTCGGACAGCGTTCAACTCGCAAATCGTTTATTCTTTCGTGCGGCGTGCATAGCCCGCGTGATCTTGACAGCGTCCTTGCCGGCTCAAGGTTTTTCTCATCCCGGTCGCCCCCCGCCGCCCCCCCTCCCCTCCGGACCGAGGCTCTCTATCCCATTCTCGAGAAACCCTTCACCGTTTCTGCTCCAATAAAGCGATTTTTTACCTCACATTGTTCTCGATTCTCTATATGAGGAAGGCCTCGCACACTTCCCGTCCCAACCAGTGAGGGTGCTTTTTGATAGCCGCCGCTTCGTTAAAGATGAGCTTGCACCCCTCGCAGCTATTCACATGCACTTCGGGTGTGGTTCTCCTGTTACTGAAAGCTAATATGTGTTATTTTAATCTTATATTAGACAACGCCCTGTCTGCCCAATGTAAGTCTTGCAGCAAGGCAGTGGAATCCTATATACTGCCTTCTTTTCGCAGTCGCCAAATTTTTCTTTGTGTTTCTTTTGGCATTTCTTTTCTAGGCTATCTTCTTCATTAAATTTTTGTATAATTTTTGAAAGTTTGTTCTTACACGTGAAGAGTGCGTTGTAATCATCCGAGAACAGTGTTTTGATGGGGTGAAAGAATGTGTGAGGGCACAGAAGGGTAAGAAATCTCCTTGGGTGTTTCTGTTTCCTTTTCACTTTTCTTGTTTGCTAATAGCCGAGAGGTCAGCAATTTTACTAGCTCTGTGGGGTACCCTGCGCTCCCTAGTCGCAGAGCTTGGTTCTTTAGGCTGTCCTCCCCATGATGAGGACATGACTTTATCAGTGATGATGACATGATTGACTTAATTATTTCTTGTTGAAATGTCTTTGACTGCGAGCTTTTAAACGGAAGTAAAGGTTTATTTGTTCTCTGCTCGTAGATCCAGCATGTCTTTGTTTTTTTTTTTGTTTTTTGTTTGCTTTTTAACTTTAGATCTAGGAACTGTAGTACTTCGTTTTCTGTGTCTTCAGTGAAGTGTAATCTCACCGACTGCATCTGAAAGTATGAAGTTGCGTTTTTTTTTTTCTGAATTTCATTTGTGTGCATTATGAGGTAATCATCTACGAAGCGAAAAATATGTGTCTCCTTGAAACGCACAAAAGGGCACGCATTTTTGGAGACCAGATCATTTGGGTTCTTTGAATCAGCATAGAAAATATTTATAAAGACGCAACTACCAACCCACACGAAAGCAGGTGATGTTGGGGAACCACAAGGGCCTGCAGGTTTTCTCAACTCCTCCAACCGGCATCTGCCACCCCAAACTGTAACAATCCTCAACGAAGGACCGAAGTTCAACCCAGGTACAGGACGGTTTCGTATCCACGTGGTGGCGACTATTCATCGAGCGTCAATCATGGTGCCAGGGACCGAGCAGGACCAATTCGTGACCTCAGCGGTGCGCTTAAGTCTTCAAGGAGAAATTTGTGATGAAAAAAGAAAAAAAAAAAGACAGAAGCAACCTTAACGCTATCCGTGAGCTAAAGCCCTTTCAGCTGCGCTTACTGAAATCAGACAAGGAAGGAGACTTTGTAGTGTTGAGCGATGGAATGCAAAATAAAGAATCCTTAAGAGTGGTCAAGAAAAGCTTTCCTGAAAAACGATCGAACCCTTCCTGAGAGCTTAAGGAGAAGGTGTGCGAAGTACTGGAAAAGAACGAATTGGATACTGTTTCTGCATCTTTCAGAAAGGAAAGGAATAACCGCCTTGAGGCGTTTTTCAAAATTAAAACTTATAAGCCAGAGAAGCCGTACAGGTAGATAGTACCCCAGGTAGGGACGTGGCAAAGATACTAGGCCCGTTCCGTCAAAAACAATTAAACACTCTGAACGTTTCTCATCCCCTCAAAATCTGATATTCCAAAGCAGTGGTTTTAAACCATGCATGTTTCGCAGACCCCTTGTGGATCGCCGGAAATGGTGCGGAACCCCGTTCGTGGTGAGGGGAAGGGAAAGGTATAAAGCAATTATTATAATGATTTAATAAATTTATATAGCTAAGGGCTTGACTTTTCGCATTGCCATACACACGACGAAATTCACTCTAAACTTGGAACATTTTGTTCCCATCTAGAAAAAATACAGCTTTTATTGCCGGGCTTGACTAATGACGGCTTTGCGGACCCCTAGAATGCCTTCGCGGAACCCAAAAAGTCCGCGGAAACCCATTTGAGAACCACTGCTCAAGAGATAGCCTGGAGACTTTGGACTTAGGTCTCCATAAACGGATGGGAGTGTTCTCACTCTACATAAGAAATTTATACGTCTCCCTTGAAACGAAATCTATGATTGAAAAAGTTGAATCTGCGGTCATTGAGCAAGCGTTTCTAAAATTTTAGTACGGCGCAGGGATAAGCCTTAGAGTTTTGCGACAGCTACTCAGGTTGTACCTTCCGTCACTACTCGTAGAGTTTCAAGACAATGTCTACAATCAAACAATGGTTGTGTGCGTTGGGCCCGCGGTGGCTCCTGTTCTGAGCGAACTTTATATGAGCGCCGTAGATGTGGCAGTCTTATCAGAGATGACTCGCTGGTTGACCTCGGGAGACCTATATATTTTTCGCTTTCTAGATGATTACCTCGTAATGCACACAAACGAAATTAAAAAAAAAGAAAAAAAAAAGATAAAAACGTAACATCATGTTTTCAGAGGCATTCGCCCTCGGCAAGAAGCAGCCGATCAGGCACCACACTCTTTCCACCAGCAGATTTCGCGCGATCTAGAAAGAGCACTCGAGAGCGCGCAGAAAGAACCATGCGAATTCGCCAATACATCGGGCAGAGAGGGCGGTGCCTAAACGATAGATTTAAATAACAACTATAAGCTTTCAGTAACAGGACACCTCCCCCTAAAAGTGCACGTGAATAGCTGAGAGGGACGCAACCCCATATTTGCGGCTATCAAAAAGCATCCTAACTGGTTAGGACGGGGAGTGGACGAGGCCTTCCTCATACAGAGAAGCGGCCACAGCAGCTGCCCCGGGGGGGGGGGGGGGGGGGGGGGGGGGCTTTTCTGCGTAATTTTTTTTATACCGGCAACTATCAGTAGTTTATTTTAGGGTGTACATTTTACAGCATATGTATATCGCCATGTGTCCGTCGCTCTGTGTCAATGTCAATCACTGTGCGAGCGTAGCCGCGTGTTCATCGCCGATACCACGGTGCACGCGCCGGTAAGCACATATCTGAAATCTTTAGTAGCGACTCCGTCGGAGTCGCTACTAAACGGACTTTTTGAGCAGCTCTGGATGGAGTAGGCGCCCTCTATAGGAACTTCCGGTTGTTTTGTTTCAATATATTTTTTTTTTCTGGTGGGATATCGTCGCAAGATGGCAGGCTGCTAAGGAAGCAGACAAAGCGGAGGTAAAAGTGATCGATGCCGCGTTACTTTCTCGCCAGAACTGGAGGTTGAAGCTAACGAAAGCACGCTAGGATCCCCTTACCAATGTATTTTGTCAATAAAGGCAACGTGGGCGTTATTTTGTTTACATGCCACTACTAGAAGCTCGTTACATGGCACGTGAACAGCGTCTCGGTATGCTCGGTAAGGATCATGGCCCGGGGGGGGGGGGGGGGGGCGCTTTGCTTTGGCTGGGTCTCACCAGGGGGGGGGGGGGGCACGAGCCCCGATGCCTCCCCGCAGTCTACGCCTATGGGCAACAGTGTGAGTCACAAATCCCTTAATCTGAGCAGAAAGGAGGAATGGTTTCTCGAGAAGAAGATAGGGAGCCTCGGTTGGGAGAGAGCGGAATGGGCATGACCTTGAGCCGGTAGGCGCGCTCTCGTGACCACGCGGGCTCTGCACGCCGCAAAAGATAATAAACCTGCTTCGCATTGAACACTCTCCATGTCTGACGTGTTTTTGTGTTTCCCCTGTCTCCTTTTGCGTTCGGATACCAAGATGTTTAACCAACACACTCTCCCAATTCTATCGAAGTATCGGATAAGGTTATCGAATCCCAAACGCAATCTACTCAAACGCACTAATCCTAATAACACACAGGTGCAATTTATATGCTTGGTATTTCGACGTCAAAAAATTTACTCTAGATTACGCTTCACGACACAAAACATGTGAATAAAAAACAGAGATATATAAACTTACAACTTGACACAATGCACATTAGTAGAAGAACGATGACCAGATTTCCCATGACTGTGACTGAAAAAAAAAATAATGTACACCGTTCTACCTTCTACGAACACTGCAAATAATCGCAATATTGGGATGTCTGCTTGGTAGAAGAGCGTGTTGGTTTAAGTCATGGATGAAAGATGTGGTTGTGTTGCCCCTGTTTTAATTGTTTTATTCTTTCCTCATCCATGACTTGGGATGTCTGAATTAAAAAAAAAAATGTCTGAATTAAAAAAAAAAAGTAAACAACATGTTATCGTATCGGTAAGTCACGTAGTGATTTTTTTTTTTTTTGATCACGAGATCACGAGTAATGTATTCACGGACTATTTGTGCTTAAAGCTGCATCTCCAGCAAATTTCACGATATCACAAACTGTGTATCTTGATCTTTTTCGCTGATAAATCACCAGCGCGTTAGAGCCAGGATGTCTTTAGAAACGGAGGTGTAATAGTTCCTTCAAAAACTACGCATAGCGCGAAAAAAGGTTGAAGCAGTAGTGGGTTGTAACAAATGCTCCATTAAATAATATTATTAGCGTTGAGTATAAGTGGGTAATTAACACATTTTAGTACTTCACATTTTTATTATTTACTTTATCTGTACGGTTTCATTATGAACAATAACGCGAAACATAAGGACACAGAGAAGACAACGCACAAGACAAGGCGCTGACTATCCACTTCATTACTGTTAGGAACTGTGACCAGACGACGATGGCGACGGTCATTCTTTTGGCGCCGAGAGCACGAGCAGCGCCGATCTGAATTCCAACATCATGCAATAAACACGTTCGTTCTTTTGGCTCCACAGTAGCAGTGTTACATATCGCCATAACGGCGATTCGGTTAGCAGTTTGCTCCATTTGCGACGACCACGGACGACCACGCAGGAAACGGTCTCCTGATCGGCGGGCCACCACCGGTAACCTGCTTAGGCATGGCTTATAGCGTTCCTCCCTTGGACGATGTCGCAGACAAGTGGGGATCGTATCTTATTAGAGTGGAAGCTTACTTCGAAAGAAATCGAATCACATCTGCAGCTCAGAGGCGAGATCTTCTAGTCTCGGCACAAGGAACCAAGGCTCTCAGCGTTTTATCCGCGACTTGCGTACCTGCAAAAGTGTCTGAGCTCACCTATGACGCGACTGTCAAGCACAAGGATAGTTACTTCACACCTAAGCCAAATGAGATAGAAGAGAGTTTTCATTTCTACAACCGTCGACACGGAGGTAATGAGACAGTTCACGATCTGTCCCTTCTCATGGTTCTGGAGGCGACGTGCTCCCTGTTGGATTTCGTTCACGGACATTGTCAAAATCGGAGAAAAACTTATCCCAACTAGAACGAGGGGCCTTGGCATTGGTGTTCACTGCTGCGAGGTTTATAGACGGTTTGTTGTGAAGGGATTTCACCCTGGTGACGGAACACAAGCCCTTGGTAGGACTTTTTCACCACGACAAAGGTCCCGCTGCCAGCATTCAACGGTGGTCCATCATCCTCGGTGTATACAGATACCGCATCGAGTATCGTACCGGGACAAGTAACGCCAATGCTGACGCCATGAGTAGACTTCCCCTGCATCTGGGTCCAAACGAACTGGAAGAGGAACTTCCAGACATAATTGCGTCTTCGGAAGAGTTTTACAGCGGTCTGGTGACAGCGAAGCAGATGGCACAGATGACTGCGGAAGAAACGGTGTTGCGTGATGTGATCAACTATACCCAGCGCAGATGGCCGCGGAAGCTGCCGGTAGAACAAGAAGGGCTTGGACCTTTCTGGAGCAGGAAAGACGAGCTTTCGGTGCAACTGAATGAGGACTGGACCGTTTGCCAAAACAGGTGCAGGACTTTCAAGCTTCTCTCGAAGGGGGAAGAGATGCTAGGAACTAGCTGTGACCAGACGAGAGCCCCGAGAGCGCGAGCAGCGCCGTTCCGAATTCCGTAATTATGGAATAAACACGTTCCTTGGCCTTGCTTTACAGTAGCAGTGTTACATATCACCACTTCGGAAATTCGGTTGGCACTTTGCTACACTTATTGTGCAGAAAATGCGGGCATAGGGTCTTCTTTTTTTTTTTTCACTGTGGTGTCGCTTCTTGTTTTTTTGAATGAGAAGTTATCCAAAGTCCAAAAAAACGCCATCTCAGTCTTCGACGTTCACAGATGGTGGGTTCACGCACGGCGTTTTCTTTCTTGCTTAATGGTAGGCCTCAAATATCATTCAAGACAACTGAGCTTGTTGTTTGTACAATATATTTGTGTCTTTGAACCGTAATTCACAGCCGCAGTCACGGCAATGCATTGCGAAATGGGAGAATGGTCCAGCTTTTAGCGAACTGTGATGTTTTTAATATCAGATGATTAAGCGTCTCCCCGTTTGTCTAATGTAGGAGTGTGCGCGAGAGAATTGGATTACGTAGACTCCCCTTTTTGGAAGGCACGAACTTCATGCCGTGCTTAATGTGGCATTCATTGTTGTCTGTTTGACTGCTTATGTTTGCGCGTGTTTTCCCTCGGCTACAATCCTGCTCAATTTGTTGCGGGCTGAGGACACGACGTTGACCCCATTTCTCGAGGCGACTCCCTTTATCCGATGAGAAAGGCGGTGAATATATAGTATAACTGTTGCATTCTTTTTGTCTTTCTTAGCCTTATATATTTGCTGTTTTGGGGGGACCCACTTTGATGTTACGGATTAGTTTCTTACATCCAGATGAGATGTATTCGTGTTGAAATACATACATTCGTATGATGAAATTAGCTCCCTGGTTTCAACAATTAAGTAATGTATACCCGGCAGAAACGTTCGTTTTAATCGCACATTCTATGTCCATTATACTGATTTCACGTCACCCTCAGGCCGACTGCAAAACTATTTCAATCATCTGGAATCAGATGACAATGCCAGTTTCAACCATAACTTACCTGAATTCAAGAAGTGCTTGATTTGTGTACTGACATAATTTTTATGCTTTGTAACTATTCCATTTTTTCTCGGTTTTTATAAAGTGTGTGAAATGATGAATCCTTTTAGTTTGTATTTTATGTCATCTAAGATGTTGCTAACAAGGGCACCAATATATAGGCTTCGGCCGTTATTGGGCTCTCATAATAAACAAACAAAAGTACAAATAACTATGTCGGGAAAGTTCGGGTCTCTGAGCCTCGCGATTTGTGCGGAGAAGCTTACTTTCATTTTGTGGATGCAGGATTTTGTGAAAGCTTACCTCGAACCACCAAGACATTAGATAAGGTATTCATTTTTCGAGGTTGGAGCATCCAGCATAAGTGTTTTATTTGACGTCTATTATAAAATAAAAAAAAATTATTTTCGTATTCCTTGGGGACTCAAAGTTGAAACGAAGGCCTAAACCTGCTTTAGTGAACGACCTTGGCATGTCTTTAGTTTTCCTGCTAAATTCTGCGTTCGCTATGAAGACCAAGTAGTTACCTACATACTTGAAATTTTTTTTTGTATTACTTAGCAATCTGTTCAAAGGCCCCGCCGACGTTTTCGAGAATATTACTGCGAACTATAGGTGCCACCCTTGAACCCATGCAAACGCCCGTCTTGTGTACATAAGCGTTGTCCTGCCAGCCGATAAATGTGGAGTTTAGATTAAATAACAAAAGTTCAAACACCTCTTCTGCTAGGATTGCGCTTCTTGTCTTGAACTTTTTTCATCATTTTGTTCTGAAATACATTATTTTACAGTCTTCATGAGTTTATCATTGGGCATAATATAACTCTTCAACACTAATACTGAACGCGCAGCATCCTACTGGGTTATTATCTTTTATGTAATCTTTTAGGTAATACATCAGTAATCTCAAGCGAATGGCCCTACTTTTGGAAAAGAAGGGCGCGATCACGCGAGGTCTTTGACGTCATTGTCCCTCGGGAGAATTTGAGAAGAAGGGGAAGCGGCCTCACTTCTCTCCTCCTCGCTTCGGTTACCCAGCTAAACGGGACGTACCGAGGAGGAGAAGGAATCGAAATCATGACGTGACCTGTCTCGTCGGCCTCGTCGGCCGTGTTCAATCCCACATTTCTTTTCCAAAAATACGGCGAACCGTTAGAGACATCTCTGTGTGAGTGATATCTCCAGCGGTTTATGCAGCTTTTCTTCTCGGTCTCTCTCCGTCATACAATTTTGACGGAAAATAAAATGCATTAATATTATTATGTTTTTGGATTTTGCAGCGACCCGCCTATTCTTCCAGCCTTGTTTTGTGAGCTCGAAATTTCGATTCAGCATCCCTTTAACGATTCATGAAACACGCATTCGTTGTTCGCGACACTCAATATAAAAAAGTGATGTGTGTATGTTTATAAAACAGGAAGTCAGTCTGCCTTACTAGGCGTCTAGCGCCTTAGCTGTAGATGAGCAATATATCGAGTGAGGTACAACCGCTAGCCTGGGGTCTTTAATGTGCACCAAGCAGTAGTGATACACGAACGCACGCCGGTACCATACTCATTCAGTAGGAAACGGGCAGGGTTAAGGATTGAACCAGGGTCCCGTGGTTCCGCAGCGCGATCTTTACGCTCCACGTGCTGCGAGCAGAAGCTGCGAGAATCCCGTTTGATACTAAAAGTTTAATGAGCGTGAATTACTGCCAAACTTGTACCAACTTGTGCCTTGTGTTATTTGTGATAACCCTGGGTCATATGGGCACCTATCCCAGCGCACTGCCAGATTGCCCGGCAGGGCTGTTTTACTGACCATGCATGTTATCTTGCTTGCTTGTTACCTTGTGATCAGCGGCCCGTGGAATGTTTTGGCGGAGTGCCGAAAATTGGTCGCGTCGATATGAAGCGGTATCAATGGCGTGAAACCGCGAAGTTATCCACTAACAGCTATAGCGTTTCAGGCGAAGCTTTTGGCGCGTTCTTAAGTCGTATTTCCCTTTACTCGTGTTCGCTTAAACGAACTAAGAACACAGCTTTTTGAGGAGAGATATCGCAGAATATAATGTCGCGGTTGGACACGGATCGACAAGCGTAAAACTAAAGGTATAAGTTAAATCGGCGAGCTTGTGCCAGAAACAAAAGAAACAAACGAGCCTCGAGAAGGCCGCCGCGAGCGTCGACGGCGGCAGCAGATAGCTACAATATCTCGGCCTGACAACTGCCTAGCGCGAGAAGGTGCGTCTTAGTCGGGAGAAGTGTGTCGACAAGGCCGCGGTCAACTTATCTACTACACTCAAGATTTCCAATATTGTACCTAGAGTGTTCATACGTACATTCCTACTTTGATTCTGTTTTTCTCCTGTAGGACTGACGAGAAAAAAAGTTTAACACACGCTTATCTTTTCCGTGTATCTTTCTGCTGTACAGTTTTGGACTGCAAAATAATGTTAGATTACTCTTTTAACAATGAGCCTACTTTCTTAAACATCCGCACACACCTAGAAGATTGAGTGTCTAGAAAAATTTAGAATAATATAAGTAAACATATTTTAACAACATTTATTATTTTTACCGCATTGCAATATTTGAAACATGAGCGTAGAAGCATTATTTTCGAACAGAACAATATTTTCTTTGTCTTAAAGTAAATCCACCATCTTGTGCCCATGCGTCATACCTTAACAAAGTAAAGTTAACAGCATTAACAAGTTTATAATATACTTCGAGGAGGGAAAACATGCTTGTGTCATAAACTTAAGTTACAAATTTAGTAATGGCTTTTAGACTCACAACATAGGTTGAAAAATGAGGCTCTGGGACGCCTCCCTCCGCATAACATACGAATAAAATTATGCGCTTCTTACCTCGTGAATGTCCAGTAATCTTAAGAGAATGTCCAGTAATCTTAAAAGAGTAGAAGCAGTAACTCAAATATAAAGTAAAGGAACAATAAAATTTGCTTACGAAATCCATCGTAAGGAAGTTTACAAAGCATGCAGGATTAGAAGTTCTTTTTTATATTTATTTATTTATATATATTCAGATGCTGTCGGCCCATGGGCCATTACTGGGATATATACTAGACGTAGCATGCATGATAGTTATATCTCCGTTAACATAAATGCAAACTCTTACTTGAAGGCAAGTCTGATGCGTCGCAGTCTGAAGACTGGACAGGCACATACAAACGAGAAAGAAACACTTTTTGAAGGCATATCCTGGTGTTTTTTCACTTTCATAGAATCACGGAGCACGCCAACTATGTACTACCATTATGTTCTCAAAGCTTCCCCGATGTGTAGTCTTGTTCATCTAACAAAAGTAAGCAAATTTACGGCGTTTCCTAGAAGAAAAAAAAAAAAAGAAAGTAGCTGTCAAAGTATTCCTATTTCGAGATGTATGTGTCCGTAATAATTGCTCCAGGATTTAGAAGAACAATGAATTAGTGGAAAAGTATTAAAACTGTATTTGTGTTTTTATTTTTTTTTTCATATTTAAAACCGGTCTTGGAGATGTGTTTGTCCTTTGTCCCCGTTGTTCCCTCTCTCTAGGAATTATCGTTATTTTTGTCCAGCTCGCTTGCACCTTTGCATTAATTACATTATCAGCATTCTTTAGTTACCTGGATTTCCTTAGGAAACAACCCATACAACAAATAAATATTGAAAATATAGGTTATATGGAGTGAACGTATACCAAGAACGTGTTTTACTGGCCGTATTGGTAGGTCATCATAGAGGCAATTTAGACTTTCTTTTTTTTTTTGCGTACAATAACTCATCACTTGCCACAAGTTTAAGAAATACAAAACTGCAATTGCTGCTGCCCGTATATTTGCACGCTTAAGCATCACCGTTTGTAGTAAGTTAACTTAAAATCATTCCATAGAGGCGCTCAATAAAGAAAGTTCACTCAAACGTACATTGCCTCGTTTAATGTTATTAGGAGGCCGACGGCTTGAACTGGAATTTAGAACAGTTTTTTTTTTCTGGAACAAGTCTGTACAATGCTTAGGTTCCTTAAAAACCAAGCAACGGTACTTGGCTTTAGATTTCTGTAGCAGTCCTGTTAACTTGAAGCGATGTGCCTTACGTGACAGCAGAACGCACGCAGGAACCGCTTACCTCCGTTCGGAACAGCGGCCAAGCAAGCAGAGGTCTTCGACGACGATTTGGTGTTCCCAAGTAATGATCCTCCTTTAAATAGAACATTCCGGCAAGAGCCATGGTGGCTCTAGCCAATCAGGTTACTCAGAGAAAGCTCATTAGGCAACGGTTCGAAAATGTGGCGCAAGGCTTTAACACGCCAGCGACGTCGAAGCGGCTGTTCTGTTGCCAAGTGGAAACAAATCACTGACAGTGCTTTATATCTCCATGCTCGCAAGTGAAGCGTGCGATGTACAGACCTTGATAATGGAGAGTTTTAATATTGCGTAAATGAGGAAAAGCGTTAGTGTTGCGTCTCCACGATTGGCCTGCGCATCGTCGCCATGCGTCGATCCAAGTCACACTTTAGGTTTTGTACGAGCGAAGTGCCGAACACGCAATGCTAACGCAAAGAAACACTGCTTACCTTTGCTCGCTTGCCCAATACTAAAACAATTACCGACGACAATCTGATGCAACGTCTACGCGACGTATTTTTTTTTTAATGAAACATATACTATTACTCGCTTCTAGTGCCTTTACCACGAGCGGACGAAAGTGTAAATATGCTTCTTAAATAAACAAATAGCAACATCGAATGTTCTTTTTGTTAATTACAAATATATCAAGGGAGAGCAGCAAGTTCTAGTGAATGAAACCATGTAGAACAGTACGCGTTTCAGCATAGCGTTCCGTAAAAGTGACTGTCTTTGAGCATGGGCCCGGCTCGGGCGGGGCTGGAGATTCCACTGAAAAGTTTGGTGTATTTCTTTTTTTAGTCCAGGCTCAGCTGGGACAAAGGTGCGTCGCATGAACTCGAACTTTGTAAAACTTTAAGAAGATACGAGCTCATTCGTGAATTTGGCTTGAAAACACTAAATAAAGAACGCAGACAAGCAGGAGGAAAACAGAGGCGATCCCCTCGAGAAGGGCAACATGGCTCACATTGCACATTCTCTTACTTTGCGAACAGTGTAAAAATGCGCACCATCGTGTGCATGGAGGTGCTAGTGTTTGTGAACTGCACTTTTAAATGTTAGTTGAGTTTCATTCCTCCTATAATTTAGGTCATTCTGAACACAGCGACCGAGAGAGATTGTCGGTAGGCACTCTCAACTGTATTTTTCTGTAGAAACTCACTCTCTGGTTTTGTCTCGGTCAATCCTTCAGTTTATGCTTCATGTTTTAGTTGTTTGCCGCTGAATAAATGTAGATTTGACAGACTGAAATGAAACTCTGACATTCCGACGCGATGAATTGCACTGTTACCAATCGTCGTATGAAGAACGGTCATGTGACAAGGGGGGGGGGGTCGTAAGAGTGAGGAACTGTTCTACTTTTTGATTACCTAGAGTAAGATTGGGTTGTCAGTGAGACTGGCATCTTGGCAGCAGGCAGAGCTGGCCTTTTCCTTCGTGTCGACGATGAAGCGATTGATTGGCATTTTCAAAAGTGCAACCCAAGCCACTGTTGGGCAATTCACTGGTGTGAATGTTGAACCACGGTTTAGCATATATGCCCCGACAGCGTCAAAATGTAATATGATATTGATCGTGTGTTGTCAAGACTATGATCCGCTGATTGAATTGAGGCGAATCTCCATAGCGGGTAACTACACAATTAATCTCCGTTCCTTTTCACTAAAAATAGATGTCTCTACACGATACGTCGTCATAACCTTTCAGCTCTCTCCCCTTCAGACCGCTCCTTCTTCTTGCCAGGCATTCTGAAGGCAGCGGCACCTCCAGTTAGCGCCTTGAACTGACACCGCACACGTGGGCGAGAAGAACATCACTGCACATCACAACTTCTATATCTTCCAAAGCACAACGGTTAGGCATCGGGCTTGAAAAATAATAATAATAGTCTTAATAATCTCTATTGCAGGAACATGTAAAACGAGGTACAGATACGAGTCCATAAAATCCTCTAGGGCCTGTATGAAGAACACGCAATTGATGAGCAAGCATGCAACTCTTGAAGAGACAGACAGAAAATCAAGTGCTCGCAAAATTTCTTTCCCTATACAGATAAGTAAAAAAAGTAAATTTAATATTACTCACAGTACATATGTGACATCAAACTACCTAAAAATCTAAAGGAGGGATACACAAATATATAATAAATAATAGCAATAATAATAGCAATAATAATAATAATAATAATATTTAGTGCAGGTCCTTCAAATACAACTATATACACTATCGGAACCGTCAAAGCCCTAAAGGCTTGTAGGACTAGTTCCCTACAAATTATTTAAGGCACACTCAAAGCAAGTTAGTATAAACCTTTCAGAGAACTACAAGGTGACTCAAGGAGACGGCAGGCTCTTTAAATCGACCGCAAAATTCGGTTTCTTAACCCATCGCGCTACAACTTTGTGCAGCGTTGTCCACAGATCGTGCATTTTTTTTTTTTTTTTGTAAAATTTGCAAAAAGAGCAAACTTACCTGAGGAAAACGTAAAGAAAGAAAAAAGGCTTAGCTCGTATGGAAACGCAGCGACGCCACCGGTCTTTAAACAACACGGCGCCGTTTCGCACGGGAGACAAAAGATGGCGCAACGAACGAGCATACGGCGCCGAGAGCCGGCGTGTTTAGCAGACGATTTTTTTCGGCTCAAAAGCGGCGCGCGTTCCGCAGGGTGGGACAGTCGCAGAAACAAAAACAGGCGCGGTAACAACAAGGAACTGCGGTTTCTCGTCTGCTAAAGACGCCGGCTCTCGGCATCGTCTGCTCGTTCGTTGGCGGCAGTTGGCGTCGCGACCGCTTGCGCCATCTCTTGTCTCTCATGCGAAACGGCGTGGTGTTGTTTGAAAACCGGTGGGTTCGCTGTGTTTCCATAAAAGCTAAACATTCTTCTTTCTTTATTTTTTCCTCGGGTAAGTTCGCTCTGCAAATTTTACAAAAAAAAAAATGCACCATCTGTGGGCAACGCTGCACAAAGTCGTAGCGCGATAGGTTAAAGGGGCACTGACACCCCAAAGGTTCTATCCTCTTTAAATGTCTAAAACGATGTAAGTTGTAGTCATGGACACGCAAAAAAAAAAAAAATGTGCAACGCAAAAAAAAAAAAAAAAATTTCCGCGCGCGCGCGCGCGCCTTTTTATTTTTGCCGTTTATATCTCTCGCGCTCACCTCCTTCGTTCTTTTGATCGGTGACGTCAAAAATCGGTAAATTGAAAAGTTTTGTAGGTGACATTTCTATAACTCTTAATAACGGCTACCGTAAAACATGTTTTTTACCGCAATTGCGAACGCACTACGGCCCCTCTTTTTGAAATACCAAAATCAAATTTCGGTGTGACGTCGCTTCCTGGATTTGTATCCTCCTCGGAAAACCAGGCGCCGTTCGAGCAGAGGTTTACCGGCGAGTCGGGGAAGAAACCGTTTTTTTCCCGCGCTGGCGCCGTTCTATCCCGCCTGCTCACCTCCTCATCGCTTCGGGTCGCTGTGGCAACGGCGCTTTACGTCGTAGCGTGGAGCGGAGAATCGAAAAAAAGTCGAGTCGCAGGAGACCGCAAAATTTGACTCGCTGCACTGGCGCGGATCGCGCGGGAACTTCAAATTCGGCATTTGGAAATTGCTTTTTTATTTCAGAAATACTGAATTCCCAAGTTAAGAATTTTGAGGGTCATGTCCCGGCGTCGTTTTCAATCGTTACGGATAATAAAAAAAATATGATTGTGATGTGTCAGTGCCCCTTTAAAAAACAAACTTTGCGGTCGATTTAAAAAGCATGGCCTCTCCTTGAATCACCCTGTAGAACGCGTGACAAAGAGAAATATATACAAACAGGAGAGTAGTGCACAAGGTACAGAAGTCACATCAAGTAGAAAACAAAATGAAAACAAAAGATTAATCGTCACTTTAAAAAAGGTTGTCTAGGCAACTGTTCTTCAATTTACGTTTCAAAACTCCTCGAGAACCTACGTTAGGGAGGACAGAGGGGAGGTTGTTAAAAATATGCGATACGTAATAAAGGCGAACACTTTTTCCAAAATGTGTTCTGATGCGCGGCGTTTGATATGGTCTCACATCTAGAAGGGGGCGACAAACAGTGTTGGGGGTCTTAAAGGTGTTATCCCAGTAGTGCCTATACTTCGTTTCGGCTTGGGTCCGAGCGCGGCCGATGTTATGAGCCCAAGGGCCAATCAAACAGCGCAAAAAGCGCAGCGCCATGGCGTGCTCTCTGCAGTTGATAGGACCAGCCGGAATTCGCCATTTCTTTGTGCGCGCTCCTCTGCCGGCTAGTTGTATAAAGCGCAGAGAGAACACCATAACGCTGCGCTTTTTGCGCTGTATGATTGGCCCTTCGGCTCATAACCTAGGCCGCGGCCGGACCTACGCTGAAACGAAGTATAAGCACTACGGTTTCCAAAAATAGTGACCTAAAAGTTTGAAGCAAGAGCTCGTTAAAGAGGTTATCGGACCTTTCGAGACTAGAACCATAGGATACACTACGCAAAGTTCAGAGTCTAAAGGAGTTCACTTTAGACTCCAATAGGTCCGTACAATAAATAAATAAATAAATAATACATACTTTTATTGCATGTAGCACAAAGCAAGGTTGCGTAACGGGCGCACCAAAGCCAGCATTAGGCTTGTGCGATGCTACCCTAAAATAGCCGTTTAACGTAGCGACTTAGCAACTTGGAGCCCGCTTGCGAACTGAAGCTCAACTATATACAGATGTCATTAGGATGTCACGGGTATCTTCCGCTAGTTAGACACACAACCACA
This sequence comes from Ixodes scapularis, assembly GCF_016920785.2. Taxonomy (NCBI): domain Eukaryota; kingdom Metazoa; phylum Arthropoda; class Arachnida; order Ixodida; family Ixodidae; genus Ixodes; species Ixodes scapularis. The sequence goes on from NW_024609839.1 coordinate 35,995,544, forward strand.
TACACAGATATACGAATCCCTAAGCAAATGCATCGTCAAACCTGAAAAAGCCACTGTAAAAAAAAAAAAAAAGAACAAGCAATGAAAGCCGTGTTGACAAAGCAAAATTATGCATTAAGCATAAAAGAAAAAGGCGACTATACTAAACAAAAAAAACACAACATCGAGTTCAAATATGAAGTGTCGTAACCCAAGACTGCATAATCGAAACCTACACTAATGCAGGCCATACAGCGAGGCCGAGTCGAAGATCTTGTAAGAAATTGATACTTCTGAGAAATGTTTTAACTGCTCGCAGCGAATTAAAACACAAGCTCAGGCGCCAGTTGAGAAAAAAATTGCGGAACATAATATGCGCGCGTAATTACGCCATAGCGAGTATGAACGGGGGGAATTTCATAAGGCTGCACAAACTAACTATTATAAACTCATTTCTGCAAAAATGCCGCAATGCAACAGTATGAACGTAAAGCGTTTGGCAGTTAGGAATAATAATAGTAGTTAAGAATAGAAATAATAATAATAATAATATTAATATTTATTTTTTTGTGCCTAAAACCTACCGGAAGGTCTTCACTTTAGAGCACAAACATAGGATACATGAAAAGAAAAAAAAAATGAGAGCGAACCAAACAAGAAAAAAGTCAGGAACCAAACATACCTTGAATTCACGATGTGGCAAGAAGCCCTTCCCCTTGCTTTTTGAAAATAGTGAAGTAGCGGAATAAGTCTATACTTCAATTATCCATACGTTTGAAACGTGAGTGAATGAGCATTCAAAGTGATTAAAAATGTATGGTATGAACATAACATGTACAATGATTTATATTCGAACGAGATGGGATATGAATATATGCGTAAGCTAAAGGCATACTACTATATGTTTTAAGTTTCGATTTACTATCTTGCGCAAGAAGGTTAGGTCACGCTCTGCTCTTTTATCAAAACGTGTCATCAGAAAAACTTGGCAAAAGCATTAAACTCTTGAAATGATTCTCCTTAAAAAAATTATATATAATTTGTTCTCTTTTACTTATTTACTTATTACTTTCCCGAGCATGTGCATCTGCTTGGTGTTACAGATATCAAATTCCCTATTGGGGCTACCCATATAAAATATATCGTATTTAAATAGGACAAAGTTTAACACGCCTCGAACACAGCTAACTAAATTTCACTTTTAATTACGTGCTGACGAAAACGGCGGAGTATAATAATCATGTTATGCACGTTGCACTGCGAGGAACCAGTAAACCGGGCGCAAAAAATGTTTTCAAAAACTGAGCATCGAAAAAACAAATCTAACCGACTATGTGTTGATTATTAGTTTCATTACGTATTTAATTGTTTAATCGGTATTGTTGAGGTTGATTAAATTGTTAAAGTATCACAAACTTACCAATGTTTCAAAGTACTTTGAATCAACCTAATATCTGGAATTCCTACTGTCTTTGCAACACGGAAATATCATGTCTTAATGCAACCATTGCGTGTTTTTTATGAACTTGTTTACCAGACATTTAAACACATAAGCTCATTGCAGAAGTGGAAGAAAGAACAGAGACAAACTATATGCGGCATTTTAGTGACGTGAAGTTGTCTGCCATTACCGTAAAGTCCGGACTACAGTCTGCACCCGGTGAATAATCTTGAGGGACACATATCACGTGAAAATAAATCGTTTTTATTTAAGTTAAAAGGGTAACGACAGCATTCTAGCGCTTCGGAAGTAAAGGAGGCTAACAGGTCCCTCGTTGCTACGTACATGTTAAACTGGCCGTGCAACGATTTTTGCTCTTTCCTTACATATTCCGCATGGAACAAATCTTTCACGTTGACAACTTGCGGAAAAATCAGTAGCTTCTCTCTCCGAAAAATGGCAGTCACAGAGATAAAATCAGTGTTTCCCCTACACTCGTCAATCGAACAAGCGGTCACGTGCTCTTGTTCTGGTTATATACCACCGATGTCCATCATAGCCACGCCCTGGAATGGCAAAGCATACGGCATGGGCTGAGCTTCAGACAGTTTTATTGGAGTTCGTCTGTTCCCATCTTTGATTGAACACGGGTCGTGTTCAGTCAAACCAACCAACCAACATTTCTCGAATGTTGGTCGATGCTAAGATTGTCATGCGCCCCAGTTGAGTTTTCATGCGCAGGACAATCGACTGCGTCCTGGTATACCTTGACACAGGCTGCAAGCTGTGATGTCACCTGATATTACGGTCTCAACAAGGCATACTGGTGTAATGTCTAAGTGTAAAGTGATGTCATCGCGTAACGCTACACGGCGACTTGACGCCCGGATGTCACGTGACCACATCGTATATTATCACGTGACCCATGACGTCACATAATTATTTGGAGTGCTAATACAAACCAGCCACGAATTTTCACAATTTCTCATTCATTGCAATTCTGCATACGACGATGTTCTAATTGACATTAAAAACCTGCGTCAATTTTTGTTTTGAGATTCTCAAGTGGCACTAACAAACAAAAATATAGGTTGAATTGTTTTGAGCCGGTCACAGTTAATTATTTTTCCGGTTCAGTTCTGGTCGTAGCAGCCGAGGGTGAAAGACGAGGCGGAGGGGACGTGACAGGCGTCAGCGGAGAAGTCACGAGCTGGCGCGAGACAGTGCATGCTGAGCGAGGCTGGAGCTGGGCAAGAACGACGGAGCCGGGCTGCCTGGCCTCGCCCATGGCGAGTCCCGGAGCGGTCCACCAGCGAAGTTTGGAGACGGACCGGTGGAAACGGCGAGCCCTGGCTATGCCGACCTGGGCTATGACAATCCCGGGGCGGTTCCGCAGCGAGACTCGGGCAGTGATAGCCCTGGACAGCTAGCCTACGCAGCGCTGGCGTGGGAAGGACGATCTGCAGGCCTGGACACGCACTGCGACTGCGAGCTTTGAACGACGGGCGACAACGAGGGTCGACATGCCTGGACTGCCGGCTCTGAACGACAGGCAAACGGGAGGTACAGACAACCCATTCGCTGTCTTCTCGTAGTGTTATATCCTTCCCTGGGTGACGAGCGAAACGCGTACCGATCGGGCGGCGATTATTAGGGAATTGTAGTAGACCGTTTGCGCAGCCGCTAAGCACCTGGATAGCGCTCCGTAATCCGCCACAACACCTTGAACTATGCAGACAAGGCTGGCGGCGCGCATGCGCAGCTGCGGCATTTTCTTCTGGGATATCATAGCGGAGGAGAAACACGATCTACTACAACTCCCTATTAGTAGAGGGACCTCAGTAAAGAACCCGACATGGTTCAGCCCGAAAACACCGGCGACGATTTCGGTTCGGTACCGTTTCAATTCAACCAAAAAAAAACAAATGGCTCGGTCTGGCTCTTGGTTTGGTTCATGTTCGACATTCTGGCCCCAATCATGTGTAATATCATCATTAGCTATGTAGAGGCTTGCAGCGACAGCATCGCCTTCCCCGCAACACGCTCCCTCGAGCCGCGGAGGAGGCTGGCACGCACCGGGGATACCCGACACCAGCTCGGGGGCCCGGTTGCGGGCCAGTCGGCCAGACCTCCGTGGTGGTAGACTAAACAACTCAAGTCGCCCCCACCGCAAGAGAGGAGAGAGGAGAGGAGGGCAGACGCCTTGCGAGCAGCGCCCGGTTAGGACGCAGGAACATTCCTCGTAGTTTTAATGTCGTTATTCTTGTGTAATCTCTCAGAAAAATAAAACGAGTTCAGTAGAACATTATTTGAATCTACAGCTAAATACAAATGTTGATTTTTAAAGTAAATAATATATAATCATCCACCTGAAATATTATTTTTATATTTTTACTCTAAATGTTCACTTGAACTTTATATAATTACCTAGAATTATGTTTTTCATTGTTGCTCTTTCATATCTGCTTTCTTTTTCTTTTGTGATCAAGGCAGCTACAGTTCCCCGATCTGGCCCTTTAGCCAGAAGTGTCGGGACCACTGGTCTATAGGACTGTTCAAAGTAAGATATTTTGTGGGTAACTGAATGTTGCAAAATTTAACCTACTGACTTTTTTATTTTATACTCAGCCATTAAAATTTCACTTAAGCTTTCTTATGAGAAGGCATTGAATCTTCAATTTCTTTATTTATGCTATTGCCGAAAAATGCTCGGTAGTTAACCAAAAGCGCAGATGCGTTTAGGGCATACGTTTTACCATACTCATGTCAAACATAAAACTGTGGAATGAAAGAAAATATGGAAAATTGTTGGAAACGCATTTAGACTTTCCTATGGACACATATGGTTTTGGCTGTTGTAAGTCTCGTTATCCTAGTCAAAACATGATATGCTTTAAGGTGGAAGTACAAGTGGTTTTGACAGCTGTTACTTTAGCAGTATAAATGTGCAAGCGGACTGTTCTTTCATCATATGGGGAAATAAAACTATATTTCCGTAATTCTCCATCTTTTACGTATTATTTCCGCTGCATTTATACAGACCCTTGTTCATTCTGTCAAAGCCAGCCCATAACACTTAGGCGATAACCCAGTACACGTTGGAGGCGTATGATAAAAGCTATTTCACGTTGCAAGTCTGGTACCAGCAGGGTTAGAAGTATCCACTGCGTTCACTAATGCCCTTTTCATGCCATCCAAATCGTTCTACTTTTTTTTCCTTGAGTACCATTGAAGAATTCAACCGGCTTCCGGAAGAGGGCGCAATATGTGACAGCGTTGTAGAATTTTACTAAGAGTAAAAGTCTACAACGATACAAAGCAGTAAAACAATTTTACTACTTAAATTTGTCTCAATATGTTATATTTATTTATTCTTGAAGCTGTCATTGTTTATTATCTTCCTATAGAAACGAAGCGCCCAACTAGATGCCGCTGCGAAAGTGCGACGGTGGCGCCGTCTATGGAGGAAAAAACGAAAATGGACCGCGTTAGTCGCGTCAGTCAGCATCGGTAAACAGGAGTAGTGCGGAGTTATCATGTAACGGTTGCGGTGCGGTTTTGAAAAAATAGAAAATCTAGGCGAATTCTTTCGGTGGTCAAATCAAAAGAAGGGTGAAAAGCTACGGCAGCACGTGTTCTCCGTTGTAGAGATAGTCGACGGCTCTACCAACGAAGTGAAGGCCAAATGTGTCTCCCAAGTGCGACAGAACGTCGTTTACGACATCACTTTGCAGGTGAGCGGTGTTTGTTTGCATTTTGCGTAAGCGTAACATTTTATTTTCTACTCGTTACGAGGGCGATTTGTAGTCACAGTGGTTCATTTTTCTTTTTGTCAGGTAATAGGTGAGCCTCGAGTGCAATAAGGTGGCGATGCAAGCGAGTTGGTTCATGACTTCTGAAATTGGAAAACAGCGCGCAAAAAGACGAAGACGACGAGAGAAGAGCACAGGGCAAGCGCTGACTATCAACTGAAGTTTTATTAAAAACGGCTCAAACAAGAAAACACACACGGTCAACCAACGCCGAAACAACCAATGGCGTGTCGCTCACCAGTCATCTATAAAATCTATCTCTTTTTTGTGAAGATAAACAGAAGGTTGGCTGACGCAGTGCCCCGCGCCAGCTTTTTCGATAGCAAGCGCCAGCTTTTTCGATTGCTATCGAAAAAGCTGGCGCGGGGCACTGCGTCAGCCAACCTTCTGTTTATCTTCACAAAAAAGAGATAGATTTTATAGATGACTGGTGAGCGACACGCCATTGGTTGTTTCGGCGTTGGTTGACTGTGTGGTGTTTTCTTGTTTGAGCCGTTTTTAATAAAACTTCAGTTGATAGTCAGCGCTTGTCCTGTGCTCTTCTCTCGTCGTCTTCGTCTTTTTGCGCGCTGTTTTCCAATTTCAGAACTCGAGTGCAACAAACGTGCTGCGGAGAGTACGGTCCCTGCTTGAGCTCTCGTGCGGCTATCGTAATGTTTGCACGTCGCGGATGACATTTGCGTGCTAAGATTGGTTGCTGAATGAAGCTACAAGGACCTTACGTTGTTCTCCTCTAGCTTTCAACGTCCCCGCGGGCTATTTCGGCTGCCACCTGCACCTGCCGGGCTGGTGTCGAGGGCCGGTGCAAGCACTGCGCTGCAGTATGTTTTTTTATTAATACTACCGAAGACTCCTCATGCACCAGCCGGCCTCAACAGTGGGGCAGACCAAACCAAACCAGTGTATGCCCAAACAAACCCCTCTTGGATTTGTTCCCAGGTTATTTTTCTCGTAGTTCACTCAGTAGCTTACTCGGTGGGTGCATTGCATCTCAATTTCAAGGAGGCAGCCTCTCGTTCCGTGAGAAATAGTTATCTCCAGTGAGGTTTGAGCATGAGCAGGTAGTAAACTTGGTATGGTGGTAACAGATCAGCCTAGGTAAATTCTCTACAATTGGTTCACAATTGCCTAGGCCGTGCATTATTCACGTGGAATATCATTTCATTTGTTGATACAATTAAATACAGCACCCATTTTAGGGCACTATTTTGTGATGATCAGTTTGATGCCAATATGAAGCCGTTATTTTTGTTTTAGGTTCAAGAAGCACATGTCCAGATGTTCAACCTGCTTCACTTTCAATTATTTTGGAGCATTTCCCAGAGGTGGAAGGCCCCCTTGTCGAAATTCTAAAACTTTCTGCCAGGAGTGTTGATGACACCATATGCAGAAATGTCCTCAACTCCATGGTTACCCAAGTCTCCCGGGCTGTGGACGAAGAAAGGCTTGTGGGGCTCCTTGCAGCCATGAAGGAACCTCGCCAGGTGTTCTACCACATGGCAGCTTCCTTTGTGGGCCTGAGAATGTCTCTGAAAGCGTTTGACTCTTTAGCTGCACTTAGTGACAGGCTCCAAGAGCAGTACGTCGCACATGTCCTGCGTTTGTACGACGTGGAGGATATGGCCCTGGACTCCGAAGGCCAATCTCAGAACCCACGGCATGTTGTCGACTATCTGCCTTTCAAGCATGTTACAGCCAATTCTAATCTTTAGTACAATGGGTTCTTCAACCCCATTTGGAAGTTGATTCCTTGCAGTGTTCCTGATTCTACTCTATTGCTCTTCAACATTTAGTCTTACCACTGCATGCAAAGTATTTATGTGGCATAAATATGTTCAAAGCTTTCTTCCTCTTGCATGCCGACTTGCATGCCTGCAAACGGAGCCTTCAGAGTTCCACCGTGATGCATGCCATGCTGTGAATGACTTTTGTGGCAACTAAAGTTTCATGGATTATGCCACTAGAAACGAAGGATGATATATTGATCGTTCAAATATACTGGTGCCACTGGCTTATGGCACAATAGAACTATTGCTATATTACCCAAGGATCAAGGAGAATGCAGGGATTGGTGTTCCACGCCCCGCACGTGCTGGCGTTAGCAGTAGTAACTTTTCTAAAGCAAAAGCCTAAAAGAGATGGCATCTTGCACGCTCCTTCGTCACTGCTTTATTTTGGTTCTTTACTTCGAATCTTTTATACGGGGAAGGCGTGCGCGTGTGGCGCATGAAACACCAATTCCTGCATTCTCCTTAATGCGTGGGTAATATAGAAATTGGTTCATTCGCCATCAAATGCAAAATTTCTGGCTGAAAATATCTGCTATTGAAGTTGCAATTTGGAAAATTCATGATGCATGTTTGCTGCAAATGACATTATTTACAGTGCATCAAGAAAGCTTTAATGTGATGGTCTCTGCTCGGCTGTTTGCTTCCTGCCTGATTGACACCTCCAGGTGGCATGAAGAGCGCCGCATGCGCATTAGTAGCACCACGGCCAACCCCATCCGCACCAGAGGAGGCGATCATGAAGCTTTAGCCAGAAGCATGGGCCGGCCAAACCGCTTCTCATACAAAGCTCTGCAGTGTGGTAATATGCACATATATTCACGTTTCAGCCCCAGCCACGCATGACATGACCAGGTGGCAACAAATGCATATACCATTGTCCGAAACCCTCGCTCCCAGCGATCTCATCTATGTTTCTGCCCACCTTTTTGTTATATTAATAGCGCACAAACTCTGGAAGATCTCGGTACGAGCATATAGCCTCAGGTAATGCTTTTATCGCCAAGGTTAATTTTTCTTTACATCGGCTCGTGCTGGTAGCATGCGAATGATGAAAGGGGGACTGCGGTTACAATGGTTCTTGCATTTTTCGGCAACATTGGCATCGGTGTTCTTGGTGTTTCATGCTTATGCGTTTCTGTCGTTCCTGCACTGCAATCTGGAAAAACCTTTAAAAAGCTCATCCTGAATACCTGCCCAGCCCTGCTATCGTCGGTGGTGCCTGCATCGACAAAACTGGCAGCACGAATCGAACATAACAATTTCTGGTCTATAGAAGCCAAGTTGTCTGTGTAACTTTTCTGACATGGCTATTGTTCTGGTTGATATTGTTAAGCATGGTAACGGCATGTTACTGTAACGGCATGTTACCTTTGGAGTAACCTATGCAGGCATGATTTTGCATTTTGTTGCCTTTCTTTCTGTAATATGCGTGCAGGTATCCAGAAGGAAGGCACCGCAAAAGAAGAGCTGCAGGAGACGCTAGGCACGCCAATTTTCCAGGCAGATGTTTTTTCTGATATTCATCGTCCTGGGTCAATAGCGCGATAAGGTATTCACTGTGTGCAATATCAGACAGGTCTCGTTGTGATGCCCCAGCAGCCCTGGCTGTGCTGCAGCCCAGACGGCCTCATGATGGTAGACGGTGAGACGGTGCTGGTAGAAATTAAATGCCCAAAAACCTGCCAGGACTGCCTGATTCTGGATCGTGCGGAAAGTCAGTGCAATGTTCCCTACCTTGTATACAGAGAAGGTGATCTGTCACTTGAGCCACCTCACCCGTACTACACCCAAGTGCAGGTTCAGCTGTATGTGCTGAACCTGCAGAAGGCAGCATTTCATGTCTATAGCCCAAAAGGCTCAGAGTCCATCCTGGTGAAAAGAGGGGATGGATTTCTTGCAGAGACCATCCCAAAACTAGAACATTTTTACTTCACCTATTTTTTCCCAATTATTTGCAAATGATGTTTTCAATGTTTATGAAACACAACATGTCGTATTTATTGCACAGATGAAAGTGTAACAGCAGAAAACATGTCAAAAGTAAAATTGAAATGCTCCATGTACTAATCTAATTGTTATGTTCTGGAAAAGGTATTTCGGACCACTGTATTAATTTAGAAATAAAGTTTTTTTGTTCACAAACCTGCTTTCAGTCTACATTTCTGGTGACAGTGACTTCCACTGCGTTCAGAATTTACGTTAAACTCACTGGGTTCCATATTGGAGTGTTTTTTTTTTCTCTTTACCATTCATATTCGATTTGTCATTCATGCATGACTAGCCGTCGTAACCTTCACCAAGAAAAAATAGTGGTGGTTTTAACGTTGGCACATTATATGACGTAAAAAAGGGAGCTTGATCAGACTGGTTACACTTTATAAAACAAAACAAAAAAACTACGCACTACACATAGCGATGTTCGTTTAAATTGCAAGCAAATTCGTATTGAGCGTTTAGGCAGTGCAAGGTGCGTCTACCTTTAGGAGGTGGTGGTTAGTGGCAAGTGGCCAAACATATCTTGAACATGAAACCAGGTACAGATGAGTGATTTGGGCACAAGGTTACAAACCAATTTCAGTACTTGAATGGGGCAACACTCCCACTAACTAGATCACCACTGAGCAAGTGAATATTATTTTTTACTCGGATTCTCAAAAAAAAAAGTTTTTTGCATATCATTCATACACTTCATGAAGTTTTAAAGTGAAAAGATTAACTGTCCCATGGAGCGAGCCGACATCATCAGCTTTGAAGTCGCGCCAAACGGCACCTAAACATGCGCTCCGCCGTCGACGTAAGTATGTTGCAGACTAAATAAGGAAGCGAAATAATGACATGCATGCTTTCGCATTCACAGCTCATAAGAAGTGCTCAGGTGTACCTCATGCCTTTTTTCATACAAAATTTGGTTGAGAGTAAAAGAAAAAAAATTGCTTACATTTGAAAGCTGTGTGCCATCATAAACTATGAAACAAAATACAACTTGTATGGCCATAAAAGTGCATAAAATGCCACATAAATGATGAAATTGGTTATGCTATGTATGGATAACTTTTTTTTACTACGGTTCTTGAGGTGAAAGCGAGTACACACTGTCTGACGATCCCTCACATGGTACTTTCACTGCAATTAGCTTCTGTCAAATAGACTGATTTCACCAAATGTTTGGCGCATGGGTGATTCTGCCATAACTTTAGTTCTCAGAAGGCAACCAGCAGTGCACGATACCGCACATGCTATCTCGTGCTCTGCACATGCAGAGCTTAGGCGAGGTTGTCTCAAATGCAGAAAAACTAAAGTTCCCACTACGCACCGCAGCAGCGTAGCCGAACTGGTTGGTGAGATCGGTCTCTTCGAGGCAACCTGGCTACTTTTACTTCACATAAAAACAGACTGCAAGACGTTTCCACCTAAACTATGATCTGTGGAGCCTACTGTAAACGACTTAAATGGTTTTCCATGAGAGGTTAACGCATGTTTTGAGAAGATATCCTGCATCCTGCTTGGTTAAAGGGATACTTCAACGAAATTTGAAATATTCCGTCGTGTTCAAAGATAGGTTGAATATGATCCACAATAGCCGTAAATGACAATCGCAGGTTTGCATTTTGAGCCTGGTGGCTGTATTTTTCGTTATAAACGCCCCGCTCGGAGAAGGCCCAGCGGAGACCACGTAACATCCAACGCAATCGTGACGCAGGTCGCCTCAAGACGAGCAGAGCTACGGCGAGGCTGACGTCGAGAGGATGGCCTAGTCGTTCCAGCCACCGAAGTGGCTGCTTTTGTACGAATTTTGAGTGACGGGTTAATCTTCTGTAATGTTGTAGGGGGACCATAGCGACTTCTGCGACACACAAAAGGCATTCTCGGGAAGAGGGGAGTTCCTCCTTCCCCCCTTCTCTCGTCGTGGCCGGAGGCAAGACAACCTCCGTCACTAGCTGTCAAGGTTAATAGACGGGCATTACAAGCGAGGCGTTAGCGACATCCACCAGGTGCTCTTTGCTAATCGTTTAATTCGTTTTAAAATTCCTTTTCGTGACTTTTTTAACAAGATATTGGTATGTTCGATGTGATGCTGCTCCTTTGAACACATATAGACCAAAAAATGAGCGCCGAAATTTCGTTTTAGTATTCCTTTAAAGGAAATGAAGCCGAATGACATAATTTTGGCATGGAAAAGGAGAAATGTAGCTTAGGAATGGGGAACAATAAAGGACATACGCGGTAGAACTTCCAACTAGAGACAATGTTTATTTCTACTGAAATTTTTATCTGTTACTATACAAACTTCGGTGCAAATAAATACTGTATCTAGTTGGGAAGTTGTACTGTGTCCGTCCTTTATTTTCCTTCCTTCCTGGGCTATGTGTACTTTACCAACATGCTCAATCTGCCTTGGAAGGAGCCATCTTACTTTTTTTTTAATGGGTGCCTGCATGTTGACAAGAGCTGAGGAAACTTGAACAACCTGGTTCATCTGTGGGATAAGCGTAAGTGGAACTCTGTGCTTCAGAATGTGAAAAGTTTTGAGCCTCTGTATTACCCTTTCTACATGAATGCGAACTTGTGCAATGTGGTAAGTATTGTTCATGTCCTCCTGAGAAAACTGCTGACCAGCACTTGAGAATGGCGGCATTACGAGGACAGCACCCTTTTCAGCCACGGTAGTTCGTATGCTTGGAAAGCCCTTGTCGCCTAAAACAACATCACCGGGCTGAACCAGGGACAGAAATCCAGAGTTAACAGTTATGTGGCAGTCACCTTGTCGGCCCCCATAGATCTTAGATATAAATGAAATCATGCCGTTCGGAATTATGCCAATCAGAAATTTGATGGTGTAACCACTTTTGTAGCTGGAGTACAGGTAGTGCTGTTGCTCAGGGTCAGATGGAGATTCAGTTCTAGTTTCTGTACAATCAATAATGAATGTGCAATCTGGGTAGTGCGTTCTAAAGGCTGGTGGTAGCGACTCCTAATAATTTCACGGGCTGGCACAACTATCCATCGCTCAAGCCTCACACTAAGAGTGTCCAGTAGGGTCCTAAAGATCCGAGAAGCTGTGGTCTTGTGGACGGAAAAGAGAGCGGCCAGTGCGGTGTAACTGATCCCCAACTTAAGTTTCATTAAGAAGAGAACGAGTTTATCCTCGGCCGGAATGTCACTACTTCTGTACCTGGTTGCGGGTGTCAGACACAGTAGGAGGCTGAAAACGGTCATTGTGACACCACATAGGTCCTGCAGTGCCTGCTCTGAATCTTTGAGAGACTGGAACCCAAGGAAACCGCACCGCCGTCGCCAATCTCTTTCTGTGCCTGGGGCCGTGCTTGGGGCCGTGCTTGGTGCCGTGCTAGGGGCCGTGCTTGGGGCCGTGCTGGGGCCGCGCTTGGGACCTAATGGTTAGAAGGAAAATTAGAATAAAATATTCCCATTAAACACAGCTGCATAGGATAGAAACTGAGTGATGGCATCCTCCCATAGAGAATATTAAAGTTAAATGTATTATTCCTCTGTTAAAATTACCTCACCCACCTGCTCTGTGTGAGTGACCTGCGTTGATCCGTTGTGTCCATCTGTAGCAGACAGCAGGAGCCAAAGCGGCCCACCATCCAGCACCTCGTCATCAGTCTGCGTCGCCCAAGAAACAGTAACACGGAAATTAAATTAGCACTCAACGTCCTGTGCCACAAACAAATCTATGAATACTCTGCACTCATGATGGTAGGCACTGAAAAGTAAGAAACTAAGGCCCCGAGCATTATACTCTATCCTGAGGCAGAACTTGCATTTACAGTCCTAGAAGTGTGGTCTTTAAATGACATTACGTGCAGTCACAGGGTACCCCCCACCCCCCATAAATTGTCTTTAATTACCATTGTAGACGTGCACTTCGTAGGCATAGCTGGGGCTGCCGTGTGGACGAGCGTCGCAAAAAAATCCCAGTTAGAACTCTCGGCCTCTGTTGTCGCCTCTGGCTCAGAAACCGTGTGCGGGTCAGGAGGCGTCCCCACTGGAGGTGGCATGCGTTGGCAGCGGCTGGATCGTTTCAGCATCCTGAAAGGTTGAACATGTCACAACTTGCACTATATGCTAGACCACATTACTATTACCTCTTTGCACTCTCTACATTGGGCGCCTTTTTCTTGTAGACAGGCGGGAAGATGGTGGGGATGTACGAGGGGTGTGCCTCAGCGTCGTTCTTACAGTGGTCCACAAAATGGGCACTGCAAATTCTCTTCGCGGGGGGCGGCAGCCACTTGGAGCCATCCTCGCTGGAAAATAAAATAACCTGAGACCGAGCTCTGGCCTAAGCAGCCGAAAATCAGGCCTACTTTTTATTAGCTTCCAAGTCGACATCACATTTTTTAAATATCTTAGGTGAAATATGTTTACCAGAGTAGCGTAGCGTCACTGTATAAATGCTACAATACGAGCACGTAAATCGCAAACTCTCGTGACGCCGGCATTGCCACAGTGCTTTACCACACTTAGCATATCCACATTTTTTATGCTGAGCGTCATACTAGCGTATTTTCCAGACTATGGTCCGCAAAAGAGAATTTGGGGTTAAAAATAAACGTTTCTGCGGAGATAGCCCGCACGCGGCGCATATTCCGCACTTTGTGTCTAATCCGAACGTGCAAATTATCATACACAGCACACTTTAAAAAATGCCTGCTGTATTAGCTCATAAAGAAGCCTGTATCATACACAAATCACTATTAATATATCCTTCGCGTCTTGCCACAGGGAACGATCTACCTTTAGATAGTCCGCACCGGGTAAAATTTCAACTTTTAAACATGAATAGTCGGCGGCCTATAGTCTGAAAAAAAAATTAAAGCCGTTTACAACTCCCTGTAACGCCGAATTAGAGCGCAGCTCTTGAGGAAGAGGAGGGAAGAGTACTGAGGTTCACGTGTTTTCGGGGGGGGGGGGGGGGGTCAAGTGACCTCGAGAGGCGGGGGGGTAATCACGTCACCTTGGTGGGGTCACATGACCCCCTCCCCAAGGTCACGTGGGGGTCAGGTGACCTTGGGGGTCACGTGACCACGGGGGTCACGTGACCCTTAGAGAAATTTTCCCGCTAGATGTAGCGGGGGAATTTTTCCACTGCATTTAGCGGGGGAATTTTTCCGCTATATTTAGCGGAGAAATTTTTCCGCTGGATCTAGCGGGGAAATTTACTGACAATGTACCGCGCGGTTACGCCGACGGCGACGCCGACGCCGCTCAAACCGGAAACGGGCGCCTAAGAGCTGCGCTCTAAAAGGGTAATTCCGTCTTATTTCATTATCGGCGCATTAAGCGAAATCCATGCACTACTAATAAAGTACTTACTTCTGTCGGCATGGTCTACCTTCGCACTACCGACGACACAGGAGCGACGACGACGACGTTATTGCTCGCAAAAGGCCGAGTTGCGCCCCTCAAGACTGTCACAATGGCGAGATTGGAACTGATGGCCAGCTTGATCGCCTCAAGGCTGTCCAAATACGTTTAAACCTGCCTTGAGCTTGAGGTGAAGGACGTTCACTTCTGGACGGATTCAATGATCACGCTTTACTGGATCAGGGGAGAGGCCTCCCGATGGAAGCTGTTCTTCAAGAATCGAGTGCAAGAGGTCCAGAGCAATTGTGAAGGCGCGACGTGGCACCACTGCCCGGGAAAAGAAAATCCCGCTGACCTCATGACACGAGGTCTGACCGCATTCCAGTTGGTCTCTAGTTCACTGTGGTGGTCGGGGCCGAGTTGGTTGCCACTGCCAGCGACAGAATGGCCCAAGGAAATGTGCGGAGAACTCCCTCGAGACGCCCTCGAGGAGAGAGGATCGAGAGCAGAAGTGTTTGAAGTCACAGTAACGCCCATTCCAGAGTTTATCGATATCTCGCGATTCAGCTCTGCTTCAAGGATCAACAGAACAACGGCTTGGATTTTTCGATTTCTCCACAACGTCAGGTCAACTGAAAGAAGAACGGGACCACTGACAGCCGAGGAGATCGAGGCAGCGCGAACTCACTGGATAAAAGAGGCGCAGCACTCGGCGTTCGCTACCGAGCTTCGCTGCGCGACCAACTCTACGAAGACCCCGCCTGGTTCTCCCCTCCAAGACTTCGCCACTTTCATCAATCAGCGTGGAGTACTTCGCATTCGAAGTCGCCTCCAGTCCGTCAGCATGACGGATGACGAACGAAACCCGATCGTCCTGCCCAAGCAGCATCGATATTCAGCCTTGCTGGCAATCGACGCGCACCGACAGCTGCTGCACGCGGGAGTCAGAGATACTCTCGTGCAGCTCCGTAACCAGTATTGGATTCTGCGGGGCCGAGAGCTGGTGAAGAAAGTGGTGCGTGCCTGCGTGACCTGTCAGCGCTTTAGCGCGACCCCCGCGAGTGCCCCCACGGGACCCTTGCCGGATGCCCGGACAACACAAGCGGACTCTTTCGAGGTAGTCGGCACGGACTTTGCGGGCCCCCCCTACGTCAAGGGCAAGGACCTCACATGCAAGTCCTACGTGGTGCTGTTCACGTGTGCAGTCACGCGGGCTGTGCACCTGGAGTTGGTTCCAGACCTGTCGACCCGGAGCTTTCTCATTGCCTTCCGTCGACTTGTGTCGCGCCGAGGGCTGTGCCGCGTAATTTATTCCGACAATGCGTTGACCTTCACACGAGCGTCGAAGGAACTCACGGAACTGTGGAAGGCGTTGCGCCACCCAGACGTAGTCAACCACTTTGCGAACGCGGGTATCCAGTGGAGGTTTATTGTCGAGAGAGCCCCATGGTGGGGAGGATTTTACGAGAGGCTTGTGCGCTCGGTAAAGGTGTCTTTAAGAAAGGTTATCGGAAGAAACTGTGTGGACACAGAGGAATTGACCACCGTTCTGATCAAGGTAGAGGCCGTGTTGAATTCGCGGCCTTTAATGTTTGTGCACGACGAGGTCGGAGAGGGGACCCCGCTCACGCCGGCCAGTTTCCTAGTTGGAAGGCGGCTGACGACACTTCCGCCGACGGGTGGGGACACGCTCGCTTCCACACCGGAGGAGCTTCGCGTGCTCTGGCGGCAGCGAAAACAACTGCTTAACCGATTTTGGGGAACATGGAGGGAAGAGTGTCTTCGAGAACTCAGATCAGCGTACGCCACTCAGAAGAGGCAGTCTGCGCCCATCAGAGAGGGTCAAATTGTTCTTTTAAAAGAGCCGCTTCCACGCCTGCTATGGAAGCTCGGGCGAGTAGAAAGAGTGTTCCACGGCCGAGATTCGCGGATCCGGTCGTGTGAGATCCGAGTGCATCGCGGCACCATCTTGCGAAGGCCAGTGCAGCTTGTGTATCCGTTGGAGTTAATGGAAGTTTAGAATGGACTCCCATCCTTTCGGTGGGGAGTGTGTTGGAACGTTTAAGTGGTTCGTAATAAGCCACATCACTGGCACGAGGATATCGAAGACGACGAGGAAATCGTCCAGAGACGTCTTGAAAAGGAGTTCGTGGCAAGGAGCTGGCGGCCGGGGGAGCGCGTGGCCGGGGCGCGAGACGAGGCTCGTGCTTGGAACGGTTGGGAACGACACGTAAGATTGCATCGCTTGCAGCTTGTAGATAATGTGAATAAAAGTTTGCTTGAATGTAACCATCGACGACTGCCAGAGGTTCCTACACACGTGACCCCCAAGGTAACGTGACCCCTCTCAAGGTCAACCCAAGGTCACTTGACCCCGAGGTAACGTGACCCCTCCCAAGGTCACCCCAAGGTCACGTAATCCCTCCCAAGGTCACGTGACCCCCCCAGATCACGCGGCCCCCCTTCCCGAGGTCACGTGAACCCGCTCCCCCCCCCGAGGTCACGTGACCCCCTCCCCCCGAGGTCAGGTGACCCCCCCCGGAGCATATTAAAGAATGAGGGGAGGAGAAGGAGAAGAAGGAGGAGGAGGAGGAGGGGTCTTCCCTCCCCTCACTACTGTTCCCTTCTCCTCCTCAAAAGCTGCGCTCCAATTCGGCGTTACAGGGAGTTGTAAACGGCTTTCATTTTTGTGTTGATGTTTTCTTTGTGTATACTTATTTTATTGTTTTGACTTGTTCAGTCCTTTAGTTATTCCTTCGTTTCTAGTTGCTTGTCTCTACATAAGTATAAATTTGACAGAATGAAATAAAACTATGATGTTGCGACGCGATGAATATCACTGTTGCCAATCGCCATATGAAGAACGGTCATATGACAAAAAAAAAAGGGGGGGGGTGTAGGAGTGAGGAGCCGTACTATTTTTTGCTTACTTGAAGCAAGATTCTGTTGCCGTTGAGACTGGCGTTTTGGCAAGCAGAGCTATATTTGCCTTCGCGTGGGAAATGAAGCGACTTGTTGGCATTTGCGAAAGTGCAACCCAATCCACTGTTGGGCAATTTACTGGTGCCAATGTTGGACCACGATTTAGCCTATATTGTCAAGAATGACGATAGGTGAAGCGGTGATAACTGAAGAAACCAAACGTTTAATGGCGCGAACTTGTGCCAGAAAAAAAAAAGGAAAAAGGAAGATCACAGCAGAGCGTCGCGGGCGTCGAAGCAGCCGGATCGAACTGACTGCGGCTTGCCACGCGGAGCCCTTTTTGTACATGCGTGGGCTTGTCGAACAATCGACCGTAGAAGGTTCGCGCATAGAACATTCTGACCTCGAACATGCAACAGAGTTCTCGAATTTCCGAGAACAGTAAATTGCAACAATAAATAAAAGACTTGTCGCGACCAGGAAAAGAACCCTGGCCTTCTTTGTAGAAGGAAAGCGCCATAACCGTTAGGCCACGGCCGCACCGCCTACTTGGTCAGCTGCGCTCGGGGCAATATTACTATACAGCGTCAAATGTAATATGACAATGATTGTGTCCTGCGAAGGCTATCTTGCGCTCATTAAATTGAGTCGAAGCTCATAGCCGGTAAACAAGCGTTACGTGTGCGTACATTCTCAGTCAGTAAAGATAGCCGTACACGATACGCCGCAATATCCGCTCAGATCTCTCTCCTTCAGACCGATTCTTCGTCTTGCCAGGCATCCTGAAGACAGCGGCACGTCCAGTGGCCGCCCTGACCTGCCACCCGCAGACTTGCGCGAGAAGATCACTGCACATCATAGATTTATCTTCCAGTGCACAATGATTGAGCATCGGGCTTGAATAATAATAATAATAATAATAAAAATAATATTATTCACTGTTGCAGGAACATATAAAACGAGGTACAAACACGGGTTCATCAGTCATCTCGGGTTTGTTTTAAAAAACACCACCTTGATCAGTGAGCATGCAGCTCTTGAAGAGGCCAACAGAAAATCAAGTGCTCACAAAGTTTGTTTCCGTATACATATAAGTACAAAAAGTGATTTTAATATTACTTACAGTATGTGACATCAAACTACCAAAAAAAATTTAAATCAGGACTACACAAATCTAGCATCAAAAAAGAAGATATTAATAATATTAATAGTATTTTATAATAATAATAATACTATTTATTTTTGTGTGTCCCAAAACAAGGGGAACGTCTTCACTTTGGTGCCCAAATAAGACACATAAAAAAAAAAAATAAAGAAAGAACGAGAGCAAAACAAGCAAGAAAAAGGTCAGGAACCAAACATACTCTCAATTCACGAAGTGGCAAGAAGCCCTTCCACTTGCTCTCCGAAATTAGTGAAGTAGCGGAATAAGTCTTTACTTGAATTATCCGTACGCTTAAAAGGTCAGTGAATCAGCGTTCAAAGTGATGAAAAATGTGTGGTATGAACATAAAAGTTGCAATGATTTCTAGTCGAACGAGGTAGGATGTCAATATATACGTAAGCTAAAAGCATTTTTTTAATTCCATGTACTAGCTTGCACAAGAATATTAGGTCACGTTCTGCTCTTTTATCCTAGAGTGCGCTCAGAAAAACTTAGCACAAGCATTAAAGTAATGGCATTGATTCTCCTTTAAAAAATATAAACTGTCTTCGTTCTCTTTCATTCATTCACTTATTACTTTCTCGCGCATGCGCCTCTTTGCTGTTATGAATATCAAATTCCGTACTGTTTCTGCTCTTATAAAAGATATCGCATTTAAATGGGACAATGTTTAAAGGGTAACTGCAAAGAAAAAAAAATGTGTTTTTGTAAACAGCCTAATTGGGACAAGCATGTTACAAAACAAATCTTCCGCGGAAATGATTTTTTTTTGTTTTTTTAATATTTACGCCACAGGGCGTAATTTAGTCGGAGTGAGAACCTCTCCTCATTTAAAACTCCCGCTCTTTCGACCAGCGCGGATTTCCGGCGTGGGGAATTGGGGGGGGGGGGGGGGGGGGCGGGGGCGGAAGCGGAAGCAAGGGAGGGCAGGAATGGGGGAAGGTGCCGCCGATGTACGCTACAAGCTAGAGCCGGTTTGTTTTCGTTGGTTTTGTTTGGTCGGAGAAAATCTGGCAACAACGCACGTTCAACATGGCGCCGGTATTGTTTTGGTTTGATGGCACGCGAGAAGTTCGCACTTTGTTTTATTCTCTTCGTTGCCAGCCCCTGTGATGTTCCCGGAAGAAGGAAAGTATCATTCGTAATCGTCCTGTGTGCTTTGAAAGCGAAGGGAATCACAGAGTCAACGAATGCGCAACCACAAGCCAACGTTCACGACAGCGCTGCGTTGACTTTGGTGATCTCGTTCTGTTTGGTGCAGCACGGCGATGCGACAAAGAACTGAAATCCTTGTGGTGTGGTGCGTTGCTTGGAAGTAGAAACTCACACTAACACGGAGCTCCAATCGGTTGGGGGTTTGAGGTTCAAGGGGTTCAGTCCCGTCGTCGTCAGCTGATCCGGTCCAGTTGGTCCGGAATGACGCAGCGAACGTCTTTAAAAGTAAATCTTTCTTTGTTCCGTTTCAAAATGCGGACGATTCTCGAAGCATACCGTGAGTAAAAAGCGGCGGGCATTTTCAACAAAATTACGTCGGAACAATGGACTCCGGACCATTGTCCGGAGTCCATTGTAAGATTTGTAATACAAAATTACAAATCTTACAAAATACTCTGAATTATCATAATTTCTAGAATTCCTAATGTCTTTGCAACGGGTTAATAGGATGTCTTATTGCAGCCACTGCACGTTAATTATGAACTTTTTTTATATGACATTTAAATACAGTGTCTCAGTGCAGAAGTGGAAGAAAGAATGGGGGAAAACTGCATACGGCATTTTAGTGACATTAAGTTGTCTGCCACTGCCGTAAATTCCAGACTAGTCTGCATCCTCTGAGTTAGAAAAACAATCTGACAAATAGAGTCGCGTACTTCCGGGTTAACAATACAGCCTCTTCATTATACAGGGCTTCCTCTGGCGTTCCTCAAAGATCTGTTTTAGACCCCCCCCCCCCCCCCCTCTCTCAGTTCTCTACTTTTGTAAACGACGTTTCCTCCGTTTTTTTCTAAATGTTCATTTCTGCAGAATGCAGATGACGTAAAACTCTACAAACAAACAGTTGGCATCAGCGGCGTAGCTAGGAATTTTACTTGGGGGGGGGGGGGGGGGGGGGCAAGGTGGCTGGGATGTCCATGACAAGGTGTGTAGTGAAGAGCATGGAGGTGGTCAAATGCATGTGTACATTAGAGAGTAGGTTGGATTTTGGAGGGGGGGGGGGCGGTGGTCTGAAGCCCCGTAAACCCCCCTTTCCCCCCCCCCCCCCCCCGCCCCGAAAATCGAGCCTATTACCACCTCACGCGGAGGACAGAAAATAAAAAGGGACACAAAAATCCCACCGGCATACATTCACCGCATTTCCCACAACCTTAAGAAGATTGCACCGAAGTTTCAAGTCAAGGTCACACAAACTGAACAAGTTGTCCGAAAATTAACAAGCAGCAGCAACAGGACGTGTGCGGAGTTCAACATCAATAAAGATACGTCGAATGCCAATGGGCAGTCGTATACGAAATACCGTTTACTTGTGGGAAAGTGTATGTGGGTCAGAGAGGAAGGTGTGTCAACGATAGTCTAAGAGAACATGCCGTGTCACTAAAGTCGTCGCCGGCAGGCCACTTTGCCATACATGTCAAGGACTGCCAGTGGTCCGCCTTGTTTACGAAAAGAAAAATCCTGAAACGTTTCGGGGAACGACGAACTCGCGAGCTCTACCGGAGTTTCTATGCACGTCGTCCCAGGACTTAGTCGTTTTCATAAAGTCTTTTTAACGAGCAGCTAAAAGCTTAGTATCCTTAGCAATTCATTTTTAGGCAGTGCATGGAAGTACGCAAGCTATGGCAAATGCTTTTGGGGGTTTTCATTATGCGTGTTTTAAAAGCATTCTTAGGTTCTTTTTTCTCTTTCTCTTTTTCATTTAATATCAGTTGTTAGTCAGCGCTCTACCCTGCCTCCCTTTTCTATCCTTCCTTGTCGTTTATTTTGCGCTGGTAATTCCACATAATGATTTACCAACTAGCCCACCAGATGATCGTCATGTGTTGCCATATAAATTAAGTTACAAACAATCTCATTCAATCAGTTTTGTTTTTCTAATGTGCGGTTTGTTTTATGGCGGCGGATCTATTCGCGCTGACAGGCGGCGCAGGTTCAGGTTTTGCCGCGTCCTATCTCTTATATCATGTTACAGCCAAGGTTGTAGGCTGATCTTTTTGCAAAGTCGCTCCGGTTGGTTCCTTTACGTCGTGTAGACGGAGACGCTACACTCCGGCTGCTGAAACCGGCACAGCGAAGCATGCTAGAGGGAAGCGCCTCTCGATCGCCCCGGTCCGTGGTCATTTTTGGGTCGGTTGTACAAAATTGTATGAGACATTTTTCCTACGAAACTACCGTCCACCTCTGTGCTGTCAGTTTGTATTTCCCTGACCACCCAGTAGCATTTTTACGATTTTTAATAATAATAAATTTGTGAGGAATGGATATGTGCACGTCCCATCTACGGCAACCGCGTTCGCGTAAATTTTGTCATATTTCTCGCTTGATAACTTCAAATCCACACAAATTTTGCATTATGTTTTTGCATATTAGGTCCGTACATACTATAAATGTTTATTTCTGAGAGTTTAAAAAAATTAGAGATGGTCTTTTTTTTAAATGATTTTCTAAATAATGTATTTTTAGTGAAATGCCCCTGTGTGAGCAATTCTTGTAAATTACTCCCGTAAACCAGGACAACAATATTTCATACACAGATGCATTATATGCAAGGCAACACACTGGCAAAGTTTAAAGACCTTGGATTTTTTTAGATACGGAGAACAAGATTTTTGTATCCAGAGCGTTATTGCTGCCTGTGCTGTATTTGCGTTTTTGCTTCTCAAAATAATGATCATGATACTCGGTGATTAATACTTTGTGTCAATCCTTCTTATACCTAATGTGTCAGTAAATATTTCTGGACCCGTAGCCAAAACAGTTTTTTGGGGGAAGCCGCCCGAAATGCCAACATCGCGCGATACGCAAAACGCGCACGTTAAGAGGGGGTGCTTACAAATTGTTTTAACAAAGACAAAAGTTTTTCCCAAAGCAAGTATTGTTCTAATTCTTTATGGCATAGAGCCAGCAAAATATTTCTCTCATCAAAATTAGAAATGGTCAACGGACATGTTTGTTCGTTCTTAAATAAATAACAGAAATGGCATTAATAAAGAACAATACATAAAACAACTAACTTATGTGTCTCCCCGTACAGATCACCCTATGAAAGTCTACAAATACAGGTCAAATAAACATATTTAAGTATAGTTTCTTTCCCCGTACAGTATATGATTGGAACAACTTACCAGCTTAAATTGTCTCTGCTCCACATTTCTCAATTTGCAGAACGCTTCAAAATTTTCTGTTGAATTAGTTATCTCTGTTTTGCTGTCAATATCTTATCATCTTTTTCTTGGTGTTTCTGTGGTAAAGTTGCTGTGGCGTTATCATCTACATATTTTGCTATTGCTGTCATTGTCAATGTTCCCGCGTCACACAACCTGCTGTTTATTATGCATTATGCATTTGTGTATATCTTGTACTGTCTTCCCCTCTGCAATAATGCCCTAGCAAGGGCGCTGTAAGTAACCGAATAAATAAATAAATAATCTGAAAACGGCCATGGTGTCAATGTTGGTCAACGCTTACGGCTATACTCGCAGACAGCGTCAAAAAGTAATATGCTATCGATTCTGTCCTGTGAAGACTATGTTCTGCTGATTGAATTGAGGCGAATCTCACAGTGGGTAACTACGCATTAAATGTCCGTTCATTTTCACTAAAAATATCTTTACACGATACGTCGTCATATCCGCTCACTCTCTCCCCTTCAGACCGCTCCTTCTTCGTGCGAGGCATTCTGAAGACAGCGACACCTCCAGTGACCAATTTGACCTGATACCCGCACGCAGACTTGTACACGTTACTGAAAAATAGTAAGGAATTACAATTACAATTACTCAAGGCTAAATTGTAATTTATTACAATTACAATTACCCTCCCATAAAAGTAACTGACCGTTACTCCAAAAAGTAATCCGTTACTTTCGTGGCGTTACTTTTAACATTATTGTCCTCAAATAGGAAATAAAGGCAAGAGGGTCATTCAAGTTCTTATCGTTGCAAACTGTTCCATTTAATGACCTTGAATATTTTGAGCAACACTGGCTCTCGAAAGTCTCGTCAGACATTTTGCGTTATTTCTTACTCAATATGTCGACTGCTACGCTGAACACCATTTGAACTGAGGCGCTGGATGAGAGTGCAATGTTGTTCCTCAGGAATGCTTCATGCTCTGCATTGAGCTTTTTCAGCGAAGCAATGGAAGGACTATTTATCTCGAATGTAGAGCAAATCTTCGTCGTTGCAGCCATTGCCTGCTATTCGAGAGACTTAGTAGATCGTTCCGATACCCGCGATAACGGTACCCGATAACGATATGATGCATGCGCAAAGACGGCGGCGAAGTATCGGATGTCGTTATCGGAGTCATCAGACCGATCTAGTAAAATTCTCCATTGTCTAAATCGCGAAGCTGCGGAAGTCATCATACATCTAGCCAAGAGTAGAATAAGAATTGATTTATGTCCATCTTACTATACTGACATTTATTGCCAGACATTTCAAAACATAGTTGTAACATTAAAGTGATAATTAAATGATAAATAAGGTGTGGCTCGATATTCTTGTTCCTTTGGGTATGAACAGTTCGAGCCTCGGTTGAGACGTTGGGGAATAAAAAAAAAGTTTCCAGTATACAAATATAAGTAATAAAAGAAAAATGAGGACACTCATATCAACAATCAATTAGAACTTCGGTTAAAACAAGGAAATGTAAACGCACGTTTGCCGTTTGTACCTTTCTTGGTGCCGTTCAAAAACGCACGGCGCACGAACCGACTGCAGTTTACTCCGGTGCTCTCCAGATAGACGTCCGCTGATGCCGCGGGCAGCGAAGGGCGGAGTACTAAGTAAGCCGCGCTCCGCGCTATGGCCCCACTCACGAGTTTCACTCTCTCCCCAAGCCCAGAATATCAAGTCTACGTCAGCCACCATTATGTTTTATTTGTAAAAATATCTGCTTGAGATAAGATGCATCCTGCTGGGGCAAAACAGGAAGAAGAAAGGAAGACTATTACCATTTTCCAAGTGCTCGCAAAACGCTGACTCTCAAAAAGGGCGACTGAGATGCAGACAACCTGGCTAGATTTCACAAATAAAGTGGTCCAACCATAGAAGTTGGACTACACCAAAGTAAGTAGCTTTTAAAACAGGGTCTTATAATGTGAAAGATGCAGAAAAAAAAAACATCCTGTTTTCTAAGACAAGATGTTAAGTGTGCAGCAACGAACGAGGGTGCTTGTGGCAATAACACCTTCACATATTATCACATCTCTTTTAGTGGATTTTAGGGTAGACGGAGCGTTGTCTCGTGTTGTGACATTATAAAAATGGTCGTTGTCACTATAACCAAGAAGGACATTGTTAATTCTTTTCTGTGCACTTACTGCCTCGAGCTTCTCGAAGAGGCAGACAATCACTTGGTGTCCTTCTCTCCCTGTCTTCGGTCGAAAAGAAAAAACGAAGGGACTAAAAAAAGCGGATATAACTTTTTTTTTTTGTTGAAATGTTTTTTTTTTTTTTTTTTTTTACATCGTTGTTAGGGTCTAAAAAAAAAATCAGGGGCTTGGTGTTGCAAAAACAGGCTTTGCGGAACTGAAGAGTGCCAAGCCTCCCTTTGGGCGCTGGTCAATTCGCGCGCTGGTCAATTCGCGCAGTGACAGTGTCACTGCGCTCGACTTTACCAAAAAAAAAAAACTAATATAGAAAGGGGGGAAAGGGGGGGGGGCGTTCTAAAAAAAAGTAACGAATTGCAAGGAATCCGTTACGTAAAAAATGTAAGGGAATTACTTTAAAATTATTCTGGAAAATATGTAATTATTCCGTTACTAAATTACTGATAAATGTAAGGGATTACAAGTAATTTCGTTACTTGTAACGGATTACGTACAAGTCTGCCCGCACGCGTGCGCGAGAAGATCACTGCACATCCCAACATTTTTATCTGCTTAACCACAATGGTTAAGCATCGGGCTTGAAAAATAATATAATTAATAATAATATTATTGATACTAATAAAACATTAATAATAATCTCTATTGCAGGAACGTATAAAACAAGGTGCAGATTCGAGTTCATCAAAATCATCTAGGGCTTGTACGAAGAACACCACTTTGATGACTAAGCATGCAGCTCTACAAGAGAGACCGAAAATCAAGTGCTCACAAAATATTTTTCTCGGTATATATAAGTAAAAAAAAGTAAATTTAATATTACGTACAGGATATAAGTCGCATCAAACTACCAGAAAAATCTTAAGAAGGCATACACAAATACAAAATAAAAAAAATATTAATAATAATATTTAATAACGATATGTATTATTATTATTATTATTGTGTGCACAAAAACTATTGGAAGATCTTCACTTTGGAGCCGAAATAGGATACTAGCAAAGAAAAAAGAAAGAACGAGAGGAAAGCAAACAAGAAAAAAGTCATAAACCAAACATACCCTCTATCACACTTGGGAAGTAACCCGTTAACCTTTCAAGTAATTTTGTAATTGCCACGTTGCTTTTGTTCGGAAGTAATTTGTAATGTAATTTCGTTACAAATATTGGTAGCGCATTACTTTAATTACTCGTTACTTTTTTTAAAAATTATGACCATAATACAGCTACTGGAGCAATACGAAGAGAACATTCAGCAGCATAAAGAAACCAAGTTCAACAAAATGTAAAGCAACAGGAAGGGGAAAATAGCCGAAAAAAAAGGATTTTGTTTTATGACCGGTCACTAGAATCACTAAAAAAACGGGTAAGGCATGTACAAATATAAGAAAGAAAAAGATGAAGTAAGACAGTAAGACAACGCTGAGTAGGCTCTCCGTCGCCTTCCATCGTGTTTTTCTTCTTCTCCCGGGCAGGAGAAAGCTCTTCGTGTTTATTTGTTTTTGTCTTTTACGCCGTTTCACCCTTTCCAACTTCTTCGACGTCTCCCGCCACCTGCACAGACATGGGTCCGTACCCCCTCGACTCGCGGGTTCAGAACTCGTGTAACAGACGATGTAGCCTCGCGCGAGTGGGTCGAATTCTCTTTGTCTTTTCTGTATGCTACTTTATTCTAGCACGCTCTTGAGACACGGCTGAAAAGCACCCGGCGCGAGAACGACATCGTGTACGGGGGTAAGGACGATACTCCTTTTGGTTTACTTGTCTGGGCATGGTAGTCGAGTGCACTCCTCACTGTACAGCCAACTGTCAACAAAAAAAAAAGCGGGGAGGGGGGGGGGGGGGCATCTAAGGAATGTTGACAGAGAGAGAGGGAGAGATATAGAACGCTTAAAAGTAATGTGATCTATTGTTCTGTGAGACCGATGGCCGCCGCTTCTTTCGTCATCCATGCCCTCCCATCAGCTGGCCTCCACGAATATTTGTATGGAAGTGAGAACCCATCAACGATCGATAATCCGTAACCTCTACTTTTTCTCTGACTGGTCGAGTTTTTGGCCATGGAGTGTCCGTCGTCTCCAAGGCCATCTCTTAATGAAATGTCCAAAATTCAGGGCATTAAGGAGGACGAAAACCTAGAGTTTCAGTACATACTTTGCTTGCCGAAAAATCACACATTGTCATCAGCAAGAACAATGAACTCTAATCTACGGAAACATATCAAGGTAAGCTGGGACACTTACATTTTGCAATGGCTGCACATTGTAAAGTTAGAACCAAGTTTTTCTTGGTTCTAGCTTTCGTAGATCGCTTCTTTAGCTCCGAATCTCGTAGCGGAGGCAGACGCTGCTACTCAGCATGCGCACCGCTAAATTTGTCTGCACAATTCCAGGGATCATTTCCTGAGGCCGTAAGCTAGCGGAATGGCGGGTGTGGTTGCAGCTTTCGGTGCCTTGTCAGCTTACAGTTGAATGGAGTGCACCTACACTCTTTCTCTTAAATATAATATTTTATTTTTCAAAGGACTGCCATTATACGGGCGTATGAGAGATGAAAAGTAGTGTTGCATAACATTTTTGAGAAAATATTTAAATTTCTTATTTTGTTTTCTGGATAGGTGTAGAGAAAAAGTAACGTGAAAGTAATTTGTAACGTAAAGACTTAAGTAATCTGTTACTTTTCAGCGAGAGTAATGTGTAACGGTAATTCATTACATTTGAGACTCGGTAATTTGGTATTGTAATCCATTACATTTTTCAAGTAACGAGCACAAGTCTACTTTTAATTTACGAAGTAGCAAGAAGCCCTTCCCCTTGCTTTCTTAAAATAGTGAAGTAGCGGAATTAGTCTGTACTTCAATTACATACTTTTCAAAAGTGAATAAATAAGCATTCAAAGTGATGAAAAATGTATGGTATGAAGAGAACAGGTACAATGATCCTAAGTCGAACGAGGTGGGATATGAATATATACGTAAGCTTAAAGCATACTAGTATATATTTTACAATTCTATTCACCAGCTTGCACAAGAAGGTTAGGTCACGGTCTGCTCTTTTTGCACAAAAGGTTTGGTCTCGCTCTGCTTTTTTATCGAAAAGTGTCTTCAGAAAAACTTAGCAAAAACATTGAACTTCTGGAATTGATTCTCCTTAGAAAAATTATAAGTTTTCTTTGTTCTCTTTTATTTATTCACTTATTACTTTCCCGAACATGGGCATCTGTTTGGTGTTACATATATCAAATTTCATATTGGGGCTCCCCTTACAAAATATTGCATTTGAATGGGACAACGTTCACCACGCCTCGCACACAGCTAACTAAATTTCACTTTTAATTACGTGCTGACAAAAACGGCAGAGCATCATAATTCACTTACGCGCGTTGTGCTGTGAGGAACCAGCAAACCGCGCGCAGAAAATGTTTACAAAAACCGTGCAACGAAAAAGACAAATCTAACAGACTAGGTGTTGATTATTAGTTTAATTACTTACTTAATCATTTAATCGGTATTTCTGAGGCTGATTGAATGGTTAAAGTATAACAGAATTACCAATGTTAAAAATACTTTGAATAAACATAATTTCTGGTATTCTTATTGTCTTTGCAACGCGATAATATCTTGTTTTAATGCAGCCATTGAATGTTTTTTATGGACTTGTTTACCAGCCATTTAGATACATAGGCTCATTGCAGAAATGTAAGAAAGAATGAAGACGAAATACATCCGGCATTTTAGTGACGTTAGGTTGTCTGCCACTACCGTTAATTCCGGATTACAGTGTGCATTCGGTGAATAATCTGCAGAAAAAAATATCACCGAAGATAAATTTTTTTTATATAAACAAAAACTATGACGACGGCATCCTAGCCCTTCAGAAGTAAAGGAGGCTTACAGGTCCCTCGTTGCTACGTACATGTTAAACTGGCTGTGTAACGATTTTTGCTCTTTCCTTACATATTCCGCATGAAACAAATCCTTCATGTCGACAACTTGCGGAAAAATCAGTAGTTTCTCTCTCCGAAAAATGGCAGTCGCAGAGATAAAATCAGTGTTTCCCCTACACTCGTGAAACGAGCAAGCCGCCACGTGCTCGTGTTCTGGTTATATACCACCGATGTCGATCATATAGCCACGCCCTGGAATGGCAAAGCATACGGCACGGGCTGAGCTTCAAAAATTGTTATTGGAGTTCTGTGTTCCTATCTTTGATTGAACACGACCCATTACCCGAATGTTGACCGATTATATGGTTGTCATGAGGCCAGTTGAGTTTTCGGGCGCACCACAATCGAATACGACCTGGTATACCTTGGCACGCGCTGCAATCTGCGATGTCACCTGGAGTTACGCGCTTGCATATATTCAAGCCCGATGCTCAATCATTGTGCCTTGTGATCTCTCGCGCACGTGTGCGGGTGGCAGGTCAAGGCGGCCACTGGACGTGCCGCTGTCTTCAGAATGCGTGGCAAGACGAAGAATCGGTCTGAAGAGGAAAGAGCTGAACGGATACGACAGCGTATCGTGTACGGCCATCTTTACTGAGTCCAAGTGTACGCACATTTAACGCTTGTTTCCCGGCTATGAGATTCGACTCGATTTAATCAGCGGAAGATAGTCTTAGCAGGACACTATCAATGTCGTATTACATTCTGACGCTGTCTGAGAATATAGGCTAAATCGTGGTCCAACATTGGCGCCAGCGATTTGCCCGACAGTGGCTTGGGTTGCACTTTTGAAAATGCCAAGCAATCGCTTCATCGTCAACACGAAGGAAAAGACCAGTTCTGTCTGCCAAGATGCCAGTCTCGCCGACAACCGAATCTTAGTCCGAGTAACCAAAAAGTAGTACAGCTCCTCTCTCTCTCTCTCCTACCCCCCTTTGCCATGCACCCGTTTTCCGTATGACGATTGGGAACAGTGCAATTCATCGCGTCGGAATGTCATAGTTTTATTTCGATCTGTCAAATCTATATGTATGCAGAGGCAAACAACTAGAAACGAAGAAAGAACTGAAGGACTGAACAAGTCAAAACAATACAATAAGTTTCCACAGAAGAAACACAAAAACACTTGAGAGTGATTACCGACAATCTCACTGGGTTGCTATGTTCAGAGTTACAAAACGTGGTACAAACGAAAGTCAGATCGAAATTTAGGAGAGAAACACTCAAACGAAATAAAAAATATTTTCACAAAATCCGTATTGGTTTTTACACGTTAAACGTTTTATCACCTCAGTTTTACCGTGCTCACCATCCGGTGCAACACACATGTGATGTGTCTTGCACTGCTCAAAATAGAATTGAAACTTGACGATCTTGCTTCGTTTCAGTGTTTCGCCGCTTTTTGTTTTGCCTCTTCTGCATCTGCAGACTTTAATCTTGGTTACTTGTTTATACGGCTAAGTACAAAAACCACCGAGCGCTACGTCGAGTGAGTAGGTAAGGAGGGGGAAACAGGGCCATGGCGTTTTCATCCAAAAGCAACTGAGCACTCAGCGCAGAGTGGGCGAAATGAGAGGCCGAGTTATTTTGAAACGGTTTTGCTGAACATGACAAAGCACCTGCCCACAACGCGCGTAGTGCTCAACCGTTTTCACTAAAAACGGCAGGGCTCCCTTGCCAAACACTCCCTTTATTCCCAAACTCGGCCCATGTGAATGTGCTTTTCGGTATGCCAGATAAAAAAAAAAAAGTTAAAAGCTAGATATATTGTTGATATGTAAGAATTCAAACAAAAAGCGGCAGGATCTTTGGAAGACATCAAAATCTACGGGTTTCAATTCAAGATATGTTATTCACTAGAAGAAGCGTCTCCACAAGTGCATTTCATCAGTCGGAGAATACTTTGAAGTTGCATGAAATTCAAATGTGTAAACATTTATTCACCATTTGTAC
The DNA here is from genome assembly GCF_016920785.2 of Ixodes scapularis. Classification (NCBI taxonomy): domain Eukaryota; kingdom Metazoa; phylum Arthropoda; class Arachnida; order Ixodida; family Ixodidae; genus Ixodes; species Ixodes scapularis. The sequence continues at coordinate 36,026,426 of NW_024609839.1, forward strand.
AACTATATTCCATTTTTTTTAGTATCTCGTTAAATATATTTGGAGTGCATATTTAAACAATATCTTGAATAATTTCAAATCAACATTGAAAGGAGTTTTACAATCTACAATAAAGAGTTGAACGCTCACGACTTTTATGTGCAAGCAATTTAACCACGTTTCGAAAATCATCTTCTGGGTTCAAGATCTATATTGGTTCAAAACCTATACATTGTCTAGCATACACCTACAGCCCTGTAACATTCAGTACATTAAAGATAAAAATATATCAATGAAAACTTTAGAAGATGCCGGAGTGAATATATATTTGCCCGTAAGAAGCGGAAACGAAGTTGTCAACAAAAAAATCGTCCCCATTCTCCTCTCAAAAAAGCGTCCTCTAATTCTACAGGTACTCTGATTGCATCATTATTTAATGGCAGTATCCGAACAGGCTTGATGCAGGTGCTTTCGCGTTTAGATTTTTTTCAGACTTACTTCTGGCTCTTTCTTGAGAACCGAGACAGACTTGGGAAAGACGAAGAAAACAAATTCACTTCTTGAACATAAAATATACAGACCTGGTAAAATGGAAATGCTTATACCGGCACAGAAGAAAATAATAGCATATCACGGTGAAGCTTGTACTGGAAGAAAGTTAATAACTTCGTATAGGAACTCACTCGTATAGAAAGAACGTATAGGAAGTTAATAAAGAATGACAGCTACAAGAAGAAAAAAAATATAACATATTGAGACAAATTTAAGTAGTAAAAGTTTTTACTACTTTATCTCGTTGTAGAATTTTACTCTTAGTAAACTCTACAACGCTCTCGCAAATAGCGTCCTCTTGCGGAAGCCGGTTCTATTCCTGAATGGTAATCGAGGAGAAAAAAGTAGAACAATTTGTATGGCATGAGAAGGGCATTAGTGAGTACCGTGGATACTTCTAATCCCGCTGGTATTTATTAGTTTTACGTAGTTAAGATAATTTATATTAAATTCGTTGTTTAATAACCACAGCGATAGAGTCAACTCAACGCGGTATTTTCTGAAGAAAGCGATAAACTTTTAATGCCAGACATTCAACGCGAAACAGGTTTTGTCACACCCGTCCGACGTGTACTGGCTTATCGCATAAATTTTATGAGCTGGCTCTGACAGAACGGACAAGGGTCTGTATAAATGCAGCAGAAAGAAAACGTTAAAGATGGCGGATCACGGAAATATCGTTTTATTTCCCCATATGATGAGAGAACTGTGCGCTGGCATATTCATACTGCTAACGTAACAGCTGTCAAACCCACTTGTACTTCCACCTTAAAGCATACCGTGTTATAACTCGGATAATGAGATTTACAACAGCCAAAACGATATGTTACGATAGGAAAGTCTAAATGCGTTTTCAGCAATTTTATATATTTTCTTTCATTCCACAGTTTCATGCTTGACATGACTTTGGTAAAACGTATACCCTCAGCGCATCTGCACGTTTGGTTAACTTCTGAGCATTTTTTTGGCAATGGCCTAAATAAAGAAATTGAAGATTGAAGGCCTTCTCACAAGAAAGCTTAATTGAGATGTTAACGGCTGAGGACTAAATAAAAAAAGTGAGTACGGTCAATTTTGCAAGTTTCAACTACCCACCAAATATCTCACTTTGAACTGTCCTATAGACCAGTGGTCCTGATACTTTTGGCTAAGAGGCCATACCGGAGAACTGTCGGTGTCTCGATGACAAAAGAAAAAAAAAGTAAACATGATAGAGTAACAATGAAAGAAATAATTCTAGTTAAGTATATAAAGTGAAAGTGAACATTTATAGTAAAAATTAAGAAAAAAAATAAATCTAAGGTGGGTGAATACATATTTATTACTTTAATAATCAATATTTATATTTAGCTAATGATAATATTCCACATGACTGGGACCAGAATGTCGAACATGAACCAAACCAAAAACCGGAATCAAGCCATTTTTTTTTTTGGTTGAACTGAAACGGAACTGAACCGGAAAATGTCGTCGGCGTCTTGGGGCTTAACGAGAACCGAATAGAAAACATATATAACGGTGACCGGCTCCAAAAAATTCAACCTATTTTTTTTTTTTGTTAATACCTTTTGAGATTTGAAAACAAAAATTGACGGAGGTCTCTCCATATGAGAACATCATCGTACACATAATTACAATGAATGAGAAATTGTGGGATTTTATGGCGGGTTTGTATTAGCACTCCAGTTAATTATGTGACGTCATGGGTCATGTGGTCACGTGACATCACGGCGTCAAGTCCTCGCATAGCGTTACGCGATGACATCACTTTACACTAAGCCATTACACACAACGTTGTTAGATCCAGTAGCGTTGTTCAGACCGTAACGTCACGGGACATCGCAGATTGCAGCGTGTGTCGAGGTGTACCTGGACGCATTCGATTGTCGTGCCCCCAATGACTCGACAGGGGCTCATGACAATCATAGCATCGGCCAACATTCGAATAATGGGTCGTGTTCAATCAAAGATTGCAACAGAGAACTCCAATAACAATTTCTGAAGCTTAGCCCGTGCCGTATGCTTTGCCATTCCCAGAGCGTGGCTATCATGGTCATCGGCGGTATATAACCAGAACACGAGCACGTGGCCGCGTGTTCGATTCACGAGTGTAGGGGAAACACTGCTTTCATGTCTGCGACTGCCATTTTGTGGAGAGAGAAGCTACTGTTTCTTGTGCAAGTTGTCGACGTCAAGGATTAGTTCCGAGAGGAATATGTACTGAAAGAAGAAACATCGTTTAACGAAAAAATAGTGAGAGTGCAGGCGAGCTGGTGTAAGTTGAACATTATTGTAAACCTGGGACTGGGGCAGAAAAGAGAACACAACAGAAGGTAGAAAAAGAGGAGGCAACGTCTCAGGCCAACTTGTCCAGTACCATGTATGCTTGAAAAATGAGTATAGAAGACGACGAAGGAAGAGTGGATTCATAAGAAAATGGGATTAAGCCTGCTTCAGGTACGATTAACGAAAAAATAGTCAGAGTGCAGGCGAGCTGGTGTAAGTTGAACATGATTGTAAACCTGAGACTGGGGCAGAAAAGAGAACACAATAGAAGGTAGAAAAAGATTGAGAGAGAAGCAACGCCTAAAAAAAATTGAGACTTTGCCTCCTCTTTTTGTACCTTCTGCTGTGTTCTTTTTTCTGCCCCAGTCTCAGGTTTACAATCATGTTAAACATCGTTTAACGGCCGGTTTAACATGTACGTAGCAACAAGGAACCTATATGCCTCCTTTACTTCTGAAAGCTAGAATTCTGTCATCATAGTTCTTTTTTTATATAAAAAAGATTTATACTCAGGTGATATTTGTGCCTGCAGATCTCCGAAGAACTTTTCTCTGGAGAACTTTATTTTCTAAGTCGCGATCTTTAACGGTGCTTAGCATCTGTGAATATTTTAGTCGTAAACTTCCTCTTTCTTTTTTTTACCGGAGTTTCTATGCACGTCGTCGCAGGACTTAATCTTTTTCGTTAAGTTCTTTAAGCGAGCTGCTTAAAGTTTAGTATTCTTAGCAATTTATTTTTAGGCAGTGTATGGAAGTACCATAACTTTAGCACATGTTTTTGCGGGTTTTCATTATGCATGTTCTAAAAGCATTCTTAGGTTCTTTTTCCTCTTTCTCTTTTTCATTAAACGTCAGTTGTTCGTCAGCGCTCTATCCTGTCTCCTTTGTCTATCCTTCCTTGTCGTAATTGCGCTGTTAATTCCATATATATGACAACGGTTTTGACAATCGTGAAATACAATATGGGTATGTTTGTGTGACCTACGTCAGTTATAGTGCAGCAAGCCACCTTAAGAACAAATGCCAACTACACGAGCTGTAGAGCAACAAGTACACGTCAGCGTAGTAAATTTTTTATGTCTGCAACTGAACATGGCAAGTGTGCCAGCGATGGAATCGAGGGTCGTGTCAAGCACCAGGTGACGTTGTACAACCTCCGACGGCCCACCACGTCGGTGGTCAAGTCGGCGTCAGAGACGGTTGCCGCACTGAACACTAAACTGCCGAACGTGGAACTAACCCACCTTCCGAAAGCTGACGTCAAAGCGTTCAGTGACATGAAAGCAAAGGAGTGGGACTCTGTTTCTGCTGTGCGTGTAATTCAGTACTGTCACTTGTGGCATGCAGTGTATTCGGTCCGGCACCTCACAACCATAGATGTTTGTAGCAAGAACTTGTGGTGCCACTGAGAAGAAACGACCAGTGATCGCTGCAAGCAAAACGGGGAAAAAATGTTCGTCCTCGGAGTGCCACAAGAGCTCCGTGACCGACTTAGGTCACCGTCCGGCAGAAAGAATTCACGCTACAAGCACCGAATGTGCGCACAGGACCTTAATTCATTAAACTCATTTCAATTGTACCACTTTAAGCATGTGTTCTTTCTTTTCACTATTTATTTTAAACGTGGTCGTCAGCAGCCCAGCCCACCTTCGAAGGGTACGCTCCGAAATTCACTGTTTCGAGAAATCTGTATTTAAATTGTTGGCTTGTGCATGCTTCAAACTCACCTGTAATCTTTTGCATGAATTCTTATTTTTCCCCAACTCCGGTCACAGTGCTTTCTCTTCACAGACTTCCTACATTTTTTCGACCACATTCTTGCCCTTGTTTTAAATCGGCAACGTCCTATCTTTCTCTACTCCCGTTACGGCAATTCTGTATATTCGGCGATCTGTAAATTCAAAAATACAAAAATACTACAAAGCAATTTTGAAGGGTCTGATAGGACAAATTATAAGCCTTGATGTGTGAAAAGTAAAATAAAAATTAAGATGACATTCATTTTAAACTGATTTTCCAATTATTGCAAAATCGGTAACCTGTCTACATTTCAGTGTATTTTTTTAGAAAGGTTATCCTTTGCAATCTCAATAACAATTTATCAGAATGTTAAACAAACGCGTCCACGCCATGTTAAAAAAAATGAATTTCCAGTCTTTTAAGATCCAGATCCATAAAGCTCTGAATTGCTTAGTAATAAATAATACATGTTTACATTTGTTATTTTATGTACAGTCTCTGCACAAAAAATATAAAACCTAAGGCGACAACAGTTTTTATTTCAATAATATTCAAAGGGACAGTTTCACGCAAGTCGCAAAAATGTGCGCGTATAGCGACAGCGAATTTGTAATTTTCGTTCCTCAAGAGAAATCTTATTGTCCGCAAAAAAATGTTGGAATATGTCTTTGCGGTTGCATAAATAAAATATATTCTTTTGTAAAATAAAAAAAAAATTGTCGACCGGATATAGTCTTTTGATCCTATTAGAAAACGCCCAATACAGACAATCTCAATCAACCAATATTCTTTGCAGTATTTTTTTTTTTTCATTTTTTTGACGTTGTGCTGCTTTTCACAGCGGCGGATCTGTTGTCGTTCAGAGGCGGCGCACGCTCAGGTTCTGCCGCGTCTTACTTCCAATATCATGTTACCGCCAGCGTCGCAGGCTCATCTGTTTCCAAAGTCGCTCCGGTTGCTTCCTTTATGCCGCGTAGACGGAGACGCCACACGCCGGCTGTTGAAACAGGTACCGCGAAGCATACGTTACAGTGTGGCGCCTCTCGATTGCTCCCCATTTTTGGATCAGTTGTTCTAAAATGTATTAGAATTTTTTTCCTTCAAAACTACCGTCCTCCTCTGTGCTTTCAGTTTGTATTTTCCTGACAACAACCAAGCAATTTTACGCATTTAATAATAACGAAATTGTAAAGAATGCGTATGTGCAGCGTCGGTATGACCATATTTCTCGCTTTATTACTTGAAAGCCAGAGAATATTGAATTATGTTTTTGCATTTTATATCAGTACATATTATAAAGAATAATTTCGGAGAGTAAAAAAAAAAGTTAAAGATAACCTTTATTTTTAAAAAAATTTCAAAACAATGCATTAATGCATTGTTATATGCCCCTGTAGGAGCAGTTCTTGTAATTTTTTCCCGCTAACCGACAACGATATTTCATGCACAGATGAATTATATACAAGGCAACACACTGACAAAGTTTGAAGACCTTAGCCTTTCTGGATACGGAGAAAAAAAATCTTTATTCCAGAGCGTTATTTCTGAATGTGCCGTATTTGAGTTTTTGTTTCTCAAAATAATGACCCTAATACTCGGTGGTTTATTCTTTTTCTCATTCCTTCCTATGCCTAATTTGTCAGTAAAAAGCTCTAGACCTGTAGCCGGAACAGTTTTTTGGGGAAGCCGCCCGAAATGCCAACATCGCGCGATACGCAAAACGCGCACGTGGCAGAGAGGGTCCTTGTAATTTCTTTTTCTCAAAGACAATTTTTCCCCAAACAAGGATTGCTTTTATTCTTCTTGGCATGAAGCCAGCAAAACATATTTTTCTCATCAAAATTAAAAATGGTCACCGGACATGGTTGTTCGATCTTCACTGGAAACGCCTGCCAGTGGCTTGGGTTGCACTTTCGCAAATGCCAACAAGTCGCTTCACTGCCCACACGAAGGAAAATACCAGCTGTGCCTGCCAAGACGGTAGTCTCACCGACAACCGAATCTTACTCCAAGTAATCAAAACGTAGTACAGTTCCTCACTCTTACGACCACCCCCCCCCCCTCCTTGTCATACGACCGTTCTTCATATGACGATTAGTAACTGTGCAATTCAACGCGTCAGAACGTCATAGTTGTATTTAAATATGTCGAATATATCTTTATGCAGAAAGTAGAACAACTAGAAACAAAGAAAGAACTGAAGGACTGAACAAGTCAAAACAAGGAAATACGTTTTCGCAGAAAAAAAAACCCAAAAAAACACTTGAGAATGATTACCGAGAAACTCATTGGTTTGCTATGTTCAGAACAGCAAAAAAAAATGTATTACAAATTAAAATCTGATACAGATGTAGGACGGCAAGCCCCGAACGAACAAAAAATATTTCTGGAAAGTCAGTATTTGTTTTTGCACATTAAACGTTTTGTCACCTCAGTTTTTCGTGCTCTCCATCTGGTGCAACATACTTCCTGTGATATTTCTTGCACTGCAGAAAATAGCATTTAAACTCGCCGATTTTGAATCTTTTCACTACTTCCCCGCTTTTTGTTAACCTCTTCTTCATCGGCAGAGTTTAATCCTGATAACTTGTTTATAAGGTAAATACAAAAAGTCACCGAGCGCGAGGTCGAGTGAGTCGGGAAAACGGGGCACGAGGGCTCTGCCGTTTTTCGTCAAAACTGCTGAACATTCAGCACTGTGTGGGAAAAATGAAAGGCCGAGTTATTTCGAGACTGTTTAGCTCACCATGAAAAAGTGGTTGTCCACAACGCGCGTGGTGTTCAGCAGGTTTTGACGGAAAACGGCATGGTTCCCGGGCCACACACTCCCTATATTCCCGGCCTCGGACCGTGTGAATGTGCTTTTCGTTTTTCCAGGTAAAAAATAGTTAAAAGATGGACATCTTGTCGATGTGGAAGATGCTAAACAAAAAGGGGCAGAAGCAGTGAAAGGCATCAAAATCTAGGAGTTTAGTGATATTTTATTCCCAAGAAGAAGCGTATCAACTAGTGCATTAATCAGTCGGAGAGTACTTCAAAGTTGCCTGAAATGTAAATGTCTAGACATTTTTACATCATTTTTAAAACTAAATTTAGGTTTCTTTTCGTACTCCTTTAAATGTGCCTGGGTTGCGTATTTAAACAAGATCTTGAATAATATAAAATCGACATTCAAATATATTTTGTAATATATATATTAAAGAGTTGAACGCACACGACCTTTAATTGCAAGGAAACTAACCACTTCTCAACAATCATCCTCTGGATTCAAGATCTAGAGTGTTACAAAACCTGGATATTATCTAGCATAAACCTACAGCCCTTAAACAATCAATATATTAACATAAAAATAAATTCAATGAAACTGTAGAAGATACGCGATTTGCCTGCAAGGAGCGGAAATGAAGTTGTCTACAAAGTACTTCTCTTTTGTTTTTGTTTCGGTCAGCACCATTATTTTGGGCGGTATCCGAACTGCCTTGGTGCAGCTGCTTTAGCTTTTTTTAATGTTTTTTTTTCTTTCAGACATACTGCTGGGTTTCTGAGGCGTAAGAAAGGGAGAAAAAAAACAAGGAAAATAAAACTCTGCTTGTATGTAAAATATACAGACGTGGTAAAATGGCAATACTCATAGCGGAATAGAGTAAAATAATAGCATATCACCATGAAGCTCGTACTGACATTCAATATGGGAAGATAATAACCAAAGACAGCTTCAAAAAGCAAAAAATATAACATATTGAGACCAAAGTGGTAAAAGTCTTTTACTAATTTATCTTATTGTGGAATTTTACTCTCATTAAAATTCTACAACACACACACAAATTGTGCCCTCTTGTGAAAGCCGGTTCTATTCTTCAATGGTGATTGAGGAAAAAAAAGTGGAACGATTTGTACGTCATCAGAAGGGCATCGGTGAACGCAGTCGACACTTCTAAACCAGCGGGGTTTTATTAGTTTTACGTACTTAAAAAAATCGATATTAAATGAGTTGGTTAATAACCAGAGCGGGAGAGTTAACTAAAAGGAGTATTTCCTAAAGAAAACGATAAACTTTTGCTGCCGGACTTGCAACGCGAAATAGATTTCGCCATACGCGTCCAGCGTGTACTGGCTGAGTGCATAAATTTTACAGACTCTCTCTGACACGACGAACAAAAGTCTTTAAAAATGCAGTAGAAACAATACGTGGAAAATGGTGAATTTCAGAAGTATTATTTTATTTCCCCGTATGGGGGAGGGGGGATGGTAGAACAGTCCGCTTGCATATTCATACCGTTAACCTAGCAGCTGTCAAAACCACTTGTACTTCCACCCTAAAGCATACCATGTTATAACTCCGATAACGAGATTTACAACAGCCAAAACCATACATCGCAATAGGAAAGTCGAGATGCGTGTCCAGAAATTTTTTATATTTTCTTTTATGTCACAGCTTTATGCTTGACATGACTAAGGTAAAATGTATGCCCTCAGCGCATCTGCGCGTTTGGTTAACTTCCGAGCATTTTTCGGCAATGGCCTAAATAAAGAAATTGAATACCCTGTTGGAAAATTTCGATGATGGAAAGATGACGGAAAAGGCCCATACAAGCGTAACCGTAATATGGGACATCCTATACAAGCGAATCTCGGATCCAGTATAGTGGATTAAGGCGGAACGATACAGGTAGGCGGAATCATACAAGCGTGTCGTTTTATGGGACATCCTATACCAGCGTAGTGGAATATGGCGGAACCATGTGGAACCATACATGCATAACGTAATATGGGACAACCTATACCAGCAAACAGGCGATACCAAAACGGTGGAGCCATATGGCTCCAACATGCTGGTTTCGCCTTTTCACTGTTGTACAGGGCGATTTATTTTTAAGCTTTACAAATATGTTTAGAAAGGTCGTGAAAGCTAAATTAATGCGGTTTGTGCAGGCGAGTTATACGGCCAGGCGTACGTACTATAGGAACCTAATCGTAACAATCAGTCAGATAATTAAATACATTTGCTAATTAACTTTTAAATTAGTGAAAATGAAAATATGGTTTCAATTAGAAACTTGCTGAGTGATTGAAAACCACAAAATCAACTCTTTTTAGAAGGATATAATGCAGGGGTAGCCTTTTACGCGTTCTGTAAAAACGCTTTATTTGGACGAGTTTCTAGGTTTCAGTTTCTTATCAGAGCTTATCTCTGCGCCCAAGGTCCTGTTCCCCCTTAGACACGCAACGCACGTGCGCCTTGCTTCCCTCCATCCTACGAGGGAGGCGAGGAGCGGCTTCGCACTGTGGCCACCGGGCAGCAGGACTGCAGGTGCAAAGATGCGCTCTGGTAAGAAACCAAAGTCTGGAAACGCGTCCAAATTGACCATTTTTTAGAACGCCATAAAATGCTGCTCTTGTTTTATATCTTCACAAAGAAAGATGATTTAGTGTGTTTTGATGATGCTTAGCAAGTTTCTAATTAGAACCATGGGTCTATTTTCTCTGATTAAAAATTTCAGGAACATACTATATTTAGAGAGAGGCTGAAGCGGTTTTGTATTTGAGAAAACACTTTTAAATCTTCTTCATATGACCTCCAGAATCTCAAATATCAAAATTATTTGGTCATTTTATGAATCGAGGCTGCATAGAGTCATTTTTAAAGCGCTGTGAAAGCACTTCCCTGGAGAGCGACGTCACAAAAGTGGCTTTCGAAATCTTTGCTCATGCATCTTCAGCCCCTATCAAAGCTATGCACGCACGTGCTATTTTTTAAAAGGGCGGAAAAATGTGTCGCGACTGGTGCCAATGCGGGAGAATATACCTAGAAAACTTGAGATTGGACGCGCGGCCCTTAAGCGACACGCTTGGCGGCCGAAAGGTCCTCTTACGATGTCACTATTGGTAGGATGTTTTTTGTTTTCTCACGTTTAGTTATATCTTTGTGGAAAACGAACGGGATATTCAGATTCGCGAGATAAAACTATGCTAGAATGAACCTCCATCTAGTTTTCTGAAAGAAGACTGGCACATCTCTGTAATAAGCTGACTGATCATTACAAATTAGCCTTTTACACTATGCCGCCCTGGCCATATAACTCACGTGCACAGACCGCGTAAATGTAGCTTTTACGGCTTTTTTTTTTTTAAATCTGTAAAACATACAAAAAAACTCTCTCTAGAATGTCCCCCAATACGATACGATTGTATGGTTCTTTTCCCGCTTGCATTGTTCAAGAAAGACCTGTGGACATCCAGCGTTTCATTGGAATGCTGGATGTCAGCGAGTCTACATCAGTGAGTGGTTTCAAACAAGCATGATGTTTGCACACCAGTAAGCTCTTATCCGAGGCTCACCAGGAGCACTAAGAGCAGAGGCAAAATGTCGTGACGTGGTAAATTTGGTTGCAGGTATTTATTTTTAGAAGAACTGCAAGCAGCAAAGCTTAACTTTGCTCAAAAGAAGATAATTAAAAATTCAATACTGAACAATGGTGTCCCTTGAGCTGTCAGACCAAACTCCCACTCTTGCCACTCAGGAGTTCCCAACTTGTGCGTAGAAGATCAGCACAACCCAGATTTGTGCTGCAAGCGCACCTGCAATATAAAAGTTGAATAAACATGAGATGGAATATGAGACGTTTACAATTCTCTGTAATGTGAAATTAGAGCACAGATCTTGAAGAGGAGGATGGGAGGGTATGACCCCCCACCCCCTAACCCTCCTACTCTTCTGCTCCCTCCCATTTAGCGAAAAATTTCCCTGAATTTAGCGGGAAAATTTGCCCACTAAATTTAGCGGGTTAAGTTTTCCACAAAATTTAGCGCGGAAATTGATGTCACATGACCTCAACACAAATGCAGTTTTCCCGCTAAAAGTAGCGGGGAAAATGACGTTGCATGACCGCGTCATGTCATCCATAAAAAATTTAGTTTCTCAGCTAGACTTAGCGGAAATATTAAAGTCACATGACCGCAACATTAATTCAATTTCCTGCCAAGTTTAGTTGGGCGGTTACGCCGAGGGCGACGCCGCGAAACGCGGAAACGGGTGCTAAGAGCTGCGCTAAAAAAACTAAATGCATCAGGTGAAATAAGGTGAAAATTAGAGATAAGAAAAAGAGAAGAGAATCTAAGATACCGTTCTCAGATCCTTCCTTTTGTCCGTTCTCAAATGTTTTGATTTCAAGAAATGTTTATATCTTTATTCATACCCAGAGAACCCCTCCCAGTTTCAGCATGAATGCAATAAATCAATGCAGACTAGACCTTGTAAACTATAATGCACATGAAAATGAATGTTCGCCACATAGTCATGTATGAGTCAGTGGCTCAAATCTCTAAATACATTTGTATTGAGGAACATTCTTGAATAAAACTTCTGGGCTTTGAATTCGACAGTTTGTACTTCCATAAGGAACACTGTATAGCACTGATTGCTTTTGTGACACATCAGAAACAGCAGTGTCATCCTTGCATACCCAACAAGAATTTGTATTTTTTTTTAGCATGGCATGTGCTATTTTAATGGTTATACAGCCTCCTTTAACAAAATTTCCTTTGTAGAGCTTTTTATTGGTTCTTATTTAACTCGCACGACAGATTTGGGACCTTGAATTCTCACTCGGCATCAACAGTTTTATATATTAATGTAATAGTGTAAGACAAGATTAATGGTCTCGAGTACAGCTCAACAAGCACAGATGTTGAGAAAAGTACTGAAGAAAACTCAAATGTCAAAATAAAAATAAGCTGGAATGTGGATACTATTAAGGACATGGTCATGAATACAGTAGCAGATTCAATATGAAGAATACGTGTTAGACACACACTCAAAGAAACCTGTTGCATCTATATTCATGCAAATTACTTCGCAGAACCCAGCGCTGCAGTCTCGGGTGCGAGTTGGCTGAATGAGTCCACTGAAAATGAGTGCAGACGGAAAAAGCAGTTTGATCTGCGACAATGAGCATTACATAGGCAAGTGACATGTCATTGTTACTGTTACAGTGCCGAATGTTTCAAACTGCCAGTCGCATCATTCTGCGAGTTCCATCCGTATATTACAGGGTTTGGCTCTCTCGAATTCTTCGCGAGAAAAATTATGAACTGGAAATGTCTAGCGTAGTTCTAGAAAAACTACTTCCAGAATCCTAACTCAGCATCGTAAAGAATATAAAAAGTTTCTAGAGATAAGGTTAGTGCAGGAGTTGAATAAATTAAATACTTAGTTTCGTGAAACCATCTTGCCGTAGTAAACGTATAAAGTTCCCCTAGGTAGAGCTAGTCATTACGGATGATTGTGCCCATTGCATACCATAAAAATTTAATTTGCGACCTACAATATTTACAGACTCAACCAACTCTGAATAAGTGGAACACTTGGCACTAAAGATTGGTCTCACCATGACTGTCTGCAAACATCCACATAATAATTTCCATAAACCTATGCATTTCAAGAAAATATTTAGAGCGAGCTGTTTAAACTGCCATAACACTTTTTAACACTAATAGAAAGCCTGTAGTGGGCCACAACTTAAGCAGTTTTTACTTCATTATGAAGGGCAATAACAAATATGTGAAGCTTAAAACTAGGCCTGCACTGAATTGCTTTCTTAAGTTGAACGTGCTATGCTCGGTTCAATATATTATCTTTGCAGAGCTGACAATGTGCAAGTTCCCATTTTTTTTATACTTCACATCTCCCGACTGCTGGTAGGGGTAGGTACATAAGATTAATGACACCAACGTAACACAATGATTATTTTAAGAATTTGTTTGGGTATGGCACTAGCAAAGCCATCTGCGGGAAGTTATTTATGTGACTCCGTCGAACCTACATCCGTGGGCTTTAAGTTCACATGTGAATCATGTCTGCAGACGCCTTTTTGTAATTGGAACTCCATCCAACCCGAGATTTGAATGTTTTTTGCATTTTAGGCTTAGTAGTGCTTTTGCTGTTTCACTTAAGAATAGGTAAGAATGCTTATTTCGAGTAGCATACCTAACACTTGGTGGCAAGAGGACTCCCTTGTGATGCTAATCGAAAGTCACAGGCAGGGAGACACTGTGATGCTCTTGTTGCTGGGATTACCTCCCCCATGGTCCTGGCCGGACCACAGAAGAAGATTGAGTCCAAGCTTGTGGCCACTGGGATCTCCAGATCTTGAGGCAACCAAGTAGCTGGAAATAAAAACAAATCACGATCAAGTACTTGGCAGAGCTACACTAGAATGGCAAGCATATTCTTTCATGATTAGCACATAGATCCTTTTGTTTTAATACTTCATACTTGTACCTATTAAAAAACTGCTCCTTCACAGCCACAGTCATAGACACACCCCAGGACAAGGCCACACAGGCCTTGAAATGATGGGTACCGAATTAAGGCGAATGATCAAATGCATTCATTTAACCCTCTTTCACCCCAACCTGGGAGATTTCTGTCAAATATTCACATTTAACTCTAAAGACTATAAAAAAACCTACTACTGCAATGCAGAGCCGTATAGTGGGAGAGTTTAGCCAGTGGGTGTGGTGACAAAGGTGCCGGAGAGGAGGAAAGGGAGGAGAGCGCCGAAGGAAAGAGAGAGAAGGCAGCAAAAAGGAGACGACCGCTATTTTGACGCAACGCTGTTGGCGCGGAGCACTGCTGAGGCTAAGTGTCGTCTGCTACTGGCTTAATTCATTTTTGCCTTTATAAAAGTTTGCGTTTAAACATGGAGAAACTTCTTTCTTTAGGTTTTTAAGCCACTGAGGAATAACACTATATTATTTTATTGCCAGAGCCTGCCAAATAAAAGCAAAGGGCAGGTGTCTGGATAGAAAGAGTTTAGTTGGCGCACCAAGATTCTAACCAATAAAAATGGGTACCACTCTGCGCAAAATGTCTAAAAAGCGTGCATCTCTACTTGACACTAACAGCGGCACACACTATCTATTTTACTGACTAAAGGGTACTAGATCATTATTTCCAGCTAACTAGTCAAAATAGATATTCTTGCCGACTTGCTTTTTAGGAAAATGTTTAAATTTACAAGAACTATTAAGACAACGGCTAAAAAAAAGCAATGGCAAAACCAACAATTGAATTCGCCTGCTCTCCAGTAGCACGACATCTATAGAAGGCAGACCTGCAGAATGAACAACCAGTCTAAAGAAGAGTATGTCCCATGTATAATTTGTTTCCATGCTGCAAAGCAAGTGCTGGAAAGAGGTTTCACGACATTAACAAAATTTCTTGCAATCAGTTGAGAACAAGTTAGAGCAGTGAACTTGTCCTTGCCCTTGGCATAACATTTTAGTGTTGCCCATGGAAACTCAAATAAATTTGTGAACAAAAACAAAAAAGACTAACCTTCATAAAAAAAAATCTAACTTTCGCAAAGAAAAGTTATCTCGAACAAAATATGCGGGATACAGTTGTACAGCATCCATTTTTGTACTGAACCAATTTTGAGGCAAATCTGTGACAATGAAAAGAAAACGCCCGAGTACATTAGGGAAAGACAGAAAGGATGCATACCTACAACAAAAAAATTTAGAACGACCACGGGCAGGAACCTCTGGTGAGGCTCTCGGAGTGACTCCCTGCAATGGGCCTGCGCAGACCAGAGAACAAGATCGGTCAGAGCTTGCAGCCATAAGGTGCTTCATACCATGAAGTTCCAGAAGTAGCTGCAATTGGAAGCAAAGTGCATTTCATTTCTCTGCAGAATGGAGAGTTTAATAGCTAGTATGCATTCATAAGGTGATACAGTCACGAATGCAGATTTTTCAATGCAGCACTATATCACCAAATTGTTAACCGTGCCGGGCAACACTAAAAACCGGGAGCATTATTCCAAACTATCTCAGTTTAAAGTTAATTACGGCAGAAGCTGCAAGCCATGTGACCTTCTAGTTGGATGCCATGGTACGTCGAGCTTATAATCATGTCTCACACTGTTTTTGCTGCAATGGCTTGTAGTGTCAAAAGTGGTCCAGCTTAAAGAGATGCAAAGTATAGACGTTTGTGAGTGGGGCCCTGACCTAGTCTTGAGCTATATTGCGAGGAAGGACGTTTCAACCGGGATGTTTGCTGTCTGCATCCACACGACCAGCTTGTGCACAGCGATTGCTCGAGCCGAGTACATGTCCTCGACAGTGCCATTATTTGACAAGCAGTTTTATGAATGTTAAACATGACTGACTTGCAGAGAGACTGCATCTCAACGACTAATGACTTGGGATACCTAACTGAATACTGATATATTAACCGAATGCAAAACAAATTACCTGGCAGGCATTAAATTTATCAACAGGGTGGGTCAACTCCGCATTAAGTTGGAGTCGATGCGTCAGGCACGTAGCCAGGATTTTGTTTCAGGGGGGGCCCCCTCATAACAAAACGCTGTATGAGGGGGAGGGGGGGAGAGGAGGACCCATGCAAAATGGAAGATATCGGGGGGGAGGGGGGCCGGGCCTCATAAGCCTCCCCCTGGCTACGTGCCTGCGATGCGTAATAGGACAATACAAACAAAGATATGCCTTACAATTCCTTTTGCACCCCCAAAATGATGTGTTTTTGAAGGTAAGATACACAATGTTCTTGATTCAGAAAGTGCCTCAGCTGTACAAATGCATATGCAGTAAGGGCACTCGCCAAGCCTATTCTCCTCAGCTCTGTGCAGGTTAAGCTAAGTTAGAGTATAGAGGTACACGCTCACTGACAGCATGAGAAAGGCAGGGAGAAGTCTCCGTTGTTCCACCACCAGCCCGTCTGCTACCTTCGATGACGTTTCAGCGTCTCATGAGCCTGGAGCAAGCACATCTGTCCAAAGTGGGGTGAAAAGCACAAGCACGTGCTGGAGGACGCCCAGCCATTCTCTTTTTGTCATCGGCTATTTTACATATTTTAGTATGACATATTTTTAAGTGAGAAAAAGTATTGCAAATATGCAGTCCAACTTTGACCATAATACAGAAGTCTGATAAAGATAACAGTTGCCATTCACCATTTTCCAAATAAGTGCTCCCACCTATCGGAACATCTACACATGTGGTGCGTGAGTGGGTTCAGGACTGAGACGCTAGAAAACGAAGCGCTCACAAGGCTTGTCTGGCCCTTCCAACCATGCGGGTACATTCATCGCAAATCCCAGATTTTTAGACAAAATGATTTAGAATAAGCAAATCTTGTCTACGCCCGAGGTAGAACATTGAATTGTGATTCCCCCATATTGTGCCAACCATCCTCCAATCTGCGGTACCACCTGTAGATGAACTATGTTGTGCTGCGGCACACATCCATGCTGCCTGCTTGAGAAGAAAACCACTGCTCGTGTTGAAGACGACATCCCACAAAGTACAGGCAACAATGTTTAACGAACTAAAACAAAATTGATATCATTCAATAGACACAGATAGGCTTACAAAGTGTCGACACCATGATTGTTCTTGTTGGTTTTACTCCTGCATACAAACATAAGTGACTTCCTTTTTCCTCCGATGTACAGTAAAACCCCCTTATCTTCGTGGCCCCTATTTCTTCTCGAATCGGTCACAGAGAACATAATCGCAGCCACTGAATTCTGCAAAATTAAAGGTTCGCCAACATTAAAGATTTTACTGTTCTTCCGTGTGTCACATGATGTTAACATTTCAAGGAGGCTGAAGGTATTGGTTTAAGAAAAAATTTACCTATGAAAAAAAATGCCCTTCTCCAGGTTAGGCACGCGAGGTTCTTTTGCACTAACTATAAGGCGGCAAGTTTGTTTCGGCAGAGCTTTTGGTTAAACGGAGTCACAAAAGTAGCTATACTTGGAGTCAACTATTTTGTGCTGCATTATAAAGCTAGAGTAAATTCCACTGTGCTTCTGCACAGCACTGTTTGTTGTGAGAACATATGTGGTTTAGTGTTGCATCCCATTTGCATGATCTAAAGAAACTAGCGCTGACAGAGTCGGAGCACTCAAAAAAAAAACAAAAAAAAAAAACAGCCGACTGTGGAAACATTGAGAGATGCACACATGCGAACTGCGCATTTCTTAAAAGTGGATTCGAGCAAAGGTAAAGACAATATGTATACTTACGGCGGCCATACTTGCCTTTCCCAAGCATGACCACTTTTCCCTCGGTAGCACCATCCAGTAAGCACCAGCAACACGCCCATGAGACGCCGCCGACTCATGGATTGAATGACGACCCGCCTGAGGTCTTGGAAGGAGATCCGGAACACTGCTTTAGGCCAGATGTTGTATCTGGAGGGGGCAGGGACTAAAAGTAAAAATTAACAAATTTATCTGAAGCGCTACATTCCTATAGCATAAACCCTTTTTTTGAGGTCAGTGATGCATTTTAATTAAACACAAATGGTTGGTTTTTAACTTTATATGATGAACCAGCAGCCCCTATTTTCCTTAAGTGTAACGGAGTGTCTAACGTTACGTCCGACGGAACCCGAAATAAAAATTAAAGTTTCGCCCAACGTAACTGTCAAGCATTCGAGTTGCGTCCGACGTAACCCAAAATAAAAATTAAAGTTACCGTATTTACTCGAAAATAGGTCGAACCCTTCTTATTGGATCCACCAAGAACAAAAAAAAAAGATTCAAATATAGGTCGACCTTTTTTTTTATTTTTAAGAACAGGGGAAATTTTGGGCAAAAGAAAGGAAAAAATCTTTATTTACATCACTCTCAGCTAAATCACGGGACGATGCCAAAAACTTCATCACCGTCAGAACTTCTGGACATGTTATCATCGTCCGAAGCTTCGTCAGCTGGGTAGACATCCTCGCAAATTCGCAGCAATACTTCACTGACACCGTTGTAAAATGACGACAAGAAACGAAAAAAGGTGCGAAGCGACGGAAGACAAACTACAAAGGCGCAAGCAAAGCCGCCGTGTCGCCATGAGCAACACGCGAGCCGAGCCGCCTCAAGCAACTAACAAAAATAATTTTTTTTTTTTGCGCGCGTTTGCGAGGATGGGGGGTAAAGTGCATGGCGCATCGCGTTCCTCTCCTTACCCGTTGCCCAGCAAGGGGAACGCTAGAGGCGCGATGTCGAAATCTGACGCCCGACGGGTGC
Source organism: Ixodes scapularis (assembly GCF_016920785.2). Classification (NCBI taxonomy): domain Eukaryota; kingdom Metazoa; phylum Arthropoda; class Arachnida; order Ixodida; family Ixodidae; genus Ixodes; species Ixodes scapularis. Next base: position 36,045,036 of record NW_024609839.1, read on the forward strand.
ACGCGATATCGGCACCGGCCACAGCGGGCGGCGAGCCATTTCGGCAACCAAAAGCTTTTTGAAACAAGAAGCGGCGCGGCTCTACGGCAACGCCGGCTCGGTGACTCGATAGCTTCATGCCTCCGGTAGGGTCGCAAAATTTGGTCGCGAATGTAGATGTCGAAATTCTTTAATCACAATTTCCGAAAAAAAAAAAAGGTCGACTTATATTCGAATAAACACGGCAGTCAGCCGCGCGACGAGACACACATTATGAAAGCGATTGGTGCGAGCGACCAAGGCGATGAGCGACGTTTTCTAGAAGCCCAAGAACCGAGCGGCGCAAGCAGCGAGAGTGAGAAATCTTCGGCGCTCGGCGCCAGCTCTCGTAGCTACTCGCCGTCGCTCGTCTCGTTGATCGGTATATTGCTAACATGCCGTTCAGAAAGGCGCTCTAAGTGCTTACCATCGCATTGGGACCAGCCTCGCATCCAACCGTAACCAGTTGACTTTTTTTGTTTTTAGCCGCCCAGGTAGAAGTTAACATCGTACATACACCGTTTTCAAGCATGGCTCCTCGTTCATTCCTCGATTTACATCTTCGGCAAATGACCGCAATGAAGCACAATTATTCTACTTCAAATTTTTGTCACGAACAGTTGGCACGCACGCTTATACTGTAGCGCACCTAACGTAATTTAAAAGTAGAACGAAAACGGGACGAGATTCGCTTACCGCTTCACGGATCCTAGGCCTTCGGATCCTAGGCCTAACGGCCGTACTTGGAAGTCGCCTGCGGTCCGGCGATCGGACGAGTCGAGCCGGCCTGACGCAGGCTGACCACGCCTGGTTGAACTATGAGAGGCGCCGTCCAGTTGAGAGCCAGAGACGCAGTAGAAACGGACCGCAAAACATCTGTCCCGTAACCGTAAACGAGCCAACGACCCCCCACACCACTCTATCTTCGCCATCTCCGCGACGACCGGAAGTGGAAGCCGCGAAGTTAGAAAAGCCGCGGCAGCGGAAGCCACTGGGCGGAAGCTTTAAGTTTCGGTTTCGCTTTTCTCCAACGCAGGCTACGGTCGCTACGGTTTCGGGCTGGTGGGTTTGTCGTTTTTGTGGCTGGTTGCGACGACGCGAGGGGCCACGAAATGACGCCAAGTTGGCCGAGTACGAGTCACGGCCCACGATACGAGCAACGGGCCGTTTGCCGCTGTCGACCGGCGATGCAGTATCCGCGGCTTGGTGTCACGATCGGTTTGTTGCCGTGCACGTTGACTCAAAGCTCGAAGATATGCAGTTCTGTTCCGGCACCAGCCGCACCACGTTTTCCGGTGCATCGCACGTGGAGGCCTTTCGACGCATTCAGTGAACGTAAAGATCGTGCCCGCTGTCTTCGGTGCTGTGGAAGAAGTTGGGAGACGGAAGGCGTTTAGGACTCCAGGCCGGGCCGCCGGTTCACTCTGAACGAGAGGCGACGTGTGTGTGCACGCTTTGAGGAAGCCTCCGCGTTTCGCCGCGCTAGACCTCGCCGATCGCGACCGGACCAACCGGACCCCGAGTCCGAGAGGCTCTTGCGGAGTCAGGAACTGCACCGAGGTAGGAGCTGCTCGTTCTGCGCTACCATGCAGTGCTCTACAGTGCTCGGAGCTCTCGGTGTCATTCGTGCTTGCACTGAAGCCTTTGTGACCCCTTCGGACGCGCAAGTCGTACTTCGCAAAGGTTTGGACGGGGCCGCCCTCACCGAGCAGCTCCGCTATATTCCGCTTACTTATGATCGCAATAAAAGCTTGCGTTCTCGGGAAAAAAATTGCGGGACCACTCTCCGCGCCGCCGACGAGGTTGGCCGCCGCCATGTTCTCAGCTGTTCACTCGCTCCCGCAGCGAGCGCCTTCCGATAGTCCTCCCCGTTCCAAAATGCGATGCGCTTTGCGCATTATGCCGTTTACATGACCGCATATTGAATGCGGCAACTGGATTCAATGCGACTAAGTCGCATTCGTGTAAACGTGGCTTATGTTCTTTTTCGACATGTATCGTGTATGTAACGATAGCGGTGGTGAACGATGGACGTTTTTGTTGGAAGATGGCTGTCGTCTTTCTGCATGTATGATTTGGTTATACCGGTGGTCCTGTGGTATAAGCGTTTTGTTGGAAAGACGGCAGTCACCTACGTCATCGGACGCAAAATCATACCAGCCACACCGAATCATATCGGCAAGCAAAGTGGCTGCCAGTATAGACAGACCCGGAGCCATAGCGGTGCCGGTATCTCTAGTTATGCAGAACGCCAAACCAAACTAGCTGCATGCATAACACAAAGAAATTATGGTGGTGTCATACCAGAACTGTACAAGCAGCAGGTTTGTTTCTTGTACGTTTTTCCAATAGGGTATCCAAGGCCTTTTCATCAGAAAGCTTACCTCAAATATTGACGGCTGACGACTAAATGAAAAAAGTCAGTAGGTTGAATTTTGCGACATTCAGTTACCCACAAAATATCTCACTTTGAACTGTCCTATAGACCAGTGGTCCCGACACGTTTGGGTCAGGGGCCAGATCGGGGAACTGTCGCTGTCTGGATAACAAAAAAAAAGCAAATATGAAATACGAACAATGAGATAAATAATTCTAGATAAGTATATGAAGTCAAAGTGAAAATTTGGAGTAAAAATAGAAAACTAAAATCTAAGGTGGTTGAATACATATTATTTACTTTAAAATCAACATTTATATTTAGCTAATGAAGATATTCCACATAATTGGGACCAGAATGTCGAACGTGAACCAAACCAAGAACCGGAACCCAGCTATTTTTTTTTTTTTAGTTGAACTGAAACGTAACCGAACCAAAGATGTCGCCGGCGTCTTGGGGATGAACCAGAACTGAACCGGAAAAATGTATAACGTTGACCGGCCCAAAACAATTCAACCTATTTTCTTTTTGCTAATACCACTTAAGATTTCAAAACGAAAATTGGCGCAGGTCTTTTAGTGTGAGAACATTGTCGTATACATAATTGCAATGAATGAGAAATGGTGGAATATCTTGACAGGTTTGTATTAGCACTCGAATTAATCGTGTGACGTCATGGGCCATGTGGTCACGTGATATCACGGCGTCAAGTCGTCGCGTAGCGTTACGCGATGAGATCACGTTACACTAAGCCATTACACCCAACGTTGATAGATCCAGTAGCGTTGTTCAGACCGTAATGTCACGGGACATCGCAGATTGCAGCGTGTGTCAAGGTTTACGAGGTCGTATTTCATTGTCGTGCGCCCAAAAACTCAACTGGGCTCATGATAATCGTAGCATCGGCCGACAATCGATTAGTGGGTCGTGTTCAGTCAAAGATGGGAACAGACGAACTGTAATAACAAAATCTGAGCATAGTTCCCAGCAAAATGTGGGTTGAAGGAGCAAAATCGTCGCACAGCTGGTATAACATGTACGTAGCAACGATCGGCATGTATGCCTCGTTTACTTCCGAAGCGCTGGAATGCTGCCGTTATAGTTGTTTTTTTTTGTATAAAAACGATTTATTTTCAGGTGATATTTGAGCCTGCAGATTATTCACCGGATGCAGACTGTAGTACAGAAAATACGGTAGTGGCAGAAAATTGAACGTCATTAAAATGTTGTAGGCATTTTGTCTCTAATATTTCTTCCACTTCTGCTACGAGCCGATGTATTTGAATGTTTGGTAAACAATTTCATAAAAAGCATGCAATGGCTGCATTAAGACATGACATTACAGCATTGCAAAGGCATTTGGGATTCCAGAAATTAGGTTGATTCAAAGTATTTTTTAACATTGGTAATTCTGTGATACTTTAACCATTCAATCAACCTCCACAATACCGATTAAATTATAAATAAGTAATTACACTAATAATAAACATCTAGTCTTTTAGATTTCTTTTTTCGCTGCTCGGTTTTTGAAAACATTTTCTGCGCCCGGTCTAGTGGTTCCCCACAGCACAACGTGCATAACTGGATTGTTATACTCTGCCGTTTTTGTCAGCACGTAATTAAAAATCAAATTTTGTTAATTTGTTCGAGACTTGCTGAACACTGCCCCATTTCTATGCGATATATTTTCTAAAGGTAGCCTCAATACGGAATTTGATATGTGTAACACTAAACAGGTGCGCGTGCTGGAATAAGTGAATAAATAAAAGAGAACAAAGAAATACCTATATATTTATTTAAGAAGAATTAATACCAGCACTGCACTGTTTTTGCTAAGTTTTTCGGGACACTTTATGATAGAGAAGCAGAGCGTGACCTAACCTTCTTGTGCCAGCTAGTCAAAGGAATCGTAAAAAATACTGTATGCTTTTAGCTTACGTATGTATTTATTTCCCACCTCGTTCGACTAGAAATCATTGTAATTTTTATGTTCATGCCATACATTTTTCATCACTTTGAATGCTCATTCACTCACTTTTTAAACATATGGATAATTCAAGTATAGACTTTTACTCCTACTTCAGTATTTTCAGAAAGAAAGTGGAAGGGCTCCTTGCGACTCCTTCTTTGGTTCCTGACCTTTTTCTAGTTTGTTTTGCTATCGTTCTTTTTTTTTTTTCTGGTATCCTTTTTGGGCACCAAAGTGTAGATCTTCCGGTTGTTTTTGGGCACACCAAATCTATTATTAATACTATCATTGATATTTCTACTATTATCATTAGCATGAACTTTTTTGTTATATTTGTATATTCCTGCTTTAGATATTTTGGTAGTTTGATGTCACATACTTTAGTAATATTAAATTTACTTTTTTACTTTTTTGTATTGGGAAACAAATCTGGTGAGATTTTGATTTCCTGTTTGTCTCTTCAAGAGGTGCCGGCTCATCAAGGTGGTGTTCTTCAAACAAGCCCTGGATGACTTTGATGAACTCGGGTCTGTACCCCGTTTTATATGCTTCTGCAATTTAGATTATTATTATTTTATGATTATCTTTATAGGTTTTCTAATGAACTAAGAACGCTACTAAAAAGGAAACATTTCTTGCACAGAAAGTTTTAGAAGAGTGGTCTCCCAAACCGGGAGGTAGAATTCAAGAGTTGGAGAAAGAAACGTAAGATAATGTTAAACCGTGACCGCCTGGCGTATCATGACTCAGTGGAAACTGACCTTGTCAAAAAACCTAAGAAATATTGGAGGTACACTCGATCACTTTCCAGGTAGGATATCGAATCGACAATAGTTTTGATCACCATGAGAGAGATACGGAGTGCGTGCTGAGCTATTTGCAGATCATTTTAGTTCAGCCTACAAAGACAGTACCGTCTGCTCCTCTGCCACATTGTCCCACTTGAATGAATTCGGTGACTTGCTAAGTCACATTAATGTCGACGAGAAATACGTAGAGCTAGGTATTAAAATACAGATGGCCACGCTGTCTGCAGGGTACGATGGTATACCATCTGCAATTCTCAAAACTTTTCATGATGTACTCACACCTACCATATGTACAATATATAAGAACTCATTAAGGTCAGGAGTACTCCCCGAAATGTGGAATATTGCCGTGATCGTTCCGCTTCTCAATTCGGGAAAGAAAGGTGACGTTTTCTAGTCTAGACCGATTTCCGTTCACTCTTCATTTTCCAAACTCCGAAACTGTCATTCATCAATTGTTGTCTTTAAATTTTTGAAACTTCACCCTCACAACTCAGCATGAATTTATGGCCGTCAAATCAGCGACTACAAATCTTGAAAGGTTTATGTCTACCGCCTCCCAGGTAGCCTGAAACAGAGGTCAGCTAGATGTGGTCTACTTTGACCCAAGCAAGGCGTTTGACGTTGTAAATCATGCGATTCTTTTATCAAAGCTCTCCGCCTACGGTGCTTGTGCAGAGTATACGACTAGTTTTAAAGCTCTTTGGAACACAGGAAATCGTACGTTCAAGTCAAGACTATGAACTCTTCATTGTACGGGGCAAGTTCTGGCGTTCCTCGTGGATTCGTCCAAGGTCTGCTCCTGTCCTAAATTTTTTCTGATGACGTTTCTGAGGCTATTTGTAATTGTGATGCATGTTCTTTCTGTAGGCTGTGCTCAGCCAATAATCTTCTCTTCAACCGTGCTAAACTCTACGTTATGATAGTTACTTGGAGGCACAAAATACATTTTTCGCATATAGTATTCATGGTGAACCCCTGTCCCGGGTGTGTGCAATGAAAGATCTGGGAATTATGTTCGATCCTAGCCGGCGTTTCTCTGGTCACGTAACTGGGCTCGTTAAGTCGTCTCTGCCCACGCTGGGTGTTGCCTCTCGCTTAACGAAGGACTTCAAGCATCCTTCTGCGTTTCTCACGTTGTACCGGTCATTATGCATGCCCCAGTTGAAATATGCCTCAGTTTTCTAAAATATCGTCATCGGAAAGCGAATTAGTTCAGAAAACGTTCATTTCCATCTTTAAACATTGCTACCTTTTGAAGGATGTTCATTGTTCAACTGATGACGCAACGTTAGAGTGTGTTGACTTGCTAAGCCTGCCCGGCGTTGGCAGAAGGCCGGCCTATTGTTTTTGTTTAAAACGTTGCATGGTTCGATCAATTCGCCAAGCCTCTTGTCTGAAGTGTGCCTTAGGGTTCCACGTGTGTCTAATTGGAATCAACCATCATTTTATATTTCCAAAACGTTTATTCGTTTAAGTCCAATTATTAGACTGACTGTTATATCCAGCACTCTGAGAAACTTGATATTTGTAACTCGCGCTACAGGGCATTTGTTATTTTTATTGAAGACCTGTCCGGCGGGTGAATAATGATGTTGGTTCACTTTAAGATTGATTTCGGAGAGCACAGTCACTGTTAAGGTCTGTACTTGTGCTACTGCTTCGTATATTATTCGTTTTGAGTGTCTCTGAAACTTGTTTTTACATTACTGCAATTTCTCATCATTGTACACAATACCTAGGAATTTCGTTCTGTTATCATTCAGCTCAGTGTTTGTCGTGTATGATTCCATACAGTTATTGTATAGTGCATTGCTCTTCTGTATGTGTGTGCTTTATGTATTCATTTCCATCCAGTGTACCAGTACCAAGACCGCAACGTTGTTCCTGGGCACTGTAAAAGCATTGATTGATTGACTGATTGGTTATAATTATTTTTTAAGCCCGATGGTCAACTATTGTGCCTTGGAAGATAAAGAAGTTATGACGTTCAGTGATCTTCTCCTCGAGCACGTGTGCGGGTGACAGGTTAAGGCGCTTACTAAACTTGCCGCTGTCTTCAGAATGCCTCGCACGAAGAAGGAGCGGTCTGAAGGGGAGAGAGTGAGCGGATATGACGACGTATCGCGTAACGACATCTTTTTTAGTAAAAATGAACGGACATTTAATGCGTAGTTACCCGCTATGAGATTCGCCTCAATTCAATCAGCGGATCATAGTCTTCAGAGGACACAATAAATATCATATTACATTTTGGCGCTGTCTGAGAATGTAGGCTAAATCGTGGTCCATCATTGACACCAGTGAATTACCCAACAGTGGCTTAGGTTACACTTTCGCAAATGCCAACAAGTCGCTTTATTGTCCACAGGAAGGAAAAGATCAGCTCTGCCTGCCAAGACGCCAGTCTCACCGATAACCGAATCTTTGTCCAAGTAATCAAAACGCAGAACAACTCCTCACTCTTACGACCCCCCCCCCCCCCCCACTTCCACCTCCTTTGTCATATGACCGTTAGTGATATTGCTGCCCGCAGGGCCGAGAAAGCACAGAATTAGATCACAGAATTTTAGAAGATTCGCGTTTATTGTGGCATCGGTCGTAACTTTTATCATTTATTCCTGCTTCCTTGTTCTCAAAAGTGCCTGTTCATTCTCTCCCCGAGCGCGCGAAACTCAAATCTTTGTTTCCCATTTTTCTATATAGTTACGCAGACTAGGTAAAAAGCGGCCCGCGACCTTATCGAGTCAGTCTGTCAGTCTCGCTCTCGCTTGCTGCTACGCCACCGAATCGCCGCCCACTCTCTGCTGCTTCGACGCTCGCCTTTTATTTTGTTTAGTACAAGCTCGCTGAATAAAGCTTTAATTTCAGTTCACTGTTCGTCCTTTTGTCACCTTCATTCGTGGCAACATGACGATTGGCGACAGTGCAATTCATCACGTCGGAACGTCATTGTTTTATTTCGATTGTCAAATCTGGATTTAAGCAGAGGCAAACAACTAAAAACATAAAGAGACTGAATGATTGAACGAGTCAAAACCAGAGTGCTTACCGACAATCTCACTCGGTTGCTATGTTCAGAATTACCTAAACATTTTAGTGGGAATGAAACTCAAATAAAGAGTTAGAAGTGCAGTTCACAAATACTAGCACCTCCATGCACACGCAGGTGCGAATGTTTACACCGTTCGCAAAATAAGAGAAGGCTCCATGTCAGCCATGTTGTCCCTCTCGAGCGGATTGGCCCTGTTTCCGTCCTGCTGCTCCGCTTTCTTTTCGTATTGTTTTCAAGCCAAATAAATGGATGAGTTGGTACCTTCCTAACGCCTTACAAAGTGCGAGTTCGTGCGACGCACCTTTGCCCCACCTGAGCCCGGACTAAAAAAAAATATTATTTTTCAGCGAAAACTCCAGCCCCACCTGAGCCCGGCCCATGACGAAAGGTCACATTTAAAAAGCGTTATGCTGAAATGTGTCATGTTATGCATGGCTTTATTCACAAGACTTTGCTGCTCTCACTTGATTTATCTTAAATTACCAGAAGACAATTCAATGTTGTTATTTGTTTATTTAAGAAGCATATTTACTCTTCTTTTCGCTCGTGGTATAGGCAGTAGAAGCGAAGGATAATATATTTTCACTAACAAAATAAATACGACGCGTATATGTCCTATCTTATTCGCGTCCAGTAGTGTGTTTTAGTGTAGCTTATGCGAGCAAACTAAAGCAGTGTTTCTTTGCGTCAGCATTGCGTGTTCCACACAATGCTTGTGCGAAACTCAAAGTGCGTCTTGGATTGACGCTAGGCGACGACGCGCATGCGCAATGTGGAGACGCAACATTAACGCTTTTCCTCCTTTACGCAATATTAAAACTCTCCATTATCAAGGTTTGTACATCCACGCTTCACTTGCGACCATGGAGATTTAAAGCACTGCCAAAGACTTTTTTTTTTGCCCTTGGCAACAAAACAGCCGCTTCGGCGTCGCAGGCGTGTTGAAGCCTTGCGCCACATTTTCGAACAGCTGCATAATGAGTTTTCTCTAGGTAACCTGATTGGCTAGATGCATCGTGGTTCTTGCCTGAATGTTCTATTTAAAGAGGGATTATTGCTTGGGAACACCAAATCGTCGTCGAAGACCTCTGCTTGCCTGACCGCAGTTTCGAACGGTGGTAAGTGTTCGTGCGTGTGTTCTACTCTCATGTAAGGCACATCGCTTCCAGTTAACAGGACTGCTACAGAAAGCTAAATTCCAATTCAATTACGCGGTGTTTAAAGAACCTAAACATTTTACAGACTTGTTCCAGGAAAAAAACAAAAAACAAGTCAGTTTTAGATTACAGTTCAAGCCGTCGGTTTCCTAGTAACACAAAACAAGCTGGTGTAGGTTTGAGTGAACTTTCTTTACTGAGCACCGGTAGTGAATAATTTTAAAGTAACTTACTACAAACGTGACACATAAGCGTGCAAGTATACGGGCATCAGCAATATCAGTTTTGTATTTCTTAAACCCGCTAGAAGTTATGAGGTACCGTACGCAAAAAAGAAAGTCTGAATTGCCTCTATGATGACCTACAAACACGCCCAGTAAAACCCGCTCTTGATATCATTTCACCTCCGTAACCTATATATTGTATATTTACCTTGGTTTAGGTTGTTTACTAAAAAATCCAGGTATCAAAAGAATGATAATAATATCATTAATGCAAAGGTGCAAGCGAGTTGGACAAGAATAACGATAATTCCTGGAGACGGGGAACAAAAAACAAACACATATTTCCAAGACCCATCCTAAATATGAAAATAGAAAGTACAGTTTTAGTAATTTTTTACTAATTCTCTGTTCCTTTATATCCTGGAGCAATTATTACGGACACATATGTTTCGAAATAGGAATAGTTGAATGGTATATTTTCATTCGTTTTTTTCTGGGAAACGCCGTGAATTAGTGTAGTTTTTTTTAGTTGAAGATCAAATACACATTAAAAAAGCTATGCGAACATAATGGCAGTTCATAGTTGGCGTGCTCGTTGATGTTATAAAAGTGATAAAACACCAGGACATGCCGTCAAAAGGCCTTTCTCCTTTGTATGTGCCTCTTCAGTCTCCAAACTGCGAAGCACCATACTTGCCTTCAAGTAAGTGTTTACATTTATGTTAACGTAGATTTAACTATTATGTATTCTACGTCTAGTATATCTCCCTGCAATGGCCTATAGGCGGAGAGTATCTAAAAATAAATAAATAAATATATAAAAGATCTTTTGGTCATCTATACCATTATGCTCTCTAAACATCATTACGATTTTTTTAAAACAAAGTTTATTGTTCCTTTACTTTATATTTAAGTCACTGCTTCTACTCTGTTCAGATTACTGGACATTCATGAGGTAAAAAGCGCATCACGCCATGTCTTCGCAGGGAAGAATCCTAGGTCCTCTATTTTCAACCTATGCATGAACGATGTTGCGAATCTAAAAGCCATTGATAATTTTGTAACTTAAGTTTATGACAAAAGCGTGTTTTCGCTCCTCGAAGTTTATTATAAACTTGTTAATGCTGTTAACTTTACTTTGTTAAGGTAAGACCATGGGCAGAAGATAGTGGATTTCCAGTCAAGAAAATTAATATATTGTTTTGTTCGAAAATAAAGCATTTACGCGTATATGTTTCAAACGTTGCAATTGCGATAAAAATTATAAATAGTGTTAAAATAGTTTTTTTTTATTATTCTCAATTTCTTTAGTCACTCAATTTTGCAAGTGTGTGCTGATGTTTAGAGAAGTAGGGTGAGTGTTAAAAGAGTAATCCAACATTATTTTCTAGTAGAAAAGTGTACAGAAGAAAGATAAACGGAAAGGATAAGGGTGTGTTAAACTTTTTTCTTTTCAGTCCAAGAAGAGAAAGACAGAAGCAAAGTTTGAATGTACATATGAAAACTCTATGTACAAAATAGGAGATGCCGAGTGTAGTATATAAGTTGACCGTGGCCTTGTCGACACACTTTTCCCGACTACGACGCACTTTCTCGCTCTATCCAGTTGTCACGCCGACACATCGTCGCTCGCTGCTGCTGCCGCCGTCGACGCTTGCGGCTGCTTTCTCGAGTCTCGTTTTCTTTCTTTTGATTCTGGCATAAGATCGGCGATTAAACCTTTATTTTTAGTTTTACGCTTGTCTATCCATTTCCATCCGGGACAATATATTCTGCAGTATCTCTGCTGAACAATTTCTATGTTCGGAGGACGTCTAAGCGAGTACTAGTAAAGCGAAATACAACATAAGAATGCGCCGAACGGTTCGCCCAAAACGCGGTAGCTGTTAGTGGGTCATTTTGCGGTTTCGCGCCATTGATTCCGCTTCATATTTGCGCGAGCCATGTTCGGCACTCCAGGGGCGGCTGATAACATTCCACGGGCGGCTGATAACAAGAGAAGAAGCAAACAAGCAAGATAACATGCAAAGTTAGTAACACCATCTCCGCCGGGCAATCTGACAGTGCACTGTGATAGGTGCCCATTTGACCCAGAATTAGCGCAAGTAACACAAAGCACAAGTTTAACACAAGTTGACGCTAATTCGACTTTTAGTTTCAGACGGAATTTTCGCAGCTTCTGCTTGGAGCACGGGGGGCGAAAGCTCGCGCTGCGGAGCCCTGGGACCCTATGTTGCAGGTTTTGGACTCCCACGGCGACTATGGAGAAGGAAGGGACGTCAACGACACAGCGAACGCAGATTGGATGTTGACAGAAGAAAACAAATTCAACATCCAATATGCGTTTGCTGCGTTTTTAACGTCACTTTCTTCTCCATAGTCGCCGTGGGAGTCCAAAACATGCACCATAGGGCCCCAGGTATCCTGGGTTAAATCCCCATTCCTGCCTGTTTCGAACTGAATGAGCATGGTACCGGCGTGCGGTCGTGTACCTCTAGGGCTTGGTGCAGATTAAAGACCCCGGGCTAGCGGTTGTACCTCACTGGCTATATTGCTCATCTAAAGCTGAGGCACTCGACGCTCAGTAAGGCAGACTGACTTCCTGCTGTATAAATATACTCCCCAATGTTTTTTTTTTTTTTTTATATTCCGTGCGGTGAAAAACGAACGCGTGTTTCAGAAATATTAACATCGGATATTCGTTCTGAGCGATATTTGCACAAAGTGCAAAAATCGTTGCATCGCCTTTTTAACCTCATCGGAAAATGAACTTGATTATTTAGACAAAAGGCGTATTCGACAGTAGGCCACTATATGCCCTGTTCTTTTTTTTTAGATTGAATGAGGATAATTTTATTGAGATATCTAATGCGGCCGTGTAGAAGAACTTTAATTTCTTCAGCCCCCCCCCCCCCCTCCCAAATAGTCACAGGCGAAGACTTGTCTTACCTCTTTCTTTTTTCCTTCGTAATGTAACCATGCCAGAACAAAATCGGAAGCTCGGAATTTAGTTTCTACCACAGTTTGTATTGATGTACCATATTTGATAGAAAGGGTAAGATGGAGGTAAAATGTCAATCATCGAGAGTTCTCAAAATACAATTATGAGAAGAGGAATGCTTCGTAACAGTTGCTTCTGCTTTTGCAACACAAAAAGAAACATTCACGGGTACTTTAGAAACATAAAAAAAATAGTTTGCACGATGTGATTCTACTGCGGTATGGCAAACGTGGTAGCCTCCAAAAGTGTTCTCGGAATGTAATTACGAAGAGTGGAATGCTTTGTATCAGTTGCGGCTACATATTTGAAGCATAAAAATACTTCGCACGGTGTGCATTCAACTCTCGTAAGTGCGCTGCACTCCGCATAGCGACATCTGTTGCGGCGTTGTTGTGTGGTCCCGGTCTCGGGCAAATGCTGGGATCCGCATTTTCTTTTCGCTGCTGGTGGAAGAGGAGGGCATTTTTCTTTTTTTTTTTTTTTTTGCTTTAAACTGGGTCTTGCATCGTCAGTGCTCTCGTCACTGTCTTCCTCGGATGTCTTTGGACACTCTTCCCTATATATCAGCCCCTCTCCATCTGACATGCGAAAGTCCAGGTAATCAACAATCTCCTTTCTTCTTTTCCCCTTCACTTTGGGGGTCTTTCTTTTACCTTGGACATGCCGCTGCAGCTGAAAAATCAATTATGTGCAAAATTAGTCCCACGGTCCATTTTCGTGTCTTAGCCCTTGCCCTGTACATACTAATACAGCGGTCAAAGTTATCAACGCCGCCCATGTTGGCATTATAATCCGCCACAGCATGTGGCCTCTCCAGTGTTAGATACTTCTTTGTTGTTTTGCACCATCGTCAGCAGGCATCTTTTCGGTCTTTTCCGTAGACAGATCGGCTATCGTACCACTCGGTGAGTGCTAGTGAGCCGACACTGCGTACGACTTGGTCACTGTTGCCCCTTCCATTATTTTTTAATTCGCTTTCTTACTTAAGCTTGCACCAAGAGGTACCCTTGAATACATAACTGTGTCACATCCCGTCAAGCCTCGCTTCTGGATCAGATCTAAAAGAGGAGTGGATGTAAAATACCGGTCCATAAAAATTCTAGTACCCGGTGGCAAAGATTCTGAAAGCTTCGGGACCACCTTCCCACCAATGTCGAGTTTACAAACAGCGTCACCCGGCGAGATGGATGATCCTTTTCCTTCATACATCAGGAAGTCAAGTGGAATGCTCTCCGGTGTGGTAAGCACGAAATTCTTGAGACCCACTGGATTGGGCTTGCCGCAACCGTAAATTCGCATCTTGGTCTTGCCGTGGAACGGTATCATTTGTTCGTGAATTGATGCGTATACCCTACGCGAGGTGTGGCAAGGCAGTACTGGCGCACGCGGGAAAGGAGGGGCCTTACTTTCCAGTATGCGTCGGTCTTTTTAGTTTCCTCAGGCACATCGTCGTCATCAACTACCTTCACACTGTTCCTAAGCAGGAAAAACCGGTCTCTTGAAATGGTGCTCCAGGTGAGGGGCACCCTCGTTTTGGCCGCCCATGTCATCCTCACACGGGGGTACTGAAAAGTATTGAAAAGAGGGTCAGTGCCACGGCCGGCCGCAAGCCCAAATATTTACGATGACATACCCCTTGGCATGCAAGTCTGATGCCCCAGCCGAACATCTTTAGCTCAAGAGAACTTTCTGTTCAGGCTTTTGCCCGTAACCTTCACCGCCCTCTTGTTTGTGAGGAACGTCGACCTTTCAAACCATTCGTCACCGATGTATTCTTTGAAGTAGCCCAAAGGGTTCTTTTGACTCAGAGGTTCAGGGCTGCAAGCAGTGAAACTACCGAATCCTGTTGGACCGAAGCTGAAACGCAAAAGACGTAATGTATTGTCTACTCTAAAGAGAAGCGTGTACCTTACCTTGAGGAGGGTTTCCAAAAAAATAGGCCTTTTAGCACCTTCAGGGGCATCACGCGGAGCGTCATCATCAGGTTTGTCGTCGGAATCATCAATTTCGTCTTTCGATGAAAATGTTAGGTCTGCATCACTGTCGTCAAAATCTTCAATTTCGGAGTCTCCCTTGAACAGCACATCCACTATTTCATCATCAGTCAAAGGTTTACCTAAAAATACAAAGGGGCAATGCGTGAAAAAACGCGGAACAGGACCGGCCATAGTCAGCACTGAGAGCCACAGTATCAAATGTGATACCCTCACAAAAGGCTTCGCCAAAAGGAAAGGTAATGGAGCTCATATAATGTAAAACTAGATATCTACCCCGCAGTCCCTCCTGCACCAGTCGTGCAAAATTTTACGATTAGCCAAAGCCAAAGGAGATGCCAAATCCTCTCGTTCTAAGCGGGAGTAGTTTTTCTCCGCTTTCGACAATGTCCGGGAACGAAACCCAACAGGTTGTACGTCACCTCCAGAATGATGAGAAAGGACAGCTCCAATTCCCCGTGGTGAAGCGTCACATTCAAGAGCCAGGGGTTTTGTAGGGTAATAGTGAGTTAACATGTTGGACTAAATCAAAGCTGCTTTTGCTATGTGAAAGGACCGGTCTTATATTGTCCGCAGTACCATTTGCGTCCCTTTTGTAATAAAGCATACAGGGGGAGGGGGGGGGGGGGGGGTAACAGTAGTGCCATCTTGGACACCAACCGGTTATAGTAGGTTATGAGGCCCAGAAACGAGCGTAGCTCGCTGACGTTCGTTGATGCTCGCGCATCCTTGAGCCCTTTCAGGTTCTTGCCAATTGGATGTAGCCCCTTACTGTCAATACTGTGTCCCAGGTAGACGACTTCTGCTTTTCAGAAGCAGCACTACTCCCTGTTCAGCTTGACTCCGTTATCGCGGAGCACCTGCAAGACCTGACGAAGTCTTTAACTGCCGTCCCTGTTCTTCTCCGCGACCAGCACATCATCCAGATACGCTTGTCCTCCTCATATGCCTTGCAGCAGAGTTTCCATCCTCCTCTGGAAAATGGAAGGGGCTGACGCCACGCCAAATGGTAGACGGTTGTAAAAGAACAATTCTTTGTGCGTGCTCAATTCTGTCAGCCTCCTCGACTCCTCGTTTAGGGGAACGAGGTTGTAAGCTTCCCGAAGGTCCAGCGTTCTGAAGCAGCCGCCACACTTCAACGAAGCAAAAATGTCATCCTTCAGTGGTAAAGGGCACTGCTCTGTCGGACATGCCTTGTTTAAAGAGAGCTTAAAAACACCGCACAGCCTTCGATTAGTTAAGACCGATTCCTGGTTGAAATAGTTCTTGGTATTCTCCCGAGACCTCATCAAAGTATCCACGTTCAGACTCCAAAGACAATAGATGTGCTGGAAGAAGGCTGAACGCTCGAATAACGTCGTGGCCAGCTAGACTTGGTCCGTTCCATCCTAAGGATGTTAGCTCCGCGTTCACTTTACGTCCTTTGTAACGGACCTTCACGCTCAACTTTCTGATGATGGGAACTTTGCCAAGGTAGCATGAGAAGCTCAATGGGGTGTGTTGCAAACGAGCCCAGCTTGCTTTGTTCTCTTCGTATGCTCTTTTTCGAAATGACGCAGACCGGGGAACCTGTGTTCAGTTCAGGCTTGTACCGTACGCATTACAAGTAATCAAATTACTTGTAATCGATTACTTTTTGGAGTAGTTTTGTAATCAGTTGATTACTTTTATTAGGCAGTAATCACAAGAGTAATCTGATTATTTTTGAGGTAATAAAATTACTTGTAACCGTTACAATATGTCC
Source organism: Ixodes scapularis (assembly GCF_016920785.2). Classification (NCBI taxonomy): domain Eukaryota; kingdom Metazoa; phylum Arthropoda; class Arachnida; order Ixodida; family Ixodidae; genus Ixodes; species Ixodes scapularis. Next base: position 36,061,384 of record NW_024609839.1, read on the forward strand.
ACGGGACCCCCCCCCCCCCCCCCGGGACACGCCTTTTTTTTATGAAATGACAAAAATAAAACTTCCTTTTTTTTTAAAGAAAGATTTTTGCGGAGCTGTTGGGAACGGGACAATCCCTTTCTTTGGGGACACGGCCCATTCTTCACATGTCGATTCGTCATAGGGCAACTGGTAACAGGCCCGTTCGTCACAGCGGAATATTCGTCATAGGATGATTCGTCACGCTGGAATGTGAAATGTCCGTTTTTTTTTTATTGTTTTTTTCGAGCTGGGACTGGAAGTGGGAAGCCCCAGGAAAGCCACAGTGCGTGACAAAAGCCATTCAGGGCGAAGTTTGAGGAAGCAGAATGTAGCTTTGTGAGCCCTTCGTTCAAACTAGCCCCCTCATGCACACACACACAGAAATAAAAAAAAATCCTGCTTAGGGTACCTACTCGCAGCCCGGAGAATCAGAACCGAAGAATGGCTAAAGCGGATGCAAAACATAACAAAGGCAGTTGAAATATTTCCCCATTTCCCCTACGTGGTCTTTGTGACAAGCAATGTTTCGAGTTGAGAAGTGGTCGGGGCGATCTCTTCCGCTAACGGATACTACACATGGTCCGTTTCAAATCCTGGAGCTGCTGCTCTTTTGTATAACATGCGAGCTCATCCACATGTGAATAATAAAATGAGCGACGCAAACTTTGAGCGACTACCCTTGCTCAAGCTTAACAAGATCTAAAACCCCCTCCGCTCCCCCCCCCCCCCCCCCACACACACACACTGGCGAACGCCCAAATTATTAAACGTCTTCAAACGAATTCTATGCTTGTGTCCGCATTGTGAAGGTGCAACGACCACGAAGAGGGAGCCAGTTTTTCTTCTTCAATACTTGTGCAAATGTGAAATATAGGTTTGAAGTAGTTCGTTGTTATGAGCTCTAAAGATGTATCTTCACACAATAAAGTAATCGGAAAAGTAACGATTACTTCTTTAAGTAATGTCCAATTACTTTTGCCGTCGAGTAATCAATTAATCTAATCGAATACTTTTTATCCAAGAGTAATAGTAATTGTAATCGATTATTTTTTTTAATAACGTGTAAAAGACTGGTTCAGTTCCATGAGCAGGTCAACAGCACCTCACGTGAACAGCCGCTCGACTGGCGCAATCAGGTTGATCGTGCTTTCCTGATGCGGTCGCGAAAAGATGATATCAATACCGCCGACGTCATTAGACTGTTCCAGAAGAGGCGTTGGCCTCTCCAGCCGTTGTTGACTTACGTGAACTGCGCTGTGCAACAAGTATAACCTTGCCACAGCCAAAACTTGTCTTTTTCCGAATCTCGTTGTCACTGGGTAGTTGTCAGGCTCTACCACAACGGTTTTAAAGATTTAATCTTCTCACCTTCCCTTGAACCTCGCTTGGAGCTTGGATTTTAGAAGCTGGGCTCCCTTTCGCTGTCATATTCTGTAGTCCCCCCTCTGACATCACCATCCGAGTGGCGTCTTTCGAGGCCGCCTCTCTACCAGCTGCCATACCCACTGCCGAATCCACCGTCAGGTCCCGGCGTGGCAATAAAGTGTGTTGCAGCTTCTCGTTGTGCAGCCCACAAACAATGCGGTCACGCAACATGCGGTCGGGCAGCAACCCAAAATTGCCATTGTCCGCGGTGCGACGTAAATTCACCAGGAAATTGTGAACTGTCTCATTACGTCCTTGTCAACGATTGTAGAAACAAATGCTTTCTGCCATCTCATTTGGCTTAGGTGTGAAGTAACTATCCAAGTGCTTGACAGACTCGTTTTAGGTGAGCTCAGACACTTTTGCAGGTATACAACTTGCGCATAACACGCAGATAACCTTCATTACTTGTTCCGAGACTAGAAGATCGCGCCTCTGAGCAGCTTCGACTATAATAAGATACGATTCCCACCGGCCTGCGACATTGTCGAAGGAAGGAACGATGTACGCCATGCGCAAGGAGCTGAGCAGTGGTGGCCGGCCGCTCAGGGGACCGTTTTATGCGTGGTTGTCCGTGGTCGTCGCCAATGTAGCAGAGTTCTAACCGATTCGATGGTGTGGCGATATGTAACACTGCTAATCTGGAACCAGGCGAAATAACGTGTTTATTCTATGATATCGGAATTGGGAAAAGCGCTCTCGCCGCCAGAAGAACGAATGTCGTCGTCGTCGTCTGGTCACAGTTTCTAGCAATCAGCAAGTTGATAGTCAGCGCCTTGTCCTTTGTGTTTTCTCCTCTGTGTCCTTGTGTTTCGCGTTATTTTTCACAGTGAAACCGTAGAGTTAAAGTAAATATTAAAATTACGGATTCCTAAAATAATTAATTTCCTAATTATACTTAACGCTAATGAGTTTAATTACTGGAGCTTTTGGGACAACCCACTACATCATCGACGTTTTGTTTGCACTATGCGTTGTTTTTGGAAAAGCGGGCGAAATCGCGCCTCTAAAAACACCCTGTCTTTAGTGCGTTGAGGACTTATCAGCGGAAAAAGATCTAGCTGCACAGTTTGTGATATCGTGAAATTCGCTGGAGATGCACCTTTAAGCATAAATGACCAGTTGACACATTACTCTTTATCTCGTGATTTCAAGTAACTACTACGTGACTATACATTTACTGATACGGTAACATATTATGTATTTATTTTTAGAATTCACACATCCCAATTATAACAATCATTTGCAATAATAAGAGAAGATTCAACTGTGTACATTCTTTTTTTTCAGTCATGGGATATCTGGCCATAGTTCTTCTACTAGCGTGCATTGTGTCAAGTTGTAAGTTTCTATTTTTTTATTGACATACAGTGTATCATGAAGCGTAATCTGGAGTAACTTTTCGACGTCGAGATACCAAGCACATATAATGCACTTGTGAATTATTAAGGATGCTGCGTTTAAGTAGACTCCATTTATGATTCGATAACAGTATCCGATACTTTCATGAAATTAGGAGAGCGTATTGGTTAAACATCTTGGTGTGCGAACGCAAAAGCGGACAAGGGACACAAAAACACGTCAGACACGGACAGCGTTCAACTCGCAGCAAGTTCATTCTCTCTTCAGGCGTGCATAGCCCGCGTGACTTTAAAAGCGCCCTTGTCGGCTCAAGGCCAAGCTCATCCCTCTCTACCCTGACCGAGGCTCCCTATCTAATTCTAGAGGAACCCCTGGTCCTTTCTGCTCAAATTAAGCGATTTGTGAGTCACATTGTTGTCGTTTCTCTGCATGAGGAAAGACTCGACCTCTTCGCGTCCCAGCCGGTCAGGGTACATTCTGATAGCCGCCGCTTCCTTAAAGATGGGCTTGCATCTCTAGCAGCTATTCCAATACGCTTTTAGGAGTGGTTCTCCTGTTACTGAAATCTTACATTTTTGTTCTTTTAATCTATCGTTTAGACAACGCACTCTCTGCCCGATATAAATCTTGCCGCAAGAGAGTGCAATAGAGTATACTACCTCCTCTTCGCAATTGACAAATATTTTTTTGTGTTCCTTTCGCAATTCTTTGCTAAGCTATCTTCTCCAATAACGTTGCGTATAATTTTTGAAAGTTTGTTCTTAGATGTGAGGAGTGTTTTGCAATCATCTAACAACAGTCCTTTAATGTGGCGAGAAACCCCTCGAGTGCACGGAATGGTAAGAAATCTCTTGGGGTCTTTCTGCTTGCTTTTCACTTTCCTTGTTTGCTAATAGCCGAGAAGCCACCATGTTTACTCGGTCTGAGGGGTACCCTGTGCTCCCTAGTATCTGGGCTTAGTTCTTTAGGCTGTCCTCCCTATAGAGAGGACATGACTTTATCAGTGATGATGAGACGATCAACTTAATTCCTCTCTAAGTGGTCTTTGAATGCGCGTTTTGAACGAAAATAAGTTTTTTTTTCTGTGTTCGTAGATCCATGATGTATCTGTTTTTTTTTTTATTTTTAGATGTAGGAGTTGTAGTTTTTCGTTTTCTTTGTCGTCATTGAAGTGTAATCCCAACAAATACCCCTTAAAACATGATGTTGGGCTTTCTTTCTGAATTTCATTTCTGTGCATTACGAGGTGATCATATACGAAACGAAAAATATATAAGGTTTCCTAGTTAAAGCAGCGAGTCATTTTTGATTTGACTACCACATCTACCACGCTCAAATAAAGTTTACTCAGAACAGGAGCGACCTCGGACACAATGCACACTCCGGTTGTTTGATTGTAGACGTTGCCTTGAAATTCTACGAGTAGCGACTAAAGGTACAACCTTAGTAGCTGTAGAAAAACTCTAATGTTTATCCCCGCTTCATTCTGAAATCTTACAAGTCCTTGCTTAATGACGCAGATTCAACTCTTTCAATCATAGTTTTTGTGTCAAACGAGACGTACGAATTTTCTATGTCGAGTGAGAACACTGCCATTCGTTTGTGGTGAAGTGTGCCCAAAGTTTTCAGGCAATCTCAAGAGTCTCAGATACTGAAGGGCTGATAAACGTTCAGGGTCTTTAGTTGTTGTTGAAGGAATGTACCGTTTAAAACTTGTTGTTGGCCTAGTTGGTTCATGACGCAGTCTAGTTGGTTCATGATGCGATTGTCCGTGTCTACTCGCTTGTGACTGTCCCCTGTCTCGCGCAAAAAAACCTCTAGACTGCAATGTACCTTTTGCTACGTCCCTATTTCGTATACTATGCACCTGAACGGCTTCCCTGGCTTATGAGTTTTAATTTTGAAAAATACCGCTAGGTATTTTTCAAAATTCTTTCCCTTTCTTATAGATGCACAAACTGACTCCAATTCGTTATTTTCCAGTACTTCGCACACCTTCTCCTTAAGCTCTGAAAAAAAAAGTCAGTCGTTTTTTAGAAAAAAAAAACATTTTACCGCTCTTATTGATTCTTCATGAAACGTTCCAGCATTCAAAACTATTAAGTCTCCTTCCTTGTCTGATTCCACTAAGAGCAGATCGAACGACTCTAGCTCACGGGTAGCGTTGAGGGGCTCCCTTCCATTTTCATCACAAATCCCGCCTTGCAACTTAAGCGCACCGCTGAAGACAAGAATTGGTCCCCCTGGGTCTTGTCACCATGACTGATGCGCGATGAAGAGTCGCCACCATGTCGACTCGAGACAGTCCCACGGCTGGGTTTAACTTCGGTCCTTGGTTGATAACTGTCGCAGTTTGGGGTGTCAGATGTTTGTGGGATAAGTTCAGAAATCTAGGCCCTTGAGGTTTCCCCAACATTGCCTGCTGTACTGTGGGGTGGTAGTTGTGTTTTTTAAAATATTTTCCATGCTGATTCGAAAAACGAAAACGATCTGGTTCTCAAAAATGCATGCCATTTTGTGCGTTTAAAAGACCCTATAATGCACATAAATCAAAGTCAGAAAAAAAAACACGTAACATCATGCTATCAGGTGCATTCGTTGGGGTTACACTTTACTAAGGACGCAGGAAACGAACAAGAACTACAGTTCCTAGATCTAAATATAAAATGCGAAGAAACAGAGACATGCTGGACTTATGAGAAGAGGACAAATAAATCTTTACTTCTGTTTAAAAGCATGCATTCAAAGAGAGTTTAAAAAGGAGCTTCTCATCGTCACTGATAAAGTCATATCCTCCCTAAAGGGCGGGACATCGAACTATAGGGGGCGCTATGACCCCTTTGTTGTCCCCACTCTCGGTGTTTACTCAACACAAAGCCTGCGCACATGCCCATAGGCCTTAAAGACATGTCCATGTCATCTTCTAGAATAGAGCTCGGTTTACTGATTAATGTAAAAGAATACTAACAATCGACGAAGCGACGTTAAGTGCCGGATCTATCCTCAGAGAATGCGAGCTTGACCCACTTCGGCTTTTGTGCTGAGCTGGGATCGTGCGTGCTGCATTGTTCATGCAGGTCGGAGCGGAAACAAAGGAGCCCCTCCTCCCCCTCACCGGAGAACACGAACTCCAGCCGAACGCTGACACCGCGTTCGGTTATGTCGCCTGAGCGCTGAATCATTGTATTTGTCGCCCCCATTCCTGTAGTTCTAAAGTTAACCGCTTGGGGCGTCACGGTCGCTACTCCCCCCCAATAGGGAGGACACCCTAAAGAACTAAGCCCAGCGACTAGGAAGCACAGGGTAACCGCAGACCGAGTAAAAATGGTGGCCTCAAGGCACGTTGCAAACAAGAAAAGTGAAAATTAAACAGAAATACTCAAGAGATTTATTATCATTTCGTACACTCGCGGGTTCTCTCCCCACTTCAAAAAAGTGTTTTCACATTAATGCAACACACTCTTCACGTGCAAGTACAAACTTTCAGAAATTATACAGAAAGTTATGGAAGAAGATTACCTAGAAAAGGAATGAAAAAAAAACACAAATGAGAACTTGTTAAATGCGAGGAGAAGGTAGTACACCAAATTCCAGTGTCTAGAGGCAAAAGACTTACATCGAGCAGACAGGACGTTGTCTAAACGATAGATTAAAAGAACACGCATATAAACTTTCAGTGACAGGAAAAACACACCTAAAAGCGCTTCTGAATAGCTGCGAGGCATGCAAACCCATCTTTAACAAAGCGGCGGCTATAAAAAAGCACCCTGAGCGCCTGGGACGGCAAGTGGTCGAGTCTATCCTCATGCAGAGAAATGACAACAATGTGACTCACAAATCGCTGAATTTGAGCAGAAAGGAGCAAGGGTTTCTCGAGAACTAGATAGGGAGCCTCGGTCGGGGGATAGAGGGATGAGCATGGCCTTGAGCCGGCAGGGGCGCTGTCAAGATCACGGGGCCTATGTACGCTCGGAGAGGATAAACTTGTTTCGAGTTGAACGCTGTTCATGTCTGACGTGTTTTTGCGTGACCCGTGTCTCCTTTCGCGTTCGCCTGCCAGGATCCGATACTTTGTTTTTGCCTTTGCGTAAGCGGGAAATTTTTTTCAAATATTGTTATCGAAGCTTCTCTGGAACATTTTAAAACATATAGCCATGAAAACTGCTTTAAACAGTACATAGAAACATTGACAGTGGACCTCATCTCCAAAGTCCCAGAATGCATAAAACGCAGTACTTGAAGATAGATTGTTTAACTTTCTATAGAGGGCATTATACCGTCGTTTCAAGGAGTAAAGAACTTTTATTTCTATAAATTTCCACGCTAGATCTGAAAGAAAAACTGAGTACAAAGGTCACGTGACGTCAATTTTCCCGCTAAGTTCAGGGGGAGACTGATCTCAAGACATCAGGTCAGGTGACATCGATTTTCCTGCTAAGTAACGGAAAATGCCCGACCGAAGGGACAGACTAAATTTTAGGATTGGGGTGTTTTGTTAGATCTCAATTTATGCTTTCATGAGCAGTCTAGCTTTTCATAGTAATAACTGCGAGAGACTACTCATTGCTGACCATTGCTGATTGTGCAACATTGGGAAGACTCAATTTTTTGTATCTCCTTTTAAGCAACGCCTTTGAAATGAAGCAAAACAAGTACATGAATTTTTCCTAGGCAAGAGCAAGAAGACATAACCACTGCAATACATTAACCGAATACTCTTTCAATAATAATATTTTACGTACTCTTTGTTTCCTTCAACTATAAGCGATTAGAACAGCCTTGATCCGCAATTTTTAACTACACCAATGGCGATGCGTTCATTCAAGCTCTTGAACAAGACATTCTCAGTAAATTCAGGAGTTAGTTCTTTCTTTTATGGTCTGCGTTGTGGTTTGAATATGGATGAAAGTGACGCTTTCCAAAAAGAATACTGTTTTTCACGCGCCTCAAAAATGTTGTGTGTTGTTTTTATCTGTACCATACCTGCTATAATGCCCTAATGGGCTTTGGCAGTATTTTGAAAATAAATAAATTAATTAATTAAACCACTATTTGGACGATAAGTTAACTGCAGGCGTCTCAGAATTGAATGTTCGCCAGCACAATTTCCATCAATGTCAAAGATACAGGCTGAAACCGGATCATTCCTTGAAACGTTGTGATTGTCAGAAAAAAAATACAAATGCTTCTTTGTAACAGACACCATTTAGTTCTATCTATGAGTAGGACTCGCTTGTCGTCATTATCTTATTGAAACATTTGAAAATCCTGTATAGATTTTGAGTGAAATGACGGCCAATACTCCAACGTTGGCATCTGGTCTCAGTAGCTAAAACTATATTTGGGTGGCAAGTGCAGACAGCGTCCGACCACGCGTATAGTTTTTTTTTTTTTTTTTTTGTCTTCCTTTATGGTGTAAAACACGCGGTTTTTATTTCCTCGTGAACACGTAGCGCTTTTTATAAACTTCTGCTTCGAGTGCAGTCGTTTTGTTAATACTTTTGAAACTGTGTTGCCGGCACCTCTGAACATAAAATATTTTGTTTTTCGAAAGTTTTTGCACAGGTAGTGTACCACTTTACTGCCTCAAATTCTGAGTTCTTCTTTTTTGCGTCTTCAGGTGATAATCTTCCATTTAATCCTTATCCTGGTAAGTGTCATTCAAGCTCATCTACACCTTTCGTCTATGTCTAATATTCGTCACACATAAATTAAGCACCACAGCGCCATGGTGTTAAGAAACTTCAATAGTGTAGAAGTACAATTTATCCCAAACCTTAATGTTCCGGACTAGAAATACAGCAAAAGATAATCTGGCACGTAAATATAAACCGTTTTACTGAAAGAAGGCGAAAGAAAAAAGGGAAAGGGCTACCGGAGCTTTCTCCCTTGCTGGTTGTGTAGAAAGAGTGAAAGTCCCGGATGAGACGCTTGGCCGGTGTTGGGAGTCTGCAGCGCCCGAACATCGTTCACGCTTTCTTTTCTGTTTTAAACTCGCAAACTTAATTAGAACCACGGCCTTTAATGGCGACAGTTTCCCGGTCATCGACACACCGTTCCTCGGTCATAGTATGGACGAATAACGACAGAAAGCGTCGAATACTGTCCGAGGACCTATTCAGCTTGCAAGGGATCCGGCAAGGCAAGAGCGGCTGCAATGTCTTTAAGCTCCATCGCTTTCCACGTGACCCTGGTCTCCGGCGGCAGTGGATTGCGTCCGTAAACCGAAAGCACGTTCCCTGGACGGCATTCTTTCGACTGTGCTTGGAACACTTTGTGAATGAAGCGCGCACCGAACGCTGTGCCGCCGATGAGCATGGGGTACACTCGCAAGGTGCGTGCGAGTTTTCTCGTGACAATTGCTGTTTCAGCTTGTAAATTTTATTACTGAAGTTATCTTAATATTTATAATTTTCAGTGGTGACTGACTCGATATTACCTTCTGCAACACTTAGTTCAAGGCTCATTTCCGCCACCGGGTGAGGCTAGAAATTGTTGAAAAGTTAGTTCTGTCGGTTTTCCTGAATGGAGATCTGCGCGATAGCAGACAGCCGCCAAAAGCGTTTTTTGAAGTGCCGCTGGTGAGTTGATTCTGTTGACTGGGCGCTTTGAAGCGCTAAATAGTCGCTCCAGTGTACGTCTCGTTTGTTGCGATCTGCGTTTTCGAGTCCAGTGTGCACGTTTATTTGTTCGAGCCATGACAGCCGCCAGTGTGGCGACGGGGGCAACAGCGGCAGCGAACCTGCCAGCGATAGAAATAGGAAATGAGTACTCAAGATATTGGATCAAATAGTAAAATAATTCGTGGCTGCTTTTGTGGTGGACATTTGCTTCTCGCTCTTTAACCTCAGCAGAGATGCGGTACGCGCAGATTGAGAAAGAGGCGCTGGCGTTAACGTGGGCCGCTGAAAGGTTTGATCAGTAGCTGAGAGGGCTCGATGCCGTTTTTGAGACTGACCATAAACCATTGGTTCCGTTGCTGAGAACTTGCTCTATTGACGTCCTACCTCCCCGAGTACAACGGTTTAACACGAGGCTCACGCGCTACCGCTTTAAAATGGTTTACGTACCGGGAAAGCAGCTCACTGCGGCTGACGGATTGTCTTGTGCTCCACTCAAAGACAAACGGGTAGTTCCAGAAGAACTAACAGTTGGAGAAGTAAACGCATACTCGTAGGGTTGCCTGATGCGGCTAGAAACCGGACAAGACTCTGTCTCCAAAGTAAAAGTGTATCAAGCCTCTGATCCTGTCTGTAAGTCGCTACAGAGTTTATGTGAGAAGGGCCTGCCCATGAAACAATCAGTTCCTGATTTGCTACGCTTATACTGGCAGGTGAGGGCTTTGATAAGCCAGGGTGATGGATGTTTGTTGAAGGGCACGCGGTTAATTGTTCCTCAGAAAGTAAGCAAAGTGGTTTTGCTCCGTTTGCAAGACGGTCACCAGGGCATAGCCAGGTGTCGAGTTTGGACTACGGAATCTGTTTGGTGGCCAGGCCTAAGTAAGGAACTTGGTCCGTTGGTACAGAACTGCCGAGTTTGTGCTCAGTATGGCAACCAAAGTGCGGAACCATTGATCTCAACGGTCACCCCCGTCTACCTCTGAAAAAAACTGGGTATCGATTTGTGTAAGATAAACGACTTGGATTACTCAGTAGTTGTTGATTACTTGTCGCGGTTTCTGAAAGTAGCCCTGCTCCCTTCCACTCGTGCCGACGTTGTCATCAAACGACTTAAGAGTATCCTCGCTCGACATAGTGTGTCCTCGAAATTGTCATTTCAGAAAACGGACCCCAATTCGCAAGCTCGGAATTTGAAACATTTGCATTGAAGTAAGGGTTTCGTCACGTTACGTCTAGTCCAAGATACCCGCAAGCAGATGGCGAGGTAAAGAGAATGGTGCAAATTGTCAAACGTCTAATTAAAAAATTAACAGATCCCTATCTAGCCCTTTTGGGTTACAGAGCCACCCCAGAGCTGACGGGAAGAAGTCCTGCTAAAATCTTGATGGGACGACATCTTCGGACGAGGGTGCCGATTCTCCCGAAGTTACAAGGTCAGGTGCGCTGCGATGTGAAAAGAGAAATACAAACGGACCGCCGAAAATGCAAGAAACAACGCAGAGGCTTCAACAAACAACACCAAGAGACATAGCTACGTACGTCGAAAGTGGGAGATAAAGCGTGGATAAACGACAGGAAGTCGGAATCTACAGTGGTAGCCCGAGCTGCCAAACCTCGGTCTTGCTTGCTGGACACAGATTCAGGAAGACAGCTGAGACATAACAGAAGAGCGTTACACTCTCTTTCTTCTTGTTCCTCCCACCAAAAAGGCGGTTCGTACGACTTTCCCGTAGCAGATGAGGAAGACACCGACAGTTCGGACAACAGTCTAGACGGCATTACGCGAAGTAACATTGTTGCAGGACCTGCTTTCGGCGCTGCCAGGGTACCTCAGGCTTATGTGTCCAGGTCACGACGAATTGTGCGCAAGCCTGTAAGGCTAGGTTTTCAAGATTGATGCGGAATTTAAACTCTTACAGAGGTTTTGGAAAATACTTTGCACCATATACGTTTGTTGTCCGAGTCGTTGTTCGACAGCTAATCTGCCATTTAAACTTCACTAGATGCTGTGTACATATTGTAAAAACTTTAAATTCCTTTGTGACGTGCTTAAACTTGGCTAGTTGTTTTGTATATGTTGTAATATACCCTGCTTTGGAAAAAAAAAAGAGGTGTGGTGACTGTTGAATGAACAACGTTCGACGTGGCTGGCACGGGACACGTGCGGACGGCTCAAAAGGAACGCACGAGATAAAGACGTTGTTCTGCCTGGGAGCCTGGACTCATTGGTTGCTCATTTCGCAGCTATTGTGGGCACCCCAACCTAGGAAACTCGCTTTCTGCGGTTCGATATAAGTACGTCTAGAACGTCTTCGTCGTTCAGTCACAAGGAAATATTAGGACTCGGGCACGCACGATGAAAGCAGCGCAACAAAACGATCTGTAGCAGCTCCGGGTGTTTACAAAAGTCAATATAGGTTCCCCCGTCGGTGTATCGCTTGTTGATTACTAAAATGGCTACGTTAAAATAGGTCCATTGCAAGCAACAATTGATAAATGACTCATCATTTCCAGTCATGCGGGAAGCAATGGAACTTAAAAACGTTGCAGCCGCACTCGCCTTGCCGGATTCCACGCAAGCTACATAAATCCTCGTACAGTATTCGACGCTTTCTGTCGTTATTCGTGCACCTTATCACCCAGCAATGGTGTCCCAATGAATGGGGGACTGCCGCCATCGAAAACTACGGCTCTAAATAAGTTTGGGAGTTTGAAACAGAGGAGAAAGCGCTAACGAAGTTCGGGCATTGCAAACACCCAACACCGGCCAAGCCTCTCATCCGCGACTCTCACTCTTTGTACACAACCAGCAAGGAGGAAAGCGCCTGTAGCCCTTTCCCCTTTTCTCTCTCTCTCCCTCAAAACGGCGCTACGCACGATAAAACGGTCTATAAGTGAGGACCGGTCTCCTCCGGTTTGAAATATGGCGACCGCCGTGAAGCGAAGAACGCATGCGGTGTCTCTCTCTCCCAGTTAAGGCTCTGGACTTTCTGCCCCTGGCGCTTGTAAGTTGCCGAAAGAAAAACAAAGAAAGGCGGTACGGGTCTTATTTCCCGTTCACACTGGGAGCGGACATCCGCTTCCAGCCTCAACGTGCGTTTTCAACCACGTAGCGGCTGGGATTGATTATATTTGTGTTATCTTATTCTATCGATTAGGCACCGCCCTGTCTGCCCTGTGTAAGTCTTGCCGCAGGAAAGTGGAATCCAGTGCATACTACCTTCTCTTCGCATTCGACAAATGTCTCGTTGTGTTTCTTTTCGGATTCGTTTTCTAGGCTATCTTCTCCATTAACGTTTTGTATAATTTATGAAAGTTTGTTTTTATACGTGAAGAACGTGTTGCAATCACTTGGCAACATTTTTCTTTTTTAAGTGGTGAGAGAACCCGTGATTGTGCGGAATGGTAAGAATTTTTTTAGTTACTTCTGTTTCCTTTTCACTTTTCCTGTTTGCTACCATTTTTACTAGGTCTGTGGGTTACCTTGGGCTCCCTAGTCGCATCGCTTGGTACTTTAGGCTGTCCTCCCAATAGTGAGAACATGGCTTTATCAGTGAGAGAGAGATGACCGACTTAATAATTCCTTGTTTAGCTGCCTCTGAATGCAAGCTTTCAAACGGAAGTGAAGGTTTATTTTTCTCTGATAGTTGATCCAGCATGTTTCTATTTCCTTTCTTCTTGTTTTTTAGACTTTCGTTTTTTGTGTCCTCGTGAAGTTTCATCGCAACAAATGCCTCTGAAAACATCGGTAAGATTTTTTGCCGATTTCCGCGGAAGCGAAAAATATCTAGCTCTCCCGAGTTCAACCAGCGATTCAGCTCTCATTTGAATGCCACATCCACGACGCTCAAATAACGTTCCCTCAGAACAAGAGCCACAGCGTACCCCATGCACACTCCGGTTCGTTTGATTGTAGACTTTGCCTCGAAACTCTACGAGTAGCGACCGAAGGGACAACCTAAGTAGCTGTAGAAAAACTCTCAGGCTTATCGCTGCGTCATTCTGAAAGCTTACGAGTTTTTGCTCAAAGATCGCAGATTTAGCATTCTCAATCATAGTACCATCCGTTTGTTGTGAACTGAGCCCAAAATTTTCAGGAAATCTGGAGAGTCTGGGATTCTTAAGGGCTAAGGAACGTTCACAGTGTTTAGTTGTTCTAAAGGAATGTACCTTTTGCCACGTCCCTACTTGGTGTACTATGCACCTGAACGGCTTCCCCGGCTTATCAGTTTTAATTTTGAAAAACACCTCTTGGTTGTCTTTCTTTACCTTTCTGATAGAGGCACAAACTGACTCCAATTCGTTTTTTCTAGTACTTCGCACATCTTCTCCTTAAGCTCTCTAGAGGGGTTCGATCGTTTTTGAGAATATTTTTTTCTTTACTGCTGTTAATGATACTTCATTATACGTTCCAGGATTCAACATTACTAAGTCTCATTCCTCGTCTGATTCCAGTAAGCACAGGTCAAACGACTTTAGCTTATGGATAGCGTTGATGCGGCTCCTGTCTTTTTTTCCCAAATCCCTCCTTGCAACCTGATCACACCGCTGAAATCACGAATTAATCCCGCTGATTCTCTGGCACCGTGACTGATGCTCGATGAATGGTCGCCACCATGTCGACACGAGACAGTCCCATGGCTGCGTTGAGCTTTGGTCCTTGGTTGGGAAGAGTCGCAGTTTGGGGAGTCAGGTGCTAGAGGGATAAGTTGCGAAATCGAGGCCCATCAGCTTTCCCATCATCACCTGCTTTCTTATGAGGTGGTAGTAGTGTTTTTAAATATATTTTAATTGCTGATTCAATGAACCGAAATGATCTGGTCTCCAAAACTTCAGGCCTTTTTGTGCATTTAAAACACACACATATTTTTCGATTTGCAGATGATTGCCTCATGATGCACACAAATTAATTTCAGAAAAAAAAGTGTAGCATCATTCTTTCTGAGACATTCATTGGGATTACACTTCACTGACGACACAGAAACGAAGGGATACAGTTTCTAGATCTAATAATTAAAGAAAAAAAAATGAACAAAAAACGGAGCCATGCTGGATCTACGAGCAGAGAACAACTAATCTTTTCCTTCCGTATAAAAGGTCGCATTCAAAGACAGTTGAACAAGGAATTATTAAGTCGGACATTTCATCATCACCTATAAAGTCATGTCCTTCATATGGTGAGGACAGCCTAAAGAACCAAGTCCTGCGACGAGGGACCGCAGGGTACCCTTGAGACCGAGTAAAAATCATGGCCTCTAGGAAAGTAGCAAACAAGAAAAGTGAAAAGAAAACAGAAAGACCCAAGAGATTTCTTACCATTCCGTGCACTCGCAGGTTTTCTCACCACATCAAAACACTGCTGTAAAATGATTGCAACACACTCTTCACGAGTAATAACAAACTTTCAACAATTATACAAAACGTTAATGGAGAAGATAACCTAGCAAAGGAATGCGAAAGGAACACAAAGAAATATTTGTCAAATGCGAAATGAAGGTAGTATACTCCATTGCACTGCCTTGCGGCAAGACTTATATTGCGCAGACAGGGCATTGTCTAAACGATAGGTTAAAACAACACAAATGTAAGCTTTTAGTAATAGGAGAACCATTCCTAAAAGCGCCTCTGAATAGCTGCTAGGGATGCAAACCTATCTTTAACGAAGCGGCGGCGATCAAAAAGTACTCTAACCGGCTGGGACGCGAAGAGGTCGAGGCCTTCCTTATACAGAGAAACGACAACAATGTGAGTAAAAAAATCTCTTAATTTGAGCAGAAAGGGGCAAGGGTTTTTCAAAATCTGAATTGGGAGCCTCGGTCGAGGGACAGAGGGATGAGCATGGCCTTGAGCCGAGAAGGGCGCTGTTAAGGTTACGCGGGGTATGCACGCCGGAAGAGAGAATGTACATGCTGCAAGTTGAACGCTGTCCGTGTGTGACGAGTTTTTTGTGTGTCCCTTGTCTCCTTTCGCGTTCGCACACCAAGATGCAATACTTGGTTTTTTACTTGGCGTACGCGTAGAAGTTTTATTGGATGTCATTATCGAAGCTTCTCTGGGTCATTTTATCTGAGTCCAGTTTATGCCTACAAGGTGTTATCGGAACCCAGCCATCCAACCCACAGTAGTATTCGAGAGTCAAAGTTTTGTTCCACTTTTAACCGTAAACCAACTGTTATTCAACCCTTGAGTCTTCGTTTTGAGAACCTCCGCCACTCCCTTAACCTACCACGTGAGGATGTTCATTTTCTAGAAAGTGCATGTCATACTGCCCCATGGGATATTAAACCTATAGCTTGTGATTGGTATTTTAAAAAATTTAATAAACATAACGTCTCTCCACTTATTCTACAACAGGAATTCCTAGCTCTGGAAGAAAAATACAGACATTACTGCCAGTTTTACACTGATGGTGCCAAGTCCTCAATTTATGTCGGCTCCGCTGTTTATTCAAATTCGTTTACTCATGTCACTCGCCTCAACAATGTCGCCAGCATTTTTACTGCGGAACTATATGGTGTTCTAACAGCCCTTGAATATATAATCAGGAGCAAAGTGATGAAAGCCATTCTTTTTGTAGACTCTCAAAGTGTTCTTAGTGCAGCATGTTCTGTTACATCAACTACGAATAAGTTGACTCAACTCGTACGGGCCAAAGTTCAACAGGGACTCGCTGGTGGGAATGACATCATATTTTGCTGGATCCCGAGCCATGTGGGCATTGCAGGCAACGAGGCTGCAGATAGACTAGCCGCCTCTTCACGGAACCTTTTACCATCGAATATCCACATACCTTACCAAGACCTTAAAATGTCTGTGAGATTTTCACTTTCACTGTTATGGCAGTCTGAATGGAAGTTAGCCGATAATAATAAGCTTCATGCCATTAAACCAGAACTTGGCACATGGGAAACCTCCTATAATAAAAATCGTTTCCACGAAGTTCTCCTGTGCCGCTTGAGAATTGGCCACTCGTTCATTACTCATCAATACCTGCTGATAGGTGAGGAACCGCCATTATGCAAGTACTGTGGAGAAACTTTATCTGTTCTACATGTTCTCTTTCTTTGCCGTGGCCTTCTACAGCAATACAAGACCTTTTTTTCTGAGTTTTTTAAATACAGCATCCCGTTGCACCCTGTCTTGGTTCTAGGGGAACAGCCTCTCATATCATTTGAACGTCTTTTAGCTTTTCTCAAAACTACAGATATTTTACACAAACTATAGCCAGCTTCTAGTCTAGTCTTAGTGTACTTTTAACAATGTATTTTTAGCTTACCTAGTTTGGCGCAGTATGGCCATCGGAGCTCTTGCGCCATAAAACCCGCAAACAACAACAACAACAACAACAATCTCTGGGTCATTTAGAAAACATACAGCCATAAAAAGTGGTTTAAAAAGTACATTTAAACATTGAGAGCGGCCCTTATCTCTAAAGTCCTAGAATGCATAAAATGCTGCATTTCAAGAGAAATCGTTTAAATTTACTTAGAAGGCATTATACGGTCGTTTCGGGTGAGTAAAGAACCTGCACTTCCACAAATCTTCACGCTGAATGTAAAAGGGAAACTGAGTACAAAAATGACGTGACGTAAATTTTCCCGCTACATTTCGTGGGAAACTGATCTCGTGCAGTCAGGTATTTGACATTAATTTTCCCGCTGAATGTTACGGAAAATGCACAAGCGGAGGGACGGAATAAATCTGAGGATTGTGGTGATCCGTTAGAAATTAATTTATGCTTTCATAAGCAGTCGATCTTTTCGATAATATTAACTACAAGAGATTAGAGCACGAATTGGACAATAAGTTTACTGTAGGCATCCCAGTATGAATGTTCGCTAGCACAATTTCTAAAAATGGCCAATGTACATGTTTAAACCAGATCATTCCTTGAAACGTTGACATTGTCAGTGAGAAAATAAAAATACAAGCCGATAACAGACGCCATTTCTCTCTATTTATATGCAGGGCTCGCTTGTCGTCATTTTTTCATTGAAATCTTTGAAAATCGTGCATAACGTTTGAACCAAATGACGGCCCTTAATCAAATGTTGGCATGTGGTCTCAGTCGCTAAAACTATATTTGGGTGGAGAGTGCAGACATAGCGTCCAACATTGCGTAGTTTTTTAGACCTTATGGTTTCAAACACTTGATTTTTGATTTCCTCGTGAACACCCAGTGCCTTTTTATAAACTTCTTTACCTTAGATCGTGTGCAGTCGTGTTACTAATTCTCAAACTGTGTAGGCGATGTCACGAAATATTATATATCTTGTATACGTTATTTGGTAAGTTTTTACACATGCAGTGCGCCACTTTACCGCCTCAATTTCTGACTTTGTCTTGTTTGCATCGTCAGGCAATTATCTTCCACTCAATTCTTATCCTGGTAAGTGTCATTCAAACTCATCTCTACCTTTAGGTCATATATAATATTCGTCACAAATAAGTTAAGCTCCACACCACCAAGGTGTTAAAAAAACTTCAATAGTCTAGAAGTACAATTTTTTCTAAGCTTAAATATTGCAAACAATAAAAAAAACAAAAAAAAGAGAGATAATCTGTCACGTAAGTATAACTAAGGACCGGTCTCCCTCGGCGTGAAATATGGCGACGCCCGTGCAGCGGAGGGGGAATGCGGCGTCTCGCTCTCCCAGTTCAGGCTCTGGACCTCCTGCCGTTGGCGCTTGGGGGTTGCCGGGAGAAAAAAAGGGTGCGGTACTTATGGCCCGTTGACACTCGAAGCGGACATCCGCTTCCAGTCTCAACACGCGTTTTCAACCATAAAGCGCAGACCGCATGGCGCGTTTTTCTACACGCGAAAACGCGACGCGCTATGAACGCTCGCGTGGAAGCTGACGCGGGGGCACCCGCATGCAGACAAAGGGCGCGTTAAGTTAACGCGCTCGAGCGCGCTCCAGCGGTCAGAGTGCACTCGAGCTAAACTAAACGACAACGTCTCACTTCCGGTGCACGGTGGCGGAGCGCGCTCCGCGAGCTCCATCGTCGGAGATGGTGCGCGAGAGCTCGAACAGGTTGCTTTCCGGTGAAATGACGGCGTTTCCGCTCTCGCGACCAGTCTCGCGGTTACTCGCGGTGGTTTTGCACGGTGGTCGTGGTTTCACCGGTTTCACACGGCGGTGCGGTGGTCTCGCACGAGACGGAAGAATCATCAAAACCCAAGCGTTTTGGGCTCCGGACACTCCGGACCGGGCCGCCGGGCCACTCTGGACCAGAGGCGTCGGGTGTGCGCAATCCCTGGCGAACGAGGTCGCTTCCGAACGCTCCGAGGATGCCACCGCGCTCGCCTCGCCAAACTTCGCCGACCGCGACCGCACCAACCGAACCCCGCGGCCGAAAGGCTCCGGCCTAGCCAGGAACGGCACCGAGGTAGGCCGGTCGTGGGTAGGAGCTACTCGTTCTGCGCTACGATGCAGTGCTCGGAGCTCTCGGCGTCGTTCGTACTTGCGCCGAAGTCTTTAGGGACTCCGTTGGACGCGCAAGTCGCGCCTGTTTGGATGCGTGGATACTTCGACGGCGATCGCTTGGCAGCTCGTGTAGTCGTTCCGTCATCGTGGAAAATAAAAAAAAAGCATGGTGCTGGTGTAGAAAGGTATGCATACATCCTTCAAATGCTTGTCGAAGTTCTTCATGTACCTTACCGCAATTTCAGAATCGGGCGAGCCAATAAATTCGGCCATTCAGCCGTCATTCTTTAAGGCTTTTGGGAATTCAGAAGGCGTTCGGCGTACCTTTAATCGCCGCACCAACAGCGTGCAGCATAAATACAAGCTCTCGCTGTTGCCGCCGTCTCCGCGCACTTATTTCATCGAAGTCGTCGTGGACCAAACAGTTTTTCGATGTTTCGACGGGACGGGAGCCATGTTCAAGCGCGCGCCGGAAAGCCGGAAACGGAAACGTTAAAAAAACAGGCGTCAGATGTCGCCTCGGTAACAAAGTGCGCCGTTAAGCTACGCTCCGAACCCGCGCGCTCGAGCGCAGATGTCCGGAGTCTGGAGTTCACTAACTTAACGCGCCCAAAGCCAAACACCGCCGGCCGCGCGTTATCAGCGTTGCCAGATAACAGCATCCTCAACACGCGATGTAAATGTTGACGCAAATACTACAAAATGAGAATTAAATGAACAAATAAGTAAATAAAACGGGTTTGTATGTCAAAAGAAACAACCTTTCAATTTTTATATGGAAAATAAAAATGCTTCTGAATACTTTGAAATGTGCTGAATACGAAACAGCGGACTGCGCAGGATCACGTGATAGTTCGACCGACCCTCATTGGGCGAGAGCCGCTTCGACGCCTCGGCGCGCGCGTCTTGTTCTGGGTCGGCTAGAAACCAACGCTCCCGCGAAAACGCGCGACGGCGCGCAGGAAATGACGTCGATTTGACGCCGACGCGCCTGAATCGCGAGCAAAAACGCTCCATGCGGTCTGCACTTCAAGCGACTGGGATGGCGTGGACGAGACGCGAATTTGCCTGCCGCTTCCGGACCGTTTCCTCCCAACCGCTTTCGTCAAACTGCGAAGCGCCAACTCGCCACGGGGGGGGGGGGGGGGGGGGGGGGGGGGGCTGGCGTGACGTCCGTGGCTTTCGAAACAAGACGACTCCCGTCAATGGTGAGACGTCCTATAGTCGGTGGCAAGTCAAGAACGCTCTAAAAGCTCCGCCCGCAAGAGTAATCCAGCCGTTTTAAGTACCTCTGCTGTCCAGAATATGGTGCCCTGGAAACGACGTTTTTCGTTCTCAACTCCTTTAGGTACAAAGTACGCTCACGATGTTTTGGTGTGATCTACCAACCTGTCTTTAGGGGAATTTCTTGAGAAATATCTGGGATAAAGGCTCCTGAGTTAAAGTTTTCTTTAGGAAAGCCGAGGGACGGTTAGCAACGATACCTATGTCTTCAACTTAAATCTAATGCAGGCCTTTGTTGGTAATACGGAAGGTACGCAGCAAACCTCTTCGTAATTTTAGAAGCTGCAACGCAAAGCATGTAAAAGTGGGAATAATTTTGAACCTTGTCAATGCAGCAGTTGAAAAGTCCAGTTCTCATTTGATTGGTTAATCTCTTCATCGCCTTAAAAAGCGCTTCGTAATTGCAAGTTTTCGTCGGAAGTATACTTTAAGACATTAGGTCAAAAGAGTTCTAAACCTTCGAAGCGAGTAGTCTCTCCCTTCTTTCACAGAATATTTCACAGCATCAGAACACTGGCCAACATGTTTCATGTTAGCATACGTTTCTCACAGGTTATAGGCTGACCCAGATAACCCGTTTGCTTCAACAAATACACGTTTTGCGAAGAAGCACAGGGAACAAGATGTGGAGTGGATGTGACGAATTGTATACAAGGTATACCTCTTGATTGTGGACTGTGTTATATCAGGCAAACTAAAGTTTGTATAAATGACCGCTTAGCTGAACACAAACACCGTACAAAATATAAGGGCAAATACTCCGAATTATATAAAAATGTAGTTGAATATAACAACTGCGCACCGCTGTGGGGTACCCAAGTGGGTCTTTATAATTACGCGGCAAAAAATATTAACACGAACCAAATTTTAGGATTGTGGTGATCCGTTAAAAATGATTTTATGCTTTCATAAGCATTCTAACTTTTTGGTAATATTACCTACAAGAGGTTAGAGCACGAATAGGACAATTAGCAATTTTTAAGAATGTCAAAGGTACTAGCTTAAACCAGATCATTCTTTGAAACGTTGTCATTGTCAGTGAGAAAATAAAAATACGTGCCGGTAGCAGACACCCTTTATTTCTATTTATATGTTGGGCTCACTTGTCATCATTTTTTTATTCAAATCTTTGAAAATCCTGTATAACTTTTGAATCGAATGACGGAAATTCGTCAAATGTTGGCATGTGGTTTCAGTCGCTAAAACTATATTTGGGTGGAGAGTGCAGACATAGCGACCAACAGCGGGTAGTTTTTAGTCCTTATGGTTTCAAACACTTAATTTTTATGCTTTTTATAAACTCATTTACCTTAAATCCTGTGCAGTCATGTTAATACTTTTTAAACTGTGTAGTTGATGTCTATAAATATTACATACCGTAAATATATATATATATATATATATATATATATATATATATATATATATATATATATTATTTGGGTAGTTTTACACATGCAGTGCACCACTTTGCTGCCTCAACTTCTGACTTTGTCTTGTTTGCGTCTTCAGGCAATTATCTTCCGCTCAATCCTTATCCTGGTAAGTGTCATTGAAACTCATCTCCACCTTTACTGTATCTATAATATTCGTCACACATGAATTAAGCTCCACACCGCCCCGGTGTTAAGAAACTTCAATAGTCTAGAAGTTGAGTTATGCGAAACTAAATATTGCAGGCTAAAAAAAAAGAGAGATAATCTGTCACGTAAGTATAAGTGAGGACGGGTCTCCCTCGGCATGAAATATGGCGACGCCCGTGCAGCGGAGGGGGAATGCGGCGTCTCGCTCTCCCAGTTCAGGCTCTGGACTCCCTGCCGTTGGCGCTTGGGGGTTGCCGGGACTAAAAAAGGGTGCGGTACTTATTGCCCGTTGACACTCGAAGCGGACATGCTCTTCCAGCCTCAACGCGCGTTTTTAACCATAAAGCGCGAGACACATGCGCGTCAAAACTGTCCGATCCGGCGTGCGAACTGTCGGGAAGATGGCTGCTCCGAATCGCCGCACACGACGGTTCGCGACACATGGCTTCCGACGAGTCGTTGCGTCACTCCGTTCAGCTCCGCCCAGTTTCGGGTGTCCCTCTACCAAATGGATGAATGGATGCTAATGGCTACATTTATAACGGGCGGTAGCTCGCGCCACCTAGCCTAGAAAACTAAAATACTTCCCTCGCCCTTCTTGGTTTTTCTGACTTTAAAACAAACATAATATTTTTATTACATTCTATTAAAGTGCGCGTGTGTGAAGATTTTCCGTGAGGCTGCTGTTCTGCTGAACATCACTTAACCGTGATGAACCGCAGCGAACCTTAGGAGTCATCCCAGCGAAGCGAGCGTGACTACGCACCGCGCGCATTGCTGCGTCTCTTCCGAAGTTCGCGTTACACTCACATGACAATAGAATGTCTCGTAGTGTCTCTTGCTCTACATCGTAAGGTGAAACACAGTATATCCTGGTTTCGACGGCCTCGATCGTTCCCAGAAGGCCGGCTTGCTATGGCGCGCTAAATCAGCAGCTCGTTTTGTGCTCGCGGGAAAACTCGATGGCGTCCGTTACAACCACGACCCGCGTCGCGTGACGCACCGCGCACCGCCACGTCTGCATCCCCGAGCCACGTAGCGCGTCCTCGGCCGATCGGTCCGAAAGTCACGTGACAGCATGCCCTTCGTGCTATCCGTGCTGCCATTGGCTGTGGCCCTTCGAAAAACGGACGACGGTGCGGCGATATCTGGCAAGTTGGTCGCACGCCGGCGCCGGACGGAGCCCCCGTCCGGCGTTCCGGTGCGACGAAAACCCTAGCCTCCGGACGTCGTTCCGGCGGTTCGCACGTTGAAACGAAAAGTTTGGACGCGCATGTGTCTCGCACGGGATGGCGTGGACAGGACGCAAATTTGCCTGCCGCTTTCGGACCGATTCCTCCCAACCGCTTTTGTCGAACTGCGAAGCGCGAACAAGTCGCCACGCGGCACGCTGACGTGGTTTCCGTGACTTTCGAGACATGACGACACCCATCGATAATGAGACGTCCTATAGTCGGTGGCAAGTCAAGAACGCTCTAGAAGCTCCGCCCGCAAGAGTAATCCAGCCGTTTCAAGTACCTCTGCTGTCTAGAATATGGTGCCCTGAAAACGACGCTTTTCGTTCTCAACAAAACTCTGTTAGGTACAAAGTACGTCGACGATGTTTTGGTTTCAACTACCAACCTGTCCCCAGGGGAATTTCTCCAGAAATAAGTGGGATAAAGCGCTCCCGAGTGAAAGTTTTCTTTAGAAAGCCCGAGGGACGGTTACATACGATACCTGGGTCTTAAAACTCATGAATGGCCTTTGCTGGGAATATGGAATGTACGCAGCAAACCTCTTCGTAATTTTAGGAGCTGCAACGAAAAGCATGTAAAAGTGGGAATAATTCGAAACCTTGTCAATGCAGCAGTTCAAAAGTCCAGTTCTCATTCGACTTGCTAATGTCTTTATCGCTTTATAGGGCGCTTCGTAATTGCAAGTTATCCTCGGGGGTATATTTTAAGACATTATTCCAAAGGAGTACTAAACCTTCGAAGCGAGTAGTCTTTCCCTTCTTTCAAAGAATATTTCACAGCATCAGAACACTGGCCAACAAGTTTCATGTTAGCTTTCTTTTCTAACAGGTTATAGGCTGACCCAGATGACCCCATTGCTTCAACAAATACTGGTTTTACGAAGAAGCACAGAGAACAAGATGTTGAGTGCATGTCAGGAATTGTGTATAAGGTCCCTCTTGATTGTGGCCTGTGTTATAATAGGCAGACTAGAGTATGTATTAATGAACGCTTAGCTGAACGCAAACGCCGAACAAGATATGAAGACAAATACTTCGAATTATATAAAGACGTAGTTGAATATAACAATTGCGTACCGCTTTGGGCTACCCAAGTGGGTCTTTATAAGTACGCGGCAAAATATAATAATAAGCGCTTGATAAAATAATCTTTAAGAATACTAAAACACGGGAACGTCGTTAACAAGACTTCGTTTTGTGTAGGCTCTGAACTACGACGGTTCCTTGGGTTTTGAGCGGTTTGAAGATTCTTTGTTGAGGAGGTCAAGAAGAGTAGGTGACGTGGCCTCTTGTGTTTTGTTTTGTGCTTCCGAACAAAGTTGCTTTCGCTAAGCCTTCGCTTTGCGAGAGTTAGATGAGGGAGAGGATGTCTTTGTGCCGACGCCTTTTTCCCACACCATACAAAATACAATCGGCAAACACAAGTCACCGCAATATCCAAGGTTCGAATGCCGCCTGCTAAGTTTTACCCTTGAACTCATTGCCAGCATTGTAGGTCAAGATCCGGCAGGTGTAAGGAAGCAGGGTCGGTAATCGCCCTCGAAAACGAAGGGAAGTATCCTGTTGCTCTTGTCTCCAATGCCACTTTTTCCCTTTGCGTTAAAGCAGATTCAAGGTGTTGGCAATCTCGGCGCAGTGTGTGGTAAAATTTGTGATAAAATCCAGTCAGTCCTAAGCAGCGTTGCAAGCTTTTGAAGTTGTCTGGCTGCGGGTACTCGACTATCACGCACAACTTGTTCTGACGATATTAACATGTTAGAGGTGTTCCTCGAAAGAGTGAGAAAAAAAACACAAAAAAACAACGACGTCATGCATGTAAACTATCGTAAACTTGCACTTTCTGTCATTTAGAACGAAGTCCATTAAGCCTGGTTCAGACAGTTGCGTTTGACTGCGTTTGACTGCGTTGCGGCAGCGAGAAACCAGGACATCCCTGCTGCTTATATCGCGTGCCAAGATGATTCCTTGGATTGGATTCCACGCTTCATACGAAGCACAGATGTGCCGGTGACTCACTTTCCGTACTCGACGCAACGCAGTCAAACGCACTCAAACGCAAGTGTCTGAACCGGCCTTTAAGGGCTGTTTATACTCCAACGTTGAGCGCAGTGAACGCAGCGTGGCGCAGAACGCGCGCCTTTCATTGGCCGGCAACCAGGAACTGAACATCTGCGACCAATCAGTATCGGTGCGCGCTGCGCTACGCCGCGCCCGTCGACGTTACGTTGGAGTATAAACGTACCTTTAGGCTCTGAAAACTAGCGGGCGAGCTCGAAAGACAGAAAGGAACGCGAATGAAGTCTAACAATCCCTTGTGACAGGTAAATACGGTCTTCGGGGCATCAGCGAGGTCTACCTCGAACGTCAGGAAACCTGGACGGCAGTGTAGAGTGGTGAACACTTTCGCGTTGCCAATCGCATTTATGACTGAGTCGATTGAAGGGAAAGGGTAGGAATCTCTCACCGTGACCGCGTTGAGTTTGCGGTAGTCCAGGCAAAGGCGTGCAGAGCCGTATTTCTTTGGTGACAAGACTACGGGGGAGGCTCGCGGACTCTGGAACTCTCGAACAGCTCCAGTGTCCAGCATCTCCTGTATAGCGGCGTCCAGGAGGGCTCGCTTGTGGACTCTTTGGGGTCTCGGGTTGCACCGCAAAGGCCTGGCTTCACTAGTCTCGATGCTTTGCAGCAGCACGTCGGCCTTGCCCGGGACTTCCGTGAACATCGGTCTGTATAGCCGCACGATTCTCTCCAGCTGCCACCTCAGCACGCTGGGAACTCGACAAGCCTGCCGGGAGTCTCGGACGCCGGCAGGATGGGCAACAGCAGGTTACTCTACGAAGTGAGCCAGTAGGGGCGACCCTGTGATGCAATACTCTGGCATTGTAAAGGGGGTGCCTCGGTGGCTCCGAGGCTAAGCGCCGTCCTACGGATCTCCCGGTGGCGGGTTCAAATTGCGGCCGAGGTGCCCGCAATCTGATGGAGGGCTTATTGCGGAGAAGGCGGCGTGTGACTGAACTTTTTGTTGCACCTCGAAAGATCGCGTGACAATTAATCCTCAGTCCTTCGCTGAGGCGTGCCATACGACACTCGTTGGTTTGGCACGTAAAGCCCTCAAAACTGCTTTGGGCAAACGAAGTAACATTAGGCTGGTTGCCCAGCCGGTAGCCGCCAAAAGCGAAGTCGAGCGAAATATTTCGCCTGCGATCAAGTCTCGGTTCGAGATAATCAACGCGTTCAATCCGGGTTTAATGTCTTTTCTTTTCGTTAAAAGAAATTCAGAGCCTTATGGCGCCTGCTGCGTTAAGCGGTGATCCTAACGCTAATTGCAACACCGTACTCGAGGGACCAAGTATTACTTTGTTTGTATTACAGAGCTCGAAAACGACGTCTTTTATATGTGAAACTCTCGATCTGTGTCGGCCAGTGCAGTAAAAGGCGCGTCAAGTTAACAAATATGATGCGTGGGTCGATATCCTGGTCCGTAGGTGGGACTCGACGGAATGAAGGGAGCATTCATTTCGACTCACATGTCCTAGGCTGGCCGTGGCCTTCGGGGTTTAGTGCTCCCGGTTAAGCGCCGCTGGCCTCGATGGTTTCCCTGGTTCTGCTCAAGGGGGCGACTGTTTGAGCACTGGTTGCGAAAGTGGCCGCGCTGTCCGCTATCGAAGCAGGTGTCAGGCTGTCTTTCCTGTTCTACTCGGCCCCGTTCAGTTCCACGTCGGCAGCTGCCTTTCAGCTTCGCTGGTGCATTCCCACGTTTTAGCGCTTCTCGGCTGACGCTTGGGCCTTTCGGCCGCCTGATTGTCTTGCGACGGGTTAGACGGTCGGCTTTCGCCGTAAAAAAAAATTGCAGCCGACCACTTTTGAGGTTTCGCAGCCCCCGCTGCAGCTTCCACCCATGTGCGTGCCCTGGGAGGACCAAACCCAGGCGCCTGGGGCTTTCCTCGATTGGGAATTTAACCTCTCGGTAACCACCAGGCGTGTCGTAGTAGGTAAAGGCGCCGGCTTTTTTAGCCGGTCGCGGAGCCGGAAGGGCGCGGTCGGTGTGTTCATGGTAGTGTGTAGGAAAAACCTGCGAACCGGATGGCTCGAGGGCGTCGTGAACTGGAGGCTGTGGATGGTACTCCCGACTGGTTGATTGAGCGATTAAAGGCTTTCTGGCTGAACAACAGCGTGTCAATTCTGCGCCAAACTAAAATACTAATGCAAAAAGGAGCTAGAGTGTTATTTAATGGAAAAGTATAAAATCAGATACCATGGTAGTAGACAAAGTGCTAAGGATGACATAATTAGCTGGGTTATCACGTACAATAGAAAGTGCATGCTGGAAAAGCTAGAACTTACGCAAAGCAAAAACTGTTTCTCAAGGAACATGACAACACACTCAAAATGTTAAGAATAGCCCCCCCCCCCCCCCCCCCTTGTGTCTCGGCACCATTACCGACGCTCGATGAAGAGTCGCCACCATGTCGACGGGAGACAGTCCCACGACTGGCTTGAACTTCGGTCCTTGATTGATAACTGTAGCAGTTTGGGGTGTCAGATGTTCGTCGGATAAGTTCAGAAATCCAGGCCCTTGAGGTTTTACCAACATTACCTGCTTTCTTTTGGGGTGGTAGTTGCGTTTTTAAAATATTTTCCATGCTGATTCAAAGAACGCGAACGAGCTGGTTCTCAAAAACGCATGCCATTTTGTGGGTTTAAAGGAGACCCATGTAATTTTCGTTTCATAGATAATAGCCTCGTAATGCAAACAAATGAATTCCATAAAAAAAAAAAAACAAAAAAAAACATAGCATCGTGTTTTAAAATGCATTCGTTGGGATTACACTTTACTGAGGACACAGGAAATGAAGAAGGACTACAGTTCCTCGATCTAAAAATGAAATGCGAAGAAACAGACATGCTGGACCTATGAGCAGAGGACAAATAAATCTTTAATTCTGTTTAAAAGCGTGCATTCAAAGACAGCTTAAAAAGGAATTTTTCATCGTCACTGATAAAGTCATGTCCTCCCTATAGGGAGGACAGCCTAAAGAGCTAAGCCCAGTGACTAGGGAGTACAGGGTACCCCGCAGACCGAGTAAAATGGTGGCCTCTAGGCCGGTAGCAAACAAGAAAAGTAAAAAGTAAACAGAAATACTCAAGAGATTTTTTTATCATTTCGTACACTCGCGGGTTCTCTCACATCTTCAAAAAAACTCTTTTCAGATTGTTGCAAAACACTTTTCACATGTAAGAACAAACTCTCAGAAATTATACCAAAAGTTAATGGAGAAGATAGCCTAGAAAAGGAAAGCGAAAAGAAACACAACGGAGAACTTGTCAAATGCGAAGAGAAGGTAGTACACCATACTCTACTGTCTAGTGGCAAGACGTACGTCGAGCAGACAGGGTGTTGTCTAAACGATAGATTAAAAGAGCACACATATAATCTTTCAGTGACAGGAGAAACACACCTAAAAGCGCTTCTGAATAGCTGCTGGGGATGCAAGCCCGTCTTTAACAAACTGGCGGCTATCAAAAAGCACCCTGAGCGCCTGGGACGGGAAGTGGTCGAGTCTTTCCTCACGCAGAGAAACGACAACAATGTGACTCACAAATCGCTGAATTTGAGCAGAAAGGAGCAAGGGTTCCTCGACAACTAGATAAGGAGCATCGGTCAAGGGATAGAGGGATGAGCATGGCCTTGAGCCGGCAGAGGCGCTGCCAAGATCACGGGGGCTGTGCGCGCCGGAGGGAGTAAACTTGTTGCGAGTTGAACGCTGCTCGTGCCTGACGTGTTTTTGCGTGACCCGTGTCTCCTTTCGCTTTCGCCTGCCAGTATCCGATACTTCGTTTTTGCCTTTGCGTAAGGGGGAAATATTTTATCAGATATTGTTACCGAAGCTTCTCTGGGACATTTAAAAACATATAGCCATAAAAAGTGCTTTAAACAGTACATAGAAACATTGACAGCGGCCCATATCTCCAAAGTCCCAGAATGCGTAAAACGCAGTACTTGAAGAGTGATTGTTTAAATTTCTAAAAAGGGAATTATACCGTCGTTTCAAGGAGTAAAGAACTTTTATTTCTATAAATTTTCACGCTAAATGTGAAAGAAAAACTAACTGAGTACAAAGGTCAGGTGACGTCAATTTTCCCGCTAAGTTTAGTGGGAGACTGATCTCGTGACATCAGGTCAGGTGACATCGATTTTCCTGCAAAATGTACCGGAAAATGCACGACCGGAGGGACGGACTAAATGTTAGGATTGTGGTGTTTTGTTAGACATAAATTTATGCTTTCATGAGCAGTCTAGCTTTTCATAATAATAACTGCGAGAGATTACTCATTGCTGATCGTGCAAAATTAGTAAGACTCAATTTTTGTATCTCCTTTTAAGCAACGCCTTTGAAATAGACCAGAACAAGTAGGTGAATTTTTCTTAGGCAAGAGCAACAAGACCTAGCCACTGCAATAGATTAACCAAATACTCTTTCAATAATAATATTTTAGTTACTCTTGGTTTCCTTGAACTATAAGCAATTAGAACAGCCTTGATCCGCAATTTTTAACTACACAAATGACGATGCGTTCATTCAAGCTCTTGAACAAGACATTCTCAGTAAATTCAGGAATTAGTTCTTTCTGTTATGGTCTGTGTTGCTGTTTGAATATGGAAGAAAGTGACGATTTCTAAAAAAATACTATTTTTCACGCGCCTCATAAATGTTGTGTGTTGTTTTTATTTGTACCATACCTGCTATAATGCCCTAATGGGCTTTGGCAGTATTTTGAAAATAAATAAAAAAATTAAAGCACTATTTGGACGATAAGTTTGCTGCAGGCGTCTCAGTCTTGAATGTTCGCCAGCAGAACTTTCATCAATGTCAAAGATACAGGCTGAAACCGGATCATTCCTTGAATGTTGTGATTGTCGGTAAGAAAATACAAATACCTTTTTGTAACAGACACCATTTAGTTCTATCTATGAGTAGGGCTCGCTTGTCGTCATTTTCTTACTGAAACCTTTGAAAATCCTGTATAGATTTTGAGTCAAATGACGATCCATAGTAAAACGTTGGACTGGTCTCAGTAGCTAAAACTACATTTGGGTGGCAAGTGCAGACAGCGTCCGACCACGCGTATAGTATTTTTTGTCTTCGGTTATGGTGTGAAACACGCTGTTTTTATTTCCTCGTGAACACGTAGTGCTTTTTATAAACTCGTGCACCTTAGATCGTGTGCAATCGTTTTGTTAATACTTTTCAAACTCTCAACATAAAAAAAAAAAAAATTTTTCGAGAGATTTTGCACAGGTAGTGTACCACTTTACTGCCTCAAATACTGAGTTTTTCTTGTTTGCGTCTTCAGGTAATCATCTTCCATTGAATCCTTATCCTGGTAAGTGTCATTCAAGCTCATCTCCACCTTTCGTCTATGTGTAATATTCGTCACACATAAATTAAGCACCATGGTGTTAAGAAACTTTAGTAGTGTAGAAGTACAATTTATCCCAAGCCTTAACATTGCGGGCTACGAAAAAAAAAGAAAAGAAAAAGGTAATTTGGCGTGTAAATATAAACCATGTTACTGAAAGAGGGCGAACGACAAAAGGGGAAAGGGCTACCGGAGCTTTCTCCCTTGCTGGTTGTGTAGAACGAGTGAAAGTCCTGGATGAGAGGCTTGGTCGGTGTTGGGTGTCTCTAGTGCCGGAACATTGTTCGCGCTTTCTTTTCTGTTTTAAACTCGCAAACACAATAAGAACCACGGGCTTCAATGACGAATGTTTCCCGGTCATCGGGACACCCTTGCTCGGTCATAGTGTGGACGAATAACGACAGGAAGCGCCAAATACTGTCCGAGGACCTATTTAGCTTGCAAGGAATCCGGCAAGGCAAGAGCAGCTGCAATGACTTTAAGCTCAATCGCTTTTCAAATGACTCCGGTCTCCGGCGGTAGCGGATTGCGTCCGTAAACCGAAAAAAAAACGTTTCCTGAACGCCATCCTTTCGACTTTGCTCGGAACATTTTGTGAATGAAGCGCGCACCGAACGCTGTGCCGCCGATGAGCATGGGTTACACTCGCAAGGTGCGTTCGAGTTTTCTCGTGAGAATTGCTGTTTCAGCTTGTAAAATTTTATTACTGAAGTTATATCAATATTGATAATTTTCAGTGGTGACTGACTCGATATTACCATCTACAACACTTA
Source organism: Ixodes scapularis (assembly GCF_016920785.2). Lineage (NCBI taxonomy): Eukaryota > Metazoa > Arthropoda > Arachnida > Ixodida > Ixodidae > Ixodes > Ixodes scapularis. The sequence continues at coordinate 36,092,539 of NW_024609839.1, forward strand.
TTTGAAAGCTCATTTTTGCCACCGCGTGAGGCTAAAAATTGTTGAAAAGTTAGTTCTCTCGGTTTTTCTGAATTGAGATCTCCTGCGCGATAGCAGAGAGCCGGCAAAAGCGTTTTTTGGAGTGCCGCTGGTGGGTTGATTCTGTTGATTGGGCGCTTTGAAGCGCTGAATAGTCGCTCCAAGGTACGTCTCGTTTGTCGCGATCTGCGTTTTCGAGCCCAGTGTGCACGTTTATTTATTCGAGTCATGGCATCCGCCGGTGCGGCGACGGAGGAAACAGCGGCAGCGAACCTGCCAGCGATAGAAATAGGAGGTGAGTACTCAAAATATTGGATAAATAATAAAACATTTCGAGGCTGCTTTTGTGATGGACATTTGCTTCTCGCTCTTTAACCTCAGCAGAGATGCGGTACGCGCAGATTGAGAAAGAGGCGCTGGCGTTAACGTGGGCTGCTGAAAGGTTTCATGAGTACCTGAGAGGGATCGATGCCGTCTTTGAGACTGACCATAAATCATTGGTTCCGTTGCTGAGAACTCTATTGACGTCATACCTCCCCGCGTGAGGCGGTTTCTCATGAGGCTCATGCGCTACCGCTTTAAAATTGTTTACGTACCGGGAAACCAGCTCATTACGGCTGCCGGTTTGTCTCGTGCTCCACTCGAAGACAAACGGGTACTTGCGGAGGATCTACCAGTTGGAGAAGTACACGCATACTCGCAGGGTTGCCTGATGGGACTAGAAACCGGACAAGACTCTGCCTCCAAAGTAAAAAAGTATCAAGCCTCTAATCCTGTCTGTAAGCTGCTACAGCGTTTATGTGAGAAGGGCCTGCCAGTGAAACCATCAGTTCCTGATTCGCTACGCTTATACTGACAGGTGAGGGCTTTGATAACCCAGGGTGATGGCTGTTTGTTGAAGAGCACGCGGTTAATTGTTCCTCAGGAACTAAGCAATGTGGTTTTCCTCCGTTTGCATGACGGTCACCAGGGCATAGCCAGGTGTCAAGCTCGGGCTAGAGAATGTGTGTGGTGGCCAGGCCTAAGTAATGAACTTGGTGCGTTGGTACAGAGCTGCCGAGTTTGTGCCCAGTATGGCAACCCAACGGTCACCCCTGCCTACCCCTGGCAAAAACTGGGCATAGATCTGTGTAAGGAAAACGACTCGGATTACTTAGTATTTGCCGATTACTTGTCAAGCTTTCCAGAAGTAGCCCTGCTCCCTTCCACTCGTGCCAACGTCCTCATCGAATGACTTAAGAGTATCTTCGCTCGACATGGTGTGCCCCAAATTGTCGTTTCAGACAACGGACCCCAATTTGCAAGCTCGGAATTTGAAACATTTGTATCTAAGTACGGGTTTCGTCACGTTACATCTAGTCCTAGGTACCCGCAAGCAAATTGCGTGGTAGAGAGAATGGTGCAAACTGTTAAACGCCTTATTCAAAAATCAAGAGTCGCTACTTAGCCCTTTTGGGTTACAGAGCCACCCCAGGGTGGACGGGAAGAGATACTGCTGAAATCTTGATGAGACATCTTCGGGCGAGGGTGCCGATGATCCCCAATATACAAGGTCAGCCCGAAGGAAAAATCCATCAATGTAACCCTGTTTGGCAGTCAATGTTTTCTAGTGTACCACTGACTGTGCCTGACAAGTACGTCAAGCATGTCTGATTGGCCAACAAATTACTCTGACCGACAGTCAAACTCCAATCAGACTCCACTTGTCAGCTTTTTGATGGTTTCCTGGTGGCATTCGGCCGCCATGAAATGCCATCAAGTCTTGATGGCGATTCTGATTGTACATCGGTTGGCTCTGACTGTACGTCAAAAAGCTTTGACGTGCAGACAGACGTACGGTCAAAGGACGTAAAGTTCGTTCGGATACCACTATTTCGTCAAATCTATGAATACGAAAAATAATCTATGCACAGGAAAACGATTTCCAGACGTGAGCCCATAAAATCGCTGATGTTAGAGATATGACACGCAGCCGACCGACAACCTTGATCAGAAGCCCGCCGAACAAGCCACTTCGCTGACTTCGCTTCGCCCATAGAGGCTTCGCCGAGCTTTCATGAACGATCGCTCTCGACTCGTTTTGTTTGGCCGCTTGCTCCAACCTGTCGATCCTGCCCGGGCTCTATAATGTCTTATGTTTTAGTAGAATTTCTACTCAACAAGACCCAGCTTGTTGTGAGTTCCGACGATGTAAGGGACTTTAGCTGTGTAGCTGAAGACGACAAGGTGTACCAGGTCTACTGGGCCCTAGACGCGAACAAAAGGATCGTTCTTAGGCGCGAAAGTACTCTACATGGCAGGTGAGTAGAAATGAAGTACGGCGAGCGATGTACGAGTGATTTGCATAACATGCTGAAGGCTTAACTACATTTGCAGCCGAAGCATCTCGTATAAAACGAATGGTCAAATCGAGTGTCTTAAACGTTGGCGTAGCATAGGCGTTAAGGTCTTCGATTTGTACACAAGTGGTCGCGGGTTCGATCCGCGGTGGTCCTGCTTTTTTTTTCTTTTTTTTTCTCGAACATTTTGTTTTATCGAGGCATTTGGCGATATTCATGAGTGCATATAGCTTTACTCTTATATAAATGCTGCCCTTGTTGATGAAATTCCCTTGGCAGTGGCAGTCAGACGTCATCTGATGGACCATCAGATGACGTCTGATGGTCCATCACGTTTCACCAAGGCTGCTGACTGGCAGTCAGTGTCCCAAATTACGTATCTTGATGGAATTTTCAATAGGGAGGTGTGCCCCTATCTGAAAACAGTAATACAAACGGACCGCCGAAAATGCGAAAAGCAACGCAGAGGCTTCAAAAAACGACACCGAGTGACAGAGCTACGTATCTTGAAAGTGGTAGAGAAAGTGTGGGTAAACGACAGGATGTTGGAATCCACAGTGGTAGCGCGAGCTGCCAAACCTCGGTCTTACTTGCTGGACACAGATTTCGGAAGACAGCTGAGACAAACAGAAGAGCTTTACAGTTTTTTCCTTGTGGTTCCTACCACCAGAACGGCGGTTCGTACGACTTTTACGTAGGAAATGAGGAAGACACCGACAGTTCGAACAACAGTCTAGACGGCATTACGCGAAGTAACATTGTTGCAGGACCTGCTTTAGGCGCTGCCAGGGTACCTCAGGCTTATGTGACCAGGTCACGACGAATTGTGCGCAAGCCTGTCAGGCTACGTTTCGAAGATTGATGTGGGATTTAAACTCTTACAGAGGTTTTGGAAAATACTTTGCATCATATACGTTTGTTCGAGTTGTTCGACAACTAATGTGCTATTTAAACTTCACCAGGTGCTGTGTACGTATTGTAAATCACTCTGCGATGTGTTCAAACTCGGCCAGATGTTTTGTATAAACTTTAAATTTCTTTGTGATGTTTTTTTAAACTTGGCTAGCTGTTTTATATATGTTCTCAATTACCCTGCTTTGGAAAAAAAAAGGGAGAGGTCGTGATTTTTAAGTGACCCACGTGCGACGTGGCTGGCACGAGACACGTATACACGACTAAAAATGGAGCGCACGAGATGAAGACGTTTTTTTTTTCTTTTTCTTTTTGTCTGGTAGCCTGACTGGATGGTCGCTTATTTTAAAGAAGTTGTGGGCACCCCAACCTAGGAAACTCGACAGCTTTGAGTCTTTCTCCGGTTCGATATAAGTACATCTAGAACGTCCTTGTCGTTCATCCACAAGGAAATATATGAACACGGACACGGAAGATAAAAGCAGCGCGGCAAAACGATGTGTAGCAGCTCCGGGTGTTTACTAAAGTTAATTGAAGTTCCCGTGTCGCGTATTGCTTGTTGTTTACTAAAATGGCTACGTAAAAATAGGCCCATTGCAAGCAACAATTGATAAATTACTCATCATTTTCAGTCATGCGGAAAGCGATGGAGCTTAAAAACATTGCAGCCGAACTCGCCTTGCCGGATTCTACGCAAGCTACATAAATCCTCGTACAGTATTCGACGCTTTTAGTTGTTATTCGTTCCCCTTATCACCCAGCAATGGTGTCCCGATGAATGGGGGACTGTCGCCATCGAAAACTATGGCTCTAAATAAGTTTGGGAGTTTGAAACAGAGGAGAAAGCGCAAACGAAGTTCGGGCATTGCCTACACCTAACACCGGCCAAGCCTCTCATCTGGGACTCTCTCTTTCTACACAACCGGCAAGGAGGAAAGCGCCAGTAGTCCTTTCCCCTTTTCTATCTTGCTCTCAAAACGGCGCTACGCATGATAAAACGGTCTATAAGTGAGGACCGGTCTCCTCCGGCGTGAAATATGGCGACCGCCGTGAAGCGAAGAACGCATGCGGTGTCTCGCTCTCCCACTTCAGGGTCTGGACTTCGTGCCGCTGGCGCTTGTAAGTTGCCGAAAAAAACAAAGAAAGGGGGTACGGGTCTTATTTCGCGTTCACACTGGGAGCGGACATCCGCTTCCAGTCTCAACGTGCGTTTCCAACCACATAGTGGCTGGGATCGATTATGTTTGTGTTATTTTACTCTATCGTTTGGGCACCGCCCTGTGTGCCCTGTGTACGTCTTGCCGCAGGAAAGTGGAATCGAGTGCATACTACCTTTTCTTCGCATTTTAGAAATGTCTCGTTGTGTTTCTTTTCGCATTCGATTTCTAGGCTATGCTCTCCATTAACGTTTTGTATAATTTATGAAAGTTTGTTCTTACACGTGAAAAGCGTGTCGCAATTACGTGGCAACATTTTTCTTTTTTAAGTGGTTAGACAAGCCGTGATTGTACGGAATGGTAAGTATTCTCTTGGTTATTTCTGATTCCTTTTTACCTTTCTTGTTTTCTACCATTTTTACGAGGTCTGTGGGTTACCTTGGGCTCCCTAGTCGCATTGCTTGGTACTTTAGGCTTCCCTCTCAATAGTAAGAACATGACTTTATCAGTGATACTGAAATGGCCGACTTAATTCCTTGTTTATAACTGTCTCTGAATGCAAGCTTTTAAACGGAAGTAAAGGCTTAATTGTTTGTTTTGGTCGTTGATCCAGCGTGTTTTTATTTCTTTTCTTTTTATTTTTAGATCTAAGAACTGTAGTTTTTCGTTTTTTGTGTCCTCAGCGAAGTTGAATCCCAACAAATGCTTCTGAAAACATTATGTTAGGCTTTTTTCCCGATTTACGCGGAAACGAAAAATATATAAATTTCCCGAGTTCAACCAGCGAGTCAGCTCTCATTTATTGCCACATCCACGGCGTTCAAATAAAGTTCGCTCGGGACAAGAGCCACAGCGTACCCCATACACACTCCGGCTGTTTGATTGTAGACTTTGCCTCGAAACTCTACGAGTAGCGACCGAAAAGACAACCTAAGTAGCTGTGGAAAAACTCTAAAGCTTATCGCTGCGTCATTTTGAAATGTTTCGAGTTTTTGCTCAATGATCGCAGATTTAGCATTCTCAATCATAGTACCATCCGTTTTGTTTTGAACTGAGCCCAAAATCTTCAGGCAATCTGGAGGGTCTGGGATTCTTAAGGGCTAAGGAACGTTCACAGTGTTTAGTTGTTCTAAAGGAATGTACCTTTTGCCACGTCCCTACTTGGTGTACTATGCACCTGAACGGCTTCCCCGGCTTATCAGTTTTAATTTTGAAAAACACCTCTTGGTTGTCTTTCTTTACCTTTCTGATAGATGCACAAACTGACTCCAGTTCGTTTTTTCCAGTACTTCGCACATCTCCTTAAGCTCTCGAGAGGGGTTCGATCGCTTTTGAAAATATTTTTCTCTTTTCTGCTCTTGATGATTCTTCATTATACGTTCCAGAACTCAACATTACTAAGTCTCCTTCCTCGTCTGATTCCAGTAAGCACAGGTCAAACGAATTTAGTTCATGGATAGCGTTGAGGCGGCTCCTGTCGTTTTTCTTCCCAAATCCGTCCTTGCAACTTGAGCACACCGCCGAAATCACGAATTGGTCCCGCTGATTCTCTGGCTCCATGATTGACGCTCGATGAATGGTCGCCACCATGTCGACACGAGACAGTCCCACGGCTGGGTTGAGCTTTGGTCCTTGGTTGAGAAGAGTCGCAGTTTGGGGCGTCAGGTGCTGGTGGGATAAGTTGCGAAATCGAGGCCCATCAGCGTTCCACTGATCACCTGCTTTCTTGTGAGCAGGTAGTTGTGTTTTTAAAAATATTTTAATTCCTGATTCAAAGAACCTATATGATCCGGTCTTCAAAACTTCATTCGTTTTTGTGCATTTAAAGAAGACAATATTTTTCGATTCGCAGATGATTTTCTCGTAATGCACACAAATGAAATACAGAAAAAAAGCGTAGCAGCATGCTTTCTGAGACATTCATTGGGTTTACACTTCACTGAGGACACAGAAACTAAGGGCTAGCGTTTCTAGGTCTAATAATAAGAAAAAAAATAAACAAAAAAACGGAGCCATGTTGGATCTACGAGCAGAGAACAACTAATCCTTTTTTTCCGTATAAAAGCTCGCATTCAAAGACAGTTCAACAAAGAATTATTTAGTCGGTCATGTCATCATAACCTATAAAGTCATGTCCTTCCTATAGAGAGGACAGCCTTAAGAACCAAGTCCTGCGACGAGGGACCGCAGGGTACCCTTGAGACCGAGTAAAAATCATGGCCTCTAGGAAAGTAGCAAACAAGAAAATTTAAAAGGAAACAAGATTACCCAAGAGATTTCGTACCATTCCGTGCACTCGGAGGTTTTCTCACCGCATCAAAACACTGTTGTCAAATGATTGCAACACACTCTTCACGAGTTTTAACAAACTTTCAACAATTATACAAAACGTCAATGGAAAAGATAGCCTAGCAAAGAAATGCGAAAGGAACACAAAGAAATATTTGTCAAATGCTAAGTCAAGGTAGTATACTCTATTCCACTTTCTTGCGGCAAGACTTATATTGGGCAGATAGGGCGTTGTCTAAACGATAAATTAAAACAACACAAATGTAAGCTTTTAGTAATAGGAGAACCATTCCTAAAAGCGCCTCTGAATAGCTGCGAGGGATGCAAGCCCATCTTTAACGAAGCAGGGGCGATTAAAAAGTACTCTAACCGGCTGGCACGCGAAGAGGTCAAGGCCTTCCTCATACAGAGACGCGACAACAATGTGAGTCACAAATCGCTTAATTTGAGCAGAAAGAAGCAAGGGTTTCTCGAGGTCTAGATAGGGGGCCTCGGTCGAGGGAGAGAGGGATGAGCATGGCCTTGAGCCGAGAAGGACGCTGTTAAGGTTACGCGCGGTATGCACGCCGGAAGAAAGAATATACATGTTGCAAGGTGAACGCTGTGCGTGTGTTGACGAGTTTTTGTGTGTCCCTTGTGTCCTTTCGCGTTCGCATACCTGGATACCCATACGCGTAAAATGTTTATTGGATATCATTATCGAAGCCTCTCTGGGTCATTAGAAAATATATAGCAATAACAAGTTGGTTAAACAGTATATTTAAACATTGACAGCGGCCCTTATCTCTAAATTCGAGAATGCGTCAAATGCTGTATTTCCAGAGAAATCGTTTAAATTTGTTTAGAGGGCATTATACGGTCGTTTCAGGGGAGTAAAGAACCTGCACTTCTCCAAATCTTCACGCTGAATGTAAAAGGGAATCTGAGAACAAAAATTACGTGACGTAAGTTTTCCCGCTACGTTTAGTGGGAAACTGATCGCGTCACGTCAGGTCATGTGTCATTAATTTTCCCGCTGAATGTGAATGCGCGAACTAAATTTTAGGATTGTGTTGATCGTTGGAAATGATTTTGTGCTTTGATATAAGCAGTCTAACTTCTTGGTAATATTAACTGCAAGAGGTTAGAGCAAGAATAGGACAATTAGTTTGCTGTAAGCATCCCAGTATGACTGTTCGCCAGCACATTTTCTAAACGTGTCAAAGGTACATGCTTAAACTGTAACAAGTATGTAGCGCCCCCCTCCAGTCCGCCCGTCTGCGGCCGCCTGGCTCGGCGGGCAACATTGTTCATCGCGCCCCAATAAACGCCGTCGAGCACACACTGCTCCGGTCAGACATCGTCCACCCTCACAACCAGGCTGCGTGTCGTCTCTCCTCGGCGGGTGCTTCGGCCCCCTTCGTCCACGTTCTAGAAAGATCGTGACACTGGCGACGAGGAACCGTGGCACTGGAGGCTACCAACGTGCACGGTTCGGCCCACGCCGCCGAGAGAGTCGCAACACCGCCGCTCGCTCCTGTCGCCATGCCGCTGTACGGGAGGCTCGAGCCGTTCGACGGAGATGGCTCCGCCTGGCCAGTCTACGAAGAACAAGTCCACGTGTTCTTCCGGGCGAACGACACGCCCGAGGGGAAACAACGGGACATCTTCCTGGCCAGCTGCGGGACCCGAGTCTTCAGCCTCCTGCTCGACCTCCTCAAGCCGGCCACGCCGCACGTTAAAACGCTGGGTGAGCTGCTCGCCACGCTGCGCTCGCACTTCAGCCCGGCGCCGTCCACGCTTATGGAGCGGTTCCGGTTCAACAACCGGAGCCGCCAGGACGGGGAGACCCTCGGGCAGTTCGTCGCTGCGCTACGAGGGTTAGCGAGCACCTGCGCCTTCGGCGACCAGTTGGACTCGCTACTCCGGGACCGGTTCGTCTGCGGCATCAACAACCCTGCCATGCAGACGCGACTCCTGGAGCTCCCCGACCCCTCGCTGGACGACGCGGTGAAGGCAGCGCTGGCGATGGAAGCGGCAGCGAAAGACGCCAGCGAGATAGCGCGTGCGGCCGGCTCACCGTCGACGGAAGCGGCGGTGAACAAGATGGCGACAAGGAGCGGTGCCTGCAGCCGCTGCGGTGCTGCCCACTCCCCCTCACAGTGCCAGTTCGTCCACGCACAATGTTTCACGTGCGGGAGAACTGGGCACCTCGCACGTGTCTGCCGAGGGGAGAGGACGAGCGGCGGCCAGCAGCAGCAGCAGCCTGGTTCAAGCCCGGGTTCCAGTCAAGCCCGCGGCCAGGGTGGTCGTCGCAAGAGAACGCGGCGGGGACGAGCGGCACCAGGCCCGGGTTCGTCTTCAGCCAGGGTCCACGTCGTGGCCGAGGACCCGCAGATTTTCGACGTGTGGCACACCAGGAGAATCTCATCGCCTGTGCCACCATATATGGTGTCTGTCGAAATCTGCGGCCACCCTATCACCATGGAGCTGGACACAGGGGCCAGCGTGTCGGTCATGCCCGGGAAGCTGTTCAAGCAGACCTTCCCTGGCGTGTCCATCGAGGCGTCTGACGTCATGCTGCGCAGCTACTCCGGGCAGCTTTTCCAGGTCCAGGGTCGGGCCCAAGTCAGCGTTCGCCTTGGCGACAGGGAGGCAATCCTTCCCCTTTACTTAACCAAGGGGTCGTCGCCGACGCTGCTGGGCCGGAACTGGATTCACTCGCTGGGTGTTCGGCTGCCGGAGTACCAAGAAGCTGCGCTGCACGTGGTGCAAGACGTCCCGAGCCTCCTGACCGACTTCCAGTCCCTGTTCCAGCCGGGGGTGGGCACCTTTGCCGGCACGACGGTCGGCATCCACGTACCCGAGGGAGCCCGGCCTCGGTTTTTCAAGCCGCGTCCGCTGCCGTTCGCCCTGAAGGACGGGGTCACCCAGGAGCTGCAACGGCTGCAGCGAGAGGGTATCCTGGTGCCCGTCAAGACTTCCGAGTGGGCTGCACCAATTGTCCCAGTCCTCAAGCGAGACGGCCGCGTCAGGATCTGCGGGGACTTCAAGGTCACCATCAACCCCGTCGCTACCGTCGAGAAGTACCCGCTGCCTCGGGTAGAAGATCTCTGGTCGGCTCTGTCCGGGGGACAGAAGTTCTCCAAGCTCGACCTTCGAGATGCCTACCAGCAGCTGGTGCTCCAGGATGCCGCCCAGATGTATGTCACCATTTCGACAACCATGGGACTCTTCCAGTACACGCGCCTACCGTTCCGCGTGACCTCAGCCCCAGCCATCTTCCAGAGAGAGATGGACAACCTCTTCAGGGGCATGAGGCACGTGGCGGTGTACTTGGACGACATCCTGGTTACCGGTACCGACGACGGGGACCACCTGCAGAACCTGCGCAAAGTCCTGACACTACTACAGGACGCCGGTCTCAAGCTGAGGCTGGACAAGTGCGTGTTCCTGACCCCCAGCGTGGAGTACCTGGGACACATCATCTCCCAGGCTGGCCTGGCCCCGGCACCCCGCAAGATTGAGGCCGTGCTCAAGGCGCCGAAGCCCAAGAGCAAGAAGGAGCTTCAGAGCTACCTCGGCCTCATCAACTTCTACAGGAGGTTCCTGCCCAACCTTTCGACGCATCTAGAGCCGCTGCATCGATTGCTTCGTGACGGTCAGCAGTGGGCCTGGAAGAAGGAGCAGGACTTGGCCTTCCAGCGCAGCAAGGAGCTGGTCGTTAAGGCTCCAGTGCTGGTGCACTTCGACCCGGCCAAGCCTGTAGCCCTCACCGTGGATGCGTCGCCGTACGGGGTAGGAGCCATCCTGTCGCACCGGGGTCAGGATGGTCAGGAACGCCCTGTGGCGTTTGCTTCTCGTCGGCTTCATGCGGCGGAGCAACGCTACAGCCAGCTCGACAAGGAAGGCTTGGCCCTCATCTTCGGGGTCCAGCGCTTCCATCAGTACCTGTGGGGCCGGCAGTTCGAGGCAGTCACGGACCACAAGCCGCTGCTGGGGCTGCTGGGACCTGACAAGGCGGTCCCAGTGCAAGCCTCGCCTCGTGTGGTACGCTGGGCCTTGACGCTGGCAGCCTACAGGTACAAGCTGGTCCACCGCCCTGGGAAGGACCTGGGACCTGCCGACGCCCTGAGCCGCCTGCCCCTGCCGGAGGTGCCTGCTGCCGTTCCTGAGCCAGCTGACGTTTTCCTGCTGGGGCGGGCCTACCCGGGGGTGCTCACCAGGACTGCGGTGGCGCAGGCGACAGCAGCCGGGACCCGGTGCTGTCCCAGGTGGTCAAGGCGGTTTCCCGAGGGGAGGAGCTGCGTCACCAGGCGTTCAGCCACAAGACCGCCGAGCTGAGCTTGGAGCAAGGCTGCCTCCTGTGGGGTTCCAGGGTGGTGATTCCACAGAGTCTCCGGGCCAAGGTGCTGCCGTTGCTGCACGCGGGGCACCCTGGCATCGAAAAAACCAAGATGGTGGCACGGTCGCACGTTTGGTGGCCTGGCCTGGACCAGGACATCGTGCACCAGGTGCAAAGCTGCCAGGTCTGCCAGGAAAACCAGCGAGCCTCGCGCCACGTGGAGATCACCCCCTGGCCGTTCCCACAGAGGCCGTGGTCCCGCTTGCACGTGGACTATGCGGGACCCTTCAAGGGCCACTACTTCCTGGTGGTAGTGGACGCCTTCTCCAAGTGGGTGGAGGCACTGCCAGTCACCAGTCCCTCGGCAAGCGCGACCATTGCGGCGCTGCGGCAGGTCTTCGCGGCGCAGGGATTGCCGGACATTATCGTGTCTGATAATGGTCCCGCTTTCGCCAGCGCCGAGTACCTGGACTGGCTGCAGAGGAATGGAATCCGCCGGATGCTGGTTCCGCCGTACCACCCCGCTTCCAATGGTGCGGCCGAGCGAGTGGTCCAGACCATCAAGGACAAGCTCAAGAAGAGCCACCCCGGGGATTTCCGAACGCAGGTGGCTCGGGTACTGTTCCAGTACCGGACCACACCGCATGAGGTCACTGGCCGTGCCCCCTGCGAGCTTCTGCTGGGCCATATGGTCAGGACCCCCTGGACGTCTTGCATCCAGGCCTCCGGTCCACGGCGCTCCTGAAGCAGCTGAAGCAGAAGCTGGCTGCTGACCGAGGGTGCCGTCCCGGGCCTTTGCCGGAGCCGGGATCGTCGGTGTACGCCAGGAACTTCCGTCCTGGCCCACCCTGGTCTGCCGGACATGTGGTTTCACCAGCGAGCGCCTCATCGCTGCTCGTCCGCATGCCCGACGGGACCACCTGGCACCGGCACGCCGACCATGTCAGGCCTCGCCTCGGGACCTGGCTTCCACCCTCGGCCGTCGCTTCAGAGGACCAGCCTGCAGGGGGCCCAACAACAGCACCAGTAGGGGCCAACGGAGCGCCATCCACCCCGGAGGCGACAAGTGTCGCCAGTCCTGTGGCACCAGTTGGACCGGTGCCACACCCAAATCCAGTCCCTGCGGCTCCACTGGGTGCAGCGCGACCTGTACAGGCAGCGCCCGGCGTTGCCACACCTGGCCCGTCGACTCCAGGGCCCAGGCGGAGTATGCGGCAGCGAAGGCCACCTGACCGGTACTCGCCGGGGTGATCTTCACCATCGACCGGCCGGGACTTGACACGACCTGACGCCTAGTTGGTGTCGGCCGTGTGTGTTTGTTCATATATTTTGTTTTAGAAAAAACAAACTGGGGGGGAGGAGTGTAACAAGTATGTAGCGCCCCCCTCCAGTCCGCCCGTCTGCGGCCGCCTGGCTCGGCGGGCAACATTGTTCATCGCGCCCCAATAAACGCCGTCGAGCACACACTGCTCCGGTCAGACATCGTCCACCCTCACAACCAGGCTGCGTGTCGTCTCTCCTCGGCGGGTGCTTCGGCCCCCTTCGTCCACGTTCTAGAAAGATCGTGACATAAACCAGATCATTCTTTGAAACGTTGTCATAGCCAGTGAGAAAATAAAAATACTTGTCGGTATTGTCGGGCTCGCTTGTCGCCATTTTTTATTGAAATCTTTGAAAAGCCTGTATAACTTTTGAATCAAATAATGGCAATTCGTCAAATGTTGGCTTGTGGTCTCAGTCGCTAAAGCTATATTTGAGTGGAGAGTGCCGACATAGCGTCCAACATTGCGTAGTTTTTTGGCCCTTGTGGTTTCAAACACTTCATTTCTATTTCCTCCTGAACTCCCAGTGCTTTTTATAAACTCGTTTACCTTAGATCCTGTGCAGTCGTGTTAATATTTTTCAAACTGTGTAGTCGATGTCTCAAAATAATATATGCAGTATATATACATATATATATATATATATATATAGATATAGATATATAGTTTTTTTTAAATTTTATTAGGGAAGTTTTACACATGCAGTGTACCACTTTACTGCCTGAACTTCTGACTTTGTCTTGTTTGCGTCTTCAGGCAATTATCGGCCACTGTATCCTTATCCTGGTAAGTGTCATTGAAACTCATCTCCACCTATAGTGTATGTTCAATATTCGTCACACATGAATTAAGCTCCACACCGCCACGGTGTTTAAAAACTTTACTAATCTAGAAGTTCAATTATGCGAAACTAAATATTGCAGGCTAAAAAAAAGAGAGATAATCTGTCACGTAAGTATAAGTGAGGACCGGTCTCCCTCGGCGTGAAATATGGCGACGCCCGTGCAGCGGAGGGGGCATGCGGCATCTCGCTCTCCCAGTTCAGGTTCTGGACTTCCTGCCGTTGGCGCTTAGGGGTTTCCGGGAGAAAAAAAGGGTGCGGTACTTATGGCCCGTTGACACTCGAAGCGGACATCCGCTTCCAGTCTCAACACGCGTTTTCAACCATAAAGCGACTGGGATGGCGTGGACGGGACGCGAATTTGCCTGCCGCTTCCGGACCGTTTCCTCCCAACCGCTTTCGTCAAACTGCGAAGCGCCAAGAAGTCGCCATGCGGGGGGGGGGGGGGGGGGGGGGGGCTGGCGTGACGTCCGTGGCTTTCGAAACAAGACGACACCCGTTAACGGTGAGACGTCCTATAGTCGGTGCAAGTCAAGAACGCTCTAGAAGCTCCGCCCGCAAGAGTAATCCAGCCGTTTTAAGTACCTCTGCTGTCCAGAATATGGTGCCCTGGAAACGACGTTTTTCGTTCTCAACTCCTTTAGGTACAAAGTACGCTCACGATGTTTTGGTTTGATCTACCAACCTGTATTTAGGGGAATTTCTTGAAAAATATGTGGGATAAACGCTCCTGAGTTAAAGTTTTCTTTAGAAAAGCAAAGGGACGGTTACAAACGATACCTGGGTCTTCAACTTAAATCCAATGCAGGCCTTTGTTGGGAATACGGAAGGTACGCAGCAAACCTGTTCGTAATTTTAGGAGCTGCAACGCAAAGCATGTAAAAGTAGGAATAATTCGGAACCTTGTCAATGCAGCAGTTCAAAAGTCCAGTTCTCATTGGACTTGCTAATTTCTTTATCGCTTTATAGGGCGCTTCATAGTCGCAAGTTATCCTCGGGGGTATATTTTAGGAGGTGTACTCAAAGGAGTACTAAACCTTCGAAGCGGGTAGTCTTTCCCTTCTTTCACGGAATATTTCACAGCATCAGAACACTGGCCAACACGTTTCTTGTTAGCATACGTTTCTCACAGGTTATAGGCTGAGCCAGATAACCCGTTTGCTTCAACAAATACACGTTTTGCGAAGAAGGACAGGGAACAAGATGTGGAGTGGATGTGACAGATTGTATACAAGGTACCTCTTGATTGTGGCCTGTCTTATATCAGGCAAACTAAAGCGCTTAGCTGAACAATTGCGCACCGCTTTGGGGTACCCTAGGGAGCCTTCATGTGCGCTTTGCTAGGGTGATGCCACCCTTTGTAATACCACTCGCCAACAAACCAGCAGTCATTTTTATTCTCGGCGATGATCCGTGGGGCTTATAACCCTCCCGGAAACAAGCACCTTATCTCATAAGTTCGGAGCAGCGTTGTGGAACCCACGGAGAGAGGATTAGCATATTCCCCCTCGGATGGGAGGACCGATGGACACAAAGGACACTTTCCGGCGCACGGGAAAACAATGAGAGGAACAAAATGGCGGTGGAAGGGGGTCTGGGAAAGGGAAACAGGCAGTTGGCTTCACTCTATGCGAAGCGCACATGAAGGCACCCTAGGGTACCCAAGTGGGTCTTTACAAGTACGCGCCAAAAATAATAACAAGCGCTTGATAAAATAATCTTTCAGAATACTAAAACAAGGGAACGTCGTTAACAAAACTTCGTTTTGTGTAGGCTCTGAACTACGACGGTTTCTTGGGTTTTGAGCGGTGGTGACCATGAAGATTCTTTGTTGAGGAGGTCAAGGAGAGTAGGTGACGTGGCCTCTTGTGTTTTTGTTTTGTGCTTCCGAACAAAGTTGCTCTCGCTAAGCCTTCGGTTAGTGAGAGTCAGAGCCTTTTATACTGGTACAGTTCGGCGGTTCTTTGATCCAGCCGCCAGTCTAGCAGCACTGATCAACAGTCTGGCAACTGTCCGCATCCGCCATGATGTGCCTTGCCGTCTAGCTTGATTGCACCTTTGCATTCAATTGCATTATAATTATAACCTTAAATTGCAAGCTTCACCCTTGTTTGGTGTAAGGCTGGTGGCGGCTGATAAAACCCGTTTACCCTACTGACTCGAGCCGGCAGTCGGCTCGCTAGAGTCCATGGAGCGAGAGACGACGATGAAAATGATCGTTCTGCGCTGCGCTCTGCCAGACGTTAGATGAAAAAGAAATGGGGGGCTGCAATGCCGTTGGCTGCTCGAACAACGCGAAAAAGGGGTTCAGGATGTACCGGTTCCCGCAAGGAAAAGAAAACCGCGCAAGGCACAAGACCTGGGAGACCAAACCAAGAAGGGCTGACTGGAAGCCGAGTTCTCGATTGTGCGAGGTAAGTTTATGATTAACGTATGATTAACGTAACAAAATGCTTGATTTTTCGACTTTCTCCTTACGCCAACAAAAGCGCAAACGGCAAAACCTACACGCCTATACATCGCATGCCAATGGGGACCCACTCGCCGGGAGGCACATCATGGCGGAAGCGGCGCCCGCTGAGTCCGCTAGACCTAGCGGGCCGTAAGCCCCTCCCACCCGCCGAACTCTCCCAGTATAAAAGGCTCTGGTGAGAGTTAGATGACGGAGAGGATGTCCTTGTGCCGACCTCTTTTGTTTTCTTATAGTGGTCCCTTAAGCCGGGTCCACACAGCTCCTACACCATAAAAAATACAATCTGCAAACACAAGTCACCCCAATATCCGAGGTTCGGATGCGGCATGCCAAGTTTTCTTCTTGAACTCATTGAAGCATTGTAAGTCAAGATCCAGCAGGTGTAACGAAGCGAGGTCGGTAATCGCCCTCAAAAACGAAGGAAAGTATCCTGTTGCTCTTTTCTCCAATGCCACTTTTTCCCTTTGCGTTAAAGCAGATTCAAGGTGTTGGCGATCTCGGCGCAGTGTGTGGTAAAATTTGTGATAAAATCCAGTCAGTCCTAAGCAGCGTTGCAAGCTTTTGAAGTTGTGTGGCTGCGGGTACTTGACTATCACGCACACCTTGTTCTGACAATATTGTCACGGATGACAATCGATGAGGCGACAGAAACTGAAGTAAACTAAACGTTTAATGGGGGCAAATTTGTGCCCAAATTAATAAAACGAAAAGGAAACAGAAGAAAGCAGGAGAGCGTCGCGGGCGTCGATGTCGGCGAAACCGCAGGATCGAGCACTGGGGCGAGACTGAGTCCCACTCGCCACGCGGCGCCCCATGTACATGCGTGAGCTTCTGGAATAATCGGCGTAGAATGTTCGACGCGTAGAACATTCGGACATCGAACACGCTCAACATGATTCTCGAATCTACCGGAAAAGCTAAATTGCAGGAATAACAAAAGATGCGGCGCACCCAGGAATCGAACTCTGCCCTTTCTCGTGGGAGGAAGGCTCGATAACCATTAGGCCACGCGCGCGCTGCCTACTTAGCCAGCTGCGCGCGCGGCATTACTCCCCCCTTTAAAAGTGTATCGCACTGATGCAGCACAAAACAAAACAAAGCAAACAAAAAGAACGGTAAACTGAAGAGTCATTTGGAATACGTAAGGTCCACTGTCCTATCGAGCGTAGTACGGCTTCAGGCGCTCGACGTGGACGACCTCAGGTCGTGGTGGGCGACGTGACGATGTTCGTGTTCCGTCGGGCATCACCTCGAAGTTCAGCTCGCCGAGGCGACGAAGTACCTTGTATGGTCCAAAGTACCGTTTCAGCAGTTTCTCACTGAGGCCGCGGCGACGGATGGGCGTCCACACCCACACCCGGTCTTCGGGTTGAAAGTGGACGTCCCGGCGACGAAGGTTATAGCGGCGTACGTCGACTCGCTGTTGGTCATGAATCTTGATTCTTGCCAGTTGGCAAGCTTCTTCCGCGCGTTATGAGATCAGTTGAGCGTCGTCGTTGCCACCGTTGGCCGCCGGCACGTGAGGCAGCATGGCGTCGAGCATTGTGGTAACCGTCCGGCCGTGTACAAGTTGGAACGGTGTCATTCCCGTGGTTTCTTGCACCGCTGTGTTGTACGCAAATGTGACGTACGGCAACACGTCGTTCCATGTTTTGTGCTCTACGTCGACGTACATGGAGATCATGTCGGCGATCGTCTTGTTGAGCCGCTCCGTTAGCCCGTTGGTCTGCGGATGATAAGCGGTTGTTCGTCTATGGCTGGTACGACTGAGCCGAAGAACTTCTTGAGTCAGCTGTGCCATGAAGGATGACCCGCGATCTGTGATCAGCACTTCAGGTGCGCCGTGTCGAAGGAGAATCTCGGCCAGTAATACTTGTCACGAATCCGGGCGAGCGTCTGCTGTAGCCAAGGTGCCCAGCCGTCGGGTCGTGATGGCATGCTTGAAAGATTTCTTCACGCAGGCTGGCCAGAACAACCAGCAGCCAGACAGGGTTGCTCGTTCCGAAGTTCATCTTGAAGAGCACACCTCGCCGCAGAACGAAGCTTGGCAAGTCTCGGGCAAAGACTCGCGGAACTGAGCTTCCTTGACCTTCGAAGTGGTCGATCACGGCGCGAAGTTCGGGGTCGTCTCGTTGAACTGCTCCCATGTCGGTATCTGTAATTGCTCCGAGAGAACGCGCGTCATCATCGTCGTCGGTGCTGTCGAGAGGAGATTCGACTGGGAGATCGACTGGGGAGATCATCGTCGTCGGTGCTTCGAGAGGAGATTCGACCTAGACAAACAATTGGCGTCATTATGCTTGCGGCCAGACTTGTGCACAATGGTCACGTCGAATTCTTGCAGTCGAAGCCTTCAGCGAGCGAGGCGTCCTGACGGGTCCTTGAGGTTGGCCTGCCAGCAGAGAGCGTGGTGGTCCGTGACAATGCGGAACGGGATCCCGTACAGCTATGGGCGGAACTTGGTTAACGCCCATACGACAGCGAGACATTCCTTGTCGGTTATCGAGTAATTTTTCTCTGCCTTGGACAGTGCCCGGCTTCCGTAAGCGATCACCCTCTCTGCTTCGTCTTGTCTTTGGACGAGCACCGCAACTAGCCCAGTGTTGCTGGCGTCTGTGTGAACTTCCGTTTCCGTTGATGGATTGAAGTGTCCGAGGATAGGAGGGACTGAAGTCTTTCCTTCAGTTCGGTGAACGCTTGTTCTTGCTCCTCCCCCCACTGGAAGTTCACGTCGTCCTTTGTCAGATGCGTGAGCGGTGCGGAAATCGTGGCAAAACCGCGAACGAAACGTTTGCAGCATGCACACAGCCCAAGAAATCTTCGTACGGCTTTCTTGTCTGACGGCTTCGGAAATTCGGCGACAGCGGATGTCTTTGCAGGGTCAGGACTTGCACCTTGATCACTCACGACATGGCCCAGGAATTTGAGCTCACCATAAGCGAACCGACATTTTGACGGCTTCAGTGTCAGTGCGGCATTCTGGATAGCCTGTAGCACGACTCGCAAACACCTGAGGTGCTCGTCAAAGTCGCTGGCGAATACCACGACGCCGTCGCGATAGACGAGACAACTTTGCCATTTCAAGTCGGAAAGAACGGTGTCCATTACGCGGTGGAACATCGCCGGTGCTGTGCATAGTTCTAGCGGCATCACTTTGAATTCGTACAGCCCGTCCGGCGTGACGAAGGCAGTCTTTTCACGATCTCGTTCGTCGACCTCGATCTGCCTGTACCCACTCTTCAGGTCCATTGACGAAAAGTATCGGGCGTGGCGTAGCCGGTCCAGGGTGTCGTCGATGCGTGGTAGCGGGTAGACGTCCTTTTTTGTTACAGCGTTCAGTCGGCGATAGTCTACGCAGAACCGAAGAGTCCCGTCTTTCTTTTTCACAAGGACTACCGGTGAGGCCCACGGGCTGCTTGAGGGCTGGACAATGTCATCATCGAGCATTTCTTGGACCTGCTGCTGGATGACTTCTCTCTCTTTCACAAAAACACGGTACGGCGACCGATGAACAGGAAGCGCGTTGTCTTCAGTGACAATTCGATGTTTCGCAACAGTCGTTTGGCGCACCTTTGACGACGTGGAGAAGCACTCATTGAACTCGGCGAGAAGGTCACCGAGTGGTCGTCGTTGTGGGGTAGGCAGGGGTGGGTCAATGTCAAACTGCGAAGGCCGCGTTGTCTTAGGTGGCCATGAAAAGAGGTCTTCTGATATTCCGGCGATTGCGGCTGAGTCCGGGAGTTCCTCCGCGTGACCCACGGCGGTGCCTTTCGTAAGGTGCTGGGCCTCCTGTCGGAAGTTCGTTACGAGTGCGACAGTGTGTCTGTCTTGGAGCTCCGCGACGCCTCTTGCAATGCCGATCCCACTTCCTAGAAGCAACTAGAGGCTTCCTTCGAGCAAAACGTCGACGCAGAAAGTCTCATCAACCCCGGAGGGTACGAAAACACTTGACCGCGGTGGTAGGTTCACGTGGTTTGCGAGGACTCGTACCACGGATGACGTCGCTTTGGGTTCCTCCAGTGATGGAGCCGGTTTTCGTAGCGCCAGTCGGTTTTCTCTGATGTCGATGGCGGCGCCGTACTCGCAGAGAAAGTCTATTCCGAGGATAACGTCCTTCGAACAGTCTTGCAGAACGACGAACTTGACAGGGCACGTCTCACCATGGATCTCGACGCGAGTAGTGCATCTCCCAACCGGCGTGATGAGGTGCCCTCCGGCGGTTCGTATTTGAGGTCCATCCCACGGCGTTTTGACTTTTCGAAGGCGGCGGGAGAGCCCTCTCAAGACTGAGTAGTCTGCTCCGGTGTCCACGAGTCTGATGCGTCGTGGCCGTCGATGAGGACGTTTAGTTTATTGGACACCACTGCAGGGGCATCGTTTCGGTCTCTGGTAGCGTTCGAGTGGGGGCCCTCCGACGTTCATGGAGGATCTTGGCGTCGGTCGTCTTCGGCAACTCCACCTCCAGGGGTTGCCGCGCATAGGTTCTCCGGCGTGGAGCGAGGGGCGACAGGCTTTCACGTCGGGGTCGGTGCATGGGGGAAGCTGGACGTCGTGGCGACGGCGACCGGAAATCTCGGAGGGACGCAGGCTCGGGTGACTGAGGTCGTTACAGGTACTCGTCGATCTCCCGATGGCGTTTACCATACCGGGGGCGCGGGTCGTGTGGGTGGAATCCGCGCAGCCCGAGTCGTCGGTATGGGCATCGGCGGTACACATGGTCGGCTTCCCCGCAGTGGTTGCAGAGCGGGCGTCGGTCGGCCGTTCGCCACACGTCGGTCTTCCTCGGCGAAAGTTGCTCCGGGCGGACGTCCTGGACTTGTCCTTCCTGGAGTCGAGGATACTGTGGCATCAGAGGGTCTCGTCGGGGTAGCGCCGTGGCCTGGCGGTTAGCTTGCGGCGGTCGTCGGGCCATGGCGGCGTAGCTCAAAGTCGGCTCCTCTGGCGTGGTCGTGTTGATCGGAATCTCAGGTTGGAAGGCTTGGTGAACTTCCTCCCGGACGACCTCGGCGAGCGACAGTGAGGGCGGGCGATCCGCAGCGGGAAGTATCTTGCGGAGTTCTTCCCGGACGACTTCCCGGACGATCTCTGGAAGGCTGTCGGCACCGCCGGTATTCAGGTCCAGAAGGGAAGCAGCGACAGTTGGGTCAGCAGGCATGCCGGCGATTCGGTGGTAGTGGCTTGCTCGGGCCGTCAGTGCGCGCTCGATGTTGGTGGCTTTCCTCACAAAAGCATCGACGGTCGTCGGGGGGGTTGCGGACCAGGCCTCCGAAAATTTCTGCCTTGACGCCACGCATGAGGACTCGAAGTTTCTTTTCCTCGGCGGCCTCCGGGTTGGCTCGGGCACTTAGCCGCAGGAGATCCTCAACAAAGCTGGTCACGCTTTCGTTGGGGCCCTGCACCCTTGTTTGAAGTAGGTCCTCTGCTCGCTGGCGGCGGTGGTGGTAAAGGAACGTTCGCTTCAGTTCGGCGACGCAGGACTCCCATGTAGCGAAGGAGGCTTCGGGGTTTACAAGCCAGTGCCTCGAGGTGCCCTCCAGCGAGAAGTACAGGTTCTGGAGGCGCTGCTCATCCGTCCATCCGTTGTGGCGAGCAACACGTTCGTAATGCTGCAGCCAGTCTTCGACATCCTCGTAGGCTTCGCCGTGAAAGGGCGTCGGAGTGCGGGGTGCGACGGGCAGGATGACGACGGGTGCGGTGGTCATGGTCGGTATTTTCCTCCTCCGGTACTCGGGCAACAGACCCAATTCGGGGGACTGACCTCTGGTCCGACGCGTTCTTCGGTTTGATTGATTGATTGATTGATTTTGTGTTTTAATGGCGCAGCGGCTGCTAAGGCCATAGTGCGCCAAAACAATGGTAGAGGAAAAAACTGCGGTGCTATTTAGTTAAAGGTGAGGCATGATATGAGAGTTTAAAATCTTTCATTAAATGCAGACAATACAAAAAAAATTCACTAACTTAAATGTGCTGTAATAGGCCAATGCTGTTTAGGAAGTTAAAAACTTGGTTATGAGGAACAAGAGGCTCCTCTCCCAGCAAAAGGGCTGGGTGGAATGGGATCTGTTCTTTAAAAAACCGTGAAAAGTTGGTGCGACGTTCCTCATGATATTTCGGGCATTGAATGAGAATGTGCAAGACGGAGAGTGTTTCATCACATTCTTCACACATTGGAGCATCCTCTGCTCGCAGAAGGAAGCCATGTGTGAGTTGAGTGTGACCAATTCTCAGGCGACAGAGTACAACTTAATAAAAACGCTCGTTATGTTGGCAACTGGCCCACTCAGAAAGAACAGGTTTCACGCCATGGAGTTTATTATGGACTTCAGTGTCCCATTCCTCCTGCCATTTCTTTTTAATCGACTTTTTCAATGATGCCCTGTAATCCAGGTATGGGATGCAGGTAACCTCTGTATTCATGTCTTGACATGTTCTACCGGCTTTATCGGACTCCTCATTTCCGACTATACCGACGTGGCTAGGGACCCAACAGAAATTAATGGTGATGTTGGTGTTTGTGGCAGTTAAAATCTTGTTAAGTATTTGCAGAACAAAAGCATCTTTTGATCAATCTAGGGATGCAAGTGCACGGAGTGCACTGAGAGGATCTGAGAAAATTATGGCGGCCTTGATATTTCTTTTGATGACAGTATCCACAGCTACCAGTAGGGCATATGACTCTGCAGAAAAGATGGTGGCTTGGTTGCTGAGCCGCGTTACAATACTGCATGACGGCCCGACTACAGCACATCCTACACTGCTGCTCCCCTTCGTTCCATCCATGTAAAACTGTACAAAGTTTTTGTAGTTCTCGGAGATTTGGAAGAACTCTTGCCTAAGGTCTTCCGTTGGTACATTCTTCCTGTCATACTTGGAAAGAGAAACATTAATCGGAATAGGTGTGATGTTCCAGGGTGCAACTGGGCTGGGCAACACTGCTACCGGAGTCGATAAGTCTATTGCAAAATTCTTGGCCTCGGATTTAAGGCGCAGAGGAAAAGGAGGTACAACCGAGGGTTTGTTCTGGTACGTTCTTTCATACCTCGTGTCCAGAAACACTTCGAGTGCAGGATGTCGAGACATAGAGCGAACTCTTAAGTGATATTGAAAGCCCAAGAACAGACGTCTTTTTCTCGAGAGAGTATTCATTAGATGCAGCGCAGAGACTGGGAACTGGAGAGGTCCGGAAAGCCCCCATTGCAAGTCGTAGTCCCAGGTGGTGGACAGGATCCCAGATCCGAAGAAGAGACGGCCGTGCCGAGCCGTACACCATGCAACCGTAATCTAATTTCGATCGAACAAGGCACTGATACGAACGCAGCAGGCGCCTTCTGTCACTACCCCAGGACTTGTGCGAAAGAACTTTAAAAATATTCAATGCTAGCAGGCATTTCTTTTTTAGTTGCAAAATGTCACTACGGAAGCTAAGTTTCTTATCAAAAATAACCACTAAAAATTTATGCTCAGGATGTACGTTTAGGGTCTGACCTCCCAAAGTTAGAGTGGGTTCTGTAATGATACCCCTTCGAAGAGAAAACAGAACACAGACTGTTTTTTCTGCTGAAAAACGAAAACCATTCTCATCTGCCCAACGTGTCATTCCATATATACCTAGTTGAACCTGGCGTTCACAGATAGCTCAATTACACGAAGAGCAGGATATTTGCACATCATCAACATAAAGTGCATAGAAGAGAGATCGGGGAAGAACCTGTCTAAGAGAGTTCATTTTGATCAGAAACAAAATAACACTCAGCACCGACCCTTGGGGAACACCATTCTCCTGGATAAAGGTTTCAGAAAGTGTCGTGCTCAACCTCACCTGGAACGAGCGCTCATCGAGGAAGCTCTTGATAAGAGCTAGCATTTTCCCACGAATTCCAGCTGAAACTAAATCACTTAAAATTCCGTACCGCCATGTGGTATCATATGCCTTCTCAATATCGAAAAACACAGATAGACAATGTTCTCTGTTAACAAAGGCATCCCTGACCCTTTTTTTCTAGGCAAACAAGGTGATCAACAGTTGATCGCCCTGTCCCATACCCACACTGAAATTTGTCGAAGAAGTTTTCCTGCTCTAAAAAATACACTAATCTAGAGGTCACCATTCGTTCAAACGTTTTTCCCAGAAAACTGGTGAGTGCGATTGGTCTGTAGCTGGAGGGTAATGATGGATCCTTTTTAGGCTTTATCAAATGAATCACAATTGCCCTTTTCCAGAAAATCGGATAAGCTCCACTGCTCCATACCGAGTTAAAAAACAATAGGATGGTATCTAATGTTGCAGGATGTAAATGCTGAAGCATACTGTAATGAATAAGGTCTGGTCCCGGGGACGAGTTCTTTCCCTTGTCAAGGGCAATCATCAGTTCCACAAGGGTAAATGGTTGATTATAAGCCTCGTTAGAACCACCGGTATATTTTATTGGTACTTTCTGTTTGGCAGCCTTGTATTTTAGAAAGGTGTCTGAATAATGCTCAGATCCCGAGACAGACCTAAAGTGTTCACCGAGAATATTTGCCTGCTGTTTTAGTGTGGGAACACTGCTGTCACCCAATGTGAAGAGAGGGATATTAAATGCACGGTAATCCCCTCTAATTCTATGAACCCTGTCCCATACGACTTTTATGCCTGTGGAACTGTTGACTGAAGAAGTATACGACACCCACGTGGTTTTTTTAGATTGGCGTCTTACATTGCGGGCCTTAGCACGTAGCTTTTTAAACTTAATGACATTTTCAACTGTTGGGTAACCGCGCACTATTGTCCATGCACAGTTTTGCCGCTTACGGGCTAGGCTACACTCCTCATTCCACCAAGGCTTTGGCTTTGATGGTAAGCGTCCTGACGTTTTTGGAATAGAGCGCTGTGCTGCTTGGACAATTACATTAGTCACGACTTCACAGGCTTCATTAACATCTAAGTTAGCTAATGTATCTGGATGCAACTCTGACTCCTTTTTAAAAGTGGCCCAGTCAGCCATTTCCAACTTCTAACACGGAGTTCGAGTTTGTAATGACTTAAAAGAGACTGTGCTTTTTAAAACAATGGGAAAGTGATCGCTACCATAGGGATTCTGATCTAAACCCCATGAGAAGTCAGGCAGCAACGAGGCACTACCAATGGAGAGGTCGATGGAGGTCGATGATAAGGATTAGGCGCTAAAATAAGTTGAAATGCCAGTATTAAAAAGGCAAAGGCTTCAAGAAGTTAAAACTGATTCGATTATTTTCCCGCGAACATCAGTTAGATTCCCACTCCAAAGGGTATTGTGGGCATTAAAATCCCCCATCAAAAGAAATGGCTTTGGAAGTTGATCTAAAAGAGAGTGAAGTTCTGCACTTGTTACAGCTTGTGAGGGTGATAAATATATTGAACAAACAGAAATGGCTTTATGTACTAGAACACGCACTGCCACTGCTTCTAAAGGAGTGTGCAAGGGTATGGCCATACAAGCAGCCAGCCTTGGAACTACTATCGCTACTCCTCCAGATGAAATGGTAGCATTTAGGCGGTCCTTCCGAAAGACAGAAAAAATTTCGGAAGAAGTTGGTATGTGTGGCATTTAAATGTGTTTCTTGTAAACACAGGGCTGCAGGATTGTGTTCCTGCAGAAGATATTCAGCATCGTCGAGGTTAGTAAGTAATCCCCTGCAATTCCATTGAAGAAATGTTGCACCCATGTGTTGTAGATTCTTACTTCGGGGGTGTTACTTGTTTTTTACTTTTATGGCGGGCCCTGGGAGTCTGCCACTCCATGTGGTCTGTGTCAGACGCATGAGAGGAGGCTTGGGTACATTCATCCATAGGTTCTGAGTCCTGTGGCGAGACCTTCCGGGATGGTATGGAAAGGCTCTGGCCAGGAGGAGCCAGCCGTCGACCACGACCACCTCCAGCCAAACAGGCGGTGGAGGTGCCAGGCAGGGAGGCGCCAGAGACTTCCTGTTCCTGCCCTTTGGGTGTTTGAGTGGCACAGGAACTATGCCGATGTCTTCTCCTGAGAGCGTGGGCCCCTCTCCCTTGAAGGGGATCGCGGGCTACGGACAGGCTTGGCCGTTGCCGACCCAACCTGTGAAGGGGATGCCGTCTGTGCTTCCTCCCCACTAACTGGGACAGACTGCTGTCCCGTGAGAGCGGGAGGGGTGGTCGTCTGGCTGAAGGAGGCAGTAGACCCCCCAGCCGATACTGCACGCCCGGGCAGCTCGATTTTAAGCTTGGGCGTGGGGGAATGCAGTGGCTTCCGGTAGTCCAGAAAGGACGTCTGGGTAGCCACTGCAACCTTCAGTGGTGCATGTCCCCGCTGCACCACCTGCGCGTAGCCGCCTTTTCGCAAAAAAGCAAAACGACGGCGTGCCTCCAGGTCTGACAAGGTTTCTTTTACTTTCAGAGTCAGTAGTTCTTTCTCAACTTTCCATACTCTACATGATCTGGAGTATGCCGGGTGGGCCTTGTTGCAGTTTGCGCAGTGTGCGCTGTTTGTGCGGGAGTCTGTCTTATGGTCAGTTTTACTGCATTTCGCACATGTGGCTTTCCCGCGACAGTTCTGGGAGCCATGTCCGTACCTCTGACACTGAAAGCATCACCAGGGGTTAGGGATATACGACCGAACCCTGCAGTGGAGGTATCCGGCCTTGACAGCTTCAGGAAGTGTGGCGGCTTGAAATGTTAGAACGATGAGTTTTGTTCTTATTTCCTGCCCGTCACGTCGCATGCAGATACGCCTTGCGGCCACGACTCCTTGGTCAGAAAGACCTTCAGCAATTTCAATGTCTGTTGTCTCTAGAAGGTCCTCCTCAGAGATTACTCCCTGGATCGTATACAGTGTGCGATGTGGCGTGACTGACACCTTATGGTGAGACCCTGAACGCAGTGCAAGGAGCGCTGTACTCTGCATGCTGGTTTCAATTTCTACCAGAAGGTCGCCAGAAGACATTTATTTTTTTGGCTTTGAAGCTCTTTCCCACAACACTTTCCAGTACTTTTGCAACAAGGAAGGGTGATAATTTTGAGAGCTGTTTGTCACTTTCGGAGTGAATAACCAAAAACTTTGGGTAATTGGAACGAAAACATGGAGTCTTGTCTGGGATGATAACTTCGGTGCGGCCTCTTTCCAGAGGCCGATCAGGTTGGTTTGACTTGGAACCCATAAAAGTGCGGAGGTTTTCAGAAACTGTGGCTCACCGCCAACCACCAAGCCCAACAAGGGGGTAGGTAGCACCCTATAGCAAGTATGGCTTGGCTGGGTACGCTACACTACCAGTGCTACCCAGTAACTATAACCAAGTGTGGTTCAAGAAAGGTATCTGTCGCCACCCAAGGTTAGCCCTTGCCGCCAAAGAAAGGAGAAAAAGGAGCAAGAGAAATGAGAAAGAAATGAAGGAAACAGGACAGGTAAAAGTGAAAGATCGGAGGGGATAGTAGAAGAAAAGGCGACTAGACTGAATCATCCTGGCCGGGCCTTACCAGGACTCCCGTCTACGAGAGGCGGGGGCCGAAGTGGTGTATTGCCTCACCCGGGGGGCCCCGAAGGGTCCAAACCTTCCCCGCGCTCGGCTCAACCACCAGGATGCCCTTTTTCCCGGACACGGGCTCGCCACGCACAGCCAGACGTGGGTGGGTCTTAGCCACTTTTTACTAGGGGTCTGTGGTGTCGCCAATGTGGCTGGGGTCCGTGGTAACGCTACTCACCAAGCACCAGCACCCAATGTGCGGGCGCAACCTGCGGGGCTCGGGGTCCGTGGAGACGCCACTCTCCAAACACCTGCTTTCACAGGTGCCCCCTGCGGGGTCTTCTTCGGCCTTCGGCGTCCTCGGCGAAGGGTAGCCTTCCGTTGCTGAGCACCTCACTCGGGCGGGGTGTCTTCGTAGGGGTACGCTTTACGGGCATAGGATGGTACCCCGCACCTCCACCAAAAAATGTCACGGGTGACAAGGGATGAGGCGACGGAAACTGAAATAAACTAAACGTTTAATGGGGGCGAACTTGTGCCCAAATTAATAAAAGGAAAAGGAAACAAAAGAAAGCAGGAGAGCGTCGCGGGCGTCGATGTCGGCGAAACCGCAGGATCGAGCGCTGGGGCGAGACTGAGTCCGGTTCGCCACGCGGCGCCCCTTACGTACGTGCGTGAGCTTCTGCGTAGAGCTCCCGGTTAAGCGCCACTGGCCTCTGTGGTTTCCCTGGTTCTGCTCAAGGGGGCGACTGTTTGAGCACTGGTTGCGAAAGTGGCCACGCTGTCCGCAGTCGAAGCAGGTGTCAGACTGTCGTTGCTGTCCTACTTGGCCCCGTTCAGTTCCACGTCGGCAGCTGGCTTTCGGCTTTGCTGGTACATTCCCACGTTTTAGCCGCCTCTCGGCTGACGCTTGGGCCTTTCGGCCACCTGGTTGTCTTGCAACGGGTTAGACGGTCGGTTTTCGCCGTAAGAAAATTGCAGCCGACCCCTTTTCAGGTTTCGCGGCTCCCGCTGCAGCTTTCACCCATGTGCGTGCCCTGGGAGGACCAAACCCAGTCGCCTGGGGCTTTCCTTGATTGGGAATTTAACCTCTCGGTAACCCAACCCTGTGCTTAGGCACCAGGCGTGTCGTAGTAGGTAAAGGCGCCGGCTTTTTCAGCCGGTCGCGGAGCCCGAAGGGCGCGGTCGGTGTGTTTCCGGTAGTGTGCGAGAAATACCCACGAACCGGATGGCTCGAGGACGTCGTTAACAGGAGGCTGTGGATGCTACTCCCGACTGAATGATTGATTGAGTAGAGGCTTTCTGGCGCAACACCAGCCTGTCAATTCTGCGCCAAACGAAAATATTAATGCAAGGAAGAGCTAGAGCATTATTTAGTGTAAAAGTATAAAGTCAGATACCCTGGTAGTAGACAAAGTGCTAAGGAGGACATAATAAGCTGTGGTTATCACATACAATAGAAAGTGCATGATGAAAAATCTAGAACGTACGCCAAACAAAAACTGTTTTTTCAAGGAACTCGACAACACACTCAAAAGGAATAATTAAGCGCACATCAAGCACAAGTGCAGGGTGCAATGGAATACAATACATTGGTAACTTCGGAAACCAGGAGGGTCTTTGTTGTGCAATATCAGAGCCGATGCCAAGAATATGCCAGACCGTAAGTATATCACCACAGTGTTTGCAAAGTGGTGAATCTGCCCCATGCAACGAGTATACAGGGGTGGCATAAGAAGGGACAAGTCTCAAGCGGCGGAGTAATATCTTACGAGACTGAGTTTTATGGGAAGAGCTCTCCCATATCGCTAAGACAGGCTTGATGGAGTGCAGCTTATTGTCATGCTGTTGGCCCCATTTTGATTGCCATGTTACACAAAAGGCTCCCTTAAAATTAGATTTCAGATGTGTTCCCAGCATGCTCATGGAAGGCGCTAGCCTGTCGACCTTCTCGTTGCCATTGAGCCTAACGGGGCTGGGTGCCCAGCAACATATGATGTCATCGCACCTTTTGTATTTCCCGACTGGCCAGGAGCACTTCTTGCACGACTCGCGCAACGCCGAAAAGTTCTTCCATGGTGGCAAAGGTGGGCCCATGCAGATACATGTGGAAACCGGGGGTGGCTCTGACGGATGATGCACGCAAACCACTCTGCCTTAAGAGCAGCTCTTGCGGCTCGTTTGTGGTTTCTGCAGGGCCAGGATATACTCAATGATGCCTTCTTATGGGTGTTGAATGTGACGCTCAAGCTCACGCTGGGTCCTGGACTCGCACTCCGCTGGCAGGCATTAATTCCGCGCGGAAGGCTGCGCGGAAAGCCGCGAGAGAGAGAAAGACGGGCTGTTGTGCCAACCACCCTATTGGAAAAACGTACAAGAAACAAACCTGCTGCTTGTACAGTCCTGGTATGACACCACAATAATTTATTGTTATTATACATGCAGCTAATTTGGTTTTGTGTTCTCCATAACTGGAGATACCGGCACCGCTATGGCTCCGGGTCTGTCTATACTGGCAGCCGGTTTGCTCGCCGATATGACTCGGTATGGCTGGTATGATTTTGCGTCCGATGACGTAGACGACCGCCATCTTTCCAACGAAACGCCTATACCACAAGACCACCGGTATAACTAAACCATACATGCAGAAAGACGACCGCCATCTTCCAACAAAAACGTCCATCGTTTACCACCGGTATCGTTACATACATCATACATGTCGAAAAATAACATAAGCCGCGTTTACATGAATGCGACTTAGTCGCATTGAATCCAGTTGCCGCATTCAATATGCGGTCATGTAAACGGCATAATGCGCAAAGCGCATCGCATTAAATTCGCTAGACAGAGGTGGATTGAGATGGCGAGTGCGCATTCATTCAGCCCATGTAAACGAAGATCGCATCGCATTTTGGAACGGGGAGGATTATCGGAAGGCGCTCGCTGCGGGAGCGAGTGAACAGCTGAGAACATGGTGGCGGCCAACCTCGTCGGCGGCGCGGAGAGCGGTCCCGCAATTTTTTTCCCGAGAACAAACGCAAGCTTTTATTGCGATCATAAGTAAGCGGAATTTAGCGGAGCTGCTCGGTGAGGGCGGCCCCGTCCAAACCTTTGCGAAGTACGACTTGCGCGTCCGAAGGGGTCACAAAGGCTTCGGTGCAAGCACGCATGACACCGAGAGCTCCGATCACTGTAGAGCACTGCATGGTTGCGCAGAACGAGCAGCTCCTACCTCGCTGCCGTTCCTGGCTGCGCAAGAGCCTCTCGGACTCGGGGTCTGGTCGCGATCGGCGAGGTCTGGCGCGGCGAAACGTGGAGGCTTCCTCAAAGCGTGCACACACACGTCGCCTCTCGTTCAGAGTGGACCGGCGGCCCGGACTGGAGTCCTAAACGCCTTGGTTTTGATGCTTCTTCCGTCTCCCAACTTCTTCCACAGCACCGAAGACAGCGGGCGCGATCTTTACGTTCACTGAATGCGTCGAAAGGCCTCCACGTGCGATGCACCGGAAAACGTGGTGCGGCTGGTGCCGGAACGGAACTGACGGAACTGCATAACTTCGAGCTTTGAGTCAACGTGCACGGCAACAAACCGATCGTGACACTGAGCCGCGGATACCGCATCGCCGGTCGACAGGGGCAAATGGCCCGTTGCTCGTATCGTGGGCCGTGACTCGTACTCGGCCAACTCGGCGTCTTTTCGTGGCCCCTCGCGTCGTCGCAACCAGCCGCAAACATACCAGCCCGCGACCGTGGCCGATGTCGGAGAAAAGCGAAACCGAAACGTAAAGCTTCCGCCCAGTGGCTTCCGCTGCCGCGCCTTTTCTAACTTCCCGGCCAGTCCCGGTTTACACGCTTCCGGTCGTCGTGGAGATGGCGACGCAGCCAGACGTAGCGGTTTTGGCGCTGGCTCCTTCTGCGTTTTACGGGACAGATGTTTTACGGTCCGTTTCTACTGCGTCTCTGGCTCTCAACTCGACGACGCCTCTCATGGTTCAACCAGGCGTGGTCAGCCGGGGTCAGCACAGCGCGGCCGGCTCAACTCGTCCGATCGCCGGACCGCAGGCGACTTCCGATTTCGGCCGTTAGGCCCAGGATCCGAAGGACTCTGTTTCCGTGAAGCGGTAAGCGAATCTCGTCCCGTTTTCGTTCTACTTTTAAATTACGTTAGGTGCGCTACAGTGTAAGCATGCGTGCCAAGTGTTCGTGACAATTTTGAACTAGAATAATTGTGCTTCATTGCGGTTTGTCATTTACGAAAAAGTAAATCGAGCAATGAACGAGGAGCCATGCTTGAAAACGATGTATGTACGATGCTAACTTCTACCTGGGCGGCTTAAAAAAAAGTCAAGACTGGTTACGGTTGGATGCGAGGCTGGTCCCAATGCAATGGTAACCACTTAGAGCACCTTTCTGAACAGCATGTAAGCAATATAGCGATCAACGAGACGAGCGACGACGAGAAGCTCATGTGCCGGCGCCGAGCGACGAAGATTTCTCACTCTCGCTGCCTGCGCCGCTCGGTTCCTGGGCTTCTAGAAAACGTCGCTCATCACCTTGATCGCTCGCACCAATCGCTTTCATAATGTGTGTCTCGTCGCGCAGCTGACTACCGTGTTTATTCAAATATATGTCGACCTTTTTTTTTTCTTTTCTTTTATTTATTTTTTTTTTTTTTTCGGAAATCGTGACTAAAGAATTTCGACCTACATTCGCGACCAAATTTTGCGACCGTACCGGAGGCATGAAGCTATCGAGTCACCGAGCCGGCGTTGCCGTAGAGCTGCGCCGCTTCTTGTTTCCAAAAGCTTTTGTTAAACAACCGAAAACAACAGCGGTGGCCGATGCCGCTATCGCGCGCACCTCTTGGGGCATTGGATTTCGCCATCGCACCTCTAGCGTTCCCCTTGCTGGGCAATGGGGAAGGAGAGGAACGCGATGCGCCATGCACTTTGTCCTCCATCCTCGCAAACGCGCACAAAAAAATAACAAAAAAAAAGATGTTACTTTTGTTAGTTGCTTGAGGCGGCTCGGCTCGCGTGTTGCTCATGGCGACACGGCGGCTTTGTTTGCGTCTTTGTAGTTTGTCTTTCGTCGCTTTCGACGGTGTCAGTGAAGTATTGTGGCGGATTTGCGAGGATGTCTACCAAGCTGTGAAGTGATGTAAATAAAGGTTTCTTTCTTTTGCCCAAAATTTCCCCTGTTCTTAAAAATAAAAAATAGAAAGTCGACCTATATTTGAATTTTTTTTTTTTTTATTCTCGGTGGGTCCAACAAATAGAGTTCGACCTATTTTCGAGTAAATACGGTAACTTTAATTTTTATTTTGGGTTACGTCGGACGTAACTCGAATGCTTGACAGTTACGTTGGGCGTAACTTTAATTTTTATTTCGGGTTCCGTCGGACGTAACGTTAGACACTGCGTTACACTTAAGAAAAATAGGGGCTGATGGTTCATCATATAAACCAACCATTTGTGTTTAATTAAAGCGAATCACTGGCCTAAAAAAAATACTGCTGTCCTATAGGAATGTAGCGCTTCAGATAAATTTGTTAATTTTTACTTTTAGTCTCTGCCCCACCAGATACAACATCTGGCCTAAAGCAGTGTTCCGGATCTCCTTCCAAGTCCTCAGGCGGGTCGTCATTCAATCCAGGAGGCGGCGGCGTCTCATGGGCGTGTTGCTGGTGCTTCTTACTGGATGGTGCTACCGAGGGAAAAGTGGTCGTGCTTGGGAAAGGCAAGTATGGCCGCCATAAGTATAGATATTGTTTTTACCTTTGCTCGAACCCACCTTTAAGAAATGCACAGTTCGCATGTGTGCATCTCTCAATGCTTCTACAGTCGGCTGTTAATATTTGGAGTGCTCCAACTCTGTCAGCGCTAGTTTCTCTAGATTATGCAAATGGGATGCAACACTAAACCACATATGCTCTCGCAACAAACAGTGCTCTGCTGAAGCACGCACTGTGGAATCTACTCTGGCTTTATAATGCAGCACAAAATAGTTGACGCCAAGTATAGCTACTTTGTGACTCCGTTTTACCAAAAGCTCTGCCGAAATAAACTTGCCACCTTATAGGTAGTGCAAAAGAACCTCGCGTGCCTAACCTGGAGAAGGGCATTTTTTTCATAGGTCAATTTTTTCTTAAACCAATACCTTCAGCCTCCTTGAAATGTTAACATCATGTGACACTCAGAAGAACAGTAAACCCCTTAATGTTGGCGAACCTTTAATTTTCGCGGCCTTTAATTTTGCGGAATTCAGTGACTGCGATTATGTCCTCTGTGACCGATTCGAGAAGAAATAGGGGCCACCAAGATAAGGGGGTTTTACTGTCCATCGGAGGAGAGAGGAAGTCACCTTTGTTTGTATGCAAGAGTAAAACCAACAACAACAATCATGGTGCCGACACTTTGTGAGCCTATCAGTGTCTATTGAATGCAGACTTGTACCGTACGCATTACAAGTAATCAAATTACTTGTAATCAATTACTTTTTGGAGTAATTTTGTAATCAGTTGATTACTTTTATTAGGCAGTAATCACAAGAGTAATCTGATTAGTTTTTGAAGTAATAAAATTACTTGTAACCGTTACAATTTGTCCACGGGACACCCCCTCCCCCGACACGCCTTTTTTTTTTTATGAAATGACAAAAATAAAACTTGCGTTTTTATTTTTTCTGAATGGAAGAAATAAAGATTTTTGCGGAGCTGTAGGAAACGAGATCAATCTCTTTCAATGTAAAGTTCCTGTGGAATGTCCGTCTTTTTTTTTTTTTTTTTTTTCGAGCTGGGACTGGGAGTGGGAAGCCCCAGGGAAGCCACAGTGCGTGACAAATGCCTTTCAGGGCGAAGTTTGAGGAATGTAGCTTTGTGAGTCCTTCGTTCAAACTAGCCCCCTCGCGCCCACACACACATAAATAAAAAAAAATAAAAAAAATCCTGCTTAGGGTATTTACTCGCAGCCTGTAGGAGAACCAGAACCGAAGAATGCCTAAAGCGGATGCAAATTATAACAAAGGCAGTTGAAATATTTCCCCATTTCCCCTACGTGGTCTTTGTGACAAGCAATGTTTCGAGTTGAGAAGTGGTCGGGGCGATCTCTTCTGTTAATGGATACTACACATGATCCGTTTCAAATCCCAAAGCTGATGCTCTTTTGTATAACATGCGAGCTCATCCACATGTGAATAATAAAATGAGCGACGCAAACTTTCAGCGACAACCCTTGCTCAAGCTTAACAAGATCTGGAACCCCCTCCGCTTCCCCCCCCCCCCCCCCCCCACACACACACACACTGGTGAACGCCCAAATCATTAAACGTCTTTAAACGAATTATATGCTTGTGTCCGCATTGTGAAGGTGCAACGACCACGAAGAGGGAGCCAGTTTTTCTTCTTCAATACTTGCGCAAATGCGAAATATAGATTGGAAGTAGTTCATTGTTATGAGCGCTAAAGATGTGTCTTCACGCAATAAAGTAATCGGAAAAGTAACGATTACTTCTTTAAGTAATGTCCAATTACTTTTGCCGTCGAGTAATCAAGTAATCTAATCGAATACTTTTTAGCCAAGAGTAATAGTAATTGTAATCGATTACTTTTTTTTAGTAACGTGTACAAGACTGATTGAATGATATCAATTTTGTTTTTGTTCGTTAAAAATTGTTGCCTGTCCACTGTGGGATGTCGTCTTCAACAGGAGCAGTGGTTTTCCTCTGAAGCAGGCAGCATGGACGCGTGCCGCAGCACAACATAGTTTATTTGCAGGTGGTACCGCAGTTTGAAGGATGGTTCGCACAATATGGGGGAATCGCAATTCAATGTTCTACCTCGGGCGTAGACAAGATTTGCTCATTCTAAATCATTTTGTCTACAAATCGGGAACTTGCAACGAATGTACCCGCATGGTTGGAAGGGCCAGACAAGCCTTGCGAGCGCTTCGTTTTCTAGCCTCTCAGTCCTAAACCTACTCACGCACCACATGTGTAGATGTTCCGGTACGTGGGAGCACTTATTTGGAAAATGGTGAATGGCAACTGTTGTTATCTTTAAGGTGGACTGCATATTTGCAGTACTTTTCCTCACTTAAAAATATGTCTTACTAAAAATATGTAGTATAGCCGATGACAAAAAGAGAATGACTGGGCGTCCTCCAGCACATGCTTGTGCTTTTCACCCCGCTTTAGACAGATGTGCTCGCTCCAGGCTCATCAGGCGCTGAAACGTCATCGAAGGTAGCAGACGGGCTGGAGGTCGAACAGCGGAGACTTCTCCCTGCCTTTCTGATGGTGTCAGTGAGCATGTACTTCTATACTCTAACTTAGCTTAACCTGCACAGAGCTGAGTAGAATAGGCTTGGCAAGTGCCCTTATTGCATATGCATTTGTACAGCTGAGGCACTTTCTAAATCAAGAACATTGTGTACCTTACCTTCAAAAACACATCATTTTGGGGGTGCAAAAGGAATTCTAAGGCATATTTTTGTTTGTATTGTCCTATTACGCATCGACTCCTTCAACTTAATGCGGAGTCGACCCAGCCTCTTGAAAAATTTAATGCTTGCCAGGTAATTGTTTTGCATTTAGTTGATATATCAGTATTCAGTTAGGTATCCCAAGTCATTAGTCGTTGAGGTGGAGTCTCTCTGTAAGTCAGTCATGTTTAACAGTCATAGAAATGCTTGTCAAATAATGGCACTGTCGAGGACATGTATTCAGCTCAAACAATCGCTGGGCACAAGCTGGTCGTGTGGTTACAGGCAGCAAACATCCCGGTTGGAACGTCCTATTTCGCAATGTAGCTGCAGACTAAATGAGGGCCCCACTCATAAACGTCTATACTTTTAGTCTCTTTAAGCTGGACCACTTTTGAAACTACAAGCCTTTGCAGCAAAAACAGCATGACGCATGATTATAAGCTCGACGTACCATGGCGTCCAACTAGAAGGTCACATGGCTTACTTTGTGCACTGAATTTGCAAGGATGGCTTGAAGCTTCTGTCGTGGTTAACTTTAAGCTGAGATAGTTTAAAATAATGCTCTCAGTTTTTAGTGTTGCCCGGCATGGTTAACAAGTTGGTGATATAGCGCTGCATTGAAAAGTCTGTGCATTCATGACTGTATCACCTTATGAATGCAAGGTACCTATTAAACTCTTCGTTTTTCAGAGAAATGAAATGCACTTTGCTTCCAATTGCACCCGCTTCTGTAACTTCATGGTATGAAGCACCTTATGGCTGCAAGCTCTGACCGATCTTGTTCTGTGGTCTGCGCAGGCCCATATGAGGGAGTCACTCCGAGAGCCTCACCAGAGTTTCCTGCCCGTGGTCGTTCTAAATGTTTTTGTTGTAGGTATGCATCCTTTCTGTCTTTCCCTTAATTCTAATTGTACTCAAACGTCTTCTTTTCATTGTCGCCGATTTGCCTCAAAATTGGTTAAGCACACAAATGCACGCTGTACAACTGTATTGTACATATTTTTTCCAAGGTAACTTTTCTTTGCCAAAGTTAGATTTTTTTATGAAGGTTAGTCTTTTTTGTTTTTATTTTCAAATTTATGTGAGTTTCCATGGGCAACACTAAAACGTTATGCCAGAAGCAAGGACAAGTTCACTGCTCTAATTTGTTCTCAACTGATTGCAAGAAATTTCGTTAATGTCGTGAAACCTCCTTCCAGCGCTTGCTTTGCAGCATAAAAAAAAATTATACATAGGACATACTGTTTCTTAAACTGCTTGCTCACTCTGCAGGTCTGCCTGCCATAGATGTCGTGCTACTGGAGAGCAGGCGAATTCGATTGCTGGTTTTGCCATTGCTTTTTTTTTTTTTTTAGACATTGTCTTAGTAGTTCTTGTAAATTTGGAGATTTTCCTAAAAAGCAAGCCGGGAAGAATATTTAGTTTAGTTAGGAAGCTGAAAATAATGATTTAGTACCCCTTTGTCACTAAAATAGATACTGTGTGCTGCTGTTAGTGTCAAGCCGAGATCCACGCTTTTTTGGCATTTTGCTCAGAGTGGTACCCATTCTTATTCGTTAGCCTCTTGGTGTGCCAACTAAACTCTTTGTATACAGACACCTGCCCTCTGCTGGTACACTCTACCCTCATGTTCAGCGAGTGTATGAACTGGAGTTGGTATCCACAGTCGACACTCGCTGAGCACGAGGGTAGGAAAATCTTTCCATTGCAGCAGAGCCATATATGGGGAGAGTCTGGCAGTCTATGATTTCGCTGCCGTAACGTCTCCCTTCCGAGTGAGCTGATCAGCCCGCGGCACAGAGCAAGAGGCGTGAGCGCATGCGCGTGAACTCTAGGCTGCTCCCAGCTGAGCGGGGAGGGCCGCCATTTTCATTCATTCGCCCGGCATGGGATCGATATTCAAATTTCGGTTCTTTCCTTTTATTTGGCAGGCTCTGGCAATAAAATGATATAGTGTTATTCCTCGGTGGCTTAAAAACCTAAAGAAAGAAGTTCCTCCATGTTTGAACGCACTTTTATTTAGGCAAAAAAAATAAATAAGCCCGTAGCAGACGACACGTAGCCTCAACAGTGCTCCGTGCAGACAGCTTTGCGTCAAAATGGTGGTCGTCTCCTCTTTGTTTCTCTGCTGCCTTCTCTCTCCCTCCTTCGGCGTTCTCCTTCCTTTCCTCCTCTCCGGCGCCTTCGTTGCCACACCCGCTGGCTAAACTCTCCCACTATACGGCTTTGCATTGCAGTAGTAGTTTTATTTGTAGTCTTTACAGTTGAATGTGAATATTTGACAGAAGTCTCAGGTTGGGGCGAAAGGGGGTTAAATGAATGCATTTGATCATTCACCTAAATTCGGTACCCATCATTTTAGCGCCTACGTAGCTTTGTCCTGGGGGGTGACTATGACTAAAATAAGAGGATCTATGTGCTGATCACGAAAGAATATGCTAGCCATTCTAATGTAGCTCTGCCAAGTACTTGATTGTGATTTGTTTTTATTTTCAGCTACTTGGGTGCCTCAAGATCTGGAGATCCTAGTGGCCACAAGCTTGGACTCAATCTTTTTCTGTGGTCTGGGCAGGACCATGGGGGAGGTAATCCCAGCAACAAGAGCATCGCAGTATCTCCCTGGCTGTGACTTTCGGTCTGCGTCACGACAGGGGAGTCCTCGTGCCACCAGGTGTTAGGTATGCCACTTGAAATAAGCACTTTTCTTACCTATTAATAGAACAGCGAAAGCACTACTAAGCCTAAAATGAAAAAAAAAACATATTCAAATCTTGGGTTGGATGAAATTCCAATTACAAAAAGGAGTCTGCAGACATGATTAACATGTGAACTTAAAGCCCGCGGATGTAGGTTCGACGGTGTCACAGAAATAACTTCCCGCAGATCTCCTTGCTCGTGCTATACCCAAACAAATTCTTAAAATAATCATTGTGTTTCGTTGGTGTCATCAATCTTATGTCCCTACCACACTCACCAGTCGGGACATGTGAAATATAAAAAAACAGGAACTTGCACATTGTCAGCTCTGCAAAGATTTATATAGTAAACAGAGCATAGCACGTTCAGCTTAAGAAAAAATTCAGTGCAGGCCTATATTCATGGTTCACATATGTGTAATTGCTCTTTATAATGAAGTGAAAACTGCTTAAGTTGTGGCCCACTACAGGCTTTCTATTAGTGTTAAAAAGTGCGGTAGAAAATATGATTGCGCTTGGAAGACGGGGACATAGGAAGGACAGACACAACAGAGCGCTAACTTTCAACTGATTTAATTCAAGAACCTCAGCGTAGAAACGGACTGTGTCACCGCACCACATCTCAACCAATCCGTGGCCCTGCCACGGACCGCAAGTACGCCAAATCCTTATCCGCCAAGTCAATTGACGCCACACTGACACAACTTGTGCCGGAACTGTTTATAGTGTCAGCCTCCATAATCTCGCTAACAGTCCTATCTTTGTGCCTCTCAAGAACAATAGACGAAACAAATAATGGTTTGCACCCGCAGTCATGACAGTGACACGACAGATCATGACTGCGAGTGCAAACCATTATTTGCTCAGTCTACTGTTCTTGCTAGGCACAAAGATATGACTGTTAGAGAGATTATGGAGGCTGATGCTATAAATAGTTCCGGCACGTGTTGTGTCAGTGTGGCGTCAATTGACTTGGCGGATAAGGAGTTGGCGTACTTGCGGTCCGTGGCAGGGCCACGGATTGGTTGAGATGTGGTGCGGTGACGCAGTGTGTTTCTACGCCGAGGTTCTTGAATTAGATCAGTTGAAAGTTAGCACTCTGTGGTGTCTGTCCTTCCTATGTCCCCCCCCCGTCTTCAAAGCACAATCATGTTTTCTAACGTACCGTACCAATTTGCCCAACAATCAGCACTTGCTAAAAAGTGCTATTGTGTTTTAAGCAGCTCGCACCAAATATTTTCTTGAAATACATAGGTTCATGGAAATTATTATGTAGATGTTGGCAGCCAGTCATGGTGAGGCCAATCTTTAATGCCAAGTGGTCCACTTATTCAGAGTTAATTGAGTTTGTAAATTTTTTTTAGGTCGCAAATTAAATTTTTATGGTACGCAATGGGCACAATCATCCGTAATGACTAGCTCTACCTAGGGGAACTTCATACGTTTACTACGGCAAGATGGTTTCGAAAAACAAAGTATTTAGTTTATTCAACTCCTGCACTAACCTTGTCTTTAGAAACTTTTTATATTCTTTGCGATGCTGAGATAAGATTCTGGAAATAGTTTTTCTAGAACTACTCTAGATATTTCCAGTTCATCATTTTTCTCGCAAAGCATTCGAGAGAGCCAAACCCTGTAATGTACGGAGGGAACTCACAGAATGATGCGACTGACAGTTTGGAACATTCGGCACTGTAACAGTAATAATGACATGTCACTTATGTAATGCTCATTATCGCAGATCAAACTGCTTTTTCCGTCTACACTCATTTTCAGTAGACTCATTCAGCGAACTCCCACCTGAGACTGCAGCGCTGGGTTCTGCAAAGTAATTTGAATGAATATAGATGCAACAGGTTTCTTCGAGCGTGCGTCTAACACATATTCTTCATATTGAATCTGCTAACTGTATTCATGTCCATGTCCATAATTCCACATTCCAGCTTATTTTTATTTTGACATTTGAGTTTTCTTCACTACTTTTCTCAACATCTGTGCTTGCTGAGCCGTACTCAAGTCCATACATCTTGTCTTTCGCTATTACATTAATATATAAAACTGTTGATGCCAAGTGAGAATTCAAGGTACCGAATCTGTCGTGCGAGCTAAATAAGAACCAATAAAAAGCTCTACAAAGGAAATTTTGTTAAAGGATGCTGTATGGGCATTAGAATAGCACATGTCATGCTGAAAAAAAATACAAATTCTTGTTAGGTATGCGAGGATGACAGTGCTGTGCTGTTTCTGATGTGTCACAAAAAAAAAAAATCAGTGCCATACAGTGTTCCTTATGGAAGTACAAACTGTTGAATTCGAAGCCCAGAAGTTTTATTCAAGAATGTTCCTCAATACAAATGTATTTAGAGATCTGAGCCACTGACTCATACATGACTATGTGGCAAACATTAATTTTCATGTGGATTATAGTTTACAAGGTCTAGTCTGCATTTATTTATTGCATTCATGCTGAAACTGGGAGGGGTTCTCTGGGTATGAATAAAGAGATAAACATTTCTTGAAATCAAAACATTTGAGAACGGACAAAAGGAAGGATCTGAGAAAGGTATCTTAGATTCTCTTCTTTTTCTTACAGTATCTCTAATGTTCACTTTATTTCACCTGATGCATTTAGTTTTTAGCGCAGCTCTTAGCACCCGTTTCTGCGTTTCGCGGCGTCGCTGTCGGCGTAACCACCCAACTAAACTTGGCAGGAAATTGAATTAATGTTGTGGTCATGTGACGTTAATATTTCCGCTAAGTCTAGCTGAGAAACTGAATTTTTTTATGGCTGACGTGACACGGTCATGCGACGTCATTTTCCCTGCTACTTTTAGCGGAAAAACTGCATTTGTGTTGAGGTCATGTGACATCAATTTCTGCGCTAAATTTAGTGGGAAACTTAACCAGCTAAATTTAGTGGGGAAATTTTCCCGCTAAATTCAGGGAAGTTTCCTGCTAAATGGGAGGGAGCAGAAGAGGAGGAGGGGAGGGGGAGGAGGGGCATACCTTCCCATCCTCCTCTTCAAGATCTGTGCTCTAATTTCACGTTACAGAGAATTGTAAACGTCTCATATTTCATCTCATGTTTATTCAACTTTTATATTGCAGGTGCGCTCGCAGCACAAATCTGGGTTGTGCTGATCCTCTACGCACAAGTTAGGAACTCCTGAGTGGCAAGAGTGGGAGTTTGGTCTGACAGCTCAAGGGACACCATTCTTCAGTATTGAATTTTTAATAATCTTCTTTTAAGCAAAGTTAAGCTTTGCTGCATGCAGTTCTTGTAAAAATAAATACCTGCAACCAAATTTACCAGGTCACGACATTTCGCCTCTGCTCTTAGTGGTCCTGGTGAGCCTCGGATAAGAGCTTACTGGTGTGCAAACACCATGCTTGTTTGAAACCACTCACTGATGTAGAGACTCGCTGACATCCAGCATTCCAATGAAACGCTGGATGTCCACAAGTCTTTCTTGAACAATGCAAGCGGGGAAGGAACCATACAATCGTATCGTATTGGGGGACATTCTACAGAGTTTTTTTTCTATGTTTTACAGATTTTTTTTAAAAAAGCCGTAAAAGCTACATTTACGCGGTCTGTGCACGTGAGTTATATGGCCAGGGCGGCATAGTATAAAAGGCTAATTTGTAATGATCCGTCGGCTTATTACAGAGATGTGCCAGACTTCTTTCAGAAAACTAGATGGAGGTTCATTCTAGCGTAGTTTTATCCCGCGAATCTGAATATCCCGTTCGTTTTCCTCAAAGATATAACTAAACGTGAGAAAACACAAAAAACATCCCACCAACAGTGACATCGTAAGAAGACCTTTCGGCCGCCAAGCGTGTGTCGCTTAAGGGCCGCGCGTCCAATCGCAAGTTTTCTAGGTATATTCTCCGGCACTGGCACCAGTCGTGACACATTTTTCTGCCCTTTTAAGAAATAGCATGTGCGTGCATAGCTTTGATAGGCGCTGAAGATGCGTGAACAAAGATTTTGAAAGCTGCTGTTGTGACGTCGCTCTCTAGGGAGGTGCTTTCACAGCGCTTTAAAAATGACTATGCAGCCTTGATTAATTAAATTAGCAAATAATTTTGATATTTGAGATTCTGGAGGTCGAATGAAGAAGATTTAAAAGTTTTCTCAAATACAAAACTGCTTCAGCCTCTAAGTATAGTATGTTCGTCAAATTTTTAATCAGTGAAAATAGACCCATGGTTCCAATTAGAAACCTGCTAAGCATCATCAAAACACACTAAATCAATTTTCTTTGTAAAGATATAAGACGAGTAGCATTTTATGGCGTTATAAAAAATGGTCAATTTGGACGCATTTCCAGACTTCGGTTTCTTACCAGAGCGCATCTTTGCACCTGCGGTCCAGCTGCCCAGTGACCGCAGTGCGAAGCCGCCCCCTCGCCTCCCTCGTAGGATGAAGGGAAGCAAGGCGCATGTGTGTTGCGTGTCTATGCCCCTGGGGAACAGGACCGTGGGCGCAGAGATGAGCTCTGATAAGAAACTGAAACCTAGAAACTCGTCCAAATAAAGCTTTTTACAGAATGCATAAAACGCTACCCCTGAATTATATCCTTCTAAAAAAAACTTGATTTTGTGGTTTTCAATGACTCAGCAAGTTTCTAATTGAAACCATATTTTCATTTTCACTAATTAAAAAGTTGATTAACAAATTGTATTTAATTATCTGACTGATCGTTACGACTAGGTCCCTATACTACGTACGCCTGGCCGTATAACTCGCCTGCACAAACCGCATTAATATAGCTTTCACGACCTTTCTAAACATATATGTAAAGCTTAAAACTAAATCGCCCTGTACAACAGTGAAAAGGCGAAACCAACACGCTGGAGCCATATGGCTCCACCATGCTGGTATCGCCTTTTTGCTGGTATAGGATGTCCCATATTACGTTATGCATGTATGGTTCCGTCCGCCTACATGGTTCCGCCTATATCCACTATGCTGGTATAGGATGTCCCATAATACGACACGCTTGTATGGTTCCGCCCACCTGTATCGTTCCGCCTTATTCCACTATACTGGAGCCGCCTTTTTCGCTTGTATAGGATGTCCCATATTACGGTTACGCTTGTATGAGCCTTTTCCGTCATCTTTCCATCGTCGAGATTTTCCAATAGGGCAGTGCCTCGCTCTTGCCTGTAGGGCCAGGGGGAAGATCCACTTGAGTATGCGGCACTCTGAGGCGCCAGACGCCCGGGCCTAGACGTCCAGCTTGTCCTAAAGATCTGCGACCGACGTCGAACCCCGTGAACGGGAAAGTGGGCTGTGAGCATAGCTCGGCCTCGGGTTGACTGCAGGTGAGGCGCTCCATCACCAGGTTTAGGATAGTGGCCATACGGTCCATCAGGCCGAGGTCGTCCACCGACGTAGGTGCATCCTCAAACTCCTGGTGGTTGGAGCCATCCTAGTTGCGGCCTTTGGTTTCGCGTCCTCGGAGGCGTTGGCGCTGGTTTTGAACGGCATGGGTTGAGGGGAAAAACGGAAAGACGAACGGGGTCAAAACAAAAAAGGCGAGCACGGGGAAACAGAGAAGTATAACGCGAGCGGAAGCGAAACTGGAAAGCACACGCACGCTGGGCGCCCAAAAAGACACGCGCGCCGGGCGAAAATTGTTATTTTGGACAGAAGAACAATTATCAATCGTGGCATAAAGACGCAGAGAAGGGGAACGTTGTTACCAAGAGAAAAATATAAAGAAATCGGGGAACTCCTCCAAACACTACGCTCGGTACTCAAAGGCAAGAAAGGAAGAACGAACCGTCCGGCCGAGAAGATGACTCCCGACGAATGACGAAATACACGTTGGGGCGCCAGATGTGGCGTTCGACTTCCGCCGTCTTCCACAGGTCATCGGACAGACGACTCGTTTTGTTCACACAAAGCTGTTTATTACCATTCAGCTCGTCCTCAGCAGTCAGCGCTTTTCTTCTTTGGCTCCGACCCTCGGTTTGCCGTGGTCTTATCTACTCCCCGGGGGCAGGAAAAGCGCCCCCTAAACTGGCGGCGCACTCTGACACGGGTGAATACTGGGGGGCGGGTCGAGCGCCCACAGTATCTAATAGCTTTCAGAAAAACGTCACATTCCTTGCCAGTTTTTTTAAGTGAGCCATCTATATTAGCTAAAAAAAAGTGTTGCACAAAATGAGGCCTCCAACTAAGCAATACAACTGCCTCTTTTTT
Organism: Ixodes scapularis; assembly: GCF_016920785.2. Lineage (NCBI taxonomy): Eukaryota > Metazoa > Arthropoda > Arachnida > Ixodida > Ixodidae > Ixodes > Ixodes scapularis. The sequence goes on from NW_024609839.1 coordinate 36,137,061, forward strand.
TTTTTTTTGTAAGAAAAGCTGTTTGACAAACGAAATAAAAGTGCTATCGAAGTACGCTTCTTGTGCAGTTACAGATTTGTCAGTCACTCTTGCCTCGATCTGGAAGGGGAACGAAGGCAGTGTCATTTATACATGCCCTTATGGCGTCAAACAATTCACAATGCGGAACTGTATAAAACATATCTTCAATACCAATGAAAATGGCATATCGTGTGCTCGGTAGCCCTTGAAGAAAGCAACAAGCTCATCAGACTTTGTTTGTGAGGAAAGGGTATGTCATCTCCAAGTTGTTCAAAGCCTTTGAAGGATACCGACTTACATGTTGTTGCCAAGCGCCATATTCACTCAGTTTTCCAGAGCGGTACATCCATTTCACATGTTTTAGCAGAAAAAAAAGGGGGGGGGGGGGAGGCACACAATGCGTAAATGACAGATCAATTACACTGTATATTACAAAATATTGAATGAATCAATATTTTTTTGGCGCATCAGCAACAAAGGTCTTAATGCGTCAGAACTATGGCAAAAGAAATAGAAAAGACAGATTGATAACAGTGTCAGCTATCACAGTGCAGCAAAAATCTTAGAGACGGTGTAAGAGGGCAATATTCTCCAAGAACTCATAAACCTGGGTATGTAGTATAAGAGGTTCTACCCCAAGTAAAAGGGTCAGATAAAGTGAAACATGCTCATGGTAAAACAATGAAAAATGTTTACGACGTTCACGCTTATATTTTGAGCAGACCAAGAGAATATGCAAAATAGTTAGGTGCTCAGACTAGGAGCCTCACACGGGAATCTTACCGCACTCCAGGACCAATTACGGCGACCAAATGCTGAGATATACACTACCGCGCCTTTGAAAGTGTTGCATTGAACTCAATATAAATATTTTGAGCGGAACTTGAAGGATGTACTTTCTGTTTTTGTTAATGATGTTCTTAAATACTGTTAAAATGGCGCACAAACCGAAAGGATCGAACAGAGATACCTGAGTAGTTAAAGCGTGAATCGATTGTACGATTTAGCTCACTTATACACTTTGTATTGGTGTAGAGATTGTGATTCGTATGAATGTCTTTACGGTGTATATATGTTTTCTCTGCCGCTGTAAATTGGGGGGGGGGGGGGGGGGGGGCAGAGGCTCGTCCTGCAACAGCGAGTTGCTTTTTTCTTTACCTCGATCCCCTCTCCAAACAGAGAGAGATAAAGACTTTTGACTTTTTTTAATTTTGGGTGCCTCTTCCCCTCTTAGAAGATGTCCATGAGTGTGATAACAATGTCCAATCCGTAGTCGGCACAGTATAACCTCGTAAAAACGCTCACGATGCCCGCAACTTTTCCATTCAGTTGAAGTGCGTTTGATGAAGTGAAGTTTACTGTAAGTGTCAGTCTCCCATTCCTCTTGCCAGGCCTTTGTTATGTGCTTTCGTAATTTTGTTCTATAATCAGCAGATTGTATCGCAAAAATATCAACGCTGCGATCAGCCGAAGTCGCGGCAGCCCGATCGGCCTCCTCATTACCAGCTATGCGCATGTGGCTGGGCACCCAGCAGAACTCAATGTCTAGTTTCCGCTCCAGTGTTTTAAGCACTGGTCTGTGCAATTCTGTTACAAGAGGGTTATGTCTCCTTCCTACGGATTTAAGGGATCTTATTGCACTAAGCGGAGCCGGAGAAAACTATTGTTTTATAGAATCGATGCTTCAAAATGTGCTCAACTGCCATTATTAAACCATAGAGCTCGCCTGTGAACACTGTGCCATCTCTGTTTATTCATCGAACACACTGAACAAGCTCCGAAACAAAAGCACATTCGACATAATCTGAAGTCTTTGTGTCATCTGTAAAATAACTATAATAATAATCATTATTGACATGCATTTCAAGAAATCACTGTCTTATGACACCTGCAAACACTACTTTCTAGTAATATTTCGTCAAAGAGAAATTGAAGTTTATATCATTAATTTCCGGAAAGGCCAGTCAGTGGTTGCTGCAGTTCAACGAAAGAACCAGATGCTTCAAAGTTACGTTGTTTAGTCATTGTTTTTATGTGCAAAGCAAAAGGTTTTGTGATAAAGTCTATTCTAAAATGGGCGTTCATGTTGTGTATATTGTTTCATTAAGTGGACAGGATTGTTTGGCAAGGAGTGAATTTGTAAAGACTTCTGAACACCAAGAAACAGCCTGCGCCTCTCAAGAGACCATTCATTTGCTTCTGCGTATAGACTAGGCACCGGTGACGTACGGAGTGCACCCGTTGCAAACCGAATATCCTTGTGGTGGATGGGGTCCAACATCTTGAGTTGTTGCTTTTGCTGACTCATACACGATGCCGCCAGAGTTCAAAGTTGAGCATACAACGACTCTGTAAATGCGCAAAAACTAGACCCGATCTGCACCCCAGGACTTGTGCGAAAGAACTCTCATAATATTTCGCTTGTGCTGGCATCTCAATCTGAGCGACTAAATATGTGAGCCAAAAGTGAGCTTTTTATTATCAAAGGTGACACCGAGAAACTCATGTTCGGCTCTAACTGGCGGCACTACCCCTGAAAAATGCAGTGAGGGATCCGGAAAAAGGCATCTTCTCTGGGAGAAACAGAAAACAGCAGTCTTTTCTGTTGAAAACTCTAACCCATTTTGATCGGCCCACTTCGCCATTTAATTGATAGTCATTTGAAATTAGAACTCAGAAATGGAAAAATTACAAGACGCAAACGAGGTGTGAACATCGTCGACATACAACGAGTGCATAACATTTGATGATAAGACCTGTGACAAAGAAATGATTTTTTAAGAGAAACAATGTCACACTCAGAACACAGCTGTGGGGTGCTGACAATGTGAACAGTTGTAGGCCTTGAAGCACGAAAACCAGATTGAAAACGATTTAAAATGCTATTGCTTTCTAGAATACAAATAAGACTGTTGTTCAAACTCTTTCAAAAGTCTTACCCAGACAACTAGTCAACGCCGTAGGGCGGTGACAAAAAACATTAGATATGTCTTTTCCTGGTATTAAGAAAGGCACTATAATGTTTCCCCCACACATTAGGTAGCTGTTCTTTTCTCCATACGCGATTAAAAGATTTAAGAAGAAAATCAAATGATGATTGAGTGAGATAGGTTAGCATGATTTAATGGACTCTATCAGAGCCTGGGGTTGACTGCTTTACTGATGCGAGAGTATAACGCAGAAAAGCAAGTATAAAATTTGGTTGTAATTTTCGTTGTTTTTGCCAGCAGTAACAATCCTAACCTTCTGTGCCCTTGACTTGTGACTTAAGAAGTTATTGCTATAATTTCCACACCCCGATATTCTTTAAAAATGCCTGCCCAAAATATTACCTTGCTCTTCTAGCAAAAAGGGAGTATTGGCGTCTGGTGACGAAGTTACGGGAATTGAATTCCGATAATAGTCCCCATCTATTTTTCTTACCCTGTTCAAGACGACGTTGACACGTGTGGAAATATTGGTGAAGGAGGTGTAGCCAATCCAGGAGTTCTTTTTTGCCTGTTTTCGAATAGAGCGTGCTTTCGCGCGCTTCTGCCTAAAAGGCAAGACATTTTGAGCAGCTGCATGTCGACGCAGGATTCCTCAAAATTTATTTTGCGATTTTTTAGCTTCACGGCACTCACCGTATTACCAAGGCCTAAAATGTTTATTCAGAAAGCCTGCCGTTTGGGAAATAGAAACGCTCGCTACCTCCATTAAGAATATTGTGATATGGTCGTTTAATTCATCGACAAAAAACGTGTCAAGTAGGTCATGGGAGAGCACGACAGTATTTCGAAAAAGCACCCAACGCGCAGTTTCAAGCTTCCACCGGGGATGACGCGACGCCAATCTGGGAGGAGTTGCGTTGGGGCCAGGTGAACTGGGAAGTGATCACTTCCATATGGGTTGTCAAACAGACTCCATTGAAAAAAGGTAAATATACCCGGGGACGAAATGGAAAGATATATACAGAAAAAAGAGCGGTGAGATGAGCTCAAATATTTTGGTTCACCAGTGTTAAGCACACACAGTTCCCTTGATGGGACGAAACATTCAATCACTCTTCCCCAACTGTCAAAACGCTTGCTCCCTCAAAGTGGGTTTTGTGTATTAGAATCCACAAGTATAAAATGGGTTCTGACAATCGACCAGCCGACTGTTCAAAATCTGCTTCTGATAAAGGAAAGGAAGGTGGTATGTACAATCAGCAAACGGTAACCAGCCGATCAAGTAAAATACGTACTGCAACAGCCTCTAGAGGGGTGGCTCCAGTTACGTCACAGGCTGCAACATCACTCTTTACAACAATAGCAACCCTTTGTGAAGAGAAAGGGAAGGTTTAAGGATCCTGTCTAAAAGTTGAAATGACTTTCGAAAATTCGCATTCAATGGTTTTATTTTGTTTCTTGAAGGCAGAGTGCTACTGGCTCATGTTTCTGGAGCACAAAATTTACATAATGTAAGTTGCGAAAAAAGGTATCTGAAATTTCATTGCATAAGGCCCCTGGCCATAAAAAAGGCTGTGAATTATGGGACAGTGATCCTGGTTATTATCTTTTTTGAAACACCTCTCTTGGGTGGGTTTGCAGGCCACCCTTGAGATGAGGCAGCTTTCGTCTGTGACGGGGTAACCTGCATGTCCTCTGCTAATGCCTCCAAGGACTTTGTATGGCTCGGTGCATGTCCAACTTTCTTCGGTGGGTTCTGCGACCCACCCTGAGAGGAGGTACCCTCCGTCTGCGACGGGGCGGCCTCCATCTTCTCTGTTAGTGCACCAGAGTTTTTACTATGACTCGGCGCAGTAGCTGCCTGTGCACTGCGATGAAACGCCCAGAGCGTTTGAGTCTCAGCCTGGGACCTGGGGAATTTAGTGGTTGTGGAAGCTCCAAAAAGGACACTTTAGTTCCCACAGTTGCCGTAGGAGGTCCAGGACCCCTGCGCACCGCCTCGGCTAACGAACCTCTCTAAAACCCAGAGAGGTGTCGCTGGCTTACGGGTATGAAATACCCTCTATCGCCTCGAGAGTAAGGATCTCATTCTCCTTCTTGAAATAACATGATCTAGAATACGCAGAATGATGGCCTTTGCAGTTTACATATCGATGATCCCCATAACAGTCATCCGCAGTGTGGTCGCCGCTCCCACATTTTGCGCATGTCTCACGACCACAGCGGGAACGTAAGCCGTGCCCAAACCGTTGACAACGAAGGCAACGGGTGGGGTTTCGCACGTAAGGTCGTACTCTACAGTTCAAATATCCTCCTCTAAGGGAAAAACACAGGCTGTTCAACTCTAAAGTGAGAATGATATATCTCGTGGGGATGTCCTTTCCATCTCTACAAATGGCGATGCGTATGGCAGCGATAACGGCTTGGCTACGCAAACCTTTGAGGATTTGTCCATCGGAGCTGTTCATGAGGTCGTCCTCCGAGATAACACCACGGACGGTGTTCAGTGTCCGGTGGGCAGAGACGGTTACCTTTGTCTCTCCGATGTTGTTGAGGCAGAGCAAAGCCGCTCCTTGTTTTTTTTTTTTTGAAAACCTCTACCATAAGGTCACCAGTGAACATTTTTGTAAATAAATATTTCTCCTAAGAGACCATTCAAAACTTTCGCAACAAGAAAAGGTGATATCTTCAAAAGTGGTTTCGATTCGCCTTCGATATGATCTACAAAACACTCGGTGACATAGTCATTGTTGTTCCTTAACTTTAAAGGCGGAAAGCTTTCTTCACTCCGGCCCCTTTTGGTGGGCCGATCAGGTTGTTTCAGTTTGGGACCTATAACAATGGGGAGGAGTTTCGGAAACTGTGGTGCACCACCCACTACCGAGCCCTACAAGGAAATAGGTAACGCTACGCAACGAGAAAGGCTTGACTGAAGACTTTAGTGCCCAGTCTCTATAACCAAGTGTGGTTCTGGACAAGGTGCCTGTCGTCACCCAAAGTTAGCCCTTGCCGCCGAAGAAGACTAAAACGAAAGGAAGAGAGTGAAGACGAAAAGTGAAAGAGGTGGGGAAAAAAGTGAAAGAACAAAGAAGAGGGTAGAAGAAGCGACTGACTAAATCATCCTGGTCGGGCCAAGCCAGGACACCCGTCTACGAGAAGCAGGGGCCGTAGCCGTATATTGCCTCGCCCGGGAGGACTCCGAAGGATCCAAGCGCACCTTGGGCTCAGCTCAACACCCAAAATTCCCCCCCCCCCCCCCCGGTTGTCCAGTTGCGACTTTTGCCAGTATTGTCGAGACGTTGTTTAATTTCGTAAATGATGACGATACCAAAGTAAATTTTGGGCAGTGACTTTAATATTGATATGTCGTCTGACTGCAGCTTTGAGCACTCGCTTTCTAATAGCATCACGTCATATGGGTTCACCAATGTTGATAAACACCCTACAAGAATATCACGTATGTTCTTTGCTCGATGTATTTGTTGTAAACTATGACAAGTCAATAGTGTCATCTCGCATTCTTTCACAGATATAAATCATCATCTACCCGGCGTTTCTTTTTTTTTTTTTTTGCACAAGGAAGCTTAAAAAACATAACTGACCTTATTCCTCTGCTATAAATGCAGTCTGTAACCACTGGTTGTTTCCGTGGCTTCCGAGAGAAAATTGAAAACACATCTTGGGAACATATTTCTTCAGCGAATTGAGTCAAGTGTTTTTACAATTCTTGTCTAGTAAAATTTAGCACCACTTATAACCGGCACTTTCCTTTCGTCATTTTCAAGGCATCGAAAAAATTACGTAAGCCATGGGTAACGCTTAAGCTACTCAAGATTATTCGGATTTAGAATGTCTTGTATCATCCAATCTTTGAAAACGAAACAAAAAAAAATACTCTTGTGGATTTCCAAGAAATACCGCAATCATTTACCTATTTTTCTAATTGCTAAACGTGATTATTTCAACAAACATTTTGATCCTTTGGAAACGATGAATCCTGATATTATGTGGAAGAGAGTAGGAGGTACGTGGCAGCGCCGAGTATAAGTGTATCTTCAGAAACATCTGCCATATCTACGACTCAAGGACCCTTTCGTGGTTCGAAACTCAGGGGAAGTGTGGAAGCTTTAAAGGCAGATTAGTGTGGCAGCTATAGTTTCTTTAGTATTGATATTCAGGACCTTTTTTATTCACTTCCCATGACATTTTACTCAAATCTGTAAAACTATGTATTGAGGACAACGATGAACTATCCTTCCAAAACTCGAGCGGTGTTTTTACTGAGTACTTTCTAGAACTACTGAAATAATATCTCAATTCAAAGTTGATAGGATGACATAACGAAGTTTTTCTTCAAAGCTCTGGATTATGCATAGGGGCGTCAATGTCGCCTGTCCACAGGGATATTTTTCTTGCGAGAGTTGATTGTGCCATTAAACATGCACTTAGACCTCATATATATATAAAAAAAATTCCGTTATGTTGATGATTCTGTTACTGCTTAAAGGACAACTCCGGTCGAAAAAGAAACCAAAATAAATTACTGGACTCGCTTTCGGGAGTCCAAATACGGGCATACCCAACATATTATGTCAAGCCGACACCGGGTTTCCAATTAGAGCCAATATTAATTATGTTCTACCAGCTCGATTAGCTGCCCGAGTGCGGGTGAGCAACGCTGGCACCGGGTGAGGTGGTGAAGCAACACTGGCCAATGACGCATGTTTCGTCCTATGGTCTCGTGTGGACGCCGCGGACGCTTCATTTCCCTTGGCATTCTGCGATTCTGCTGACGGCAAGTGGTGCTTACGGTATGATCCTGTGTTCTCCTATTTTTATTTGCGTCCTGTCGGTTCATTTCACTCCCGCATAGCTTTCCCGACCGCGCGGAAAAGGGCGAAGGGTGAACGTAGCACGAATCGCTCGCTCACGAGCGTGTCGTGGATCCGGAGAGACTCGCCGGACTCGCGTTGGGCAATGCGGAGCACGACTTGTAGTGCTGTGGGTTGCACCAACAATCGGGTGCGCAACCCGAAGCTCCGATTCCACCAGTTCCCAAGAGACCGGAAGAGGCACAAGGTGCGGGTCGGTGCCGTTCGCCGGATAGACTTCGGAAGACCGTAGATTCCGAGCTCCAACGCGAAGCTCTGTGACCAGCCCTTTGCGACAGACAGCTACACACGGGATCTGCTGTTGCTTACTGCTGCGGGTTTTTCCACTAAACACGCGTTTGTGAAGAACGATACGGGCCGTCACTGTTTGCGTATCGTCCGCCGGCAGCTCCAGCACGAGCGGCCGGTCGCAGCAGGTCGCAGCAGCTCTAACTAGCGTACACATAAATGTGCCTTAGGTTTAACAACCTAGACCGCTTGTGGATCCAGTCTGTCCATTTGTCGCCCATTATTTCTTTCTCTCTTGGTCCGCGAGCAAGAAACAAATACAGTCACGCTGCGTTGGCACTGATCCCGTCATATTTATAGCAGCCGGATTCGCTTTTCAGCCGGGAAATCTATAAATACACACTAACACTTACTGCATTTTGCGCCTATTCACAAAATGCAGCGGCAAAAAAGAAAATGTGCAACTTACCTTCTGTTTTCAAACTCCAGGTGCGACTGAGCCGGCCGTGTCGGCGCGTCAGCTCAGGAGCGCGGGACGAGACGTACGTCGTGCCGTCGACGCGCAGCTGATTATCAGTGCGTCAAGCTGATCGCGCCGGTAGAGCCGGTATTTTTGGTTTCGCCGTGCCGCCGGAACGAAACTTGGATGCGCGATATCTACAAAACAAGACACGCTGCCGAAAAACAAATTAAATATCGTAATCCAGGGTCGCCGACTTCAACTAAACAGACCATAACCCAAATATCGTAAAAATGAAGTGGAGTTGCCCTTTAACAATAGCCTAGGAAACGATCTAGTCACCAGTGTTATAGAAATTTTTCATAAGTGCAGCTTTTGTCTTAGATTCATCTTTGAAGACCCTAAGCAAAGTGTCTTATAATTTCTGGTCCTATGGCTCTCACTTCGCACTAACCATTTATGCAGGTCTTTCACCCCACGTTAAAAAAGAGTATATTACATTACTCTTCAGCGCACTCAAAACTTGTTAAAAAGGGTACAGCTCTTTCATGTCTAGAACCAGCTATAAAAAAGTCACATTTACATAACATTAATAACAGCTTCAAAGCCCAGGTCGGGAGACTACCTTCACCTGGGCTCCCATGGCAGGTGTTAAAGGAGGTCGTGCGACCCTTGGTTAAAGAAGTAAAGTAAGAAGACGGCTGAAAGCACAATGTTGAGAAAAAATCGGCGGCATTTGTTTCATACTGGCAAAAATTTTCGCACAACTTAAAACAGGTCGCCCAGCGATCTCAAGTTCCAGTTGTTTCTTTCAGCACCTCAAAAATGGTTCAGGTTTGTTCTAAGGTGCAATTGCATTTGGAAAAAAGTATCTCGAATGAAATGTAGAAAGAAACATGCTATACAGTTTCTGCCCTGTACCTCGGGCGTGGTATACAGCATTACATTAACATGTGGTAGAACGTACATGGGACAGACAGGAAGATGTATTAATGACAGGCTACGTGAGCGTAACCTGTATATGAGGTCGACGGTGGGGGGTCGTTTGCCTCTGCACTGCCAAGCCGGTACATGTATTCCTAATCTGGGCCGCACTACCATCATAGGTCGATAGAAGGAAAAACTCTCCAGATAAATTTACGACCCGTACATTTTACAAGGTCTGGGGGAGCACTGCGTGAACCATACTTTTGCTGCTCTATCTGAAAAGTGAAGTTTGGTTTTCTAACGCTTCGATGCGCAAAAGACATTGCCCCGCGCCCTAGAGTTCTCGTGCTATGAGGACGTGACTGTTGGTTATATGTTGGGTGTGCATTTTCCGGTTTTAACCGAAAAACACCGATAAACATCCGTCGGTGACGGAAATATAAAATCGGTTAAAACCGAAAAACACCGGTGGCTGAATATTTTCACTCTGGTTAAAACCGAAAAACACCGGTTGTTGCTAGTTTCCGACCTAGCGAAACCCTTTCCCGTAGAGGTTCGTCAAACGTGTTATCTCGTGGATCCTGCATTCTTCCAGTGTTTATACATGGCTTGCAGGTGGCGTCAGTCCGCCCTCCTTCCTGAGGGTCAAAAGTGTGTAGTGAACGCAGTGGAAGCTAAGCTCTCATACGCCTTTCCCCCATTTTGTCTCCCATGGCCCCCTTTTGTGAAAAAATTAACGCAGTGGAGGGTAGGCTCTCACGTGTCTTTTCCTCATTGTGTCTGGCCAAGTGATGTCGGTGCAAGCCATGTATTCAGAGGTTGCTGTGGTTCCAGGAAGACACTGCCAACGTCCGTGTCGTACAGGAGCGTGCGTTTTCATAATTGCGGGTTAGGAACCGCAAGGGACGTGCTGCCATGACGGCAGCACGTTCCTTATGTGCAGATGCAAGCATGAAAGTATGCTTGCATCTACTATAATAACCAAGTGTTAGAAATAGTTGCTTCCTAGAGAAGAAGTGTATGAACTATCTGAATAAAATTGGAGCTCTCTGTCTGTGATAAATCGCTTTTTTTCCACCGATATTCACCGATTTTAGCCTCGTCGTGAGTCGTTCCGCCGAAATACACCGGTGTTTTGAAAATAAATAAACACCGAAAAACATCCGCCGATTTTTCTCACAAATAAACACCGGAAAGTACACACCCTAGTTATATGCCATATTCTTTCTTCTCTTCTGGATGAACTATTAAGTTATTAGTTCCGCGTGTATCTGTCTTCTGCATTCTTATACATTTTCCTCACGTTGCTCGCTGACTGTAACCATGTATAATATGTTCAGTACTGCACCATAAGCCTCCTCAAAATGTACCTCAAGAAATTAATCTAAATATTGTTTTGTTAAGCCAATTCAACATGGCAAATGAGTTTCATACTTTATTCGTAAATGTTGGCGTATCGTCCTGTGCATCATCGTTCTGCATAACTAAATCACTAGCGTTGATACCAGTATTACAAGTATATATAACTTTTTTTTGTTGCTTCCGAATGACGATGTAGAAGTATATACAACCGGCATGAGTCTTAAGAATAGCAAAAGCATTGATGTCGATAACATGCAAGCAGCGCCTACCATATATGTAATTATTCTTGCACAATATTTAACGCATATGTATAATTTCGCATTTGGAACCGGCTATTTTCGGCTTCATGTGCAACTATGAAAAATTAGCGTACTTCACAAGGTCTGTGATATGCTAGTTAGAAACAAATTAAGACGACCGATTTTCTTTCTTTTCATTTTTTTTTTCTAAACCAGTCGTAAAACTATAACACCGAAGGTTCCTCGCCCATCTTGATATACATTATTTAATATCAAACTGGCAACTTGGGTTTCGTAGGCACCGTTCTACTCAGAAGCCCCTGTTGAATCAAAAATAATTTATCTTTAAGGAATTTAACCAGCGAAAATTGACACTAGGCTATTTTTAAATTATTCAAAGGCTTTGGATTCCTTAAATCACGATATTTTGCTAGCTACACTGCCTTTTTTTATTAGAGGTATGCGCTAGACATTTTGAAATCATAGTTACGAAATAGAAATCAGTACGTATCTTTATATACGTGTAATTCTGGCAGGCTAGCCATAAAGTCGGGATTTCCCCCGAGCCGCATATTGGGACCATTGCTGTTCATTTTATATATTAATGATATTGTTACCGTGGCTTGGAATATCGATATCAAGATAAATATTTAGGCTGATGCTACAAGTACTTTTCTTCCGCATACCCCTATTCGTGCAACGATTTCTACAGCAGAAGTGGTCAACCAATTTATGGCGTAGACAACTGAAATGAATTAAAATTATACTGGAATAAGACCAAAGTTATGTGGTATAGATTTCGTAATAAAATGGTAGAAGCGCTTCCTTGTTTTGTTATAAACAAGGAAATTGAGTTTGTAGATAAAATTAAAGCATATTTGTTCTCTCGTCATATGAGCTGGAATGCTCAAATTGATTATTTACAAAGAAAGCTATCAAAGAACGTTGGCCTTTTAACAAAACTCACAGCTACATTTCCTATTCAAATCAAATTAACAATTCATAATTCGTTTAGTTGTTTCCATCTTAATTATTGTAACCTTGTTTACCTCAACACCTCAACAAAAAGAAATCATACTAAATTTCATCCTTTACAAAAAAGGGGCAGTTCCTGCCATTGCGTTGTGTTCAATTTTCTCCTCCCACTGAGTCCATGCTTAAATCTCTTAAAGGGCCCCTGAGAAAAAAATAAGGAAAGATTTTGAAACAGTTTGGTTGAGATACGCGTGTGAAAAAATTAATTTTTAGGCGAAAAAAAATGTTTTTACGGCGCGAGACGGGATTTAGTCGGTAGTCACCTCCTTTTCACTTGTTTTTTTTTCTTGGCATTTCGGGTGAGTGGAGAGGTGGATCGGCTTTGCCACCACGTTGAGGGGGACAAAGTGATTACCATCTCCTTTAGGTGGAAGGAGTGTATCGCCATTCCATGACCGTCATGGACTTTGCACGCACTATTTAAAATAAATCTCGCGTTCTTAATATTGCTCTACAATTTTTTTTCGCGTAAAATTTGTTTTTGGACACGCGTTTCCAACCAGACTGTTCAATTTTTTTTTCTCTTTTCACGGATTCTTTAAAATAAGAACCGTCCAGCAGATGTACACTTTTCTGGACGTACCGACGAGCTGTCCAGCACCACATTGGTCGTTTCATTCAGGTAGCTGGCCTAAAACGTCACGCCATTTTGTATACCCTAAGACAGTAATTCTCAACCACTGATGTTTCGCGGAGCCCTTGTGGATCGGCGCAAATGATCGAGGACCTCACCCCGTTCACGTTGAAGGGAAGGAAAAGGTTTAGGGTAATTATAATAATGATTTAATATTTGAATATAACGAAAGGCTAGTTAGAGTGAAGTAGACTTCTCTCATTGCCATACCCACGAGAAAACTCTCCCAAAAATTAGAACGTTTCTCTTCAGCCTGAAAAAAGGCAACTTTTGTTGCCAGGCTGGACTGATGAAGCAGGGCTTCCCGGACCCCTAAAATGCCTTCGCAGACCTCCATTTGAGTACGACTGGCCTAAGACATCAACAACCATGAATGATACACCCATTGCGTACTAAGTACCCCGATCAAACGCTTCATTTAAATCGGTCCACCATGCTAAATAGTTTAGACAAAAAAAAATAGTTTACAAATTTTTGTAATGCGAAATTAGAGAGCAACTTTTGAGGAGGATTAGTGGAGGGTATGGAGGGGAGGGTGTGCCTCTCCTGCTCCGTACCCTCGCCTCCTCATCTCCTCCTCCTGTCCTCCTGTTCCTCCTCCTTTGCTCCTAATCATCCTCCTCTCCTCCTACTATCCCCCTCTTCCTCCTCTTTTCCTCCCCACCTCCTCCTGCTTCCTTCCTCCTGACCTCAACGCCAATCAGTTTCCCCGCTAAATTTAGCGGGAAAAATGACGCCACATGACCTTAACGCTAATTTTGCGAGGAAAATGAAGTCAGAGGACTACGTAACGCATTACCCATGAACAAATTTAGTTTCTCTGCTAGATTTAGCGGTAAAATTAACGTCACGTGACCTCAACAGCAATTCAGTTTCCCAGCTAAATTTAGCGGGGAAAAAGGCGTCGCATGCCTCAACACCAATTCAATTTTGCCGCTAAATTTATTAGGCAATATGACATAAAATTACTTCGTGCCAAGTCATCCACGAACACATTCAATTTCTCTGCTAGATTTAGCAGGAAAATTCACGTCACGTGACCTCAGCACCAAATTTAATTTCCCACTAAATTTAGCGGGCTGGTTCCGCCAACTTGCGACGCCGACGGCGACAGCGACGGCGACGCCCCTATACTCGGAAGTGGCCCCTAAGAGCTGCGCTCTAAAAAAGATAAACATAGATACCTTGTGACAGAAACGTTTATTGAATTTTATAATTTCAATGTGACTCTTATATTGATTATTTTGCTGTGCAGCACAATTTGGTTCTTTATGGCGTTGATGTTTTGGCTATGCAACATATTGTGTTATCTAACATCATAGTTTCATGGTTCGCTTATATTGTGTTTTCTATCTGTATAGTTTGTTTGCGTCATACAAAATATTGCTCATGTAAAAATGTGCTTGCACGTTTTGTTATATATATATATATATATATATATATATATATATATATATGGTTGGATGGCGTTTGTTTTTGTTTATCCGTACATTTTTCCTTTTGCGATCTGCGGGGTGGGGAAAAGGGCCTGGAACCTTCGTCAAGCTGCATTTTAGCAGCTTCTTGTAACAGTCCCTGCTGGTCATATTTATCATGTGAAAGCATATAAACTTGATTTGATTGATTTGCTCCCAAAGGCCACCCAAAGGTTGAGAGCAGAAGCTCACATAATAGACCCAGCATGTTTTTTTTTTGTGTGCGTGTGTGTTGTTTGTTAGTGGTTGGTTAACAACCTTGCAACTGCTGTTTTATATAAAGATACTATTGAATAAACAAGTCAGCAGAATTTGAGACGCTGTCTTTGTTCTCATAGAGTTACTACAATGTACTCAAGAGGTTTGACTGGTGCTAGTATCTATACGACGTCCGGGATGCAAATTGAGTATACAGCAACAAGTCTACTTTTGCGGTGCTCCTGTGCATTCATATGGGAAAACGCGAGTGCATTTTGTTTCTCAACAGAAAAATAACATGAATCACTTTTGTTATGTGGGTCATACCGAATAGTATGTAACTTTGTTAGCATTGTAATAGTGAATTTCCTTTACTTACAGCATTTTTATTTGAGAGTAAATTATGTTAAACACCGCTATATTCCGAGCCCAAACCTGCGTTCTTCAGAAGATGTTTGAGGCGAACGAAAAATCTAAGCCACATAGCAATTGAAAGGAATATAGAGTAGGTTCAAGGTTCACCAGCATTCCGGTGACGCTTGTATATTCCTAATCTGTCACTCAATGAAAATGACTCTGTCGTGCATCTTTGTGAGCTCTTAAAATTATTCAAAGCGTAAATAATAAAGTATGTAGGCTATATGAGGTGTCTTTTTATTAGTTCTTATGTTGGGTTGCTTTTATTGGGCACCTGTTTTCCGCCTTCTCCCTAGTTTCAAGAATTTTGTGCATGCGGTGATGTTTTAAACGCATGATAAGCATTATCTCTGCACGAGCAGAGAGAAAAAAGCTGTACTTAGTTATTTCGAATCGGATTATATTAACTTGACCGTCCCTTTATTTTGACCGTAACATGCATAGGCAGCTGCTGATCCAGTGCTACTGCGTAGTTCTTACCGTTTCTCTTGGTTTTCCACATGTTTTTCCTTATCTTGGTACGTGGATGTACCATGCAGAAAAGCGACATCGCTCTTGTCGTGTTAGTAGGTCCCGACAGTGCCCATAAATGCATGTATGAGGCTGTTTTAGCACTGTAGTTAATGGCATGAATTTGGACAAAAACACTCAATGTGACCAATGTTTTTATTTATGTGATTGAGAAATGTTCCAAACTATTTACTACATTATCGTTATTCGCAATTTTTGCTCTTATTATCAAACGGGAAAAATGGAGTCATTTTTTCTTATAAAAATGCGTTACCGCAAGTCAAGTCTCGGCTGGTTGCTGTCTGTTTCAATTTTTAACACCACACTAGTGCCAGCTGAACCTCTAGACACAATATAATACCTTTGTTTGTTCTTTCTTCTCTACTTTAATATCTTCTCGTTCTCTACCCATTCTCAGGCGGTTTCAGAAAATGAAATATACTTTCACAGTTGACCACGGCACTGTGACCACTGTTGATTTTTTATACATTTCAACGAGCTCGACTTGCTTCTCTTTCTAATTCTTTGCCCTTTTATGCCACTTTACAGGTTTTGAGAGGTGCCAATATCACGCTTTTTGTGACGATGATGAGGTTTGTTACAGGGGTCACTGCCAGGGTAAGTATGCAGAAGCTCCAATTTGATTCAAATACCTTTCACTAAACCTGTCTATCTATCTATCTATCTATATATATATATATATATATAGATAGATATATTTATATATATATTACTATAATACTGCCATTTTGTGGTTTTAACATAATTTCAAGGATGCTAAAGTTGAGGCTTGGGCGAGTTGGTACATACTTCGGAAATTAAAAACAGCGCGGAAAGACGAGGACCAGACAAAGAAGTGACACGGACGTAGCGCTGACTTACAACTGAGTTTATTGAACGCAAACTCGCAATATTTATTTGCGGTGTCACGAACAAAAGAACATAAAAAATTCAGCCCATGTGATGTGTCACCAATAAAAATAAAGCAATGATAAAAAACATTGAAAAAATAATAATGAAAAGCGCCATGACACAGCCGTACAGAGTATGTGCTAAAAATCTTGCAAGTCACGGAACCAGAAAATTCATCTCTTTGCCTGATAGGGCCACAGAAGGACTGCTTACACATGCTGCACCCAACCTCGCTATCTCAACAGCCTCTAGAATTTCCCGAGTAAGCTGGTCCCTATGACGCTTAACAACCTCACACCGTTGGAAGTCGGGAAGGCAACCACAGTCGCGGCAATGAATGCCCAGGTGACCAGACACGGTTGTGGAGACACTGTAAGCGTGCTCTCTCAAACTGTCGTTGAGACAGCGGCCCGTCTGGCCAACGTAGCGCCTGCCACACGTCAGAGGGAGAGAATAAACAACCCCCTCCGAACACGGGACGAAGCGATCTCGATGCCTCGTACTGCAGGCCGTGGCCGCCCTCGAAGAAGGGTTAACCGCTCTGCCCCGGACAAGCTGTCCAGGTTGTGCAGAGCGGTTAACCCTTCTTCGAGGGCGGCCACGGCCTGCAGTACGAGGCATCGAGATCGCTTCGTCCCGTGTTCGGAGGGGGTTGTTTATTCTCTCCCTCTGACGTGTGGCAGGCGCTACATTGGCCAGACGGGCCGCTGTCTCAACGACAGGTTGAGAGAGCACGCTTACAGTGTCTCCACAACCGTGTCTGGTCACCTGGGCATTCATTGCCGCGACTGTGGTTGCCTTCCCGACTTCCAACGGTGTGAGGTTGTTAAGCGTCATAGGGACCAGCTTACTCGGGAAATTCTAGAGGCTGTTGAGATAGCGAGGTTGGGTGCAGCATGTGTAAGCAGTCCTTCTGTGGCCCTATCAGGCAAAGAGATGAATTTTCTGGTTCCGTGACTTGCAAGATTTTTAGCACATACTCTGTACGGCTGTGTCATGGCGCTTTTCATTATAATTGTTTCAATGTTTTTTCAATGTTTTTTATCATTGCTTTATTTTTATTAGTGACACATCACATGGGCTGAATTTTTTATGTTCTTTTGTTCGTGACACCGCAAATAAATATTGCGAGTTTGCGTTCAATAAACTCAGTTGTAAGTCAGCGCTACGTCCGTGTCACTTCTTTGTCTGGTCCTCGTCTTTCCGCGCTGTTTTTAATTTCCGAAAAATTTCAAGGAGACGAATTTCTTCAAAAGTTGCCTCTACTTCATGCATTAACGGCACTTGTATTCTTTCGTTTTTGATTTAGGAAAGCAACAACATAAGCCGAATTGATTGCATATTTCCTTTTGATGTCCATTTAGTTAGCGTACGTCGGCATGCATACAATGGAAGGGTTTATTGGTAATGCCTTATACCGAAAAATACCCGGTCACCTCCAATAAAACTACTTCTTAACCATACACAATCAATGATGTAAGTGTAATTTGACCTTTTGGAGCAGGCCTTGTAGCAGGCAAAATGTTGTTTTGGAGCAGGTAGTGGCCCTTTTGGAGCAGGATCCGGCATATGTTGGCATATTACTTGAAAATAAAATAATACTACATTGTTATATAAAGCCCATCTCTATTATTGGAACACAGCGCCTGTCGCCTTTTTAAGACAGGATCTATAAAATTCAACAAAGTAAACACAAAAAAAGACAGTTTGTTAAAAAAAGTTTATCTGCTCGTCAGATAAAAAAAAATACAATTGAATATGTCACACTGAGTTCTGATGGTACAGAATATTTATTTTTATCAGCCTCCACTTCTTTTAAGGTATCTGCAGCAGCATCTAACGACCCTCACTGTTGTGGAATGTTTTAGTTCAGATTAGAATTGTATTTCGGGCAGCTGCTTCAAATATTTCGGTATCTGATATTCGCTTCAAAAATTCCGATTCATTTTCGATGTGCTGGCGAAGTCACGATCGGATCACGGCGAGTTAACCCGTTGAGTGCGCTCCTTGGCATGCACCGACGCGCTGCAGAGAAGCGACACCCGCGGAGCAGACACCGCAGTCGCGCGAGTCGCGCGGTGCTTTGTGCTCCGAAAAGGACGCTGAGGCTTTACCAGCACTACATTCAGAGTTTGGTGCAACTCAACTATACTTCGTTTCAGCCTCGGTGCGAGCGCAGCCGAAGCTACAAGCGCGCCCATGGAGCCCGTAACGGAGCCCACACTGCACGACCCTACGCGCGAGTGAGGAATGCACAGAGCATTAGGCTCGCGCTAGCTTTGACTTCGCTGGTAGCTAGCCCACGGGAACAGGGCGGGCCAACATTGAAAACGTCCACGAACTCGGCCTTTCTTTTAATAGACTGCTCAGTGGGATGGTTCTTCGCTTAGCCTCTGCGGCTTTGGTCTCAGATGTTGCTAACGTTGTTCCGTTCAATGATGATGATGATAATGCATCCTCGCAGTTTGGGTTTGCGTAACAGTTGCGGCGCGCAAAATACCGCGTTACCGCCACGCGCTCAAATAAGACCAATTGTTTTTTTATTGCTACATCTTATCCAGTGTTGTACGGAACGGCGTTCCTGGAACGCGTTCCTTTTCGGAGGAACGAAGGAACGCCACCGTTCCATTTTGCATCAGTGGAACTGGAACGGGAACGCGTTACTTTTTTACTGGAACGGAAGAAGGAACGGCGTTCCTTTTTTTTTCCGTCCAGTGGGGTAATTTTTAATTTATTTCTAAAAGGGAAATTCTAAAATGTAGAAAAACAATATCATTACGAAGAGCAGGGTCTCGTTAACGTTTTGTTACTTACCTTAAGGCACACTTGTGCAACCGCGTACGACCGTGAGAGACAAGACCTGTTTTTAAGCAAATTGTGACTGCGAAGCACCTGCTCCGCAGCAGCGCGTCTGGTTCTGCGCCGTCGTAAGAGGCTTAAAAACCGGAATTGTCTCGCTGAGTCGTACTCGGTTGCAAGTATGTGAATGGCACTTTAAGGCCCGTTCACACACTTGCAACCGAGTCGGACCGGACCGAGAGAAGACCGGTTTTTAAGCTTGTTGCGACGACTTAGGACCTGATGCGCTGCTGTGGAACTGGTCTTAATCCTCGCAAGAGGTTTAAAAACCGGTTTGTCTCTCTCGGTCGTACTTGGTTGCAAGTGTGTGAATGGCGCTTTAGGGTTTATTTTGTGAGGTTTTCTCTTGGTAACAGTTGGGTGCAGGAAAGCTAATGGACATCGATACATTTTTTTCAGTGGTCAAGACTGCAGTACAAAAAACCAACACTTTTAGTCGAAAGAAAAGACACAGAAACAGGGACGTCTCAAACTCAGTTACTTTTTTTGACGAATACTCATACACCAGAAATCTAACGCCGACTACAGCCATCACTGAATTTTCAGAAAGCGACCTACAGTGACAACTGAACAACAGGTGACCAGACATCAAACGCAACCTTGTATCCCGAACACTGGTCACTTGAAGTATACACAAAAATTAACTTTTATTCATTGTCCCGTTGTCTCTGTTTCACAACGAATCTAACCTTCACGAAGGACTGGCAGCTTTCAAGACTGGCCTTCCAAAAACCCTACCCTCCTCTTCTCTTGCTCCTCTTGCGGACAGAAACATCGAGAAGCAAGTGTTGTTAAGTTCGAATGAGGAACTTTGTTAGATTGAAACGTGTGAGATGGTTGTAAAACACGCGTGCAACGGTACATTTGGCTCGCCTGAATTACCCACCTTAAAGATAAATATGGCCCAAAGCTGAGATTTTTAAGCATGAATATATCAACAAATGAAGCCTTGCCTCCGCTTGTCTTCTTCTCCCGTCCTTCCATCGCGGCATTCAAAATCGTATGTTGCCATTTGATGGGATAGATTAAAAAACAACAAAAACAACTCTGTTTGTTCCAATTGAATATGGTAATCATCAAAATACAAATGTAACGTATATGTAACGGTACGTTCCATTTTTTAAAATGTAACGGGAACGAGTTCCTTTTTCGCAAATGGAACTTGTAACGGGAACGCGTTCCAAATATCAGAAGGAACGAGGAACGAGCTTTCGTTCCTTTTTTTGAGGAACGTGTACAACACTGATCTTATCTCGGCGCAGGCATGGCGCAATTCTTCGGTAAAATGACAATTTGGCGCTATATGTACCAGGATTGCGCCCTTGGCGCAATTTGTTGCAATTGGCGCAGCACTTCCATCACTGCACTATACGTTTCATAATGTTATTTTTGTTTTGTGTGGTTGTCAACGTAGTGCAAGATTGACGAATTCGTATGAAAAAAAATTCCTATTTTCCGGTGTATAATTTGCGGTTTTCCCCAAATGTTATGACGGTCGGAAGAAAATAATGCGAATTATATATGTTCCCTTAAATACAAGTGTGGTCTTTAACTGCGCGAAATGTAAGCCGTATCGATATTTACGATAAACTAAAAATGGCAGAGCTCACTCCGATGACCCGCATTTCCCGCTGTCCGAGGAGGGTCCAAAGAGCCTTTTGTAAGGGGGCGCGATTTATAAAAAAGTGCGAATCTTAAACAGGGGATTACGACACAAAACAGTCATAGCTAGCAGTCGATGTTGAGTGATTTGAACCAATACTTGCACAATCCTTGACGAACCGCTGTCACGGGCAACATTGGCAAGAAAATGTAAACAATCGTTATGCACATTCTTTATTTTAATATTATTAAACTGTCAGTCCCGCGTGGGACTATGATAGTAGAGAGCATTCTATGTACAGCTCAAGCTTCGAGAATTTCGCGAATTTAAAACTATCGCCAGTACTATATTGCGCGAGTTATATTTCCCGATGGTAACTAATACGTAGCATCCCGACCCTATTCGCGAAGTTTTGCACCCGCGACATATGCCTGAAATCTATACTCGGCCAAATTTACGAAATATCGAGCCTGCAAATTTAAGACGTTTACAGTTCACGCTTGCTGAAAATATAAAAAATAACACAGGAAATACACACTCAGTCAAGGAAACGACGATAAAATTTGATAACAATTGCTACAAATGAATTGACCATAGTGCTGAAGCAAATAAAACAGTTAACAAAAAATCATACCCAGCAGTAGGCTGCAGTTGTGGAAGCGCATACGACACTCAAAGTAAAAGAAATGGCCATTGCGTTTACTACCTTCTTCCTAACGCAATTCCTCCCGTGTCGCAAAGGAATGCAGAATGTACACAATAAATAAATATTTAGTTGGTGTGAGACATATTAAATGGATACACCGAAAACAATTATGACTGGTAAATAAAAATTCTCCGGTCACACGAACCGACTTTTCCAAGTGAACTGCACATTTCTTGCTCAGCTCAAAAGCATTAGAGCGGCTATTGAGATCAGCGTCGCAGCCAGAAATTTCTATCAGTGGGTGATTTACTTTTTTGCTGCGAACATAGGAAAGGAAGAAGATAGAAAACAAAATATATAAAGGTTTTTCTTATTGGTATTTTTGGTTTGTACATAAAGCTGCTCGTGCAGCTTGACGGGATCCAGTGGTCCTGACACAAAAAATGAAAACTCAGATCCGAACATAACAGCACAAAGCTCTAATATATATATTTGCAGAAACTAAAACAAAAACGAAAGCACAACTACTCTTACCCCTGCACTGATAGACACTTCTACCGCGAAACAAAATTTCAAATTCGCGCGCGAAAGTGCTCTCTGCAGGGAACTGGAGGGGATTCAGATTGTTTGAAATACAATGCTAGCTAACATTTTCTTTGATTTTTGCAAATATATTAACGGCATTTCGAATATAAACCTTAGCAGGTATGTGGTATCAATATACTCCACATCTCGCCATGACGTGTGATATATTTCGGTTTAATTTTGACAATTATGGCAGTGCAGAAAAAAGTATCATTGCTGTAATTCTTCATTATTACACGCCAGCAACCGAAACTTACACGCCTGCTCAATAGGAATTTCGTCATTTCTGTTTCTAATATTAATATATTAAAACGCTTACACATCACACATTCGACCGATATAAAAAAATTTCAGTACATGACTGACACAAAAATGGCGAAAAGTTAAAATTATGCTCTTTTTAAGTGCTATTATAGATTGGGGTAAAATATGCTGGTTTAAATTAAGGTATTCCACAGCAGCTAGAGCTAAGAAAGGGGAGCCCAATTTCACTGCTCATTTCTTTTCGCGAGGGATTCAATATAGGATGGTTATGCCTCCTGAACAACTGAATGACTCGAGGATTGGTCGAGGCGACCAGTTCTTTGAAAAAAGACATGTGAAGACGAGTGACATTGTGCACGATGAAGGCTATATACCGGCTGACCCTATGCCCCATCGTAGTATTTTTGCTGTCTGAATTAAGGTTCTTGATGAAACACATAGAGCGTCTACTTTCATGCTTTGAGGGTAATTACAAGAAAAAGAAATATAAACAAAAAAAATCGAGGGGGTGTGGGGGGGGGCACCTGGCTATGCCACTGGTCAGGACGGTTGAGAAGATAAATATCTGTGCTGCGGAAACTTCCTGAGCAATCAATTGGTGAACGCGTGTGGTTCCTACGCTCGCTTTTGAGAAGTAGCCCAAAGAAATGCTAAATTGAGACTCGTTTGCTTCTTAGAGCACTGCGTTTTATTATAATTTTATAGGTTTAGTTCTTTCTCTTTCTAATGGTTTGCTCTTTCTTTCATGTTTGTGTTCAGTTATTCGTTGCAGAGACAACAGAATTTGCCCCGGAAATGTGACTTGTCAAGCTGGTGTGTGTTCGGGTGAGTGTGTTACAGCTCATTCTCCATTTTGATCTTTTGGACTAAATAAAATTAGGTTTGTTTTAAGCAAACAGATATGTTCAGTCTGCAAGTATAATAGGGTAGTATTGGGTATTTTTCAATCAATTAAAAGTAAGTATTTCATACGTTTCTGATGAAGCAGGACGCCGCCATTTATTACTTGTCACCGTTTTTTTGGCTTCTTCATTTGGTTAGCGCGCACTAAGAGATAGGCCATAAAATTTCACAGTAATTTTTATTGATTGTTTTTTTTTCTTGAGAAAAATAAGTGGTTCATCGCCAAAATAACGCGCTTTTCTGCCCTCGTTCATACTCTTTTCTTTTATTGCATCCATTCTCATAGAATCATTCACAATGCCTTTGCCAGAAGTATCTCACACGGGAAGCAGCGGGTCAACATGTTCGTTGTGTACTAAATATGCCTTATACCGGCTTGGTTGAAATAAAATTCCCCATTATTTTTATACTAACACCGAACATGATGAAGGATCTCGCACAAAGAGACAAGGACCAAACACAAAAAAACGCAGAACACAGACAGACGCCTATCTGACACGCCTATATGTGTTTTGTGTTCCTTACTCTTTTGTCCCTGTCTTTTTGTGCGCGATGTTTCATTATGTTCAAGGTTTACCAACTCGTCCAGTTTACCATTTTACTAGAGACTAACACAATTTCATTTGTGACAGGACTAGCTTATTTTGCGGTGCTTTAAAACCGAAAACATTAGAAATATTATAATATTATCGCTTTAATTTATGCATCTATATTGTAGAAGCAGAATCCTCATCTTCATTATCCGGTTCACTACATCGCAGGGCTATTCTATCTCTCTTCTCTTGCTCCATGTAAATTGTGTCCTCCTGAAATTTGTGCTGTTTCCCGTTGGTGGGCGTGTGTTCCTATTCGTCTCGCCACTTTTGTGTAATACACGCTGAACAAAATGTTCTGGCCTCTGTACATTGTGTTAATATGGAAGCCTACAACGCATCTGCTTTTTGGGGAAGATTTCGCGAGACAAATACGGTGTACTAGCATCACCAAGGTTCAAGACCCACTTGCTTGCTATAGATATCTGATGGAATGTTTTTCGTTCTGTCCACTTTATCATGCTGGGCGATATTTCCAAAGACCAAAAGAGGTTTATAAGTTCGGCGGGACAGTCGATGGTTGCACAGACCACCAAACGAACGTTCCAAACAAGCGCGCACTTGTGTGCTTTAAATACCCAATGTGCAAACGCATTGACGTTTTCATCACTCAATTAAGACTCTCACATCAGCGGATCAGCCCTCAAAGCAGTTAATAATATATTAGTCGGAGAAAGTCCACTGAGATGTAGGGTCCAGATAAACTCGCTTTTGATGATATTTGTGACAAGGGATGACGAAGGGTGCATCTCTTTTACCATTGTGACTTGGTTCCTTTGGACAGCCGAGGTCGTGAACAGCTCGTGAACATTAATTTGGGAGTAGGTTTCTCAAAGACATGTTGCGCTGACGACCCGGCATTCCGCTTCCGACGCTAATATTTGAAAGTAACAAACAGCACGTTTATTCTTTAGATAGATAGTTAGGTAGTTAGACAGACAGACAGACAGACGGACGGACGGACCGACAGACAGACGGACAGACGGACGGACCGACAGACAGACGGACGGACGGACCGACAGACAGACGGACCGACAGACGGACGGACCGACAGACGGACGGACCGACAGACGGACGGACGGACCGACGGACCGACGGACGGACCGACGGACGGACCGACGGACGGACCGACGGACCGACGGACGGACCGACGGACGGACCGACGGACGGACCGACGGACGGACCGACGGACCGACGGACCGACCGACCGACCGACGGACCGACCGACCGACCGACCGACCGACCGACCGACCGACCGACCGACCGACCGACCGACCGACCGACCGACCGACCGACCGACCGACCGACCGACCGACCGACCGACCGACCGACCGACCGACCGACCGACCGACCGACCGACCGACCGACCGACCGACCGACCGACCGACCGACCGACCGACCGACCGACCGACCGACCGACCGACCGACCGACCGACCGACCGACCGACCGACCGACCGACCGACCGACCGACCGACCCGACCGACCGACCGACCGACCGACCGACCGACCGACCGACCGACCGACCGACCGACCGACCGACCGACCGACCGACCGACCGACCGACCGACCGACCGACCGACCGACCGACCGACCGACCGACCGACCGACCGACCGACCGACCGACCGACCGACCGACCGACCGACCGACCGACCGACCGACCGACCGACCGACCGACCGACCGACCGACCGACCGACCGACCGACCGACCGACCGACCGACCGACCGACCGACCGACCGACCGACCGACCGACCGACCGACCGACCGACCGACCGACCGACCGACCGACCGACCGACCGACCGACCGACCGACCGACCGACCGACCGACCGACCGACCGACCGACCGACCGACCGACCGACCGACCGACCGACCGACCGACCGACCGACCGACCGACCGACCGACCGACCGACCGACCGACCGACCGACCGACCGACCGACCGACCGACCGACCGACCGACCGACCGACCGACCGACCGACCGACCGACCGACCGACCGACCGACCGACCGACCGACCGACCGACCGACCGACCGACCGACCGACCGACCGACCGACCGACCGACCGACCGACCGACCGACCGACCGACCGACCGACCGACCGACCGACCGACCGACCGACCGACCGACCGACCGACCGACCGACCGACCGACCGACCGACCGACCGACCGACCGACCGACCGACCGACCGACCGACCGACCGACCGACCGACCGACCGACCGACCGACCGACCGACCGACCGACCGACCGACCGACCGACCGACCGACCGACCGACCGACCGACCGACCGACCGACCGACCGACCGACCGACCGACCGACCGACCGACCGACCGACCGACCGACCGACCGACCGACCGACCGACCGACCGACCGACCGACCGACCGACCGACCGACCGACCGACCGACCGACCGACCGACCGACCGACCGACCGACCGACCGACCGACCGACCGACCGACCGACCGACCGACCGACCGACCGACCGACCGACCGACCGACCGACCGACCGACCGACCGACCGACCGACCGACCGACCGACCGACCGACCGACCGACCGACCGACCGACCGACCGACCGACCGACCGACCGACCGACCGACCGACCGACCGACCGACCGACCGACCGACCGACCGACCGACCGACCGACCGACCGACCGACCGACCGACCGACCGACCGACCGACCGACCGACCGACCGACCGACCGACCGACCGACCGACCGACCGACCGACCGACCGACCGACCGACCGACCGACCGACCGACCGACCGACCGACCGACCGACCGACCGACCGACCGACCGACCGACCGACCGACCGACCGACCGACCGACCGACCGACCGACCGACCGACCGACCGACCGACCGACCGACCGACCGACCGACCGACCGACCGACCGACCGACCGACCGACCGACCGACCGACCGACCGACCGACCGACCGACCGACCGACCGACCGACCGACCGACCGACCGACCGACCGACCGACCGACCGACCGACCGACCGACCGACCGACCGACCGACCGACCGACCGACCGACCGACCGACCGACCGACCGACCGACCGACCGACCGACCGACCGACCGACCGACCGACCGACCGACCGACCGACCGACCGACCGACCGACCGACCGACCGACCGACCGACCGACCGACCGACCGACCGACCGACCGACCGACCGACCGACCGACCGACCGACCGACCGACCGACCGACCGACCGACCGACCGACCGACCGACCGACCGACCGACCGACCGACCGACCGACCGACCGACCGACCGACCGACCGACCGACCGACCGACCGACCGACCGACCGACCGACCGACCGACCGACCGACCGACCGACCGACCGACCGACCGACCGACCGACCGACCGACCGACCGACCGACCGACCGACCGACCGACCGACCGACCGACCGACCGACCGACCGACCGACCGACCGACCGACCGACCGACCGACCGACCGACCGACCGACCGACCGACCGACCGACCGACCGACCGACCGACCGACCGACCGACCGACCGACCGACCGACCGACCGACCGACCGACCGACCGACCGACCGACCGACCGACCGACCGACCGACCGACCGACCGACCGACCGACCGACCGACCGACCGACCGACCGACCGACCGACCGACCGACCGACCGACCGACCGACCGACCGACCGACCGACCGACCGACCGACCGACCGACCGACCGACCGACCGACCGACCGACCGACCGACCGACCGACCGACCGACCGACCGACCGACCGACCGACCGACCGACCGACCGACCGACCGACCGACCGACCGACCGACCGACCGACCGACCGACCGACCGACCGACCGACCGACCGACCGACCGACCGACCGACCGACCGACCGACCGACCGACCGACCGACCGACCGACCGACCGACCGACCGACCGACCGACCGACCGACCGACCGACCGACCGACCGACCGACCGACCGACCGACCGACCGACCGACCGACCGACCGACCGACCGACCGACCGACCGACCGACCGACCGACCGACCGACCGACCGACCGACCGACCGACCGACCGACCGACCGACCGACCGACCGACCGACCGACCGACCGACCGACCGACCGACCGACCGACCGACCGACCGACCGACCGACCGACCGACCGACCGACCGACCGACCGACCGACCGACCGACCGACCGACCGACCGACCGACCGACCGACCGACCGACCGACCGACCGACCGACCGACCGACCGACCGACCGACCGACCGACCGACCGACCGACCGACCGACCGACCGACCGACCGACCGACCGACCGACCGACCGACCGACCGACCGACCGACCGACCGACCGACCGACCGACCGACCGACCGACCGACCGACCGACCGACCGACCGACCGACCGACCGACCGACCGACCGACCGACCGACCGACCGACCGACCGACCGACCGACCGACCGACCGACCGACCGACCGACCGACCGACCGACCGACCGACCGACCGACCGACCGACCGACCGACCGACCGACCGACCGACCGACCGACCGACCGACCGACCGACCGACCGACCGACCGACCGACCGACCGACCGACCGACCGACCGACCGACCGACCGACCGACCGACCGACCGACCGACCGACCGACCGACCGACCGACCGACCGACCGACCGACCGACCGACCGACCGACCGACCGACCGACCGACCGACCGACCGACCGACCGACCGACCGACCGACCGACCGACCGACCGACCGACCGACCGACCGACCGACCGACCGACCGACCGACCGACCGACCGACCGACCGACCGACCGACCGACCGACCGACCGACCGACCGACCGACCGACCGACCGACCGACCGACCGACCGACCGACCGACCGACCGACCGACCGACCGACCGACCGACCGACCGACCGACCGACCGACCGACCGACCGACCGACCGACCGACCGACCGACCGACCGACCGACCGACCGACCGACCGACCGACCGACCGACCGACCGACCGACCGACCGACCGACCGACCGACCGACCGACCGACCGACCGACCGACCGACCGACCGACCGACCGACCGACCGACCGACCGACCGACCGACCGACCGACCGACCGACCGACCGACCGACCGACCGACCGACCGACCGACCGACCGACCGACCGACCGACCGACCGACCGACCGACCGACCGACCGACCGACCGACCGACCGACCGACCGACCGACCGACCGACCGACCGACCGACCGACCGACCGACCGACCGACCGACCGACCGACCGACCGACCGACCGACCGACCGACCGACCGACCGACCGACCGACCGACCGACCGACCGACCGACCGACCGACCGACCGACCGACCGACCGACCGACCGACCGACCGACCGACCGACCGACCGACCGACCGACCGACCGACCGACCGACCGACCGACCGACCGACCGACCGACCGACCGACCGACCGACCGACCGACCGACCGACCGACCGACCGACCGACCGACCGACCGACCGACCGACCGACCGACCGACCGACCGACCGACCGACCGACCGACCGACCGACCGACCGACCGACCGACCGACCGACCGACCGACCGACCGACCGACCGACCGACCGACCGACCGACCGACCGACCGACCGACCGACCGACCGACCGACCGACCGACCGACCGACCGACCGACCGACCGACCGACCGACCGACCGACCGACCGACCGACCGACCGACCGACCGACCGACCGACCGACCGACCGACCGACCGACCGACCGACCGACCGACCGACCGACCGACCGACCGACCGACCGACCGACCGACCGACCGACCGACCGACCGACCGACCGACCGACCGACCGACCGACCGACCGACCGACCGACCGACCGACCGACCGACCGACCGACCGACCGACCGACCGACCGACCGACCGACCGACCGACCGACCGACCGACCGACCGACCGACCGACCGACCGACCGACCGACCGACCGACCGACCGACCGACCGACCGACCG
This sequence comes from Ixodes scapularis, assembly GCF_016920785.2. NCBI lineage: Eukaryota > Metazoa > Arthropoda > Arachnida > Ixodida > Ixodidae > Ixodes > Ixodes scapularis. The sequence continues at coordinate 36,166,753 of NW_024609839.1, forward strand.
ACCGACCGACCGACCGACCGACCGACCGACCGACCGACCGACCGACCGACCGACCGACCGACCGACCGACCGACCGACCGACCGACCGACCGACCGACCGACCGACCGACCGACCGACCGACCGACCGACCGACCGACCGACCGACCGACCGACCGACCGACCGACCGACCGACCGACCGACCGACCGACCGACCGACCGACCGACCGACCGACCGACCGACCGACCGACCGACCGACCGACCGACCGACCGACCGACCGACCGACCGACCGACCGACCGACCGACCGACCGACCGACCGACCGACCGACCGACCGACCGACCGACCGACCGACCGACCGACCGACCGACCGACCGACCGACCGACCGACCGACCGACCGACCGACCGACCGACCGACCGACCGACCGACCGACCGACCGACCGACCGACCGACCGACCGACCGACCGACCGACCGACCGACCGACCGACCGACCGACCGACCGACCGACCGACCGACCGACCGACCGACCGACCGACCGACCGACCGACCGACCGACCGACCGACCGACCGACCGACCGACCGACCGACCGACCGACCGACCGACCGACCGACCGACCGACCGACCGACCGACCGACCGACCGACCGACCGACCGACCGACCGACCGACCGACCGACCGACCGACCGACCGACCGACCGACCGACCGACCGACCGACCGACCGACCGACCGACCGACCGACCGACCGACCGACCGACCGACCGACCGACCGACCGACCGACCGACCGACCGACCGACCGACCGACCGACCGACCGACCGACCGACCGACCGACCGACCGACCGACCGACCGACCGACCGACCGACCGACCGACCGACCGACCGACCGACCGACCGACCGACCGACCGACCGACCGACCGACCGACCGACCGACCGACCGACCGACCGACCGACCGACCGACCGACCGACCGACCGACCGACCGACCGACCGACCGACCGACCGACCGACCGACCGACCGACCGACCGACCGACCGACCGACCGACCGACCGACCGACCGACCGACCGACCGACCGACCGACCGACCGACCGACCGACCGACCGACCGACCGACCGACCGACCGACCGACCGACCGACCGACCGACCGACCGACCGACCGACCGACCGACCGACCGACCGACCGACCGACCGACCGACCGACCGACCGACCGACCGACCGACCGACCGACCGACCGACCGACCGACCGACCGACCGACCGACCGACCGACCGACCGACCGACCGACCGACCGACCGACCGACCGACCGACCGACCGACCGACCGACCGACCGACCGACCGACCGACCGACCGACCGACCGACCGACCGACCGACCGACCGACCGACCGACCGACCGACCGACCGACCGACCGACCGACCGACCGACCGACCGACCGACCGACCGACCGACCGACCGACCGACCGACCGACCGACCGACCGACCGACCGACCGACCGACCGACCGACCGACCGACCGACCGACCGACCGACCGACCGACCGACCGACCGACCGACCGACCGACCGACCGACCGACCGACCGACCGACCGACCGACCGACCGACCGACCGACCGACCGACCGACCGACCGACCGACCGACCGACCGACCGACCGACCGACCGACCGACCGACCGACCGACCGACCGACCGACCGACCGACCGACCGACCGACCGACCGACCGACCGACCGACCGACCGACCGACCGACCGACCGACCGACCGACCGACCGACCGACCGACCGACCGACCGACCGACCGACCGACCGACCGACCGACCGACCGACCGACCGACCGACCGACCGACCGACCGACCGACCGACCGACCGACCGACCGACCGACCGACCGACCGACCGACCGACCGATGAAAGCGGCATCTTCTCCATAATGTTTTTGCGAAGTTGGTGAATCTCAGAGGGCGAAGGCTGCTGTTATCGGCTCTGAGGCACTTGACCCCTGCCGTTAACACGTCCAGCTTATTTGACAGGCTTCCGACGAGGCGTAGAAGCCCGGAAGGGACAATATCTTCGTCCAGCTCGCTCGCTGGCTCCTCAAACGGCCCCGACGCAGGAACCCCCGACGGAGGAACGCAGGAATTCGCACTCGTATTGCTGGGCGACACGCAGCATCTTCTGGTACAATCGGAGCACTTACACGTGCACTTGCCGCTTTCCATGTAGATGCTGTACTCATCAGGGCCGATGTTTAGGTACTTGCAATGAAAACGTCGGTTGCAGCCAGCCATACAAATAAGATACTGCTGCTTTCCGTAGAAGCGGACAGCACACGAGCCACAAACATCTTTCAGTGGAGCGCTTCCGGACACGTCTTTCGGCGTCGGCGTCATTCTCACACTTTTATCTATCATTCCAGATAGATAAAAGTGTGAGATAAAAACACAATCAGGCGAAAATGTCTATTTCACCAAAAAAGGCATCGTGAGTCTGTTGCAGACGTTTCATTGGGCAAGTGGCCCGCACATCAGGAAAAAACGTGTGTCTGCATTTTGATGTTTTCCCTGACGGTACCCGGAACCTCAGCGACATCAGCAGCTGGGCACCATCAAGAGAACCATGCACAATTCGACGCAGGAAAAGCATGTCTCTTGCAATTCGTCTATCGTGCAGAGGCACTAGACCGAGGCCAGTGAGCAGGAAATGGTAATTGTAGAAACGGCGGCGGCCAATATATCGGTCGTATAAGATGCTTATAAACTTACGCTGAACGTTTTCTGTAAGATTACTATGTAACATTGTTACAAAGATCAAAGCCACAATCGTGAACTCGAGGCGTGATCTAACTAATGCATATTACAGGCACAGAAGACACTCAGAGCGACAAAATGTTTTTGTCAACCTCGAAATTACACCCAGTTGGCGAAGTCATTGACCAATAATGCGAGAAACGTGGAGGCGAAAATCCAATTTCGAGTTTACAAAGACACCAAGATCCCGTACATAGACAACCCGCAGCACTTGCTCTTCAAACATAGTGTAGTCAAAGACTATGCTCCCCTTCTTCCTGGTAAGGGACATTACTACAGTCCTTTTTGGATTCAATTGAAGCCTATTTTTTAAGCACCACTATTTAGCGGAGCGGATGTCATTTTGTATCTGAATACAGTCATTTACATTGTCAACAACACGGAAAAGCTTAAAGTGATCGGCGAACATTCGCACTTTTGAGTTCCTAATGGAAGACGGTAGATCGTTAACAAATATCAAAAACAGGAGTGCTTCAAGGTTAGAACCTTGGGGTACGCCAGATAAAGATACAAATGTCTCCGACACACAATTTAAAAATCTAACATAATTTTGGCGATTTGAAACGTAACTTTCAAACCATGCGCAGTACAAAGTGCATAGTTCGTATTCTTTTAATTTCAACAAGAGTATCTGGTGGTCAACCGCATCGAAGGCCTTGGTCATGTCAAAGTAGACTGTGTCCACCTGGCCACGGTTGCATACTGCAGGACCGCTATGACCGAGGAAAGTAGCTAAGTTCGTCTCCACTGATCTGCCCCTGAGGAATCCGTGTTGCAAAGGTGAATTTTTTTTGTTTAAAATATGAGTACAAGCGTTCATACATCACCATCTCAAAAACCTTTAAGAAACCACAAAGAGACACAGGTCGGAAATTATTAACATTACAAGGATTTCCTGACTTGAAGACTGGTATTACGACTGAAACTTTTCACCGAGAAGGATAAACCCTATACTGTAAGGAAAGATTAAATATATGTTTCAAAATAGGTGTAAATATTTCAGCACATCCTTTGATAATAAAATTAGGATGGTCATCACAGCCAGTTGAAAGTTTCGGTTTGAGCTTCCGTATCGAGCACATCACCTCATCCACGGTTACACTGTGGTATGCTAAGGAGTCAGCAAACCCTCAAATTCAAAATCATTAGGCACACTGTCACGTTCCGAAAAGCAAGAACTAAAGTGATTAAAAAATGCTTGGCTCACTTCTTGTGGCTTGCATAAAATCTTATCGTCAATTTTTAACACAGAAGTGCTGACACTATCCTTACTTTTGGCCCGAGCATAATTCCAAAAGCAACTTGTTCTTTTTAAAATTGTTTTCCAAACAGCTGTGATAACGAGCTTCATCTCGAGACTAAAGCTTCTTAACTATTGCTCTGCAGACTGAAAACCTCTGATACAAATATTCACAATTTGACTTTTTATAGAGTTTGTGGTAATGCTGCTTTTTACACATATAATATTTCAGGACAGATGAAAACCACTTAGGACATTTTGATTTCCTTGGACACTGTTTAGGTATGAATCCTTGTATAGCCCGCTGGACAGTTGATGTTACAAATTTGACAAAAGAATTAATGTCCGTAAGGTGAAAGAGGCAAGACCATTCATAGCCACGAAGACGATTGTATAGGCCGAGGTAATCGCCACGCTTATAGATAAACTTGGGTAGTGACTGCTCACGTAATATTTGAAATGATAAAAAAAAGCATAGTGTAACCTAAGGGTGAAAATATTCGGCTGGGACAAGCGTCTCGCGTGTCTCTTTCACGTCGAAGACGGGTACATTCGATATGATCAAATCTAAAACATTTCCAGCACAGTTTCTTATCGTACTGTGCTGATGCAACCCGTTAATATAGATAAAATTGGTCAGGCTCTGTACTTTCTCTCGTACTACAGCGCAGTCACTCTGGGCAAAGCCGGTTAACCAGTCGACCTTTGGAAGGTTAAAATCGCCGTAAACGTGTAGTTTGTACTTTGAAAAATCAATTCGGTTCTCTAGGTCTGCAAAATGGTTTACAAAAACACAGACGTCGGAATTCGGCGCAAAATGATAATAGTCAATGAGGTAGTTTAAGCCATCCGATGCTGGTATTTCCGCCCAGACACATTCCCTATACATCTCAAGGTCTGTACGTCTAATCGGATAAAAATCAAACTTGCGCGCTATTAGAACACCACCACCGTATTTAACAAGTTCAGTGAAGTTTCTGTCTGTTCTAGATACCGAGTATTGACTTTGAAATTAAGAGCTGCTACTGCAAGATTCATTTAGCCACGTTTCCGTCAGACAAATGATGTCACGGTCACAGCAAAAGGCATTACCAAAAAATTCCTCACTTTTGGTTCTGAGACCTCTCGTATTTTGATAGTACGAGTTAGTTTTCCGCACCATCATTGGGGGTAGCTTGGACTATATTAGAATCTTCAAAGTGCCGTGAAGGCGACAACTTGCCATAAAATGGACGGAAGACGCAACCAACAGGGCCACACCTCAGGCTTTTTCAAGAGCTCGAACAAGTCCTTGCCCAAAGAGACATGGAAAGAGCTGTACGTCGGATACCTGTTTTTCAGTTTGGTGCACACGACAGTCTTGTCCCCAACAAGCCCTGCCAGAAGTCCTTGCACATCCGATGCTTCGGTGCTCGCAGCCAGACGGGAGACAAAGAGACCTGTCACTGCCGATGGTCTCGGGGCGGTCTTCAGCACGGACTGCTTAGCTGTGCCAACTGTGGTTGGAGGCCTCTGCGTCTGCCTTTCCGGGTCGGATCAGCGGTGCACGACCGTACGTTGATGACGACCAGAAGACTGTTGTCGAGCATGGAACTTCGGTAGTGGTACACCAGCACACGATGCACTTGTGCCTGCGATAACAGCTGATGCGAAGCTACCCGTGGATGGAGCTGGGCAGTCGCTGCCGTTGGGCAGTGCTGGGAATTCTACACTCCCACGGACACAATCCCGCAGGTCACGCACCGCGTCACGAAGCGAAATGTTTTCTATTTGAAGCTCCTGCACTTCGCTTGTAAGCTCTTCCAGTCGACTCGCCATTGACTTAATCAACTGGATAATGCTTGCAGAAGAATTACCGTTGACAGCGTCTGCAGGATCCAAAAGAGCCGCAGAATCCTCGGGGGGCGTGATAGCGATGCCGGCCTCGTTGATAAGCTCCGCTGTTGAAGGATCGTGTCGCTTCATACATTGATTGCATGTGTACATGCTGTTCCCGGATTCCATGAAGAAATTGTATTCATCAGCTTTAACGTTTATGCACTTGCAATGAAATCGCATTTTGCAAGACGCACAAGGCAAATATTGCGACCGGCCACGAATCGACTGAAAGCAGCACGCACATGCGTGCGCCTCGGCAGCCATCTTGGCGAAAGTTTTTACAAAGCATTCGAGTTCGGAATCTGTTAGAATGGATTCTAATTGCAGGCCGGCCCGTGCCATCTGCACTTGCAGCATCGTCGTTTCCATCTTCCGGTTTGCTACATGAAAAATATATTTAAATATATATAAAGGATTCGTAATAGCCGTCAATCTCAGGGCTGAAGGCTTCATGCGTGACAGCAAGCTTGAATATTGCCCCTTAGTCCTCCACTGGAAAGAAATGGAGTGTTGCATGGTATTTTGACATCGTTGTCGTTAAATGCCAGAAGAGTAAATGGCAGCTCTCTATTACCGCTGGTTGATGAAGCGTGGAACCGGCGGGTGGGACATACTCATTTTAGCGTCCTGGACATGACATGACGCATGGGTACTTTGAAATTCACATCGACGAGTCATACATCCACAAAGCTGCTTTCAGTTCCCCGGAGGAGTATTTGGAACCCCTGCGACACTTGCTTGTGCTTGCGTATTAAGTGTCGTCTATAAAGAAATTATCTCGAGGGAGCTAGGCTAAAACCACTAGAATGGATATGACAAGCTGCCACGTGCATGGCTATTTGGTACCTGCGAAGGACTGGTGAGAAATGGTGATGAATCAAGTTTACGTGCGTTAGACTTGATCGACAAAACTAGCTTAACCTTGAGACTGTGAAATGCAAATTAAGCCAAACAGAATTTAGCACTTAGGTGTTCTACACGACACTACACTTAGACATCGGTGAACAGTCATATTGCAAGATGGTTTGAACAGTTAAGCCAACATGACTACACTATTAAGCAACTGCCCGGTACACAAATCGTACACGTAGATTATATCAGCAATGCACCAATAGAAGGAGCCGGTACACTCTTGCAGAAACGCTGAAACCTGGGGGACACCCCGAGTTCTTCACTGTGTCAATTCACTACATAGCACCTTCAGCAGACGAAGTGGCAATTATTTAGGCGAAGGATTCAAAACTAAGTCGCAAGGTGGGCCTACTGCAAAAATGGCAGTTCCAACCATTCACAGCTCACCAAAAAAAAGTGAAAGGCAACAAGCAAGGCAGTCTCTTCTTAGCTATGAGTAGCAGGGTAGTGGCACAAAGAAGTACTTATCTGTGCTGGCAAAGAGCATGAAAAATCTTATTGGGAGTAAAATATCATAAAATTCTTGAGACGTATTTTACGGAAAATACTGCCGCATGAATCCGGCACAAGTTCTGATTCCAGAAAAAGATATCGTATGTCAAGCAACATGTATCGCAGTTTTGCTTTTTGCGAGGTGGCAAGAACACATTCACAACAACGTAGCGTCCAGATTCACGTGAAGAAGTCGAGTGCATCAACAGGGTTTTGGAATCTTCAATTTGACAGTGCAATTATAGACAAGTCGTATCGAGATCGCGATGCCCACTGTGCAAGAACCTTTTTAATAGCTCGCCTGTAAACAGGAAGCATGATTTCCAGCTTCATTGCTATTTTTGAAAACGCACATATGTGATCAGTGAATGGACCTCTAAAACGGAATTAGGACGGGCTAACATATTGGTGCCTAAAAGAGTAGGCCGAGAAAGTCATTATTAAAGCACAGAGAAAAGCCAAGACCCTGTCTGTCAAGAACAAGCGCGGTCGGTGATGTGGTAGTAAATTTGCAGTGGGAGACGGCGGAGGTGATATAACTACCAGTTTACGCACACAAACCTACGAAGGCTTACATCACGGTCTTCTCACGGTGTCAGACGTTCTTTATGCGGACACTTACAGGAACACCGACATAAAATGGAAAACGGCGGCGACCGCACAGAATTCGTATTCAACGACGGCTCAGGCGAGTCGGCTAACACTCTTTATAAACGTGGCCGAGGAGGCGAGCTTAAACAACACAAGCTAGGAGACAAGCCCTGCACCGTTCCATCTCAAAGGTCATCACTAGTGAAACCATGAAGCGCCACCTATCTCCCGTTCAGCATCGCTGCCAGCGCGTCTTGCAGCGCCTCACAGCGAACGCAAGGCCAGTATCCGGCTGTGACGCTTTGCGTAGACTTTCCCAAGGTTCAGCATTTTTACCGCTTAAAGTAGGTCGGGGATTTATTAATGATGGCGTCATGCGCAGACCTTGTCTTCTAGATGATTCTGGTTGAAGGCACTGATCCACCCAGCGCAGACGTATCACTTGAACCAAGCCAAGTACTATCGGGGCCAATAAAAGCTGAAACCCAGCTTCTCGTGGCGCGCGGTACTATCAGAGCAGCCTGTCGCATTTGTCTTCTAAATGTGATGCAGGCTGACGCAAACACAAGTATCCGGCGCTCGTTGCGCCTCACTGAACTTTTCTGCACTTCTTACCAGACAGCAAAGCCCACAATAAGTCCAGCCCTACGAGTCAGCGGGATCCAACGAGGTGAAGGGTGTCAGCTACCTTCACTCACCACGGAGCACACGTTGCAACAAGCAACCAGTGCCCTCATATTAAAATTCCAACGATAAATGACTGGCACAAGAAGCGCCGGAAAAGTCAGCACCGCGAGGAGACGCAAATTTTCAAGAGTCTATGCTCATTTTTACGACATCATCTCCCGTGCCGCTGTTGGTTTCGTCGGACGTTTCGTGGGCAGACAGAGTAAGAATGCTTCAATGATCAGTAAATATCGTTCGCCCACCCTGCCTCATAGCCTCAATGGGAACAAGGGACAAGCAAAAATTACAACCGGGACAACAGATTCCCACACCAGAATCTGGGACAACCCCACTGACAAGCCCCCTTACTTAAAAAGTAGTCTTTTCGGCTTTTCGCTAAACAGTAGGGCAAGGTCTCGTCGTGGTCCAATCTAATACTAGAAGAGTCGAGTTTCTAGCAATTAAATTATTCGTCAGAGCTAACTCCATCCGGGAAAAATTGGCACAACTCCGGCACCCACCGATGAGTAGTAACCCCAAGGAAAACGTGAAACCGGACGACTCACACCGCAAAGACACAAGCACTCACAATTGGATTCTTCAATAGAGTTGTAGAGTATCTCGAAAACAAATCAGCAGCTCTAGAACTCCGACTTAAAGATGAGGGGCAAGAAATAACTGACGGTCATTATCCTTCAGCAGACCAACTACGAGGGCGTCAAACTTAGCGGTTACAAATCATATACGGTAGTATCCCTACCGAGGGTGATCCCAAACAAGAAGAGCCGGATGAAAGACGGCGATTATAGGGCAGGTGGTCATTTTGTTCGACCAAAACGTTTCTAACCCGCTGAGGGAATCGGCAGACCTGTGCAACGAAGCACGCGATGTAGTCGAAGTGCAGATTAAATGCGACAGAACGCCTTTTACAGATGGTGCAACGTACATCCGTCCCGCCGACAATACAGAGATGATATGGGCTGGCTCGCGCAAGTCAGACCCTGGCGCCATAAAAAAGCCATCATAACTGGTGAAAAGTTTACAGCTTCACATGACGACTGGGGTACGATCACTCTTACCCTCGAGCAAAGGTACTGAAACGCAAGGCAAAGAAACTAAGTTTTGTACTAATCAATGAACCCGGCATATGAGGATCGGGGTTCACGCGAAGCAAGTAAATATCGAGTCCGACCCCACTTTGACAACTAATAATGTCAAAGCCTATTCCAGAAGAATGCATGACACGATGGGCAGCAAAACCTACCCATCAAGATTGAGCTAACCGACCGAAGACAGACATAGACGAGACGCGCTCCCCATCTGATGGGTTGCCTTTCACGAAACTACCCAAACAGCCGATCTCTCACTTCACTTTGACCGCCATATTGAACCAGCAGCTGGAGTAGCGGCGAAGAAATATCGAGCTAAAAGCAAACTTAAACTGGAATTGAATTTGCATAGACTATGAGCTGGCAGACTCCTGGCTCAACGGCGATAGAGAAAGGCAAAACTCAACATCCGCTTCAAGATTAAACTCAATATCGCCACGGCCAAGTCAAATATTACACAAAGGTGCTCAACCAGCAACTTTGGAGACGGTGCAGCAACTCGTTCACCGGAAAGGCTGGCCACAAGGAAAAGTGGCGGCCATGCAAAGGGATGTCTGCAATAAAATAAACAATTGCTTGCGTTAAAATATTGTCATCAGGCTCGGGATTATTGAAGAGTAACTTGATGAAACGGAATATCAACACTTCCGCCCGCAACCAGTACCGGAAGAGCTGCAACAACAATACACACAAGCGATTGCCCGAACTGGAGCACCCTTCACCAACAAACTCACCATTCAACGTGGGAGAATTAAGGGCGGCACAGCTTTCGGCAAGGAACACCATGCGAATCCCAGACAAGACCATAGTTACGGTCCTCAAGAACTTAGCGGAAGAAGGAAAGACAGAACTGCTAGAATGGTTCATGCAAGTGTGAAAAACGGAACGGCTACCGGAAGCGTGGAATCTCTGCACCCTAACCCTTATTTTTAAATCAGGCAAGCTCACTGACTCGATGCAGAACCTTGAACCTATCCCTCTGACTTCAAATCTATGTAAGAACATGAAGAGAAGGGTTCTACCAGAAACCACATGGCTCCACGAAGTGCACAACCAACCGTACTGCGCCAGAAAGACGAGCTTGAGACCGAGTCTCTCAACGCAAGACTGTTTGGCGCTCACTTGCGAACAAGTAACCTTCCAACAACCCCGTTACAACCTTCTCCTGATCGTAGAAATCTGCATCAAGAAAGCCTTAGGTTTCGTTTTCATGACACGTTCGTACGCGGCGCAGTGAAAAGGGGAATCAGGGGAAAGAATCTTTGAAGTTCATTCTCTCCTTTTTCAATGAAACGAAATCGAGACGGCTGTCGGACAAAATCAAGGATCGAAGACGGACGAAAACATGGAAGTCCAGCGAGAAATGTAAACTCGCCTACATTTTTCATTATGGTGATGGCAGGTCTCACACAATCGCTTGAGCGAATCCAAGAATCGGAATACACAATCTACATTGACGATATTACGATCTGAACGAAGAGCGGAAGCGTCTGAACAAAGCGCCATGCTGCAAGATGCGCTTGACGCCATATAATGTTTTTTTTTTTTTTAACACGCGGTGCTCTAATTATAGCCCGGAGAAACACATTGCAGTGCCATCTTTAACAATAAAAGGTAAAACGAAAACGTGGGAAGAAGGATTCGACTTTTCGTCAATTGCACACAGATTTATCAGCAACAAATCCTCAAGATTCTTGCTACGCCAAAACACGTGAAACAGAAAGGCGGAAAGTTGGTACACGCAAATCAAAATCCAACGGAAAGAGGCGCTCAATCTCATTAAACGCACCACCGGCACAGCTTGGGGAGCCGAATATGAGAGCCTCAAAATCCCACTCAATGCCCCCTTAAATCGAAACTAGAGAAAAACGGATTACCTTAATCTCACCAAAGCACAGAAGAATGTAATAGAAGCACTTAACAGAGAAGCATGATTGTCATCACCGGACTTTCCAAGGATACCCAACTCGAAACACCTTACGAAATAGCAGGCCTTAAAGCCATCGAGGAGATCGTGAAATATAACAAGACAAGCCATATGATAATATTTTAGAAAACCAAACCGAAAATGGAGGTCCCAAAATAAACTATAATTCTAAAGAAAAAAAGGCTACCCGGATATTACGGATTTAAACTCACCATGGAAGGACACCGTTGGGGTTGATACTCCACAAAATGAAAAAGGAGTGGAATAAAAGGAAGGAAGCACGCTCCAGTTAAGAACCTAGACAAGATGTGAGCACTGCTCCAAGACAGCGAGAGCGCAATTGTGTGCACGGTCGCAACCGTAGGCTATGAGGGACAGCCATTGCAAACTACTGTGCCAGCAACCACATAAGCTTTGTGGTGACTCTACGCAACGAGACCAGCCTAAAGAGAGCTGAATTTCAAGCTATTAAGAGATAATCAAAGCTTTCGAAATTGGCAAAAAGCGTGGCCTAGACATATGTACAGACTGCAAAGGAGCGCTGTAAGAATGTAACAAACACAACAGCTGCAGCACGAAAGTAAAATGAATCAAGACGACGGCCAAACAACTTCGAGCCGAAGGCTGTAACATCAAAATCTGATGAATTCCTGAACAAGGAAGTGGCCACGGAACGGCGTCGCGCATAAAGCCGCACGAGAACAGCTACAGGTACCCCTACACGGGGGGGGGGGGGCTTAGCTCTCCCCGTCAAAGGAAAACACGTACGTCAATAGGCTGATCGTGCTCAAATTAATACACAATAACGCAAAGAGAGAGGGAGTCGTCCCTATGAACAACTCAAACATGACGAGGACCCACTTCCCTCGACGTCGTACAATTGATGAGAAAGGGTGTGCCTGAAAAGACTCTGCACCGAAACGGGCATGTCGCCGGCCATAAAAGGTAAGTTTGAGAGAAAATACAACGAACAATAGGACCCACTATCCGGAATGTGCGAGAAATGCTTTGTTTCCACGTGCACAAAAGATATATATATATATATATATATATTTTTTTTTTCTTTTTTTCAGTTGTGAATAAAAACGAATCATTGTTCTGGAGTCGCTCGTGCCGCATGTGAGACCAAGACGCCTGAATGATTGGATCCTTCTCGTCGACAATCCGGAACACCGGACGGGAATAGTGTATTCCCTGATTGGTTGCATTAAGTCGGCAGGGCTCCTACACTGTTTAGAACTCTCATCCACTATTTCCCCTCCCTCCTGTAACCAAAGACTAGCTTTGAGGGCTACCGGCACTTCCCCTTCGGCAAATTAAGTATTGTTCGAACTGAATGGAGGCCATATAAAATATAAACAAAACATGTAACGGTGGTGTCATAAGTGCAACAATACTTAAAAAATTAGGCTAGCTGGTGGTGATTCATGGTATAAAAGCCGAGACTCACGAACATAGAAGGAGACGAACACAACACGTCTTAAACACGGCTGAGGGTCTATTTGTCAGACACTCGTTTAAAAACGCGAGCCCCCCGTGCCCCAACTGACATTCCCAGTCCCGAAGATCAAGCTTTTTCCTGTCGGTCTATCGTCAGCAGCCCTCCTCGTGCACACATATACATGCACACGTGCTAGGCGCCCCAGCGTCCATGAGAAAGTCCACGCGGTTGACTTATCACCCGCCATTGCCACAACCGCTAATCACCCACTTCCGCGCAAAGCTTCCTTTCCCCCCACCGTTGAGTCTTACACATGCACACCCCTCCGATATTCAACTCCCCCCCCCCCCCCCCCCCTTTTTCAGTTCCCGACGTAAACACAAATATCGAACACACATGTGGAAGCCCACCCGGTGAGCCAAAATGCGGCGCAAAGTAGTCTCAAAGGAATGAAGAGGTAGCTTTGTCGATCATTAATTCGGTTTCGGTTTCTAATTCGCAAGGAGATAATTAGGTGTGCCCAAAGGCAGTGAATCCTTCGCGAGTGACGTTGTCTCGGCCAGCTGAGAACTGTTTGGGGGATGGCTTGAAGTTCTGCCTGAATGTGAAGCCCTCAAGTTTGGACGGTGTCGCGGCTGTGCAGTCTGTAGAAAGAAGGATCCCGGACTCGGTCGAGAGATACAGTCACCAGGAACAGTAATTTAGAGTTGTCTCGAAGTTTATAAATAACAGGGCAGACTGTGGAAAAAGGGGTTTGAACGACTGTGAGTTTGGGGGGACTGCTAAACGGATGAGGGACGCAGCATAAGGCACACTGTCGGTAAGGTGTTTTTTGAGGGACCGTAAAGGTAGGTATGCTTTTGAGGATTGTCATCAATGAAGGGTCGGGCGTGGCAAAAGGTACTTTGGAAATCTTTCTTGAAGGGGCTTTCGGTCTGACCGTTGCCAAACGCCCCTTCGCTCAGGACTTCGGAAGAGTTGGTAGAGCTCTTGAAGGTGTTTTTATGCAAAGATTGCAGAGTGGCATGTTTGGATATAAAAAATTTTTACTATTTATTGGACCAGGGTGCGTTGTTGCAACGTGTGAGAGATTGGCCTGGAGTTATGTTTAGTTAAGGTTCAGTCAAGTTATGGTATAGGAATTAGTGGCTTCTTGGCGTTATTGGAGAGGTATTTGTCGGTCACTGCTATCGGTTTTGAAGGAAGGGAATTGGTTTAGAAAAAGGTACGTGCATAGGTTCACAATTGGTGCCCATTCTTTTAAGGGGTTTAGATCTGAAAGTCGAAACGGTGTTGACGTCGATTTCAGGTGGGAGTGATTTAGTGAAGCGCTATGTCGATGACATTTTGGTTTGTAAGACGAAAGGAAACGCGGCACCTCAGCTGGCCTTTGTAACGGGATTTCCGAAGGATGGTTCACTACGGTTTCTGGACGTTAAGATAAGTTTGGCGAACGGTTTGTGCGGGAGGTACGGCAAGGATGAACCCAGGCCATTTTTGCCCTACATGAGTTGTCATGCCAAAACGGTCAAGAGAGGTGTTGCTGCTTGAATGTTGAATAGTGCGCTTGGTAAATATTGTGCGCATAGGGTTGCAGAGGCTGTGCAGACTCAAGTGTCTAGATTGGTAGCGGCAGAATGCAAATGGGAGTTTCTGGGTAGCGTAACCGCGAGGGGTTTGCACCGCTTCGCAGGGTACGGTCAGAATAAAAGAAGTGAACAATGTAGTTCGCATTCCCTTTTACCATGCGGTTTCCCATAATCTGAAAGCTCTTGCCCGAAAATTCAATGTAACTGTGGTTTTCAGACCGGACTTTAAACTCAGCACACTAACCCCATTCACAGGAGGGGTGAGCGGGTGCCCAAAATAAAATGAAAGCCGTTTACAACTCCCTGTAACGCCGAATTAGAGCGCAGCTCTTGAGGAGGAGGAGGGAAGGGTACTGAGGTTCACGTGTTATCGGGGGGAGGGGTGGTCACGTGACCTTGGAGGGGTCACATGACCCCCTCGCCAAGGTCACGTGGGAGTCACGTGACCTGGGGGAGTCACGTGATCTCGGGGGTCACCTGACCTCAAGAGAAATTTTTCCGCTAGATTTAGCGGGGAAATTTTTCCGCTAGATCTAGCGGGGAAATTTTTCCGTTAGATTTAGCGGGGAAATTTTTTCGTTAGATTTAGCGGGGAAATGTTTCTGCTAGATTTAGTGGGGAAATTTTTCCGCTGGATTTAGCTGGGAAATTATTCCGCTAGATTTAGCGGGGAAATTTTACCGCTAGATTTAGCGGGGAAATTATTCCGCTAGATTTAGCGGGCAAACTTTTCCGCTAGATTTAGCTGGGAAATTATTCCGCTAGATTTAGCGGGGAAATTTTACCGCTAGATTTAGCGGGGAAATTTTACCGCTAGATTTAGCGGGGAAATTATTCCGCTAGATTTAGCGGGGAAATTTTTCCGCTAGATTTAGCTGGGAAATTATTCCGCTAGATTTAGCGGGGAAATTTTACTGCTAGATTTAGCGGGGAAATTATTCCGCTAGATTTAGCGGGGAAATTTTTCCGCTAGATTTAGTGGGGACGTTTTTTCCCTAGATTTAGCGGGAGAATTTTTCCGCTAGTTTTAGCGGGAAGATTTTTCCACTAGATTTAGTGGGGAAATTTTTCCGCTAGATATAGCGGGTAAATTATTCCGCTAGATTTAGCGGGGAAATTTTTCCGCTAGATTTAGCGGGGAAATTATTCCGCTAGATTTAGCGGGGAAATTATTCCGCAAGATTTAGTGGGGAAATTTTTCCGCTGGATTTAGCGGGGAAATTTTTCTACTAGACATAGCGGGGAAATGTTTCCGCTACATTTAGCGGGGAGGTTTTTCCGCTAAATTTAGCGGGGAAATTTTTCCGCTAGATTTAGCGGGGAAATTTTTCCGCTAGATTTAGCGGGGAATTTTTCCGCTAGATTTAGCGGGGGAATTTTTCCGCTAGATTTAGCGGGGAAATTTTTCCGCTAGATTTAGTGGGAAAATTTTTCCGCTAAATCCGCGGGGAAATTTACCCATAATGCACCGCGCGGTTACGCCGACGGCCGGAAACGGGCGCCTAAGAGCTGCGCTCTAAAAACACAGACATACAGAAGTCGAGTGCCGGGAGGGGGTGGTTTACGCATACCATTGGCATGTGGTTTTACTTATGTTGGCCAAACAGGAAGTTGTATAAACGACCGCTTATAAGAGCACGAAAGGGCAGTTGGATTGAGGGCTCAAAATTCAGAATCAGCCAGACATGTTGAGGAGTGCAATGGGTGCAAGCCCGAGTGTGCCAGAAGATATTTTCTACTGTGAAAAAGATGCGACTAAAAGCATATTGAGGGAGAACATCAGAATAGGGGGTATTGGGAATAGCAAAAGCAACCCTTCCGTTTCTTAGACCACCTAACCTCGTCCTTTATCAGAAACGAAGTTTCCGTCTTCATGACGGGTGAGTTACAGCCGAGTGGTTAAGAAACATTGGTCTGTTTTGTTTTAGGATTGATTTTGTTTCTTTGTGAAGACATCGGCAGGAGACAGAGATAAAGGGAGAAGGGAGGGGTAGGCCCTTTGGGAAAGTCGAGTGATAGCGGTACAAGCCTTAGGTTCTGAGATTGCTTTGGGGCGCATTTCGGCTCACCGGGTGGGCTTCCACATGTGTCTTCGATGTGTTTGTTTACGTCGGGAACTGAAAATGGGGGGAGGGGGATATTGGAGGGGTATACTTGTGTACGATTCGACGGCGGGGGGCAAGGAACCTTGGCCCGGAAGTGGGGGATTAGCGGTTGTGGCACTGGCGGGAGACGAGTCAACTGCTTGTACTTTCTCGTGGACACTGCGGCGCTTAGCGCGTGTGCATGTGGGTGTGCGCGCGAGGAGGGCGGCTGATGATAGACCGGAGAGGAGGAAGCGGCTTGACCTTGTGCCCCAAACGACTGTGGTTGTTGTTTGGGGCACGGGGGGCTCGCCTTTTTAAGCAAGTGTCTGACAAATAAGCCCTCATCTGTGTTTGAGACGTTGCGTTGTGTTCGTCCCCTTCTGTGTTCCTGAGTCTCAGGTTTTATTACCAACTGTCATACCTGATATGCTAAATCGCCAAAAAATACCTTATTATCCGGTGGAGCTCCTCTGATCCCCACTTCTCGGTAGACAGTCTCCCGAATGCATAGGCTAACCCGTTATCTGGACTCATCTACCACCTAGATGATGGGGTGTAAACGTAACTACCTTTTATGCATACCCTATTGAAAATTCCATCAAGCTACGTAATTTGGGACACTGACTGCCAGTCAGCAGCCTTGGTGGAACGTGGTGGACCATCAGACGTCATCTGATGGTCCATCGGATGACGTCTGACTGCCACTGCCAAGGGAATTTCATCATCAGGGGCAGCATTTATATAAGAGTAAAGCTATACGCACTCATAAATATCGCCAAATGCCTCGATAAAACAAAATGTTCGAGAAAAAAAAAAAAAAAAAAAAAAGCAGGACCACCGCGGATCGAACCCGCGACCGCTTGCGGACAAATCGGAAACGCTAACCGCTATGCTACGCCACCGCTACAGAAACTCGATTTGACTATTCGTTTTATACGAGATGCGTCGGCTGCAAATGCAGTTAAGCCGTCAGCATGTTATGAAAGCACTCGTACATCACTCGCCGTACTTCAGTTCTACTCACCTGCCATGTAGAGTACTTTCGCGTCGTAGAATGATCCTTTTGTTCGCGCGTCATCGGCCCAGTAGACCTGGTACACCTTGTCGTCTTTAACTGCACCGCTAAAGTCCCTTACATCGTCGGAACTCACAACAGGCTGGGTCTTGTCGAGTAGAAATTCTACTAAAACATAAGACATTGTAGAGTCCGGGCAGGATCGACAGGTTGGAGCAAGCGGGCAAACAAAACGAGTCGAGAGCGATCGTTCATGAAAGCTCGGCGAAGCCTCCATGGGCGAAGCGAAGTGCGAAGTGTCGCGTTCGACGCTTCGGCGGGCTTCTGATCAAGGTTGTCGGTCGGTTGCGTGTCACATCTCTAACGTCAGCGGTTTTATGGGCTCACGTCCCGAAATCGTTTTCTCGTGCATAGATTACTTTTCGTATTCATAGATTTGACGAAATAGTGGTATCCGAACGAACTTTACGTCCTTTGACCGTACTTCTGTCTGCACGTCAAAGCTTTCTGACGTACAGTCAGAGACAATCGATGTACAGTCAGAATCACCACCAGGACGTCCTGATGGCATTTCGCGGCGGCCGACTGCCACCAGGAAACCATCAGAAAGCCGACAAGCGGGGTCTGACTGGAGTTTGACTGTCGGTCAGAGTAACTTGTTGTCCAATCAGACATGCTTGACGTACAGTCAGGCACAGTCAGCGGTCCACTAGAAAACATTGACTGCCAAACAGCGTTACATTGATGGATTTTTCCTTCGGGTATAGTAATCAAAGTACTAAAGTATGTATTAAACTTGATCATCAGCTTAATACTCGCTTTCAGCATGGATTCTCTTCCGTTCTAACGGCTGGTTCAGAGAGGCACATCTGCTTACGCTTTCTTTTGTTACGTTATTAATCACCGCAATATTCATGCATCGAACGTCGCGTGTAATGTTGCTCCTTAAACTGGTTGCCGTGCTTTGTACGAAGAACATATATCTCGGTGACTCTGGTCGTAAGTAAATGTAAGGTCTCGTTACGGAACGTAACGAAACGTAACGTAAAATAACGGTGCTGTGTGAACTATTTTTACTCATGTGACTTGCACGAAATAACTGCAAAGCACGCAACCGTGTGCAGGATTCAGGGGGTGCTTGTATACTTTGTTAGTGGCGGGAATTCTTTAACAAATGCATAGCGAATTGCTGAGCAATTGTGTTCCCCATACGACGTGTGGGGTCTACGTTCTCAGCGCTCTTCATGAATTAGTTTAGCGACCGGCTTAACGAGTAGCATGTAGACTTGATTGCAATTCTTGAAATAGAGCTACCGGTCCTAACCCGGGTTTCCAAACGTGTGACAGGGCATCAAGTTGCTACCGACCGGACTCAAAGCGGATGCTCCGGGAGGTTTTCTTGTCAAATAGCACCACAACTCACGGCATTCAAATCAAAAATTATGTTGTGCCTGATTTCGTCCTGGCGCAAACACTTTTTTATTGTGATGCCCTCTTCCCTCCCACTCAATATGGTGGCGATGTTTGAAAGAGGGGGTGGCGTCAACACGTGGCTCAGTCGATGAGCGTCGAGATAATCAGCGTCATCACCAAGTTTTTGTACCCCCCCCCCCCCTCAACGTAGAACAAAAAATGTTCACGTTTAAATCACGAAGGTGAAGTGAACTTTTACACGTGCACGATGTGCATCTCCATAATATTTGCTTCTGAATGTGTTTACACAAGAACGATTAGAAAAAAGGACACGCACGTTGAATAATTAAGGAAACACCGCCTACAAGAAGGAAAAGAAAATAAGGTTTATAGGCAGCCGGCTACGGCCAGGCGGCGCCAGCAGGGTGAGAGCGCACGGTTATACCCTGTCTCGTTGTAACTTGGCAAACGGCGGACGAGAAGCCCCACATTGCGTGCCGAAGGCTTCGAAATGCGCGACGTACACGAGCGGAAAGCACACATATTGGAGCATGACGCAGCGAAAAGCCTGATGCTTCTTCAGAGTTGAGGCGCGCTCCGGTGATAGGCAGTCACGTTCCGATTGGCCCGCCAGGGCCATAGCTTCCGCTCTACTGGCACGTTACGCGATCACGGCTTCCTGGGATACCCAGTATTTCTT
Organism: Ixodes scapularis; assembly: GCF_016920785.2. Classification (NCBI taxonomy): domain Eukaryota; kingdom Metazoa; phylum Arthropoda; class Arachnida; order Ixodida; family Ixodidae; genus Ixodes; species Ixodes scapularis. The sequence goes on from NW_024609839.1 coordinate 36,186,593, forward strand.
GCTTCGGACACTAGGCTCAGCGGCGCTACCAGAGTAATAGCTCACCTTTGAACAATGCAGTTGCCGCTCCCTGGGGTACCCAATATTTCTTGCTTCAGTCGCTAGATGGCGCCAAAGCAAACAGCATTGCAGGTTCCCTATAGGTGTTGCAATGCAGCGAGCTGCGTCGCTAACAACGACGACGCTTAACGAGCAGATGGCACGTGCTGGCGATTATAATAAATTTGATTTGATTACACGGTGGCCCGTCACGTAAGGAATAACCAAACTCGTAACTAAAATGCTCGATGGATTTTATAATCAAGTACCGCCGAGCTGGTGCAAGCTGGGACGCACTTGAGCCGAAAATGGCGGAGCGTCGCCTCCACTGATCTCTATTGTAGTAGGCTGGATCGCGGACCGCGGCCTCGGCCGCTGGGGCCGAGTGTCGCCACCGGCGGCCATTGATTGACACCAGCCATTGCATGGGACCCTATGGGAAGAACGAGAAAAAGTGACGTTTTCCCCTGTTTCTAAACTGTTGTCGACACTGAAACTTTTTGTATACTTTTTTTATAAGCCCGTCAAATAGCTGGTGTACAAACATTAAAACAGAGAACCTTCGCAATTCTTATAAATAAATATTTTGTGTTCGAGAGTGACTCCGCTGTAGTGCAGCTCAATGAGGCGAGAGATACTTAGAGTTACCGCGGAGTCGGTGGCGGTTTCGTTGAGTGAGGTTTAGCAGACGACAAGCTCGAAGGCTTTGCTACGCGGAATTCGCTCACTCCCGGAAAGCCACTGTCGAGATGGAACTTCTTTGTCATTTATCAACTTCTGTGCTTCCCTAAGGACGGTCTTATTGACGGCAAGTTCCTTTGTTTACTCCACTACGAGAGCAAGCTTGCCAATTCAGCCGAAGGTGCTCCGGTACGTTTGATTTTTTTATTCGGCGACCGGACGTTTGACAAATACCGATTCGATCTCCAAACACCCGACATAAGGATTGCAGCGCACCTTAAAATACTCACCTCCCAGCAGAGCGTACATGCTTCAATATGCTTAATGTTGTGCGTTTCTCCCATAGACTTGCGTGTATTGCCTGGTGTCAAGCAATGGCCGCCGGTGGCGACACCGACGGGCTTCCGATCCGCGATCCAGCCAACTAAAATAGAGATCAGTGGTCGCCTCCAATCTAGTTTGTCGCGGCGGCGCAGCGCCGGCCTCTACAGCAGACCAATAGAAGTGAGCTCGCAAATGGCGGCGCGCCACCGGCAGCCAGGGCAGACCAATAGGAGCATGCGCGTCTGGATGTTTGACGCGTCATGAGCCATAAATAGCGACGCGTCGTCGGCATCCAATAGGAGCACCCGCGTCACGATCAAAAGATAGCGGTACTTTGGTAAGCTAGGGTATCCAGCGCTTTACAAATAACAGTATACTACCCCCTCGCCCCCTCCCGCACCAGCCTTCATTAGTTTTAGCATAAATAAAACCACATCAAAAGTTCTTTTGATTACATTCACACGGACTACGCAGTTTAGCCTGTCAAATCCGGTCCGGGGACGCCCCAGCGGAAAATTGAGGATTAATTTCGACCACCTGGCGATCGTTTGACGGCGCTTTTTCCGCAATAGGCCTCCGTCAGGTTGCGGGCACCTCGGCCGCGATTTGAACCCGCCACCTGGGGATCCGCATGGCTTCGCTCTGCCTCGGAGCCGCCAAGGCGTCGAGGAAAACGGGAGGAGGGGGATGGGGGAAAGGGAATTGGTGCGTCACGTGACGCATATTTTTCGGCTAAATTTAGCGGGCAACTGAATTATTTTATATGTGTGACGTGATTTCAGGTCACATAACGTCGATTTGCACCATAAATTTAGCGGGGAAAGGGGATTGTTGTTTAGGTAACTTGGAGTCATATTCTTCGCTATATTTAGAGGGGAAACTGAACTCGTGTTCAGGTCAGGGAGTCGATTTCCGAGCTAAATTTATCGGTGAAACTAAAATGGTGGTACTGTAGAGGTTTAAAAGTTAGTGTGGAAACTGAATAGACAGAGGTCACACAACGTCAGTTTGCACGCTAAATTTAGCGGTACATGCGCAGACGGGCCAGCAGACGGCCAAAAACTTTTGGAATGCAGAATTCCGTTAAAAGCATTTCTATGCTTTAAATATGGTCACTTTCATGTGTACTGTAAGTCTGGCATGCCTTACTAGATGACACCTCACAGCGCATATTTTGTTCTTTGTGCTAAAGAAAGATACATAAATACAACGTGCGAAAGTACCAGCATGATAGTTCTACTGCAGTGAAGAATATAACTAAAATATTGATGTCTTCTTTATTACCCGAATGCTCGGAAAGGAAATTTGAAAGAAGACGACACACGTCGCTTTATAGGTAAGTATCACGTTACAAAATTTATTTTTATTTTAATATTTGCTATAATCGAGAGTTCAATAAATGGTGCGCTACAATACTCATCTGTATTAAAAATTGGTGTGCTGGTACGTAGCTGTGACAGAGTTGTTTTACTTTTTCAATGTTATTTATGTTTACGTTATGCGTGGAATTATTTGAAACCGAACGATTGGATTGTTTCCCGAAGCATATACTGTGCGCCGAGGAGGTAATGAGCTGTAACGCATAGTGGAGCACTCCATTTTCTAGTGAACTAAATGACAGCCTTCCTAACGACGCAAATGGAGACACCTGATCTATTTGGGATTACTGGGACCCAAGAGTAACCGGAATGAATTTCTGAAAGGTTAGTAGCGCGAGCTTCCTCCGCTAGCAGCGCTAAACGGCACCCCTTCTGAGACACATTACCGACCTGCATCGTCTGCTAAAGTTCTAGCGGGATGTTTTGCATTTCTTCCCACAAGCGCTTCAAAATAATTTCTCGTTGTCTTTCTTTGCAATATGATAAAAATCTGTTGCGTTTTTTTAGGACAAGGAGGGAACGGCGGCGGAAATTTCTGTTATGCTTTAAACAGTTTACAACGAAGTTTGCTATAAAGAAATCACAAGTCTACGAATGAGTTTTTCGCTTCAAGACAGATGAATATTTTATTGACGACCAACCTCATTGATGGCCCCGTCAACCTCCTCCACTGATGAAAACATTGAAACAATTCGGCCATTGCTCATTCCGAGTTTGTTTCTCCTGGTGAAACTGTTAATCAAATGCTTAACCTGGGAATCTTGCGACGCTTGCGCAACTCACTGAGGCAGAAACGACCTGGCACGAAGGAAAATGCGGAGTGGTGGTGCCATCACGACAGTGCCCGAGCAGTCGCTGCCCTGTCAGTGCAAGAATTTTTGGGAGAAGAATGACTTGGCGGAACACGCCCCGTGTGACTTTTTTGTCCGCCCGCATGAAAAAAGTCTTGAAAGGAAAACGTTTTGTGGATGTAGAAGGTCGTTCAAATCAGACATTGCAAAAAACGAATGATTTTAAACCGTCTGAGAAAAATAAAATTACAGCATGCCGCTTCAACTTTAGCAGATGACGCCGGTCGGCAGACTGATTCGGAAGCCAGTTACCGACCAACGTTGTTTTTGCCGCCTCTAACGTTGCTGGCAGCGGAACTTTACTACAAACGACCCGCCCTCCGGAAATTCATCCCGGTTGCGAGAGAGAAAACGGAGAGTTCAAATGTATAGTAAATTGAACAAATGGAAAACGTATCTTGTTACCTTTGACAGTAGTTATTTTGAAAGTTGTGTATGGTTAGTTTAGTCTTCTATTTAATCGACCTGCTGAGAAATAGAAAAAAAGAAGATGCCTAAAGATGGCATTCTTGACAAATTTGGAAGTAGTGTTTTAGATAGCTCTTCAGCTTCCGTTCGACGGACGGTAAATTCCAGATTTTCATAATGCCTTTTATATTCTAGTTGCTTTGTACACAAATATGTTTCTTATAATAATTTTGTTAGCCGATACTGTACTTTTATACCGGTAAATTTTCGTTAATTCATTTTTGTAGAGTAGTCTTAGCACTGGTTGTTTTTGCCCAAGTCGCCCCAAAGCGGAACGAGTGTGTTCATTTTTTTTTAGTAAATGAATTGTAAAAAAAAAAAAAAAAGAAATGTGATCTTTCATTATAGTTCTCCTGTGTGACCTACTGTATGACGTCACCGGTCGAGTGACATTTGCGAGGCTACCTCTATTCCATTACGACGTCCCAAAAAATACGAAGTTTTCGTAGACCTCGTTCCCCCCTCCGCTAAGCTCTCCGCAAAGAAGAAGCCGCTACTGCGCCTGCGCGTCGATGACATTGTCTGTAGATTTACGGGCATCGTAGCCGGTTACGGAGAGCGTTGCGTGACGGCGGAAACGATGTACGAGAACTCCCTAATATCTCCCTCCCCGAAGCCCGACCGAGTGCGGTGAGATGTTCATAAGCCTCCAGGCGTATATCTTTAATTTTTATCTAATCTAGAAGATAGACGGAGGAGAACCCCGGGGTGCGTATTCGGAAAAGCTGGTGAAGTAAGGCAATGGCCCAACATTAGCATTTTGACTAGAAGAAGAAGCGAAGTCAGACTGGGAAATAGGGAAAGATTAACCTAGGCTAATTGTCCTGGTTGGCTACTCTGTATTGGGGGGGGGGGGGGATGAAAAGAGGAGAATGTACAGGAGGGGAAGAGGAAACGGCACCTAACATGTAAAAAATACACACATATAAACCCGTGCACCGAAATCTCCTTCAACTTCTAAAGGCAGAAGTTTAGGCGCGTGTCTTTGAGCAAACACAGTAGAGCCTGTGACGCCTCGGCTTCTTTAGAAGGGCAGTCTCAGGTGGCTAGTGCTCTTTTTTTAACAGAAAATGGTCGGTTGTCGGGTTGAGCAAGGGCATTGTTGAGGGATCTTATTTTGATGTCGTATATCGTGCAATCACATAACACGTGAGTGATTGTTCCGTCGCATACGTAATCTGGCCTAGAAAGGACTCATGGAAGCTGTAATGAGAGTTTAGGGTCCAGTGCACACAAAGGAGCGTAATGATAGGATTCGTCATGCCACTGCTTCTTCATTGGTTCGATTTTCTATCTTCAGGACAGATAAATTATTGATCGACGACCAACTTTGCTGATGGCAACCCTCAACCTCCTCCGCTGATGAAAACATTCTGAATATTCGGGCATTTTCATCAGGTTCTAATCAAGTTGGAAAGGCAATGATTTCATTGTCGGTTTCAGATGCAATGCTTGAATTCGCTACTGCCAAATCTTTGGGGCCGATATTCGTCTCAATATCACCCGCGGACAAAAAAAGTAACCGGCTGACAGCAACAACACTACACGTAGAACCAAACATAAATTAAAAAAAAGAAGAAATAGTTTCCAGGACCAGCGGGTACGACATCGCAAACAGGAAAACTTTCTCGTATCCGAATTTAGAGTGCGATAGGTAACTGACCTGCATCAAGTATAAGGGTAAGTGCACATGCTTCCGGCGCCAAGTCCCGCGTGGTGTGAAAGCAGTTGAGGGGGCATCTTTTGCGGTGAGGGCGAACTTCTCGGGTCGCCAGGGGGCGTTTTCATGCGTGTCACATCGCTTGGTTTACGGCTAGAAAGAGGAGTGGGGTCCAAGGCTTAGGTAAGCACCCCTCAGTGATGCACGCCTGAGCCTCTGGTTCACTCTCACATTTGGCTTATCCGATATGCGCAAGGAATCTGAGAGTCGGCTCACGGTTGACACGTAAATCACTGAAGAGTATTTTCCTAAACATTGAACCCTACTCCTTTTCCTCTCCCCGTAAACCAGGCGACTTGGCATCCATGAAAACGTGCAAATCACATTGACGAAATTGTCCCGTTCACTGAGTTCACAAGTTTTTCCGAATACGTCACCCGCTGGAGGGAAGCAAGAGGTAGCGACATCTCTCCTTCTCCCTCTTGACTTTTCTCTTTCATTTTTTTTTTGCGACTTGCGCGCCGCTTAAGGGGAACCAAGGAGAACTGGCAGACGACGGCCGTATCATCTCCATGCATTCAGGGAGCACAATCGTTCGCGTTACATAATTGCAAGGGCAGTTTGCTTATACACATTCATAATGCGTAGTGCCATGCAAGTGTTTAACAACAAAAGAAAAGTAACGAAACGTGCCGGCGGCGCTTTCAGTGTTAAAATGGAGTTAACAGAACTGAGGAGTACCATGCGGTTCTCACGAGCGTTGTGAGCTACCGTCGTCGTAAATCAGTAAAAAAACATACGTTTTTGGATGTTTGATTTGCACGGCTCTGAAGGGTTAGTGTGTTGCGAATGCGTCAGAAAGGCTTCGTGATATTGAGCCCCCCTTAATCTGTACAGCGAGAAATTCTTGATCCTGCGATTTTCCACGAGCCCAACGACTACAAACACGAATCGGGGTCGCTGCTGTGTCCGCGCTAAAAAGAGCTTGCAAAGTTATAGCAATCATGCCCTAGACAAACATGTATAACCTATAGGTAGTTGGGACGCCGTACTCTTATCCATTTGCCAGAAATAAACATATGCTGCACGCTCTTATGTAAAAAAACAGTACATATACCATACACTCCATATCACGACAGATTTTCATGCGATGTATTACATATATCTGTAATAACTGTGTTCACATCAAAATTAGCAAGTTTTGCCTCCCTTATAATTGCTAAGCAAGAACTAAAATATCCAACTCATGTATTGTTAATTACCAGAATCGAAAAATAACGTTTTTGCAGAGAAAATATAACCGTCTCTCAAAAGTTAAATATGTGGCACGTATTTATTTTTAAATTGACACGAACTATCGTAGCCGAGACAGCAGGGAATGTAAGCACTTTTACGTATGTTGAGATACAATTTTTACAATAACAAAGGCAATAAAACAAATGTTGTTGGAAGGCATCAGACTACACAATTTTAATGTGCAATACATAAAAATCTATTATAAAAGGACTCACAGCAGTCAGTTTTAACAACAAATAAAGTGCCCCAAATAAATTATTGAAAGGTGTCATGCTAGATGCCATATATGCATACAGCAATAATATATATATATATATCTTTATGCAAGACTGAAAATATACAAGAGATTTAAATATTGATGTAGCAAGAAACAACCGACAAAAGTTACATGAAAGTGAACCATTCAATGAACATAGAGTAAAATAAAGGAAACACAAAAACAGGTCCAAACGACCAAACTTCCTGGATTCTTAATGGCGGCCAAGGGGGTGCGTGCTAGAAAAGAACACGTGCCATACACCGGCCTACTGCCGAGCTGGGCGGCGTGATCAAAGCTGGTCGCTACTCTTCCAGCATAGAGGGACTCTACTCAGACGTGACTAATGATAGGGTAACCTCCCGTGATCTATTAATGCATTGATTTCTACATTATTGTGCAGGGAGACGTTGCCGATACGACAATGAGTGCTTGTACGATTTGGTTTGTCCGAGTGGATTTTGCCAGCGTAAGTATAACGAAGGTCGCCCATAACCTTAGAAAATTGCAATCGTGAAAACACTGACCACCTTAATTTAGTCCGGGCAGCAACTCCTAATTGACAGGGAACCTTGCTGGGATACTTTTCACATTGGTGTTCCTTAGTAAATGTATGGATTTTGTTGTGTAGACAGAACTATCGGCACCTCATACGTAAAGCCGCACTATGTAGGCATTTGGCTTATACAGATTCGAACTCGAGTCACCGCGAGATCTGTGGTTCAAATGCCGCATGGCAATGAGTCCAAGGAGAAACTTGGCACGCGGCATTCCAACCACATACATTGCGGTGACTCGTGTTTACAGACAATATTTTGTATGATGTACGAGTAGTGTGACCCCGATTTAAGAAATAACCGGAAAAAACTAACTCTTTATTTCTCATTTATAATCTTAAAAAAACACAAACACTACTCAGTTCTGAGACATCTCGAAAGGGCATTCAGTATTGTTAATAAATAAATAAATATTTAATCACCAAGATAAATGCCATACATAAATGAAGCTGCTCGAACGACTGGAGAGACTAAAGGTATCAAAAAGTGACTAGGAGTCGACAGTTACCATGTTGTCATTGTAATTATCAACGCTACAATAGAAATTACTATTACTGAATTTAGTGGTTTGTCTTCGAAGCTTTGCTGCATTATGCTGCTGTTAATGCGAAAGTTCTTAAGCACAATGGTCCAGAGAAAGGTTTTCAATACGCAGTGACTATTTCGATGTCCACCGTCAGAATATATCAAAAGTATTTTGACGTCTGTGACGTCACTTCAGTAATATGTTGAAATAGTGGCTTTATTATTTGGATGTCCCCCGTCAATGCAGCCGTCACATTGGTAGCAACTTTGTGGTTTCGTTATGTTTACTTTTGATGGTGTCGTCACTGTTGCTTTGACGTGTTGACACAGCAATCTGTTGCGTGGCTAAGAGGTTTCGGTCTTAGTTGGCAATGAAAATGTCTTATTCAACGTGTCGGGACTGGCTCGATAGTTGACCCTTTTGGACGTGACACGCCCGGTGGCGATGTTCTGAGCTCTCGCACGTCAATTTGGCACGCGTCTCACTTAAAATTTTGAATCTACAACAAATCGAGCTGAATATCCCTGTATTGTCTGCAAGTAACAAATGTAAGATCGTGCACTACGTACGACTGCGAAATTTGGCATGCTTTTTGTGCCTTCATATCGTGCGAGCGCGTCTTCGCATGGTCGCAGTCTCGCTTTGTGCACGACTGCCGCCATTTTCAACTGGGTTTTGTGAACTCGTTGTTTAGTTTAAATGTTCTGTTTGGTCCGTGTACAGCGAGCGGGTTAACTACGAAAAGATCGGGATGTTAAATAGAAGGTTGCGAATGCAAACATTGCCTCCTTGACGTTTCTTGACCGGTGCAGGCGAATTAAGGTTCGGCGCGGTTGTACGAGATACATGCATTTTTTAATCGACTAGAAATTTTATGACGCGATATTCGGCTCCTTGGTCTATATAAAACACGTGAAACAAATTATGAAATGCAACGGTGCCGCATTCTGTAATCTTGGGCACAACCAAGCGAAGGTGACGTGCGCCCTTTGTTGATGTACTCTATAAGTTATTTATTTATTTTTTTAGCATGACACGTTTATTAAAAGGTTGTAAAAACTGCAGTTTAGTGCACATTAGTTTTTGGAAAATGCGTTTTGAACCGCGACGCCGCCTGCAAGCAAGGTGATATTTGTTTGACAGCCCCATTCGGTCATTTTCCAGTCCAAACTCCGAAGTCCCAAACCGACCAAAGTTGTTTGGGATATCAGAAGGAGAAAGAAATATCTTGAAGGGAGACGTCAATATAATTTTTGAAGCATTGTCACATCTCAAGGGAGAGGCGTCACAGTCGTAAAATAATATCGTAAGTTGTTCTGAACGTGAACGTCGAAATAGTCACTACCGCTTCTATACTGTACCTGTAATAAATAAGAGAGGTGGAGCTGTGTTGAATATTACAATGCAACTTAAGGGCGTCTGATTTCTCTAACTTTTTTTCTATCTGGAATCTAGTACGGTGATAGGTGTTGTTTTTGCATGCCTAATGTAAATGCTATAGATAATACGTAAGAAAACTGAAGCACTTAAAACATAAAAAAACTGAGTTAGGAGCGGCCTACCATAGCTTATCTTCTGAATTAGATAACTGCACGAAAACTGGAGAGCAACTAGAGTAAACAACTTTTAGTTTGAACAACTGGCATCAATTTACATTTTTTTGTAAGGAGAACCATTTAAGAATTCGCCAGCGAATGACAATGGGGAGGAGCCCAACATACGTCCGCCCCTCAGAGCACGTTCACATTGTCCCACTGTATCAGTTTTCAATACTTTTTATGGCCCACGCTACCGATACTCAAACAAGAATTGCGAAAAAAAAAAGACAAAATACGCACAAAGATAGGTGATGACAATGTTGGTCGTGCGGGACGGTGCCCTTCGAAAAGGGCGACATAATAAAACAAGGTGATAAGAGGAGGCCTCCGAAAGCGCAGAAGTTTACTGGAAAGAAGCCCATCGCCACAGGTAATGGACGAACCTGTTCACGGCGTCTTATCTGTCAAAGACATGAGCACTTCATCGTCGCACCTTCCCCGAGCCTAGTGAGAGGCGAGCAACAGTCACTTGACATTTACGATGACGTCATTTCCGCTTGTTTTTCTCCTTCCTTCCCTTTTCTCTTACACTTGGCTGGCAGCACAGGGCCGAGCTACGATAAACATATTTTTTGCGCGAAAACTGACTCTTACAAAAGATAAAAAGCATACACGGGTTATGTTTAAGGCGGCTACATTTACATTTACACGTTCACAACTATTTTTTGTCAAATACAGCTATAGCTTTGGTTTTCCTCTAAGTTCGTCCCTTATATTTTTGTTTCCACAGGTCCTTGAATTGGAATTGACTGCGGCGCCAATGCTACAAGCGTTACAGTGAGGAAGATTGGGATGGCTTCCAAGAAACGCTACGATCCTTTAATCTCAGATTAAATAAACAATTACGCACCTCATCGCTCTACTGCAATCCTGTCCGCTCTCCCTCATTCGGTTTCCGGCAAAATATTAATCTTTTATGGTAGCGGCAACTTCCCTATCACTCCAATTTTTACACGGTACTCTGCCTTGGTGGGTCCGATAAAGCGAACTGCTCAGTTTTCAATAGAGGCTTTGTTTCCTTTCGAATTCTATACGTTCTCTGTATTGGCAGTAGTGCACTATTTTGTAAATTTTAGATTTTTCAATCCCTGCTCCCTACTGAAAAAAAAAATTATACGAATTTATTTGTCATGCGTTTATTGGACACCTCTTTCATACCAGAACTTATTATTTCATATCAGTTTCATATGTTGCATATCAGTTTCAGCTAGGCTAGGTGGCGCTAGGTGCAGCCCAATTCATGTGCTACAGAGAACATTTTATTTGCTCCCGCCACCATGCAGATACATTACGCATACCACTAGAACCATCAGAATATATACACTGACCAATACACATACACGGCACTACGCACTACAAACATGAATACAACAGCACTCCGGATAACTACTTCAGAGCTCTGCGTTTCCCCGTTTTACACTGCTCGTTTTGAAAGTACGCATTATCTCGGTTACCACCTAAGCAATAAATAATATTCCCAACTTGTTGATTTATTTTCAGTAATGTCATACCTCTGAGACTATTTGGAACGGCCCAGGGGATGACTCTCTCAGAAAGCAGTAAACGCTTGTGCCGTAATTATTTGAAGCCGCTCCACTGCAGTTCCCAGCCTCGTATTTGCTTGCCCGCGCGGCACGTCGTATATACTGAAAGAAAAAATATATAAATGTATTTCTGATATGTTTATTAGACACATTGAATATTCTGATCTGAAAGTCATATAAGTAATCACATAAATCGCATACTAACTTGTATGCTGCGTATCACTTGGCATATGTCGCATATCAGTTCTAATATATCGCATATAAGTTTTGGGGTATTTCATATTAGTTTCGTATGTCACATATCGGTTTTTTGATGATTCCTACCAGTTTAATAAGTCGCGTATCAGTTATGTATATTTCATATCAGTTCTTATATAGATTCATATAATTTTTTTTTTCACCAGGGTTATACTTTTTACATCAACTCATCTTCCCACCTGGGCAAATCCATAGCGAAACAACGACTGTCGTGAAGCTGAAAATTGACTTATACATGGTAAACAAAATCCAAATGAAGCGCGAGCGACAAGGCCAAAAGAACGAACTTACAGGACAGAACAAACCGCGACTGGCAACTACTTTTTTTTTTCTTTTTCTTAACTTATAGTGAAGGAAGAACACGCAAGGTACACATTCACGTACATTAAGACTGATTCAGATTGGCTTCTGTCACTGTAAAAAAGGCCCTACGAACATTGTTCATTCGTAAAACTGTTGCTAACTGCTACCTATATGACAAACACTTTACAGTACCATTTTCTGAGTTCTAAAGTTGCTGCCTAGCTACTTTAATCTATTTCAAAGTTAAACACTACCTTACTATTTTGCGAACATAATCTTATCAAGAAACAGAATAATCCTACTCACCATAACCATGGTGGGGCCCAGGTCCCGAAAAAACTATGGTGCCCAAACTATTGGCAATCAAATTATAACCTGATGAAATATGCACCCTTCCTTATTCAATGTGCTTAAGAAAGTAAATCCATCTACCAATTTAACAAAAAAAAAGCTATAAAATTCTTTTTTTTTTTTGTGTACTCTCTGTTTGGTGTACTCACTAATAAAGTGAATTAGAATATTTCAACAGCAACTCGACAATGATCACACATTTTGTCTGTAACCTAAAAAACGCTTATCGTCTGCGTTTTTTTTCCCCTCGTTATTGTTTATTAATTGAGCTGTTAACTCCCTTTGCACTGTGCTTGTGCTAGGTCAATATATGAATGTATAGTATCATTTTTTATTGTTTTAGCATGTATTGCACTCTGATGTGCAAACCTGGGGTGATGGCCTCGTCAGGAGACACATTGGTCCCCTTCTGACACACCCTTGGACATTTGTACTTTCTATTTATGTTGAAACAAACTTTGATCGGTTGATGAAATTCTAGCATATGAAAGACCGTGCACATAATTTTGGCGGGCATTTTAATGGTCCATTCACACGGCGGACAAATTAAAGGGGCGATGCAAAACATTTTCGTTCTTTCCGGAAATGACCGCTTGGAACAGTTTCCTGACGTTAATGACCTGTGAAACGCTCGTTCGTTCTTCACCACTCGCAATCGAAGTCGCAGACAAAATTAAAAAAAAACGAGCAGCGTTCACCCCTCAACTCGCAGCCAGAACATGAGGCCGTGCACGTTATATGGCAGTGATTATATGCCGCCACGTTTTATCATAGCCACGCGCTGGGGTTGACAAGGCACAGGACATGCGCTGAGTTTCATGGTGAATTGCGCTCGCAGATATCGAGCGCTTCAAGAGCGCTCGATTTGGAGCGCGCATATTCCGCTGACAGATCTGGCTCGAGTTGGTCATCTTCCACAGCAAATCTCTAGCAGCGCCTGCTTCACGGAGCGCCTACTCCACCTAACTTGCTCTGCGGGATTTCACAGATATTTTCGGAAGTACTGAGCGCTCTACGTCATTTCCTCCTAAATCGACAGTGCGCATGCGCGGTGAGGTTGGCGGGGTCGGCGGGCCGGTATGGCCCACGGTGGGGTCGTCGAGTTGGATCTGTTCGGGTGCGTCGGTTGTTTACGTGGGATTGTGAGTGCTCGAACACTTCTACCTCGCGTAGATCAAGAATACAAAGCCAGGACTGTGGAGCGTGGTAAATCGTAAGCGCTTACATCTGTGACCGCGAGAGGAACAACGACAGAAAAGCCGGAGGCAGACGGAAGGTTAGGCCTGTTCATTCTGCAGTCAATGATTATTTGCCTTTTTACACTGCATTCCGCCGGCGTTTTCCCGTGGAATAAAGCAAGAAGATATTTGGCAACAACAGTGCAAGCGATGGTTTGTCACCTTTGTGTTTATTAAAGTCGTACCAAAAATCTGAACTGCACCGATGACAATCGCTGTGCGTGCCCCGCCGCTTCGAGGCGGCCGAAAGGTGTGTGACGGTGCCGAACGCGGACGTCTTCGTTATTTGCGACATAGGCGCCGCAGTACGTATAATTTCGTCCGGCCTGTTTCGCGTGTTATGTGTCGCGTTGTCATAGAAGTAGTGGCATCCTGTAATTTATTTTTATTACGTTATTTAAACATAACGCGTTTTCGTTTCCGTATACACATATTTTTTCCTTGTAGCCTGTATGTTTCTCCGTCGCTGGTTCGGTTGCTGCAAAGGCACGTGTACGTGCGCGTTGTTGTTGTTCTGTTAGTTTCTTCCTAGTTAGCTCAACCTCTCGCGGTTCGCGAGCGGGGGTGTACGTGATTCATGTTTTGTGTCTTACTTTTTCCAACCCCAAAGTCACCCGCACTGCGGCCAAAGTCTTGAGCTCCATTTGTGTATTGGTAAACGTTTCTCGCCTGCAAGGTCACCCTTAGCAGGACAGAAGTTGTTGACGTAGGGGCCTCCTGTTTTAGCTATGTCTTACTTTTTCTAACTTCAACATGCCGGCCATGCAGTGGCGAAGGTGCCGTGCCTACGTGATCCTCCCTTAGCGCCCGACGCCGTTAAAAAGAAGCCGACTGGGCCGACTGGGCCCCAGCACCAGTCCGCTCTTCGGGGGGAAAGCCGCCGCCGCGTACTCCCGGGAACCCGAGCCGCCGCACCGCATCTCCGAGACCGACCACCCGCTGCCCCGGAAGGACCGCCGCTTCGAGGGCTGCTGCTCTACGTGTGTCGTGTCTGTGGATGGACTGCCGTCGTGCTCCCCGGTCAACTGTATGTCGCTTCAATTTTGAACTTTCCTTTCGACCGTCGCTAATTGGACTCTTACTTTCGTCTTGATCTTTGTACACGCGTACTTAACGGGATGTGTAACGTATTTCTCTGTGCTTAACTCGACATGTTTGTCGCTCGCAGCATCACTGTCTTGTAAAATGTACGTTCGGTTCCTTTAAATTCCCTTTATATGTTCATTTCGAGCCTATAAACACTGTTCTGTTGTTGTTAACTTATAACACGCCTCCGTCTCATTCTCTGCGTTTGCTTACCGGCTACGCCGGGCATCGAACGACCACCCCCTTATTGTCAGGTCTCGGTGATGAACTTCCGTCGTCGCCGGGCTCGTGACAATTAACTGGCGTCCGCGACAGGACGTTCGATGCGAAGGAAACGTGGTGACTGGAGAGGGAGACGAGTTCTGGAAATGTGCCGCGTTATTTGAGTTTTTGAAAAAAAAAAAAATCCCGTTCATGCCCGGTACGGGCATAAACGGGATTTTTTTTTTTTTTTTGTGAGCGCTTGTTAGGTTTGTTGAAAGTGTTTCGGAGATAGAAGCATGGAAATGAAAAAGTTGCTAGCGATGGGTAGTCAGCTTGGCCTGGCGGGCGCTGAGCTCAGAAAATGGGTAGAGGATAAACAGCGAGAGGATCGAGCGTTTGCACGGCAGACAGCATAGGTTTAGCGCGCAGCCGCGAAGGAGGCTGACGAGCGTCAGATTCAGCTTATGCGCCTGAAAATAGAGTGTCAGCAACTGGAGAAGGAGACCAGAGAACAGGAAGGAAGCCGGGGAAAAGACGCGGAGCCAAGCATGAAACTGAACACAAGCAAGCTTCTCATCCCGTTCGATGACAGGAAGGATGAGCCTTGCGGAAAGCCAGAAATGGCCAGAGAGCCAGTGGTCTACAGCTCTAGCAACATGTCTGAGCGGGGAAGCACTCAGTGTTTACGGGCGGTTGCCGCCGGGTGATGCAGCGGATTACTCTAAGGTAAAGACAGCCCTTTTGAAGCGGTTTCGTTTCACGGCGGACGGCTTTCGGGACAAATTCAATTCAGGCAAACCGGCGGATGGTGAGACAGCAGCTCAGTTCTCGGCGCGTCTCAGCCACTATTTCGATCGCTGGATCGAGCTGTCCGATACGAAACACGAGTTCAAGGACCTCCGAGAGCTCCTGATTAAGGAAAGATTCCTACATGGGTGTCATTCCAACATGGCGCTCTATCTGAAGGAAAGGAAGGCGAAATCGTTGGGAGAGATGCTGGATCTAGCCTACCAGTTTTTAGAAGCGCAGGGAAGCCTTAACCTCGCCAAAGTAAAGAAGGATAACCGAGATGATATCGGGAGGCCCGAAACTGACGAGAAAAGAAGCAGTCAACGAACAGCGCCTCGCTGTTATCTTTGCAACCGCGTTGGGCATCAGGCTTCACACTGCCGGGCCCACACCACTAACACCACTAACAACCACAGCTTTACCTGCTTCAAGTGCGGACGAAAGGGCCACAAGGCGGACGCGTGCCGGTCAGGAACAAACGATAGGCCTCAGGCATCGTGCGTTTACTCCCCCGTCAGGGTGACGAATCGGGAAGGCATTCGCGACGGCTACCTAGAGCTGAAGAATGGGGAAAGAATCCTCGTCGTGAATGCAGTCATGATAACACAGCCAAAGTTTCTAGTCGAAGGACTGCTGGTGGTCGCCGGAACGTATGAGGGCAAATCGATTTCGGTATTGCGAGAAACCGGGTGCAATACGGCGATTATAAGAAGAGACCTCATCCACGACGATCAGCTCACAGGAGAGACCCGGCCCGTTTATGTAGTCGATGGAACAGCCAGGATGCTGCCCGAAGCGCGGGTCGAGATCGACACCCCGTACTATTCAGGGGTCATCACGGTGCTCTGCATGGCGGAGCCGCTCTATGACCTAATCCTTGGAAATATAGAAGGCGCGAGGGCACCCGATGACCCGAAGGCGGCAGTTGAACTCATCAGCAAAGAGCCCGCTGAGGAGGAAGCTGTAGCAGCAGTTGTAACGCGCTCACAAGTGAGGGACCAACCCCGAAAGTTCCAAACCCTCAAAGCCCCCGACGTCGCAGTACAGCCGCTAAACAGGGATTACGCGGATGAGCAGGAAGAGGACGAGTCGCTCAAGCTGTGCTTCTCTCAGATTGGCAAGAAACTGATGTGCAGAAATTCCGAAGGAAAGATTGAATTCCACCGCGAGGGTGTGCTACTCTACCGAAGTTACACCGAAAAAAACCGGACACGTGGTACGTCAGCTGGTCGTCCCGAGGTGCCATCGAGAAGCGGTATTGAAAACTGCACATGACGGAATAATGGCTGGTCATTTGGGCGTGCAAGAGACGAAGGACCGAATTTTGGAGGAATCTTTCTGGCCGGGCATCGCCGCAGACGTGAAGAGATTTGTCGCATCACGTGACATCTGCCAGAGAACAATCCCAAAGGGCAGAGTAACCCGTGTGCCGCTGGGGAGAGCGCCGCTCATTGAAACCCCATTCAAAAAAGTGGCCATAGACATCGTGGGTCCGATCCAGCCTTCCAAGCACGGAAATCGGTATATCCCGACTCTAATGGATTACGCGACCCGATACCCGGAGGCCGTGGCGCTGCCGAGTATTGAGACGGAGAGGGTCGCTGAGGCGCCAGTAGAAATGTTCTCTCGATTTGGCGTCCCGAACGAAGTCCTAAGCGACCGGGGCACCAATTTTACTTCTGACTTGATGAAGGAAGTTGGCCGACATCTCTCCATACGCCAGCTGCATACACCGCCGTACCACCCTATGGCAAATGGGATGGTCGAGAAATTCAATGGCACCCTGAAATGGATGTTAAAGAGAATGTGCGCCGAAAAACCGAGAGACTGGGACCGCTACCTGGCGCCGTTACTCTTCGCATACAGGGAGGTCCCCGAGGCAAGTTTGGGCTTCTCGCCCTTTGAGCTGTTGTATGGGCGGCATGTGAGGGGACCCCTGGCCATTTTGAAGGAACTGTGGACGAACCACCGCCTCGACGAGGAGGAGGAGGCAACCTATCACCACGTTTTTGACCTCCGAATTTGGGTGGAAGAGACATGCAAGCTAGCGCACGAGGAGCTCGCAAAGGCCGGAGCACGCTACGCGAAGATGTACAACCGGAAAACTAAAGAAAGGTTCTTCCAACCAAGAAACAAAGTGCTGATTGTGCTGCCTACCGATAACAACAAGCTACTGCTTCAGTGGAAACGGCCTTTCGAGGTCAAGGAGAAGAAGGGAGAGGCCGACTACATCATCGAGACAGCCGGGGGGGAGGAAGATTTTTCATGCTAACATGCTGAAAAAATACGAAGAGCGAGAGAGCCAACCGGTGGAAAGGGTGTGCCAGGCGATCTGCAGCGTCACAGACTCGGACAGCGATGGAGCCATTCCTGTTCCAGCGTTTCG
Source organism: Ixodes scapularis (assembly GCF_016920785.2). Classification (NCBI taxonomy): domain Eukaryota; kingdom Metazoa; phylum Arthropoda; class Arachnida; order Ixodida; family Ixodidae; genus Ixodes; species Ixodes scapularis. The sequence goes on from NW_024609839.1 coordinate 36,204,387, forward strand.
GCAATCCGAGGACGAGCGAGATGTAAGGCTTTCTGATTGTTTGGGGGTGGATCAGCAGAAACAGCTCCGAGATGTGAATTCAGAACATTCGTGCATTTTCTCCGACGTCCCGGGCAAGACGGACTGGGCCGAGTGCCGGTTAGAGCTCACTACCGACACTCCGGTCCACGTAAAGCAGTATCCGCTTCCATTTGCGACGAGAGGGGGCGTAGAAAGAGGGGTGCAGGAGATGGAGCGACTCGGAAGAATTGAGAAAGCTCAGTCGCCCTACAACGCCCCAGTCCTTTTGGTTAAGAAACCGGACGGCACGAACCGCCTCTGCATTGATTTCCGGCGCCTGAACGACGTGTTGGTTGCCGATTCGGAGCCCATGCCCCGAGCTGACGCGGTCTTCGCTGCGGCTGGAGAGAAGAAATACTTTTTGAAAGTGGACTTCGTCAAAGGCTATTGGAAAATTCCATTGAGCGAAGAGTCCAAGCCCAAGACCGCATTTTCAACCACGTCGGGACTCTTTCAATTCCGCTTCATGCCGTTCGGCATAAAGACAGCACCCCGCCGTATTTTCGAAACTGATGCACCGAGTTGTGGAGGGAATTCCGGGAGTGCAGCACTACTACAATGATATCCTAGTTGCCAGTGCTACGTGGGAGGAGCATCTCACTTCTCTGAGGCAGCTGTTTGCAAGAATCGAGACAGCCGGACTAACAGTGCGACCAGGCAAATGTGAATTTGGAAGGGAAAACATCGAGTTCTTGGGGCATCGCATTGGCGGCGGTGAACTGGCACCACTCGGGAAAACACTCGACAGGATCCAAGCGGCGCCAGCCCCACGAACAAAGCGACAGGTACGAGCATTTCTCGGCTTGGCTGGGTATTACCGCGCCTTCATTCCCGACTACGCCAGAATCAGCGAGCCACTCACCCAGCTCACGAAAAAGGGCGGCAACAACGTGGTTGGGTGGACGTCGGCTTATCAAGAAGCCTTCGGGTAGCTCCAACGCCGCGTCTCAAGCCCTCCAATACTGCGACTCCCAGACTTCTCCAATCAGTTTGTGCTGCGCACGGATGCCTCAGATACCAGCCTTGGCGCGGTACTAATGCAGCGGCATGACGGCACGCTCCACCCAGTGGCATACGCTAGCAGAAAGTTGCACCCCAGGGAAGCAGGATACAGCACAATCGAGAGAGAGTGCTTAGCACTAGTTTGGGGGGTACAAAAGTTCGCCACCTACCTGTACGGCGTGCATTTCTTAGTGCAGACGGACCATTAACCGCTGAGCTACATCCAAAAAGCGAGGCAGCTAAACAGCCGAGTCCTGCGTTGGAGCTTGCTGCTCCAAGAGTATCAGTTTAGCGTCGAGCATATCAAGGGCAAGGAAAACATGGGAGCTGATTATCTCAGCAGGTTGTAGACTGGTCGCGTTTTATTTGCCTGCACTGTTTTGATATCTATATATTTTATTACATGTGTACTTTGATTTGACTTGCGTGCTCGTCTAGGCAAGGGTTATGTGGTGCATTCTTATTAGTACACAGGCCTGCGCGCCGACTTCTGTGGGTCTAGAATATTATGTGATAATATTCCGAAAGGGGGGGGGGGGGGGGCCGTGTCACAGAAGTAGTGGCATCCTGTAATTTATTTTTATTACGTTATGTAAACATAACGCGTTTTCGTTTCCGTACACATATTTTTTCCTTGTAGCCTGTATGTTTTCTCCGTCGCTGGTTCGGTTGCTGCAAAGGCACGTGTACGTGCGCGTTGTTGTTGTTCTGTTAGTTTCTTCCTAGTTAGCTCAACCTCTCGCGGTTCGCGAGCGGGGGTGTACGTGATTCATGTTTTGTGTCTCTTACTTTTTCCAACCCCAAAGTCACCCGCACTGCGGCCAAAGTCTTGAGCTCCATTTGTGTATTGGTAAACGTTTCTCGCCTGCAAGGTCACCCTTAGCAGGACAGAAGTTGTTGACGTAGGGGCCTCCTGTTTTAGCTATGTCTTACTTTTTCTAACTTCAACATGCCGGCCATGCAGTGGCGAAGGTGCCGTGCCTACGTGATCCTCCCTTAGCGCCCGACGCCGTTAAAAAGAAGCCGACTGGGCCGACTGGGCCCCAGCACCAGTCCGCTCTTCGGGGGGAAAGCCGCCGCCGCGTACTCCCGGGAACCCGAGCCGCCGCACCGCATCTCCGAGACCGACCACCCGCTGCCCCGGAAGGACCGCCGCTTCGAGGGCTGCTGCTCTACGTGTGTCGTGTCTGTGGATGGACTGCCGTCGTGCTCCCCGGTCAACTGTATGTCGCTTCAATTTTGAACTTTCCTTTCGACCGTCGCTAATTGGACTCTTACTTTCGTCTTGATCTTTGTACACGCGTACTTAACGGGATGTGTAACGTATTTCTCTGTGCTTAACTCGACATGTTTGTCGCTCGCAGCATCACTGTCTTGTAAAATGTACGTTCGGTTCCTTTAAATTCCCTTTATATGTTCATTTCGAGCCTATAAACACTGTTCTGTTGTTGTTAACTTATAACACGCCTCCGTCTCATTCTCTGCGTTTGCTTACCGGCTACGCCGGGCATCGAACGACCACCCCCTTATTGTCATGTCTCGGTGATGACCTTCCGTCGTCGCCGGGCTCGTGACAGGCTTGTTATTTCTGCAGCTAAGCAACAGTTGTCACTGGTCGTCGGAAAGATTAGTCAGCTGAGGCGTTGGTGGGCTTGTCAAGTTCGAGCAGCAGCCATTTTGAACGGCGGAAGGGGAAGCGGGGGGGAGGGGGTGGGGGGGGAGTGGTGAAGGGGAGGTCGCTCCAAAACTGCAAGTTTATCTTCCCCTCGTCAATTCGGAGCGGGTCCCACGGAGCGGAATTTCGCATCCCTCGCGGATTTCGGAAAGCGCTCCGGATCTACGAGTGGAATTCACCATCAGACAATGTTATGGTTCGGCTATTGTCGTCATTTCAGTCATTGGACACAGGCCACAACCCGAATGCTTCTCTAGCTAGCGATTATCCCGAGACGAAATTGAGTGCCCACACAATGCTCGAGACCAATCTACGGGTCGCATTCAAATATCGGATACTGCGATCCCCCAGTTTCGTCATCAAGTTTCGCGAAGGAGAGATTGAATGAAAACGCTTGCTTTGATCGTTGAAATTAGACTACAACAAAGGAGTTGCTTGGCCGGTGGCGTTGCGTGCGAGTATCCTTGAGTCCCACTAGTGCCAGTAAGCTCGTGTAAAGTGAAACATATTCCATATGGAATATCGTTGCACCACCCCTTTAACGGAGCCCAAATAAGTTCTTTAAAACTTTCAAACTCCTAGTATTTCAGTTTTTTCATTAATTGTATACCTTGAACATGGCACTGCTTGTAAAAATATGGGTTCATTCCGGAATGCTCAAGAACTGCAGGGTTAAAGGAACGAAGTTTAAGGTGTGCATCATTGGCGTGCACCCAAGCCAACAATGACGCATTCGCTCATGCATATACGTACGTCAGTTGGCGTGCAGAAAGAAAGAAAGCGGACAGTGAGGCTAAGCAAAGTCTGGCGATGCTTGCAAAAGATCGACGCTCGTGTGGCAAAAGTGGCACACAAACCACACGATTCCAATCGAGGAGATAAACACTGAAATCTAGCCACACTGCTTCTTTCAATCAGCTGGGCGCGAAAATAGCATACGACGATTGCGCAGTTCTTTTCCCCGCGCCGATTTGCTTCGTGAGAATTTGAGCTAGGCTGAGATTGCACAAGTGCGCTATAAACCAAAAACATACCCACTTGCTGTGTCCCTGGATGCGCGAGTGGGTACGAATCTCGGCGCAGAGCAAGAATACATTTCTTTCGACCACCACAAGGTCCTGAACGCTCCAAGGCCTGGCAAGAGGCGATACCTCGACCAGAGTTACATTTGACTGCCACCAGCAGGGTATGCGACCTTCACTTCGAAAGCAGCGACATAACTAAGAATTATGAACACAAGGTTGAAGGACGAACAGTGCTCATCTCATGGGACAGCTGGCTCCTAAAAAAAGACGCGGGGCCGAGCATATTTTGATCGCCGCCGCTGTCGCTACAGTTTAAGCCAGCGACTAACAAAAAAAACGGAGAAAAGTGTTCACAACACCAAATCCATCTATGTTTTATGTGCGACCCACCTCACCTGATCAAATGTATCAAAAATCACCTATTTCGCCACCAGTATGGCATGGTAAGAGTAGTGGAAGAAATGCGCCTGTTTTAGCCCTTGCTGTAGCCAAACTATTTTGGGCCACATGCCATATCTTATTCAAATTTCGCACCCACAGATGGGCGAACACAAGGTCGACTTCAACCGCTACAGACTTATCTCCTAGGCAGACAGCACTGAGCAGCTACAAGCAGCCCACAACCTAACCAAGGAGCATGTGGCGCCGGACAACCTACGAAAAATGAACTTTAGACTTGCAGTTCAGGTAGGAATTTGAAGAGACAAATCGTGGTAAATTTCAGTGTTGCAGCAAAATTGATTGTTCAGATTTATTCGAGGTGAGTTACATTTATTTGTTCCTGGTTGTCTATCAATAAATTTCAGAGCTGGGAGCAGGAAAAAATATGACACAAAATGCACGAAATAAATGTATCGTGTAGGCAAACTAACGATGCATAGTTGAAAAAAAAAATGAACGCCGTTTAAAATTCTCTGTACGCCGAATTAGAGCGCAGCTCTTGAGGAGGAGGAGGGAAGGATACTTAGGGGAGGGTATACGCCTCCTCCCTCCTCCTCCCCTCCTCATCCTGCCTGCTACTCCTCCCTCCGAGCGGCGTCGGTGTCGCCGTCGGCGTAACCGTAAGGTCACGTGACCCTCGTGACGTCGCGAGACCCTCAAGACCCCCTGCGGGGGGTCACGAGGACGTTTCGACACGGTGCCGAAGCGTCACCAAGCCGAAGCGTCACCGCGGTTACGCCTACGGCGGCGGCGACGCCGCCCAAACCGGAAACGGGCGCCTAGGAGCCGCGCTCTAAAAAACAGGGACACAGGAAGGACAAAAAAGGGAACAGGAATATGTCTAAGCAAACAACATTGTTGCCCTGCTCCTTTTTAGTGTGTCCCGTGTCTGGGTTTCTTTCAGTAACTACACAATATCCACTTTTAGTTTCTACACGCCCACCTGGGGTGGAAACATTTGTGTTATGTGATGAGCCATCAACCTTACTTAAAAATTTACTGTGATATTCAAGTCGTAATAGTATATATATAAACAAAATAAAAAAACTGACAGTGTCCTCTGTATTCAAAGTCCTATAATGCTTGAAGGGCAATCGCTTGAAGGGCAAATGCATTCGTTTAAATTAATAAGAAACAAAAGCGTTGTTTGTGGGACTCAGAAAATACATTAATTTTAATCAATTTCTCGAGTACATCGAGTGGGGAACTGTGTGCATAGGTCACGGTAAATTTAGTGTGCAAACTAAATTGGTGTATGGGTCCCATAACGTCAATTTCCCCGCTAGATTTAGCGGGGAAATTTTTCCACTAGATTTAGCGGGGACATCTCTGCGCTAGACTTAGCGGGCAAATTTTTCCGCTAGATTTAGCGGAGAAATTTTTCCGCTAGATTTCGCGGAAACATTTTTCTGCTAGATGTAGCGGGGACATTTTTCCGCTAGATTTAGCGGGGAAATTTACCTATAATGCACCGCGCGGTTACGCCGACGGCGACGGCGACGGTGACGCCGACGCCGCTCAAGCCGGAAACGGGCGCCTAAAAGCTGCGCTTTAAAAATACAGTAATTTTAATCAATTTCTCCAGTACATTGAGTGGGGAACTGTGTGCATAGGTCACGGTAAATTTAGCGTGCAAACTAAATTGGTGTATGGGTCCCATAACGTCAATTTCCCCGCTATATATAGGGGGGATCTGAAAGTGTTTAAGTCATGTGTCGTTGAGTTCCTCGCGACATTTAGCAGGTAAACAGGTTTGGTGTAGAGGTCATGACGTGAAGTTACGTGACATCAATTTTTTTTAAAAATTTATAGGGGAAACTAAAATGGTGTAAAAGTCTCGTGACGTCCTCACGTGACGTCTACTTTTCCGCTGTTTTTCACAGAAGCTGAATTGGTATATAGGTCACGTGACATCACGTCATGTTACCATGCGGGGCTGACCAAACTGCTCTTCGAGCAAAAGATGGAGCAGAAAAATCTATATTTTGGAGCAGCCAAAGAGCAACGGCACCTACGGAGCAGTAAATATGCATTTTGAGCTCTAAGGATAAATTTTTGTATTCTGGAGCACCTACCTTAGGGGTAAGTGCGACATATATCTAAGAAATCATCTTCTCCAGTTGAAACATGCATTACAATTCAATCAAAGCAGGCTTGTACTGCAGATGCTGGAAAGTACTGAAGCCAAATTACTGTGAAATATTTTAAACTGTAAAAAAATTGTTTCGGAACAAATTTCGATTCAAATTGAAGGGGCAGGATTCGGGAACATTAGTCCTACAAGGTATGTTGCATTATATATCATAGTATGTACGATGTATTGATGTAAGAGTACGATGGTTGGATGCATAGATTCGGAGTTCAGTTAAAAAGCATTTCATGCTTTAAAAACTATCAAGGTTGCTTTGTTTTCTATTGTGTCACTTTTGTTTGTTTCAAACATGTTAAGGATATTGACCCTAGATATTACGCAACTTGCATCTGCCCTGGTATGGGTGAAACATGTCGTCTTCATTTTTAATGAAGCAAACAAGCGAGTGAAATCTGCTTGAGTGCGTTATCTGGCTTTCAGCTCTTCAGTCACAGCACTGCTTGTGGCCTGAGTCTACTAGCGGCTCAGCTACACTGGCCTTGAAAACTGCGGAGGAACTGTGAAGTTCACTTGAAGAATGAATGACGTCTTCAACGCACTAAGTGTGAAGCTGCCTGCCCAAGGTATAAAAGGATATTCAAAGGAAATCAAGGTAAACATAAAAGCGCCACTGGATACTGTATTAAGTGAAATAAATACCAAATGAAATCTAGTATTGTCATGTTTATTTAATACTTTCTTTTCGATACCACTAGCAACAGTATTTACTACAAGAGGAGGATGTTTAACCAAGTCCTAATTCGGAACCCAACGCTTTGAAAACTACTCAGTCTCTTTCTCAGGGGTCGTCGAGGAGCAGTGTTTTCATTTTCTGTTGAGGGGCAATATTTTCATTTTCGTAGGTGGTGGGTTTTTTTGGGAGTTGGTGATACCTCGAACCCCTGGATATAGGTGGATGGTAAAGCACCGAGGGACGTATTCATGTTTTCTGGCATAGTTCCACATTCCAAGAAGAGTTTTTGTCAAATGGCTAGTTACTGCAAGTGTTCTTAAAGTTTATGCGGTGAACCTTGAGGTTGTAGCGTTCACCAGAGGAAACGTACCACTGTAAAAAATATAAAATTAATAAGCGAAAACGAAAATATTGCTCTTCAACGGCCCACAGGCAGACTTAGCATTTTGCAGCACTAAACAACATTTAACAATGCCGTACCCCCCCCCCCCCCCCTATTTAACCACCGCTCCCTTTGGTCAGTAACCATGGGGAGCGGGGGTTGGGGAGGAGGGGGGAGTAGCTAAGTTTTGACTTAAAACTTTCAAAAGTAGCTAGATTCGGAACTAGCCCAGGCAGCACAGAGTTGGCCAGTCCTCGGACAATGGCTGGCAATGGTCCTTGGCCAAGTGGCCAGACAGAGGCCAGAGACTGGCCGGTGACTGACCCTTATCTGGCCATTGGCCAATGGCCACTGGCCTTCAGCCTTCGGGTAAGCATTGGCCAATGAATGGCCACTCTCTCGCCACTGGCCAAAAGACCATCGCCAGACATTGGCCATTGCTTGGCCAAAATTCGTGCTGCTTGGGAGAATTCTCAAAGTAGCAAAATTCGAGCTAGTTTAAAAAAAAGGAAAGACGTTTGCAACACCCTGTAAAGCTAAATTAGAGCGCAGCTCTTGAGGAGGAGGAGGAAAAGGTACTGAGGGTAGGATATACCCCTCCTCCCTCCTCCTCCTCCTTGCAACTCCTCACCCTCCCTCATCCTCCTCCTCCTCCTCGTCCTACTCATCCCGCCTCCTTCTCCTCCCCTCATTCTTCAATCTCCTCCTCCCTCCTCTCTTCCTTCCCTCCTCTTCCCCCTTCTCCTCACCCTTCCCTCCCCCTCGTCCTCCTCCCTGCGGGTTGCATGGAAAATGTCCCATAATGCACCGCGCGGGACCCTCGTGACACGTGACGTCACGAGTGACGTCACAAGGGTCCCGCCCAGTGCATTTTGGGACATTTCCCATAATGCACCGCACGGTTACGCCGACGGCGACACCGCACAGTACCGTCGTGACGTCATATCTGACGTCACAAGGTTACCACGCGGTGCATTATGGGAGGTTTCCCAAGATGCAACGTGCGGGGAGGAGGAGGAGGAGGGGACGAGGAGGGGAGGCGGAGGGAGGAGGAGGAGATGAAAGAGGACGAGGAGGTGAAGGTGGAAGAGGAGGGAGGAGGGGTAGCAGCGAGGATTAGGAGGTGAAGAAGAGGGGGGAGGGGTATATCCTCCCCTCAGTATCCTTCCCTCCTCCTGCTCGAGCTGCGCTCTAATTCGGCGTCACAAAGTGTTGTTAACGTCTCATTTTTAGGGCGCAGCTCTTAGGCGCCCGTTTCCGGCTTGAGCGGCATTGCCGTCGCATTATGGGAAGTGCATTATGGGAAGTGTTGCATAATGCACCGCGCGGGGAGAAGGAGGAGGGGTAGGAGGACGAGAGGGAGGGGAGGAGGTTGTGGGGGAGGAGGACAAGGGGAGGGGAGAGGGAAAGAAAGGAGGAGGAGGAGGAAGTGGAGGTGAAATGAAGAGGGGAGGACAGGAGGGAGACGGAGGAGAGGAGCTTGAAGGATGAGGGGAGGATGGGGAAGGAGGAGGAGGGGAGGCTGGGGAAGAGGAAGAGGAGGAGTAGCAGGGAGGATGAGGAGGTGGGGAGGATGGGTATACCCTCCCCTGAATACCCTTACCTCCTTGTCCTCAAGAGCTGCGCTCTAATTCGGCGTTACAGGGTGTTGTCAACGTCTTTCTTTTTCTTTTTAGAGTGCAGCTCTTAGGAGCCCGTTTCCGGCTTGAGTGGCGTTTAGTCGGCGTAACCGCACGGTGCATTATGGGACGAGTGACGTCACTGATGATGTCATCAGTGACGATGACGTCATCATCACGTGACCTCACAGGGGTCACGTGACCCTCGTGAGGCGACGGCGCCGCCGCTCGTAGGGAGGAGTAGAAGACAAGATGAGGAGGTGAAAAGGAGGGAGGAGGGGAATACCTTCTCCTCAGTACCCTTCCCTCCTCCTCCTCCTCAAGAGCTGCGCTCTAATTCGGCGTTACAGGGTGTTGTAAATGTCTTTTTTTTTTATTTTACCCAACCACACAGATTTCCATTGTATGTTTATGTTCAACATTAATGGTATATTATTGGAGGTAGACAATTATAGCGAAAAACATAAAATTACTGATTTATAAAAATACGTATTTGACAACACTGCAAACCTCACTAGGGCTCAAGCAGGCACAAACTAGATTTATGGTTCACTCATCATTCAACAAAGTTCAGGGATGAAATGTCAGTAGTAGTTCATTTCTTTCAAACAAGGGAGAGGAAAGAAAAAATAGTAGTTCATACGTCACTCTTACAATAATGTTTTCCTATTTGTTTGAGACCCGTGCTCGGTTACCAAGCAGTAGTGTCTCTACATAGACACTGCCGTCATGTGCAGAGAAACTACCACCAGCCCTGTCATTGAGTCGCAGTGACATATGGCCAAATTAAGTCTGCTACCGGTGGAGGATTATATAATAATAGGTTTATTTCCAACAAGAAAGGTACAGTGTTGGTGGGGGCTTTGGAAAAAAGCTGTGTGTACAGCTTGACTAGTCCTAAGCCCCCCTAAAGCAGCAGCTACAAGCAGCGTGGACGGAAAAAAAAAGAAATACACTGAGAACGCTAAACAAAAAAGAGATTGAACAGTTGGCAATGAGATATATGAAACTAAAGAAAATAAGCAGGCACTATAGAATAACGTCACTTGCTCATCGTTCAAGGCACTATAACAAAAAATACAATATTTAAGAGTAGACAAAAAATAGCACTGCCCCACATCGTTCAAGGAAAAACCAGAAAAATAGTCTACGTTAATTAATTGTACAATACACAAAACACAAGCACATTCCCCTTTACAAAAAAAAAAAAAAAAAAAATAAAAAAAAAAATACTCAGAAAATACACACAAAGGCACCGTTCAATCGTGGCCGATTTGCCCAGAGAGTATCATGTCCCGCAAGGTACCCACCGATAACGTGTCAAGTTCTATGTTGTGCATATGAAGGGGTATAAACTTTCACCCCGAAGTCTGGCAGTAAAAGTTTATCGTTTTCTTCACAAAAAACTCCTTTCGGTTGTCACTTTCACTATGGTTATTAAACAACACATTTAATATCGATTTCTTTAAGCACGTAAGACTAATAAAGAAACACGGGGTTACAAGTATCCGCTTCGTTCACTAATGCCCTTCTCAATCCGTAGAATCTTTTTTTGTTACCATTAAGGAATGAAACTTGCTTCGCAAGAGGGCGCCGCTGTAAGTGCGTTGTACAATTCTGCCAGAGTTTAAACCATACGTATTAGCGCTTTATTCTAAGCATGCCAGACACCTTAAGCACTCGCTAGATTACAGCCGGCATTGCCTCCGTTGTTTTGCAGCGGCCGTTGACGAACCTCCTCAAAGGCCAGTGTTGAGGAGGACACAGTATAATCTAAAATGGCAATAACCTGGTCTCCTATGGTAATGATAACGTGGAGTAAACAAAAAAAGAGGAAACAAAAACTGAAGGCCGTTTTGATTATAATCCTATATGAATGCCAGGACGAGTTTTTCCGAGATGTGCTATTATATTTTTTATACCGATATGTGCATAGCTGTTGTACCAAATGCATGTATAGTTCATATTCAGGAGTGCATTTTTGTGCCTCTCCAACGTTTTGTCCCAACCCACACCTACCTGAGCTCTCAGCAAAAAGCCAGCAGTACGTCTAAAAATATAAAGATGCAAAAGCACCTGCATCGAGCCTCTTCGGGAAAAAAATATCCCAAGAAATCGGAGTTAGGAGCTGGCGTCTACAGCTTTTCGACCCGCAAGTTCAGGTATCGCACTTATTTTGGCCAGAAATAAACGTAAACCGCCAATATTTTGAAAACTACGGGCAGCGATTGCCGCGGGGCATGCAGCAGACATCTCTGCCGCCTGCTATTGGTTCTAAGCTTCGTGACGTCATCGGTTGCATCCCAGAGCCAGCTTAGTTTTTTAGGAAGGGTCACCTGACCCCACCGATGACGTCACTTTTGCATGGTGTTTCTCCGCTCTCGCGCTCTAATGCGGGCTGTGCTACGTCGAAAGTTTCATGGGTGATTACCATGCTCCTACTGCTAAGATCGAGCAAAAATAAACTAACATGCGTCATTTTTCAAGTGCCTCTATTAAAACTTCATTCTTTATTTTTTTTTCATACTCAGGAATCCCTTTTGCTTCCCTCTAAATAATCGTGCAATCAAAGTAGCTTTGGTAGGTTATAAATCCTCGATTAAGTTATTGCTATTTTTATTATAATTGTTATTGCAGAACGGTATGTGTGTGTTGATAATATCCAGGTTTCAGATGAATGTAGATCTTGCAGCCAGAGGATAATTATTGGAGACTTGGTTAGTTCGCTTGCAGATGGGAGTCGTGAGCGTTCATTTCTATGTTTCATATTATAAAACCCCTTTGAGCATTAGTTTCTAGTTCTCCAAGTTATTTCTTAAGCATGCTCTGTAAATGCATACGAGTTGCAGTAAAAATGTAGTTTTTTTTTAAATCCTGTATTGATTTTACAACATTTTAATTTCAGGCATCTTCAAAGTACTCCTTAACTGATACAATGCACTTGTCGAGACGTCTCCACCAATTGTTAAAGTATCATTTAAATTCTTTGAATTTGATGCCTTTTGGTTGTGCCGCTTTCTGTGTAACCTCTTCCAAGTCGTCAAACCGTCTATCTTTGAAACAAAATTTGATGTGGGAAAACAAAAAGAAAAGTCAGATGCGGCGAGGTCGGGCTACAGGCAGGGTGGGGCACGGGAATCATGCCGCTTTTGGTCAAAATCTTGAACACCCAACGCGGTGTGGTCAAGGGCTTTGCCCGGTAAATGTACCAGTCACAAAACCACTCGAGCTGTCATTCCGCCCACACCGCACTGAGTGTTCGGAAGCTTTTGACTAAAATCGGCATGGCTCTCGTGCCCCACCCTACCTACTCACCCGACCTCGCCCCGAGTGGCTTTTTTTCTTACAGTGGACAATTCTTCAAAATGAAAATTTTACAAGTACAAGAGGTGGAGACGAAAATCACTGGAGACACAGAAAGGCATAAAAAACGACGAGTTTAGGTTATTTTGAGCAGTGCAAGGAACATCACAAGCATAATTCTTCCGATGAAGGTCACAATAAAAGTGTCTAAAATATTAACGCGTAAGAATAAATACTGATCATTGTAAATGTAGATTCCGTTTTTTTTTTTCTTTGTGCCGCCTTGTATATACAGGAAACAGACGTGGTTCCAGTTCGGTTCTTTATGCTCCGCCTGGTTCTTCTTTAACCGGAAAATTGGTCATGTCTCATGCGTCGCAGTGATTTTCGATCAAGTGCCTGCAAGTTATTTCTCTATAAATCCAAGATCCGTTGTCTTTTCTATGCCATTCCCGGTATCGCAAGACGCTAGACAACATGCGTGTCACGTAAAACGCCTCCAGCCGTTTTACGTTAGGATAATAATCTAACGTTAGGATAATAAATCTAATAAAGCTAACGTTAGGATAATAAATCCGTCGAGCCGGTGAAGTTAAAACAGTTCTAATCCTCTAATGGCGGGCCTACCCGCTGGGGTTGCGGCGGCTTCTCATTTTGCCTCCTTATCCCTTTTCTCCCTCTTATCTCCCAACCGGTGGTGACCTTGTGGCCATTCTGAACCGAATAACATTACTCGGTTTTCTCTCTCCTCAAAGCATTATATCTCTCCATATGCTGAGCTGGTCATGCTGGCGGTGGCCTTCTGGCAGCTCAGAGCCAAAAACATACCGCCTTTTTCCTTTTCTTAAAGCTCAGTCAAGCAGTCGGCTGGGCTGGTCATTTCTGGCACCGAAGAAGGGACAATGGCAGGCACATTCAGCAAATGTAGACTGTTTTGCCCTGATTATACCACAAGACACTCAAGTAAAATTGAATACCAGCGCGATTTCCACAAAGTGTCTGATCTGGACTTCGAATTGCTAATGCAGCTACTTCCAGCTGAACAAGCGGACTATTTTGCAATGTTCAAGCGCGACCTGCACGACTTCGTTAAGGAGCAGAGGAGGCTTTCACCGAGCGACGCCGCAGTTGAGTAGGAGCAAGCAATGATCGAAGACGTGAAGGAAGTCATCAGTGCAGCAAACGTAAGTGTGACATGGTTGAAACTGCCGTCCGCGCTGAAGAAAGATCTTTGAGATGAATACGTAGAAAGAAAGCTAACACAAGCAACAAAGGACTTCTCGAAGAAGATCGGCCGCCGTCTTAGTGAGGTTTATCACACAACAGAAAGCCCTGACCTGCAGAATTCTTGTTCGTCCTGCTCTCAGTAAGCATCCAACATACAGTGCGCTTACGTGAACAGCTCGTCTTTACAAGAAAGTGCCGAATTCTGACGCTGCTACCCTCCGGTTTGACGAAGGAAAACGTTATGTCTCTAATTCCCGAACTCACAACTTATCTTCTGAACAGATCAAGAAAGCTGAAAGCTGAAAATGGTGTGTGAGCGATCGTCGACGCCTATCATTTTCATCCCTTAAACAAAAATGATATGGCCCTCGCACTGAGCTACTGTACGTCCGATGACAAAGACTGTACAAGGGCAAGCCCCAATACAAAAGACTTTGTGACGCTGTACTCAGACGGACAAACGACCCTCGTTGCAAAACGTTTTTCAACAATGTCTGCCCCTGAGATGTACAAAAAAAAATGAAGACATCTCATCCAGAAATCAAGCTTGGGTTGACAAAGTTTTACGCCCTGCGACCAAAATGGGTCATGAAACGTCCCGTGCACGAAAAGCGCGTTTGCATCTTTTGTGCGAACTTCTCCCTTTGTTTGGCGGCATTATCAAACGCAGGCAGAAAAGATTTGAGTCTAGAACACGTCAAGAAACTTTGCCTGCGCGAAAACCCATCGGAGGAGTGTCTTCTGCTAAACTGTAAATTGTGCCCGAAAAAGAATGGTTTAACTCTAGAATCGTTAGGAATCAATGAAGAAGACGAAGTGGAGCTGGTAATATGGGAATCCGGTGAATTAATCAAGAAACGTTTGGAAGGTAATGCATTTCTTAACGAAATAAAAAAATGGGCAACGAAGTACATTCCCCACTGGATCATCCGACAAGCCCAGGGACTTGCAATATGCCTTGAAAAAAGCCAGATCAAGCCGCGTACTGTCGTGTTGCATTTTGACTTCGCAGAAAACTGGAGTATTGTTCTTCCTCGAGCCGTACAAGGTTTTCATTGGAAAAATCAAATGGTTTCTATCTTCACCTGCGCTGCCACGACACAGCAGAGGACTTACAGCTTTGGAGTCATCAGTGACGACATCGTACATGATACAACACACGCATTGTTCGCCCTGAGCGCAATTGAAGAGTGGTTTGAAGAAAATATTCCCGTGTTTCTAGAACTAATCTACGTATCTGACGGAGCAGCAAGCCATTTTAAGAACATGTCCAGCTGCACGAGATGGCGAAAAGAAATCAAGTGACCAAGTGGATTTTTTCTGCTACAGGACATAGCAAAAGTGCATGTGATGGCGTGGGTGCAGTGCTCCAACACCAGACATGCCTACACAACCTCAGATCATCGGAACTGGAAACAATTGGATGTGCGGAGGACTTTTTTCGGGTGGCTGCCGGAAAAGTACCTGGAATCGTACTTCTCAAAAAGTGATATAACTTGCCTGAAAAACTACCGTAAATTAAAAAAAGACTGCAACGTTGTAAGCCCCGTGAAAGGCATTCAGACACGCCATCTGTGGGTCAAGGTTGAGAATGAAGACGCGTCTATTAACTTGGTGATTGAAAAATACGCAAAACCGTAAAAGTGAAGAGTTAGCCAAGTTATCAGACTGATCCCAATGAACGTTTTTGATGTTTTGTATTGTTCGTGTTAGTGTCCATACTTCCATTTCACCTGCACAAGTTCTTATTCGAAAGAAATATTAAGATTAGAAAAAAAACTAGTCGATTGTCAATGGCCTTAGTGCGTGGGGAGAAGCGGCCATGTTAGTTAGCTTTACTTTTCGTTAGGATTTTTATTTGTTGGTCACGTTAGCAGTCTTTACAAAACCTTGTAAGTGTTGTACCTATATATTTGTGAATGCAGCTGTGCCAAGATTCAGAAATATTTTTTGCTAAGAAATTGCGTTTCACATTGTTTTTAAGTATTTAATGTTCAATTGCGCCAATAAATATTCATATCTTCATAAATATTCATATCAATTCTGCTTAAATATATGCAAATTTTTGTCAATAAATACAATAAGTCAGATCTCAACAAATAATAGAGCAAAACAATCGGTAACGATCGAGATTGTCATTGCATAGCAAACCGTATAATATCATGTTTTTAAACGCTTGACGTTACATCAAAAACAAAATACCCACTCTAAATTTTGTCAACGTTTCAAGACTATGTTGAAAAGTTTCCGTAAAAAAAATAAAAAATAAAAAACGTTTTTTGTTTAGAAACTTGACTTTGAATATTGTACTTTCAGCGATTCCTCTTTTCTTCAGAGGTTTGTTTCACTGTATTACACCTGATTTGCAATATCGATTATATTTTTCATAAAAAGGTAATGTTTTAAGCTTTCGTTTGATGTGCAGTTTATGCTGAAACGTTAAACGAAACAAAAGTTATAGTCACTCAAGTTCGACAAATATTTGTCAAAGGGGCTAGGTTTGACCATTTTTATTTTACGAAATATTAAAAAATAGTTTTTTCAGTTGTGATTAAAAAACTGTGCCTAAAGTATAAAACAAGTGAAAAAGGTTTGACAGCTGTGTGGCCTACATATGAGCGTAGCGGGACTCTCAAATGTGCGACCTCTGGCGATCGCCAAAATCTCAGAATCCGCTTTCGGTCAAATCAAATATAATGACTCGAGAACCAAATTTTCTTCAAAACCGCTTCCCATTTCGTTCTAACGAAGAATTAGCCCACAACATTTATTTTTCCTTAATTTTTTGAAGACCCAACCTTTTTTCTTGCATGATTTGAGATGAAACCACCCATATATATTATATATGGGTGGTTTCATCTCAAATCGTGCAGGCAAAAAGGGTCGAATTTTTAATTTCGATGAAAAAAATATATGTTATGGCGCCGTTTCTAAAACCGCAGTCGCCACAAACCGCAGGTTTGTCGGATTTTTTGTTCTCGACTTATGAAGTTTTAAAGAGGCCGCGGCGAAGAGCAGTGTTTTTCACACCCGTCGTGGGTCGGATGTTTCGCTTGATCTCCCGCCATGAATTTTCAGTCCACATTATATTATCTTTTTTCAAGCACTCTGTGGACGTATTTAAAAGGCTCCAATACCATGAAACAATTTTAGGCGTTTTGCTTTTTTTCTGTAAAAATGTCAAAAACGCATCCTCGGTCAATTGTTGACGAACTTTGACAATTAATTACTGCCGATCTACTTGGGTTACAATAATATTTTTTATGTCCACGGAGAGCCCAAAACACGCTCTTTATATTTATTACAAAATGACTCGGCTGTATAAAATATGCTTTGCGGTACGTTTACGTTAATATTATGCAAAAACCAAAAAGTACCATTTTTGAAATTGATTTTCTCAAAAAACCCATTTTTTATTTTTTTATTTTTTGTTAAAATGTAGATATGATAGTTGTCTACACGAAAATCAAGCCTAGAAAGTGTATATTTTGTTTGTATGTTTTATATTTAGGCCTCAATATCGGAAAAAGACGTCTTTGGTTTGCAAGACCTAAGTCAGACATAGCGATCCATGCGTCTATATGAATAGTGAAAGAGTTTTCTTGAATTTTCTTCTGCATTTTGTAATCAATTATAAACGAATTTTGTGGTATTGAATATTTATGTATGTTTTGATAAGAGCGGGAACCACGAGATACATATCTAACCAAATTAGCAGGCTTAATAGACTTTCAATAAGCAAAAGGCACAGACGTTGTATTGTTTCGATTTATAAACCTTTCACAGTGAACTCGCACGACTAGCTATTAGCTGGCATATTACTAAGACAAAGAAGATCACCACATTGTCGATATATTATATACAATTCTTTCCGAAACAAAACACTGGGGTTTGTTCACCGCACATCGCACAGGTCACCAGGGAATGTCCTTTCACTTCCGTAATACACAAAAGTGGTGACACAGAAACGGTCCTAAACACACAGAGAGTGTCATAGAGAGGGGTAGGAAATACAAATAAATAAATAGGAAATAAATTGCTCAACTACGATCTTAACGAAAATTGCGTTAAAAAAAAAATAAAGTATTTAGGTTCGAGCGGTGGCAAGGCGATAGGTCCACGCCTGGTGGAGAGTCAGACGAAGAAGTCGACGGCACGTAAAGGTAAAACAAAAAAAAAATCAATAATTTAATAAAGACGGGAAAACTCAGCCGCACATGGCAAGAACAAAAACCAACTCCTCCGGGCATTCCCTAAACGGGACGCAACCAAATGCGTGCGAACACGCTCTCTACATCACCGCCAGGCCGCTACGCCATGACGAAATAAACCCAACAACTGAACAGTGTTAACAAACAGTTAGTAAGAAAACATTGAAGAAAAAAAAAACGTTCAGAAAAAACCGCACCCGAGAAACAAAGTTCAGCGGGGCGAAGAAACACACACGAGTCGGTCCCACGACACTGAAGTCTGGCAGGATGACGGCGTCCAGATGATGCTCGAATCTGTTCCTCCCTCTATTACGCACATCCAAGACGGCTGTGCGGAACAGTGGCTGTGCGAAACAAAGTGAAGAATAGATTCGAGCAGGCGATGCGCGAGAAGGTAACCGAGACTATGCCTGAAGCTTCATATCGGGAAAGAGCTTTCGAGGTAGTTTCTGCAGTTACTCAAACTTTCTCTTTCCCCTTCCCTTTTTCAAAAGAACACGTCAGCCGGCGCTGACTTTTCATCTCGGGAGAAGCCCCCTCTTCACAAACGGTTATAGTTGACAAGGAGGCTGACTTCGACCCAACTAGTCTCCGGGCAAAATACAAACACAAGTATCTTTACCAACACGCTCATTTTAATGTCAGTCTCCGGGCTTTGCTGTTTCCAAAAGAGATAACCCTTTATCAGGACAGAATGAGCAGGTTGGTGGGGATAATTAAACTTAAACAGCCCCTTCTCGTTTTCTTCCTCAAGTTTAATAGATAACCCTTAGGTGCTATCGGATCTCCCCGGAGAGAGAGAGAGAGCACGGCCGTTTCAAGGTAAGGATAGGGTGCTCGAAGCTGGGGCAAACAGGCGGTATCGTTTCACGCATGCACGGATGGCTGGTTTCAAAATTCCCCACATCCCTAACGAAACCGGCCCATCTTCGTGCGTGCGTCGGTGGGATTGCTGTCCCGCGCCGCCGGTTTTAGCGCGCACGCGGCGTTGTTTTGGCTGGCATAACAGTTGTTGATCGTCGATATTGTAAGGCCGTGGTGTCCTCATCCTTTCAGGCAACGATTCCTTTGCTTTCCCTTGTGCAATACTCTGACTGACTCCCCCTGGGTGGCTGTCACTGTTCGCCGCGTCAACGACACAATCGTACCATTTCACTCCTCGTGACACAGGGTGCGCTGCTCGCTTTACTGTCACGGGCCGTCCTATCTAACACAACGAGCGCGAAAGGTCGTGGTCATCTGCTGGCTCCGAAAGGGCGGGACGTTCATGCAGGCCAATGAGGGCCCCGAATCAATACGATGTCTGCCGACTCCTACACGTTAAAAATTTACGACACCTGCTGGTCTGTTAAGAAGTGTTGCTTTCTCTTTTTGGAACTCCTCCCAATGTAGCTTGCCGCCTATAATAAAATTTAAATAATCAATAAATATAACAGGGTGGAAATACTGTATTTCATTTTTATGTGGGAACGTTGAAAAAAATAAAAAAACTATTTCTGAGCTTGTGAAGACGCGCAATTCGTAAGTCCATTTCGAGCCGTAAAAACACGTTTTTGTACGATATTGATGCTTAAATATAAAACATAGAAACAAAATATACACTTTCTAGACTTGATTTTCGCGTAGAAAACTATCATATCTAGATTTTAACAAAAAATAAAAAAATAAAAAATGGGTTTTTTGCGAAAATCAATTTCAAAAATGGCACTTTTTGGTTTTCACATAACATTAACGTAAACGTACCGCAAAGAATATCTTCTACAACCACGTCATTTTATAATACATATAAAGAACGTGTTTTGGGCTCTCCGTGGACATAAAAAGTATTGATGTAACCCAAGTAGATTGCCAGTAATTAATCGTCAAAGTTCGTCAAAAATTGACCGAGGGGGCGTTTTTGACATTTTTACAGAAAAAAATGCGAACGCCTAAAATTATTTTATGGTATTGGAGCCTTTTAAATGCGTCCACAGAGTGCTTTAAAAAAGATGATACAATGTGGACTGAAAATCCACGGCGGGAGATCAAGCGAAACATCCAACCCACGACGGGTGTGAAAAACACTGCTTTTCGCCGCGGCCTCTTTAAAAATTCCTAAGTCGCGAACAAAAAATCCGACGAACTTGCGGTCTGCGGCGACTGCGTTTTTAGAAACGGCGCCATAACATATATTTTTTTCATCGAAATTAAATATTCGACCCTTTTTGCCTGCACGATTTGAGATGAAACCACCCATATATATATATATATATATATATATATATATATATATATATATATATATGGGTGATTTCATCTCAAATCGGGCAGGCTAAAAGTGTCTAATTTTTAATTTTCACGAAAAAAATATATGTCTTGGGGGTATTTCTCAGATGAAGGAGGGCGCAAACCGCATGTTCTCCCGATTTTTTGTTCTCGAGTTACGAGCCGTAGAAGCCGCAGTGGCAGAAACTAGTGTTTTTGCCTGCCGTCGCAGGTCGCGTGTTTGACACCCTCTACTGACGCTATTGTTTTCTCTACACCCTTTTAAACTTTCCCCCTAATTTAATAGGTATTATAAAGATACCTTGATGTATTCAAATATTTTTAGAAATTTGACTGTTTTCTAAAACACATGTCAAACTCGTCACTCCGGTCGCTTTTCGGTCAAATTTGACAGGTCATTACTTTGTCTGTACTTAAGGTAAATTTTCTTTCTTTGGCTCTACAGAAAGCCCAAAGCAATCCCATTATAGATATAATAATATCATTATTATCTGTCGACTAGCCGCTCCGCTACCTTCACGTAAACGTTGTAAGAAATAACAAATGTTGAAAGTTTAAGGTCGATTTTCTCAAAACCCCCATTTTTGTAAATTTTATTTTTTTAAATTCTTTTAGACATACTGGTCAACTACAAGAAAAAACAGTCTAGAAATGTAATATTTTGGTTGTATGTCCTCTGTTTGAGCCGCAATCCCGTGAAATGTGTGAACATTTGTTATTTTTCACAACGTTTACGTGAAGGTAGCGGAGCAGCTACTTGGCAGATAATAATAATATTATTATATCTATAATGGGCTTGCTTTGGGCTTTCTGTAGAGCCAAATAAAGAAACATACCTTAAGTACAGACAAAGTAATGACCTGTCGAATTTGGCCAAAAAGCGACCGGAGTGACGAGTTTGACATGTTTTTTAGAAAACAATCAAATTCCTAAAACTATTTGAATACATCAAGGTATCTTTATAATACCTATTAAATGAGGGGGGAAAGTTAAAAGGGTGTAGAGAAAACAATAGCGCCAGCGGAGGGTGTCAAACACGCGACCTGCGACGGCAGGCAAAAACACTAGTTTCTGCCACTGCGGCTTCTACGCTTCGTAACTCGAGAACAAAAAATTTGGGGAACTTGCGGTTTGCACTCTCATTCATTTGAGAAAGGCCCCTAAAACATATATTTTTTTCCTGAAAATTAAAAGCTGGACCCTTTCAGCCTGCCCGATATGGGAAATTTCATCTCAAATCGGGCAGAATAAAAAAGTATGAATTTTAATTTTCACGAAAAAAATATATGTTTTTGGGGCATTTATCAAATAAATGAGGGCGCAAACCGCATGTTCTCCAGATTTTTTGTTCTTCAGTTACGAAGCGTAGAAGCCGCAGTGGCAGAAACTAGAGTTTGTGCCTGCCGTCGGAGGTCACGTGTTTGACACTCTCTGCTGGCGCCATTGTTTTCTCTACACCTTTTTAACTTTCCCCCCTTATTTAATAGGTATTATAAAGATACCTTGATGTATTCAAATAGTTTTAGGAATTTGATGGTTTTCTAAAAAACATGTCAAACTCGTCACTCCGGTCGCTTTTCGGTCAAATGTGACAGGTCATTACTTTGTCTGTACTTAAGGTAAATTTTCTTTATTTGGCTCTACAGAAAGCCCAAAGCAAGCCCATCATAGATATAATAATATTATTATTATCTGCCGAGTAGCCGCTCCGCTACCTTCACGTAAACGTTGTGAAAAATAACAAATGTTCACACATTTCACGCGATTGCGGCTCAAACAGAGGACATACAACCAAAATATTACATTTCTAGATTGTT
Source organism: Ixodes scapularis (assembly GCF_016920785.2). NCBI lineage: Eukaryota > Metazoa > Arthropoda > Arachnida > Ixodida > Ixodidae > Ixodes > Ixodes scapularis. The sequence goes on from NW_024609839.1 coordinate 36,226,239, forward strand.
CTTTCTTGTAGTCGACTAGGATGTCTAAAAGAATTTAAAAAATAAAAATTTACAAAAATGGAGTTTTTGAGAAAATCGACCTACACTTTCAACATTTGTTATTTCTCACAACGTTTACGTGAAGGTGGCGGAGCGGCTAGTCGGCAGATTATAATGAAATTATTATCTCTATAATGGGCTTGCTTTGGGCTTTCTGTAGAGCCAAAGAAAGAAAATTTACCCTAAGTACAGACAACATAATGACCTGTCAAATTTGACCGAAAAGCGACCGGAGTGACGAGTTTGACATGTGTTTTAGAAAACAATCAAATTTCTAAAAATATTTGAATACATCAAGGTATCTTTATAATACCTATTAAATTAGAGGGAAAATTTAAAAGGGTGTAGAGAAAACAATAGCGTCAGCAGAGGGTGTCAAACACGCGACCTGCGACGGCAGGCAAAAACACTAGTTTCTGCCATTGCGGCTTCTACGGCTCGTAACTCGAGAACGAAAAATCGGGAGAACATGCGGTTTGCGCCCTCCTTCATCTGAGAAATACCCTAAAAACATATATTTTTTTCGTGAAAATTAAAAATTAGACACTTTTAGCCTGCCCGATTTGAGATGAAATTACCCATATATATATATATAATCTTGGTGCGTAGCGGCGCTGATGACTTGTTGCGACCAGGGCGGGAAAAATAACGATTAAAACAGAAAAATGAGATTCATGTGATTGAAATCCGATTTTTTATGATTTAAATTGCTGGTAAGCTGCTTTAACATTTCCTGCTCCTAATCTGTTTCAAACTGAAGACTTTTTGCTTCGAAGTTGCACCGAAATGCACAAACTGCTGCTCCAAAATATGAATTTTGTGCTCCTAAGCTGCTCCGAAATCCAGATTTGTCTTCTCCAAAAATTGCTCCAAAGCCTGTTTCACCTGTCTCACCCCTGGTCATACGCTACACTCATTTTGGTATCATTTCATATATTTATTTATTTATTTCGGGTTACCCCGCATTGCCCGAAGGCATTATTGCAGGGGAGAGGGGGGGGGTAAATAGTTGTGAAGGTAGAAATACACTCGTGCATATGTAACAAAAAAACAAGAAAAACGCAAACACGCAGGAAAACTCACTCAAACAAAAGCAAGCCCAGAATATGATAAAAGAAACATCGGTTACTCGCATTCCAGGTACGAGCCAGATAAAAACATCAGCTGAGTAAAATATGCGACAACACCAAAAATAAATAACTGTCGCTTGCCGCGTGACACAGGAGTAAAAAAAAACACACACACAGATGTAGTCTTATCAGCTACGTTCAAAGAGTAATAAAATAATCAAAGTAGGAACAACTAAACATACAGCAGAATCACGCCCAGTAATCACTCGAAATTCGCATCGCAAGGATAGAAACATTTTCTTAGTAATGTTAGTCTGGCCAGTGTCACGTGACAGTCTGTCAACGAAAAGTGAATTTGACGAGATAGAAACGGTGTCATTTGGCAGGGCGTTCCACTCTTTAATAGTCTTCGGAAAAAATGAATATTTCAGAACGTTGGTTCGGGCTGTCGATTCCCTAATTTTTTCTGAGTGGTCTAATCTCCTAGATACGAAGTTGGGGGGTTGAATAAACTTTGCTTTATTAATCCCGGTTTGATCATGGTAAATTGCGTGAAGAAACTTCAAGCGAAGACGTCTTCTTCTGGAGGAAAGCGGCTGCCACTCTAATTGCCTTTTAAGAGCGGTAGCACTTTCTCTATAATTTTAGTTTTTTGATTACTTATTTTTTAACAATTCCTTTTCTAGTATCTCCAAGGAATTCAAAGCCTGGTGAAAGTGAATTAATGTCTGCAAACCCATTTCTATGTTATTTTCTATAGGCACCCATTTTCTTCCATATTTTCCTTTTCATACTAACCACATTTTTCTAGAAAGGTTGCTGAATACAAGTATCCATGTTTTCTTTATTTTTTTAAATTTTGTTTACGCAAGATATGTTCAGGTTTAAATACATTAATTTCAAGCGTAACAAGACGCTTAAAAGACTCGGACGCCTGGAACGTACCGTACGTTCAGCGACGCGTCATACAAACCTCCCGGGATCCAGAACGTCTTCGGATCTCGGAGGCCATGGCCACACGTACAACCGCAGTACTGCGGCAGTACTGCGGTTCAAAGCCGTATGTGGGGAGAGTTTGCTCAGTCTATCGATCTCGCCGCCGTAACGCTCTCCTCCCAAGTGAGCCAATCAGCACGCGGCGTAGAGCGAGAGGCATGAGCGCATGCGCGTGAACTCCCGGCTGCTCCCACCTGAGTGGGGAGGGCCGCCATCTTCGATCATTCTCCCAGCGGAATGCGTGGGATTGGCATCTAAATCTCGATTATTGCCTTTGATATCGCTGGCTCTGGCAAGAAAATGACATTCTGCTATTCCTCGGTGCGTTAAAAAGCCAATAAATGAAGATTTTTCGGCGTATGGCCGCAAACCTTTATTCAGGCGAAAAAGAAGACGGCCCGTAGCTGACGACGTGTAGCCTCAGCAGTGCTCGTCTCCGACCAGTCTCCGACAGCGTTGCTAAAAAATGGCGGTCGTCTCCTCTCTGCTTCCTTCTTTCTCTCTCGCTCCTTCGGCGCTCTCCTCCCTTTCATTTACTTTTCTCCTCTCCGGCGCCTTCGTCGCCACACCCACTGGCCAAACTCTCCCAATATACACCAACTCATGTTTACAAACAAACCGGAGCGCCCCTAGCGGACGTCACCGGCGCCGCGCATGCGCCGTGGATGGTGGGCAAGAAGCCCGCCGTCGCCCATAAACAAACCATTGAATTGCGTTGTTGTCGGCGTCGGTGGGAGTCCCCGTGCTCTTTTTCGCGTTGGAATTGTGTATTCTACGTCCTCCTAACAATGTCTGACTACTTGAGCGGCTTCAGCAAAACAATCGAGGCAAACTTTTGCGTGAATAATGTGACTTGCGGCGATTCATTTCATGGGACGCCGCAGAATGGGCGCTAAAGCCTGACTCCCACGTCGAGATTCTGCTCGCTATTTTCAGTCGCGACGTCGCTCGGACTGCAAAAGTGTGGACCGTAGCTGAGATGGTGGACATCGATACTGAAAACCTCAAGTAGAATCGGGCATTACAGATCGGTGATGGCCACTGGTAACAATGATCAACAACTTCTTTTATCTGTTTACACTTAGCCTACTTACCCCAGGCAACCTTCAAAAGTGTTTTGAGGCCTGCACTTAGTTCTTATCGCAATTACCGGGTCAATGTTTGGTTTACGAGCCGCTGTCGTTTGAACGAACTGACGACAAAAAGCAGCCAAGTTTGAAAGAGCAGACGACAGTTGGAACGCACGCGCAATGGAGTACGGGCAAGAAGCACCGCGTCCCGCGTCAACAAACCATTCGAATGTCACGTTGTCGGCGTCTCTGTAAGTCTGCATACTCTTTTTCGCGTTGGAGTTGTCGATTCTACGTCCTCATCGCAGTCTTACCACTTTAATCGCCTGAGCGAAATCATCAAGGCTCGTTACGCTGCTAAACTTTGCATAAATAATTTGACGTGCGGCGATGTATTTGCATGACCGCCGCAGAATGGACGTACAAAACCATGATGAGACTCTTCTAGCTATTTTCGGTCGCGACGACCCTCGTGCTGCAAAAGTGTAGAAGGTAGCGGCGATGATCGACGTCGATACTGAAAATCGGAAGCGGGAACAGACAAAGCGTAACAAGTAGGTGATGGCCACCGGTACCAATGATCAACATCTTGTATCTACTGCTTACACCGAGCCTACTTAAGTCTTTTGAGGCCTGCAATTACTTCTTATTGGAATCACCGGGTCAAAGTTTGGTCTACGGGCCGCTTTTGTTTGAACGAGCAGACGACAAAAAGCAGACAACTTTGAAAGAGCAGACGAAAGTTCGAACGATCAGGCGGCCGTGTGAATTTGAAGACGCACCGATTCCGTGGGTGGTCCGGACAACTTGGGGGTTTTCTCTCGGTCATGTTGGAACAAAGCAAATACATCTGGCGACTACAAATTGTGGCCCGCACACGCAATCGTAGTTCGACAGCGTCTGGTTTACCCTTTTCACGGCTGCTATCGACGTTCTCGGAGGAACGGAGGGTGCAAAAACACATGAAAACTGATCTTCAAACCTTCCCAGACTCTCTTTGTAAAGCCCCCATCGCAGCATTTTGACGAGAAGGCAGGTTTTTCGTCTCATTTCTTCCAAAGGAACACAGGAATGCATGTCTGGCACGGCGACTTCTGCCCACCGCCCCAGACCGGAAGTGCGCCCGGCGCGCCACCACCGCGGCGTGACATAGGAGAGTTGAGTTGGTGTATACGGCTCTGATCTGGTTGTACGTGTGGCGCCATCTCTCGATAGGCGCGGCGCTTAGACGGCATCGTCTGCTCGATCGGAGTCGCCTCGTTCATGGGCCGCGTTTTCAATACGTGCTGTGAGGAGGTGCCTAAACATTTGATCATGTGCAAGCGTCTCCGCGTTTGCGCCTGTTTTGCTCCTCCCATCGCGACAACGCAGCGCACGTGCACTTGCGAGCGATCACCGCAGGACGCGTCCGCCATTAAATTGAAACCGATCCCCCTGGTTTGAGTTCGACCATCTTTACAATCTAGGCCGTCTATCGCAGCAAACTCTGCCGTCTTCGCTCGAGTCCGCAGTTCCCCCTGGCAAGTTCGTCGGACTCATCTTGGTCATCTTGTTTAAAGGAAGGAAGCTACGCCTTGAGGTTTCCCAGAGTAAAATCAACCATTAATATATACTTATGACGCAAATTTGAGATTGCCACGGCATGCACCCAGTCTTTCGGTGGATTTAGAGCCAAGATTTAGCACCGCGTACTTGCCGGAACACTGAATCGCTCCGCGTACAGACCAAGAAAGGTAGTGGCCATGTCGAGCTGTGTGGCACGTGGGCTTGTAAATAAAATTATGTTGGCGCAGGGAGCGCGAGGACTGCGCCTCCTAGGAGAAGGGCGTGTTTTATGGCGTCCACCCTGTCTTGTGCTCCTTGCGGGTGAGCAGTCACGCCGATCTCCACAGATGTGAGCGCGACGTGCGCCTCGGTAGCGGATCGGTTGGTCATTGCGGATGGACACTGGCGGGCAGCGAAGAGAGAGGAGCTTCTGGCGCATTCTTAACTTGTATCAGACTATTGAATAATCAAAGCCTTCGAAAATGGTACTCCTCTTTTTTGATGAAAAGTCGTCACGGTCGGTCGGGTTCAGATCCCCAAGACTTATGTGAAAGGACTTTGAGGATGTTGGCAGATTTAGGCATTTAAATTTCAACTGTTTAAGATGAAAGAAAAAATTTAACTCCTCAAAGATGACGCCTAGAACCTTATGTTCGTAACAGGTACATATGAGGGTTCTAGTGATCTGCAAAGACAGATCAGGCGTAATTCCCCAACGAAAAAATAAAGGTAGGCACAGTTTTTTTCACTTAAAAACTGGAAGCCATTCTCGTCGCCCCACTCAATCATTCTATTGACTACGCGCTGTAGCTGGTGCTTGAAGTGGAACAAACTGCAAGAGGCCGAAATCTTGACGTCATCAACGTACAAGGAATATAAGACTGTGCGCGGTATTACCTTCGAAAGAGAGTCAATCTTAACGGCAAATAAGGTTACGCTCAAGGTGCCAGCTTCAGTCACACCATTTTCCTGAGTAAAAGGGTCAAAATATGCAACACCAAATGACATTGAAAGTTAGATCAGACAAAAAGCTTTTTACGCAGCTGTGTATGAGACTTCGTAACCCATATAAAAACAGGTCCCTTATGATTCCGTACCGCCAGGCCGTGTTGTACGCCTTCGCAAAGTTAAAGAAGACCGATACGCAGTGCTGTCTATTCACAAAACCATTACGTATAACTGTTTCCAGGCGCACAAGGTGGTCGACTGCCGACTGCCCTTCCCGAAAACCACACCGGTTCTGATCAAGAGACTCCGCATTTCAAGGAAATAGACAAGTCGCCTATTGATCATCTGCGCAAATATTTTTGAACGCTACTCGTAAGCACAACTGGGCGATAGCTGGATGGAGTGGAGGGGTCTTTACCGGGTTTCAATAGCGGTACAACATGGACCTGCTTTCAGGCTAAGGGAAAATATGCCTGCGCCCACAGCTGGCGGTAAAAACGAAGCAAAGTTTTGAAAGATTCCGTTCTCGACTCGGTTGCAAGTGTGTGAACAGGACTTATAGAACAACTACGGTCAATATCTTGGAATTTGGGATTATGACACTTTTCAGTTGAAGCAGCGCCTCCGAACTACAAAGCTTTTTTTCTCTTTTTTTTTTCGTGTTGTCTGTTCGGGCGTTTACAGCAAAGCCTAAACTATCTGGAAGAAAGAGCTGGCAACACTTTTCATCAGTCGTAAGGCCACGAGGTGACGTCAAGAGAGTGCTGCGGTACACGGTAGAACCAATGAACCGCACCTCCACCGGTGCCTGACGTCATGAGCGTAGTGCGCCAGTGTTCCTTGACTAAAACCTAACCCCTTGCCGACCGCTAAAGAGCGCCTGGTCGCATCCTTAAACTCTGTCTTAGTGGAGTACGCGGCTTCACTCTGATGTAATATTTCGGATGTGATCATATTTTGTGCCTCTAATGCGACACCAGTCATTCATTCTGGTATCATTTTCGACCGGAGTTGCCCCTTAAGGTTAGGCGTTCTCGTTTATGTGCTGAGAGTTACTGTTGTTGTTTTTTTCGACAATATGCGGCACCTATTGTTCTTGCGAAAAATACGTATCGCTCAGTAAAATGCAAAACCGTTAATCTCGTATTGGTCTATGCCAAATGGCCCCTTTGCGAGAATTAACAAGGTTTGGTATAATTAGTTTTCTAATTTCTTTCGGGTAGCCAACTTTTTAACCAGTAAATTTATAGGTATAGTTTCAAATAGAAACTTGCCGAGGATCATCGGAAAACTCTAGATTAACTTTTTTACATAAATATAGAAGGAACGTGCAGCATTTTAACGTGTTCGAGAAAAACGCTAACTTTGGGCTCGTCTCTAGGTTCTAGGTGGCCACATTTCCTTCCCACCTGCAAGGAAGGCAAAGCAGTAGTCGTGCGCCTCGGCTACGGGGGGGCGGGGGGGGGGGGGGGGGGGGGGGCAGTGAAGTGTTATCATATCAGATCGCTTTCGACGTGCCTGCTTATCGCTGTGTAATGTTGGCAGGCTCAATGCCTACAGAGGTGGCCAAATTACATTACTAACTACTTTTCTAAAAAGGACTGAAAAGTAGTTCAATTACATTACAAATTACCACTACACGGAAGCAATACATTGTAATCACAAATTACCGCATAAAAGTCATGAAATTACTTTCAAATCACTGTTTCCAATATTTTAAAGGAGGAGCTAAACAAAAAGTACACACTCTGCTCTTCATTTCCAAAGTAACAACCGTCAACACCACACCACGGTGTACCCCACACCAAGACAGTGAGCAAAACCAAAGACAGATAAGGCGAACCAACATGCCCTCCCAAACCAAACCGACTGACCTTGGGTCTCTCAGCGCAGTAACTTACGTCATGTGGCTTAAATATTAATCTGAGTTCCATGCCATCTTTATCGAGAAAATAAATAAACATAGGTTTCGCCTTCCCTTTCCAAAACGGCTCTCGAATGCCTTTCGAAACGAATTTAAAAGCTGACTCTGCAATTACTGCATTTCATGCATTATAGGCCTTTGAATATAAAGGTTGACGTCAATGTCTTATAGTGAAGTTGAAAACTGAGCTAGTTGGTAGTCGGTAGACATGGTAGACAAAAACAGAGCAAATGACAAGGACAAAAGAAGGAAAATACACGACAGGCGTGTGAATGTGCGATGCGTTGTGGTTTACTTTTTTTTTAGAAGTAAATGTGTACCTTGCGTGTTTGCTTCCTTTACTATAAGTTAAAAAAAAAAACAGTAGTTGCCAGTCGGGGCCTGTCCTGTTCTATAAGTTTGTTCTCTTGTCCTTGTCGCTCGCGCTGTATTTGGATTTTGTTTACCATGTATAAGTAAATTTTTAGCTTTACGACAGTCGTTGTTTCGCTATGGATTTGCCCAGGTGGGAAGATGAGTTGATGTAAAAAGTATAGTCCTAGTGAAAAAAAAAATTATATAAATCTATATAAGAACTTATATCAAATATAAATAACTGATACGTGACTTATGAAACTGATAGGAATCATCCGAAAACCGATATGAGACATACGAAACTGATATGAAATGCTCCAAAACTGATATGCGACATATTAGAACTGATATGCTACATATGCCAACTGATATGAAGCATACAAGTTAATATGCGATTTATATGATTATTTATATGACTTTTACATCAGAATTTTCAATGTGTCTAATAAACATATCAGAAATACATTCATATATTTTTTCTTTCAGTATACGACGTCCCTTACAGAAATGTCATATCTGGACTTATATTAAAAAATACAGATATGGATATAAAAGGAATTGGGCAGATATGGCCAGATACGCACAATTAGGCCATATCTGGATGGATAGACCCATATCTGCCCAATTCCTTATATACCCATATCTGCCCAATTCCTTATATACCCATATCTGCCCAATTCCGTATATACCCATATCTGCCCAATTCCTTATATACCCATATCTGCCCAATTCCTTATATACCATATATAGACTGCTTTATATGATCCCGTGTTTGGGTCTGGCAGATAGGGTACCCACCCCATATAAAGAAATTTTCACGTGATGCTCCTTCTAGCATCACATGAAAATTATTGCCATGGGGCAGGTACCATGCTTTCCAGGTCCAGACATGGGATCATATAATGCATTTCTATGAATATCCACATAATATACATTTTGCTCCTATCCCACACTGCCAAACGTGTGCTTACGTAGATATATCTACAGAATAGGCCACTGACCAATCCTTATTGCCCTGGTTCGGAATCTGTCATTCCGACAAATATATATGCTACAAATATAGAATGCAGGCGATCGCTAGCTCGGAAACATTGTAACATATCATTCGACGTCGGAAAGTAAACAGCCCTTTGGCGGGATTGGTTGTCGAGGGAGCAGACCGAGAATATGGTTTGCAAAAGAAGTTTTATTTATAAAAGCGCCAAAACTCTAAACAAGTACTTCTCCCATTCAAGAAAAAATGATAAGAAACAAAACTGCAATATAGCGCGGACAAATATTAAAATAGACTAAAAATGTAATAGTACAAAGACACCTATTAAAATGAAACAAACGGAAGGCAACAATAAAGTTGTAAACTATACGAAAGTTTCAGGGTCGTTGATTCCTACTCACAGAGTCACAGTCCTGATTCAACTCTCCGGTCGAGCACAGCAGTTTTGACAAGGGCTTCCTTGCTAGCCTCGTCGTTGAAGTCCTTCCTTGCACCGTGTGATATGTTCAAAGCCCCCAGTCGCTCCTCGCTGGCCTTGTTTTTCCGTTCGGTCGCCAAATCATCCCTTGTGATTAACACGTCACACACGTGCACAGGCACCGTTGTTCGCCGGAAGCAATACAAGATGAAACGGTCCTTACTGCTCCTTCAACACGACGAGGTCACCAGTGTTACCTGGACTAGGAAATGACGAGGGCATCATATCTTTAACTAAAACCTCATAAAAAAAATAATGAAGACATGAGAAACGAAAACACAAAGGACTAAAACATGCGAAAAAAATGAAATAATGAACACAGAAGTAAAGAGAATAAAAACACGAAGGACTTACACAGAGAGCCACATTTGTTTAGTTAACAATGACGTTTAATTCTGATAAAAATATTCTTGCTGCGCTAAAGATCACCAATATATTGTGTAAACTAGGCGACCTTGAGCAAAGCAGGAATATTTGTGATCATAATCAAATGTCATTGCGAACTCAAAAAAGTGTGGCTGCCTGCGTAAGTCCTTCGTATTACTATTCTTCTTAATTCCGTGTTCATTATTGTGGCTGTTTGGGACTAGGCGGAACTTGGTGCTTTTTCCATTCTGACCTTACTTCGGACAGCTTCTTACCCATAGAAAAAAATTGCGTGTATGTTTATACAGTCGGAAGTTAGCTTGCCTCAGTGGGCGTCTGCTGTCTCAGCTGTAGAGTAATTTAGCCAGCGCGGTACAACCGCTGGCCTGGGGTCTTTAACGCGCACCACGCAGTAGTGACACACAACCGCACGCCGGTACGATGCTCATCCAGATCGAAACGGGCAGGGGCGGGGATCCACTCCTTCTTTTTGCTTCCCTTGAGGCACTGACAAATAAAAATCGAAGGTTGGGTCAATTATGTTAACGCAATATACTTCAAACACGTAGCATGCATGCTGGCAAGATATTTGCTGAATTAAATATAGACAAGCTTGAAAATTTACATGCTAAATAACAAGTAACTTAAAAGCTGAAATATATTTCGATGGAACTACAAAAACCGAAGACTAGCTCTGCAAGTATAATGCTATCTAGTACACCATAATTGAGTAGAATCGAATTACAGCGTCCCCCTTACAGAGACTGGAGCAAAACAAGTATAGACTCTGCCGCGCCACTACAACAGAAACAATGGTATTGTGATCTCGTGGAGATCAGAGTTCGAAAAAATTGTGACAGGCTTTGGCACGACAAATATGCCAATGTCATTATTCATTTTTGCATATTCTATGGTGACAGTGCAGGGAAACAATCACACACCAGATACTCAGAAAGACAAGCACACGCGCTGAACGTATAACTCTTGTGTATTCGACTAATATAGATACCAAAAACTGGTGAGACACTAGCTTAATTGAGGACATGCATGTACATTTCCCTAGAAGCTTGTAATTAATACCTCAAAGCCTCCAAAAAACAAAAACAAAAAAAAAAAACACCAGTAGGAAGAGAATAGATGCTTCACCTTATAAAGCAGCCTGAGTGTTTCTGGAGGTGTGAAATTCGTTACACGTACGTTGGATCATATGAAACACGTGTACAGCAAATGATCTTTAGAGCTCGACATTTCGCGAGGAATAAATGCCAGCGTCAAAAATTATTTCGCGGGCACAAATTCTTGCGATCGGAAGTGGTATGCTATGCATTAATCACCACGGGGTGAATTCATCGCGGCACCAATTTTTGGCAATTTTTTTCCTGGGTGCGAACTGCGAAAATGAAGGCGTCTGCAGACGACTGGGGCGGCGAAAGCTACGGACTTGCTCGATCAATCAATCGCTGTTTTTGTCGGGTCCAGCTCTCAGCAGGCAAGTACGGAGAGTGGCATCGGCGATGGAGGGGCACCGTGCTCTTCCAGACATTCTAGCTTACCAGTAAACAATACGGCGGAGGGAGGAAATGAACCCCCCCCCCCACCCCCAATCTGTCTCCCAAAAGAGTTCCCCCCCCCCTCCACCCCCAATCCGTCTCCCAAAGAGTTCCGCCGCAACTGATCGACCTTAAGCGAGTGCACAGCCTCTGCATCGAGGAAAAAAGAAAAACAGCCTCGCATAACACCATTGGCGCACAATTAGTAATACTGGTAAAAACAAGCGATCTACAGACAATAACAAGCCTTTTGAACGCAGGAAATAATCTAGCCCAAACGAACAAAACACAAACTTACTTCGATCCCGTGCCATGATGTTGGCTGTTGAGCATATTTGACGTAGTTCCACGTCCCACAGTCGCTTCCGTCTTTGTCGGACACATTTGAAACTAAGGCAAACTCCACGCATCACCACTCATCGGGTAATTGGACCGTTAGCCGGCCGTGATCAGAGGCATTCAAACGCACACGGCCGGCAAAACGTGCGAAAGAGAGGCCGTTGCTTCGATGACGTTGTATTCGTATCTTCAACACGTTTGAAATAAAACGATCAGCAAACTTCATTCTAAAAGTCATAAAAGACACAGCAATAATAAATTATTTCGCATGTGAATTTTGCGACAATATTATAAATAAGTCCTGAACATGTTGCAAAATAATAAATACGAAACTAAGCCTGCAATGATGAAAAGCAAATTCAGCAGACATGCAACCTTCTAGAAAGGGAGCGAAGGTCATCCGGGCGGCGGTAGCGTGGTTTGTTGACGCTCTGCTTTTTTGAGCTTGTAGTCGTTGGTTCGAATCGCGGTAAGCGTTATTTGCTTCCTTACACTGTTTTTTAATTTTAAATGTTTTTTCTCAGCTTTTCGTATTCGTTCTTATTATTTTTAATATTTTTTCTCACCTTTTTGTATTTTGTTTTATTTTATTTCGTGTTATTTTATATTATTTTGTATTATTTTGTATTATTTTTTATTATTTTTTATTATTTTAATTATTTTTCTCACGTCTTTGTATTAGTTTTTATTTTAAATATTTTTTTCTCATCTTTTTGTATTACTTTTTATTATCTTAAATATTTTTCTCTCACCATTTTAAATTTGTTTTTATTATTTTAAAAATTTTCTCACCTTTGTGTATTAGTTTTTTTATATTTTATATATTTTCTATGTGTAGGCTGCCGTCGGCACCGTTCTTCGGGGTAACAATCACGCAGAAGGTGAAAATAAAAAGTGCGAGCCCACATTTGAATTGATGCAATTCAGAAACCCTGTCCCTCTTGTTTTGCCGGAATGATTCGCTCCCTCCGTGCTAATAGGTGGGTCAGTGTAGTAGGCAAACAGCGCAAGTCCTTTCAACGAAGAAATACAATTAATAATAATGGGTACCTTTAGAGAAAAATGGGAAAATGTAAGTGATAAAACTGCCATAGTGATGAAGCCAAAGTTTGTCATGAAAGCGGTCCATCTTCACCCACTATTGAAACAAAAATACCGCCATTTTAAGGCAGTAATTTAGTTGGGCTCATAGCTCATAAGCACGTCTCTTAATTTTCTGACTTCCGGAAAGTAGTATTTAATTTTGTTCTGGTAGATCAGCGCTATTCCCCGCGTGCCGCCAGGTCTTACTTATACAGGTTGCGCTCCGCAGTTTTACTTATTGTTAGGCCTAAACACTTTTTTTTATTCCTGAGATTCAAGTACAGCGCGGATAATCAAACTAGCTTTCAGAAATGCTATCGTTCGGCATTGTGACATTTATTTTTCGTAGTGTCAAGGGGTCACATTCACAAACCCAGCAGTGTGTACATCCAGAACGCATTGGTGTTTCTCGCTTTTTTGAGTAAAGAAAAAAGTTTTTATATTCGCGTTCCTTTGATACGGTATGTCATATAACATAAGCTATTAAAGAGACAGATACCGTTTGGCCTATGTGAACATTTAAAATATTTCTCTTAGATGATCGTTTTATGTGGTAACTACCACATAAAACAGTCAATTCCTGCCTGAAATAGCATATTTTCACACTAGATTAAAATCACCATTAAAATGATCTCTCAGGAGATTTATGCACCTCTCGTAGCGTCATAAGCAATAAACACATCTCTTACTTTCCTAGTTCCTGGAAAGTAATGTTTATTATTGTTTTGTAGCTCAAAGCGCGTGCTCAATCATGCCACGTCTTTTTTTCTTTTTTTCATTCGAGGCTCCGCTATACCGTTTTTATTTTTTATCAGAGCCAAACACGTGCGTATAACGCCAGACCTTAAGTATAGTACATCTAATTAAACTAACTTCCTGAAAAAAGTGTCGTTCGGCGTTGTAAAATTTCATTTTCGTGGCGTAGGGGGTCGGATTCTCAAATCCTGGACTGCAAATTTTCCTCACGGCATTGTTTTTTTTTCGCGTTTTCGCGATAAAACACGTCAGCCTTGCCATGGTGGGATCAAATACGCCAGCGTCAGCAGTCATTTACGAAGGATTGATCAACGCAAACATTTCCACTCGCTACATATGAATCGCCGCAGTTCGTCGGAATCTCAATGACGTGACTGCATAGTGAAAAAGGCAAAAAAATATAGAACGATGCCGGTCAGTAAACGGAAGTTCCCGGGGCTCGCCAGCCTGCAAACAGCAAAGTGCCAATGCCGGCCAGTCACTGAACTTCCATGTAAATACTTCCCATCAAAGACAGGAAAATACCGATGCCGGCCAGTTACTGAACTTCCATGTAAATACTGGCCATCAAAGACAGTAAAATACCGGTGCCGGCCAGTTACTGATTTTCCGTAAATACCGGCCATCAAAGACAGCATAATACCGATGCCGGCCAGTTACTGGAACCTCCAAGGAAAGACTAGCCAGCAAAGACAGCAAAAACCCGATGTCGGCCAGTCACTGTAACTTCTACAGTTGGACTGGCCAATGAGGAAGACGAAACCCCGACGCCGGCCGGGGCCGGTAGCTCCCCGGTGCCGATGGCCAGCCGCTGCCATCCTGTTACCATGGGCGGGCCGGCGTAGTCCCGATACCGGCCGACGCGGAGTGCTACCTGCATCTACATGTCGACTGGCACCATATAGTGCCATATACAGGAGTATCAGGCATCCTATACTGTTATATATGGCAGCCACTGGCACCATATATGACTTTATCTGGCAATATACGTCGTCATATATGGTGTCACCTTACCATATCTGCCCTGATTTCAGCCCTTGTATGGCAATATATGACCGTATATGTCTACTTATATGACCATATACGGCCCTATATCAAATATATCTGGGTCATATATGACATTTCTGTAAGGGGTGCCTCGCGGGCAAGCGAATACGAGGCTTGGAAGCGCAGTGGAGCGGCTTGATTTATTGACTTTCAAATAATTACGGTATGAGCGTTTGCTGTTTACTAAGAGATTCATCCCCTGGGCTGTTCCAAATACTCTCAGAGGTATGACATTACTGAAAATAAATCAACAAGTTCGGAATATTATTTATTGCTTAGGTGCTAACCGAGAAAATCCGTACCTTCAAAACGACCAGTGTAAAACGCGGAAACGCAGAGCCCTGAAGTAGTTATCGGGTGTGCTGTGGTATTCATGTATGTAGTGCGTAGTGCCGTGTATGTGTATTGGTCAGTGTATATGTTCCGATGATGCTATAGTGGTATGCGTAATGTATCTGCATGGTGGCGGGAGCAAATAAAATGTTCTCTGTAGCACATGAATTGGGCGCCACCTAGCGCCACCTAGCCTATAACTGAAACTGATATGCGACATATAAAACGGATATGAAATAATAAGTTGTGATATGAAAAAGGTGTCCAATAAACGTATGAGAAATAAATTCATATATTTTTTTTTCAGTACGGTGCAGGGATTGAAGAATCTAAAATTTACAAAATAGTGTACTACCGCCAATACAGAGAACGTATAGAATTCAAAAGGAAACAAAACCTCTATTGAAAACTGAGCAGTTCGATATATCGGACCCACCAAGGTAGAGTACCGCGTAAAATTTGGAGTGATAGAGAAGTTGCCGCTACCATAAAAAAATATTATTTTGCCGGCAGCTGAATGAAAGGACAGCGAACAGGATTGTAAAGTAAAGTGATGAGGTGCGTAATTGTTTATTTAATCTGAGATTACAGGATAGTAGCGTTTCTTGGAAGTATCCCAATCTTCCTCATTGTAACACTTGGAGCATTGGCGCTGCAGTCCATTCCAATTCAGGGACCTGTGGAAACATAAATGTGAGGGACGAATTTAGTTAGAGGAAAACCATAGCTATAGCCGCATTTGACAAAAAAAGTTCTGAACGTGTAAATGTACTAGTGAAGGCGAGCGGGTTGAACATGAATACATAAAATTGAAAGAATAAAACACAGAGGACAAGCGCAACCACTTTCTTTCATTGAAACCACTTTCTTTTAATAAAAGAAAGTGGTTGTCCTGTGCTTGTCCTTTGTTTTATTCTTTCAATTTTATGTATGTGTAAATGTAATCGCCCTAAACATAACCTGTGTATGTTTTTCGTCAGAGTCACTTTTCCGCAAAATATATTTTTATCGTAGCTCCGCCCTGTGCTGCCAGCCAAGTGTACAACAAGAAGAAGAACAAGCGCAAATGACGTCATCGTAGATGTTGAGTCACTGTTGCTCGCCTTTCACATAGGCTCGGAGAAGTTGCGACGATGGAATCACCATGTCTTTGACACATAAGACGCGGTGAACAGGTTCGGCCATTACTTGATGCAATGAACCTTTTTTCCAGTAAACCCCTGCGCTTTAGCAGGCCTTTTCTCGATCATCACCATGTTTTCCTATGTCGCCATTTCCGAAGGGCACCGATCCGCACGACCAACATTGTCATCAACTACCTTTGTGCGTATTTTGTATTTTTTTCCGATTTTGTTTTGAGTATCGGTAGCATGGGGCATAAAAAGTATTGAAAACTGATACAGGGGGACTATGTGAACGTGTTCTGAGGGGTGGACGTAAGTTGGGCTGCTCTCTACTGTGCCATTGTAATTTGCAGGGGAATTGTTACACGGCGCTCCTTACTAAAAATGTAAATTGCTGCCAGTTGTTCAAACTAAAAGTGGTTTACGCTAGTTACTGTCCAGTTTTAGTGCAGTTATCTAATTCGGAAGATAAGCTATGGTAGACCGCACCTAACTCAGGTTTTTTTTTATATTTTAAGTGCTTGAGCTTTCTTTCGTATCATCTATAGCATTCACATTAGGTATGCAACAAAACACACCGATTCCCGCTCTAGATTCCTAGTCAGTAAAGCGTAGAGAGAAATCAGATGTTCTTAAGGTGCACCGTACATATTTTATACAGTTCCACTTCTCTTATTTGTTACAGGCACGGTATAGAAAATGTAGTGAATATTTCGACATTCACGTTCAAAATAATTTAAAATATTATTTTGATGTCTGTGACGCCACTTTCTTGAAACGTGACAATTAAAAAAAAAAAAAAACACATTATACTGACGTTTCCCGTCAAAATAGTTCTCATTCTCATATCCCACAAAAACTTTGGGATATTTGGGGCTTCGCAGTTCGGACTGGAAAGTGGCCGAGAGTGGCGGTCAAACTAATATCACCTTCTTTGCAGGCGGCATCGCGGTTGAACACGCATTTTCCGAAAACAAATGCGCAGTCTACTGCAGTTTTTATAATGTGTTAATTAATGCGCAATGCAAAAAAAAAGAACCTTATCAAAATACAGCCTCAACAAAGACCGCAAGTAACCTTTACTTGTTTGTGCCCAACATAACAGAACGCGGCACTGTTGCTTCTCATAATTTATTTCATGTGTTTTACACAAACAAAGGCACTGAATGTCCCGTCATAAAATTTGCAGTTGACTGAAAGATGCGCGTATTTCGTACAAACGTGCCGCACTTTTTTTTGTCCGCACCGGTCAAGAGGCGTTAAAGAGGCAGTGTTTTCATTTACAACCTCCTATTTAAGATTCTGATCGTTTCTTAATTAACCCGCTCGTTATACACGAACCAAACAAAAAAACTAAACTAAACAACGAACTTCCGAAACCCGTTTAAAAACGGCGGAAGCCAGATGCAAAGCGAGACTGCAACGATACGAAGATGCGCTCGCACGATGTAAAGGCACAAAAAGCGTGCCAAATTTCTCAGTGTCACGTAATGTACGCACTTAAATTTATTATGTGCAGGGAAGACAGAGGGCTGTCCAGCTCGCCTCTGCTGTAAATTCAAAATTATTATGTGTGACGCGCGCAGAAATGACGTTCGAGAGTTCAGAACATCGCCGCCGGGCGTGTCACGTCCAAAAAGGGTCGAATATGGACCCAGTCCCACACACACGATGAATAAGAGATTTTCTCTGCCAACTAAGACCGAAACCTCTTGGGCACGCAACACATGTCTTTGTCAACACGTCAACGCAATTTGTTTCCTGTCAATTGATAGCTCCTGCTCGGACAAATTTAAGTTATGAAGCAATGGTGAGGGTGCAAGCTAGCTAGTGTAAATTGAGCATAGTTGTAAACCCGAGATTGGGGATACTGACAAGAGACGAAACACAGATGGACACGGACGAAGACTTCGCCTCTGTCGTTCTGTGTTTTGTCCCTTCTATTTACCCGCCCCCCCCCCCCACCCCCATCTCGGGTTTACATTTATTGAGATTTCGTCCGTGTCGTTCTATGTTTTGTCCCTTGTCATTATCACCACTCATAGTTTACAACTACGCTTAATTTAGGTTGGTCAGTGTTTTCACCATGGGAATTCTTCAAGGTTAAGTGCGATTTTTGTTATACTTACGCTGGCAAGATCCACTTTTACAAACCAATTCGTAGCAGCACTCGGCCTTGATTTCGCAAGGTTGCCCTGCACAATGATGTAGAAATCAATGCATTAATAGGCCACGCGCGGCCACCCTAGGATTAGTCACGTCTGAGTAAAGTCCCTCTATATTGGAAAAGTAGCGACCAGCTTTGATCAGGCCGCCGAGCTCGGCGGTAGGCCGGTAGATGACACGTGTCCTTCTCTAGAGCTCCACCTCTTTGGCCGCCATTAAGAATCCAGGAGGCTTGGCCGTGTCTCCTCGTTGGCTGCGCCAGCTACGGGGGGTTCCCTTTACGACGGTCAGATCCCGACTTGTTTGATGACTTATTATCGTGTTACCTCTATTTTACTCCATGTTTATTAGAATATTAACTTTCATGTAATATTTGTAGTTTGTTTCTTGCTACATTAATATTTGAACCTCTTGTATATTTTCAGTCTTGCACATAATTATATATATTAGTGTTGTATACATATATTGCATCTAGCATGCGGACTTTCAATAACTTATTTGAGGTACTTCATCTGTTGTTAAAACTGCCTAGTCCGAGCCCTTTCATAACTGGTTTTTATAAATTGCCCGTTTGAATAGTGCAGTGTGATGCCTTTCAATAACATTTCTTCTATTTTCTCCGATATTGTAAACATTTTATCCCACCATATATAAAAGAGCTTACATTTACTGATGTCTCCTTTACGATAGTTCACGTCAATGTGGAAGTGAATAGTGCTACCTATTTTAATTTTAAGAGTCGATTGCTTTTTCAATTTAAATGTAATTTTTTTCCATTCTGGTAACTAACGAAGCTTGAGTTGGATATCTTAATTGTTACTTAGCAACCAATGTAATCGAGATCTATGTAATACATCAGAAACAAAACTATGGCATACATCGCATGAAACTGTGTCATGATTGGCCCTGTTTTACATAAATTAGCGCGTGCAGCATATGTTTATTTGTTGGGAATGACTGTATAGTACGGCGTCCTGACTACCGAAAGGTTATATATCTTTATCTACAGCATGACTGCCATAGTTTTTCCAGCTCTTTTTTGCGCGGAGACAGCAGCGAATCAAATTCGCGCTTGTAGTCGTTGGGCTCGTGGAAGATCGCAGGATCGAGGATTTCTCGCCGTGTAGATTAAGTGGGGCTGAATATCACGAAGCTTTTCTGTCGTATTCGCAACACACTAACCCTTTAGAGCCGTGCAAATCAAACATAAAAAAAACATGTTTTTTACTGACTCACGGCGACGGTAGCTTACAACACTCTTGAGAACCACGTGGTACTCCTCAGTTCTGTGAGCTTTATTCCAACGTTGAAAGCGCGAGCGACACGTTTCATTACTTCTTTCTTGTTGTTAAACATTTGTTTGGCACTACACACTATAAGCATGTATGAGCAACCGGCCTTTGCAACTACGTAACGCGAACGATTGTGCTTCCTGAATGCACGGAGATGATCCGGCCGTCGTCTGCTGGTTCTCCTTGTTTCCTCTAAACGGCGCGCGGATCGCAAAAACAAAAAGTAAAGAAGGAGAGATGTTGCTACCTCTTGTTCCCCTGCAGCGGGTGACGTATTCGGGAAAGCTTTGGGAAGTAATTGAACGGGGACAATATTGTAAATTTGATTTGCGCGTTTCCATGGATGTCAAATCGCCTGGTTTACGGGGAGTGGGAAGGGGGTAGAGTTCAAGGTTTAGGTAAACACTTTTCGGTGATTAACAAGATTCCTTTCGCAAATTGAATGAGATAATCTGGGAGTCGAACAAAGACTAACGCGTGCATCACTGGGGGGTGCTTACCTAAACCCTGGACCCCACTCCTCTCTCTAGCCGTAAACAAAGCGATGTGAAACGCGTGCCAACACGCCCTGGCGACCCGAGAAGCTCGCCTTCACCGGAAAGATGTCCCCTCAACCAGCTTCACACCACTCGGGGCTGGCACCACAAGAATGCGCACTTACCCTTATACTTGATAGATGTCAGTTACCTATCGCACTCAAAATTCCAATACGATCAAGTTTTCCTGTTTGATATGCCTTGCCTGCTAGTCCCGCAAACTTTTTTATTTTCTGTTTGGTTCTACGTGTAGCATTCTTGCTGGCATTCAAATACTTTTCTTGTCCACGGGTGATATTCGAACAAATCTCGGCCTCAAAGATTTGGCAGTAGCTAATTTGAGCAGTGCATCTGAAACCGAGAACGAAATATTTGCCTGCATTCTGCAGGCAACCACTATACAAAATGCAGCCTGCATTTCGTATGGTGTATGAGCTGTGTGGCCGCCGGTTAACGGACAACCATAAGAAAATAAAAGACGTCAAGACAACCACCTCTTCTTCCACAGCTAAACTTTCGCTAAGTGAACGCTACAACCTCATTCTTCGCCGGAGCAACTTTGTTCGGCAGTGCAAAACGAAACACAGGAGGCCACGTCACCCACTCTCCTTGACCACTTCAACAAAGAACCTTCAAGGTCACCATCACTCAAAACACAGGAACCCGTTGTAGTTCAGAGCCTACACAAAACGAAGTCTTGTTAACAATGCTCCGGTGTTTTAGTAATGTTAACAATTAGTTTCTCGAGCGCTTGTGATAAATATTTCCTCGCAATTCTACAGAAGCACTTGCGTGCCGCACAGCGGTTCGCGATTGTTACATTCAACTACATCTTTATATACTTCAGTGTATTTGTCTTTATATTTTGTACAACGTTTTTGTTCTGATAAGCGGTCATTTAAACAACCTTGAGTTTGCCCGATATAACACAGGTTACAATCAAGAAGTACATTGTACACAATTTGTGACACGCACTCAACATCGTGTTTTCTGTGCTTCGCAAAACCTGTGCTGAAGCAAAGGGGGCCATCTGGACCAACCAATGACCTGTGCGAAAGGAGATTCTTTAAACCTGTTGGCTAGTGTTTTGATGTTGTGGAAGGATCTGTGAAAGTAGGTGACGACTACGCGCATCAAATGTTTAGTATTCTATTGAACTGATGTCCTAAAATGTACTCCCTATGATTACTTGCAACTATGAAGCGCTATATGAGGCAATAAAAAGATTTACTAATCGAATGAAAACTGGACTTTTGAACTTCTGCTTTGACAAGGTTTCGAATTATTCCTACTTTTGCATGCTTTGAGTGGCAGCCAATGAAATGATGAAGAGCTTTGCTGCGTACTTTCCATATTCTCAACAAAGGCCTGAATTAGTTTTAAGTTAAACACCCAGGTATTGCATGTAACCGTCCCTCGAATTTTCTAAGAAAAACTTTTACTCGGGCGCGCTTTTGCCCTCATATTTCTCAAGATACTCCCCTAAAGAGACGTTGGTATATCAAAGCAAAACATCGTCAGCGTACTTTGAACATAAAAAAGTTTTGTTGAGAGCTCTCGTTTCCAGAGCACTATTTTCTCGACAGTGGAGGAACTTCAAACGGGTGGATTACGCTTGTGGGCGGAGCTCCGGGACTGTTCTTGACTTGCCACCGACTATAGAACGTCTCACCATTGACGGGTGTCGTCTTGTTTCGAAAGTCACGGACGTCAGGCCAGCCTGCCGCGTGCCGATTCGTTGCCGCTTCGCAGTTTGACGAAAGCGGTTGGTAAGAATCGGGCCGGTAGCGGCAGGCAAATCCACGCGATCCCAGCCGCTTTTGGGTTGAAATCGCGCGTTCAGACTGGAAGCTAAAATCCGCTTCCACTTTGAACGGGCTATAAGTCGCGCACCCCTTTTTCTTCCGGCAACCCCCAAGCGCCAGCGGCAGAAAGTCCAGAGCCTGAACTAGGAGAGACATCACATGCCTCCTCCGCTTCACGGAGGTCTTATGCCGACGGAGACCAGTCCTCACTCATATTTGCGTGCCAGATTATCTATTTTTTTTAACCTGTATTATTTAAGTTTGCAATAAATTGTACTTCTAGACTACTGAAGTTTCTTAACACCATGGTGGTGTGGAGCTTAAGTTATGGGGGACGAATTACCTACACTAAAGGTGGAGACGAGTTTGAATGACACTTACCAAGATTATCAGAAGTATCACAACGCGAATTCCAACCTAAGGATGCAAAAAGCAAAAACTCAGAACTTGAAGCAGTAAAGTGGAACACTACCTGTGAACAAACTTTAAAAAAAAAAGAATATATGAAACTTTAGAGATATGTTCCGGTGGGTCGAGGTGGGCTCCACTGATGCCCCGAAGACGCTTGTGATAATTTTTTCCTCACAATTATACTAAAGCTCTTGTTTTTCGCACAACGGTCGGAAACTGTTACATTCAACTACATCTTTATATACTTCGGAGTATTTTCCTTATATCTTGTACAATGCCTGTGTTTTGATAAGCCGTCATTTATACAGCCTTCAGTGTGCCCGATATAACACAAGCCACAATCAAGAGGTACCTTGTACACAATTCCTGACACACACTCAACATATAGTTCGATGAGCTTCTTCGCAAAACCTGTATATGATGAAGCAAAGGGGGTTATCTGAATCAGCCTATAACCTGTGCGAAAGGAAAGACTAACATTAAACCTGGTGGCTAGTGTTTTGATGTTATGGAATAGTCTGTGAAAGTAGGAAAAGAATACTCGCTTCGAAGGTTTAGTACTCTTTTGACCTAATGTCTTAAAGTATACTTCCGAGGATAACTTGCCATTATAAAGCGCTCTATAAGGCGATTAAGAGATTAACTGATCAAATGAGAACTGGATCTTTGAACTGCTGCATTGACAGGGTTCCGAATCATTCTCACTTTTACATACCTTGAGGGGCAGCTACTGATTTGGTGAAAATGTTTGCTGCGAACTTTCCATATTCTTAACAAATGCCTGCATTAGTTTTAAGTTGAAGACCCAGGTATCATACGTAACCGTCCCTCGCCGTCCCTCGGCCTTTCTAATGAAATCTTTAACTGATGACCGCTTTTACCCATTGATTTCTCAAGAAATTCTCCTAAATACACTTTGGTAGATCAAACCAAAATTTTGTCAGCGTACTTTGAACCTAAAAAAGTTTTGCTGAGAGCGAAATGCGTCGTTTCCAGCCCACCATTTCCTGAACAGTGGAGGAACTTAAAGCGGGTGGATTATGCTTTGGGTGGAGCTTGAAGACCGTCCTTCACTTGTTACCGACTATAGACATTTTCCGCTTACTCTCGCCCCCGACCGCCAAGTAGGCATATCCGGTATGGGCGACAAAAAAATATCAAAACGTTTCAACCTGCAATTAGTAAAAAAAAAAAAAAATAGAGGGGAGGCAAAACGAGAATGTGTGACGGTTACCTTTATGTCCTAAAGGCCTTCTACTGGCGTGGCGACGCCAAAACAACGTTTTCAACCGTACTGGAAGTGACGGTAGTTCAAGATGGCGGCACCCTTGCGAAAGAGGTTTATAGGACGTCTTACCATCGACGGCTGTCGCCCTGTTTGGAAAGTCACGGACGTCAGAACAGCCTGCCGCGTTCCAATTTGTTGGTGCTTCGCGGTTTGACGAAAGCGGATGGGAGGAATCGGTCCGGTAGCGACAGGCAAATCCACGCGATCATAGCCGCTTTGTGGCTAAAAACGCGCGTTCAGACTGAAGCCGATGAGCGCCTCCAGTTTGAACGGGCCATTAGTCCCGCGCTCTTTTTTCTTCCGGCAATCTCCATGCGCCAGCGGCAGATAATCCAGATCCTGATCCGACAGAGCGAGTTGCTACATGCCTCTTTCGCTTCACGGGGTCGCCATATTTCGCTCCGCGGGTTACCGGTCCTCACTTCTATTTATGTGTCGGATTATCTTTTTTATTAAGTTTGCAATATGTAACTTTGGGATAAATTCTACTTCGAGACAATTGGAGTTTCTTAACACCATGGCGGTGTGGAGCTTAGTTTATGTGTGACGAATATTATACATACACTAAAAGGTGGAGGTAAGTTTGAATGATACTTACCAAAGCCAGGAAAATGATAATTCTTCGGAACAGCCCCATCTGCAGACGCAAACAATACAAGCTCAAAAGTTGCGGCAATAAAGAAGAACACTGCGTGTCTAAAAGCTTTCGAAATAAAGAAAAAAAAAATATATATATATATATATATATATATATATATATATATTGTTTAGAACACCGGCTACATAGTTTGAAAACCATGAACAACACGATTGCACACGATCTAAGGTAAAGGAGTTTATAAAATACAATGGGTGTTCAGGAGAGCGTAAACATTACGTGCTTCACACCAAACAAAAAACAAAATATACGCATTGTCAGACATTATGTCTGCACTCGCCGCCCAAAATATAGTTTTAGCGACTAAGACCAGATGCCAACGTTTAAGTATTTGCCGTCATTTGACTCACAATTTATACACGATTTTCGAACATTTCAATAAGAAAATGACGACCAACGGGCCCTACTTATAGATAGAAATAAATGGTGTTTGCTACCAAGACGTATTTTTATTTTCTTACTGACAATGATAACGATTGAAGGAATGATCTGGTTTGAGCCTGCATCTTTGACATTGATGGAAAATGTGCTGCCGAACATTCAACACTGAGATGCCAGCAGTAAACTTATTGTGCTATTCGTGCTCTAATCTCTCGTAGTTATAATTGTGAAAAGTTTGACTGTTTATGGAAGCGTAAATTAATTTCTAACAAAACCGCACCATCACAAAATTTAGTCCGTCCCTTTGTTCGTGTATTTTCCACTACATTTAGCGGGAAGATCAATGCCACATGACCTGGTACATTGGGAGATTAATTTTCCACTAATTTTAGCGGGAAAATTGATGTCACGCAACCTTTGTACGCAGTTTGCCTTTTTCATTTAGCGCAGAAATTTATATAAATGACGGTTATTTACTCCCTGAAACGACCGTATAATGCCCTCTAAACAAACTTAAACGATCTCTCTTCAAATCCTGCATTTTATGCATTCTATGACTTTGAAGGTAAGGGCAGATGTTAATGTTTATATTTACTGTTTAAAGCACTTTTTATGGCGTAACATTTGCTAAATGACCCAGAGAAGCTTCGATAACGATATCCAATAAAAAATTTCCCGCGTTCGTAAAGGGAAAAACGAAGTATCGAATCTTGGTATGCGAACGCGAAAGGAGACAAGGGACAACCAAAAACACGTCAGACACGAACAGCGTTCAACTCGCAACAAGTTTACTCTCTTCCGGCGTGCATAGCCCCCGTGACCTTGACAGCGCCCCTGGCGGCTCAAGCCCATGCTCATCCCTCTATCCCCCGACCGAGGCTCTCTATCTAGTTCTCGAGAAACTCTTGCTCCTTTCTGCTCAAATTAAGGGATTTGTGAGTCACATTGTTGTCGCTTCTCTGCATGAGGAAACACTCGACCACTTGCCGTCCCAGGCGCTCAGGGTGCTTTCTGCTAGCCGCCGCTTCGTCAAAGATGGGCTTGCATCCCTCGCAGCTATTCAGAAGCGCTTTTAGGTGTGTTTTTCCTGTCACTGAAAGATTACATGCGTGTTCTTTCAATCTATCGTTTTGACAACGCTCTGTCTGCTCAAAGTAAGTCTCGCCGCAAGACAGTGGAATATGGTGTACTACCTTCTCTTCGCATTTGACAAGCTCTTCTTTGTGTTTCTTTTCGCGTTCCTTTTCGAGGCTATCTTCTTCATTAACTTTTTGTATAATTTCTGGAAGTTTGTTCTTACACGTGAAGAGTTTTTTGCATCAATTTGAAAACAGTTTTTTGAAGTGATGAAAGAACCCGCGAGTGTACGAAATGATAATAAATCTCTTGAGTATTTCTGTTTACTCCTTACTTTTCTTGTTTGCTACGTGCCAACGTTACTAAAACACTCAGTTGGGAAACTGCCATAGAGACTTATCTAAAAAAAGTGGCCCCGATCTGTCCTCGAGAACCAAGCTAATGACGAACACAACGCCGCCATTTCTCCCGCAGTGGCCACTCGAGGAACTGTACGTTACTTCTATGTTGGCTTTAATCGGCCACTTTGGAGCCAAAAGAGATACAGCGGAAGAGATTACAGGGGTGCCACCCCCGTCTCCGCAGCGGACGCGCCGCGACTTCTTACCGAAGTTAAAATGCACCTAGGTCGGGACGCGCTACCTGAAAGCACTGCTGAGGCATAGTTGTATAAAAACAATATTAATTGTTCCGCAAAACCCTGCAGCAACATAACGATTTTAAAAACATCACGCGCCCATCATTTGGTACTAAACTCCAGCCAATTTCATACAAAAAGAGTCTTTTTCGTTTATTTTTACGCAAAAACATGCTTTCTAAAAGCTCAAGGTGACCACAGTACAGGCAAATGATAAAGAGTGGCGCTGTTGTCGTATTTAGCTCGGTCTCGGTGGACGCCAGTGGCCCAAGTTTCGACGGCGAGTTTCCCAACTGAGTGTTCTAGTAACGTTGCTACGTGCCTAGAGGCCACCATTTTTACTCGGTCTGCGGGTACCCTGTGCTCCCTAGTCGCTGGGCTTAGTTCTTTAACATCCACTTTCTATTGTACGTGATAACCCAGCTAATTATGTCATCCTTAGCACTTTGTCTACTACTCGGGTATTATAATTTTACATAAAATAACACTCTAGCTCCTCTTTGGATTAATATTTTAGTTTGGCGCAGAATTGACACGCTGGTGTTGCGCCAGAAAGCCTCTACTCAATCAATCATTCAGTCGGGAGTAGCATCCACAGCCTCCTGTTGACGACGTCCTCGAGCCATCCGGTTCGTGGGTTTTTCCCGCACACTACCGGAAACACACCGACCGCGCCCTTCGGGCGCCGCGACCGGCTGAAAAAGCCGGCGCCTTTACCTACTACGACAGGCCTGGTGCCTACGCACAGGGTTGGGTTACCGAGAGGTTAAATTCCCAATCAAGGAAAGCCCCAGGCGCCTGGGTTTGGTCCTCTAAGGGCACGCACATGGGTGAAAGCTGCAGCGGGGGCCGCGAAACCTGAAAAGGGGTCGGCTGCAATTTTCTTACGGCGAAAGCCGACCGTCTATCCCGTTGCGAAACAATCAGGCGGCCGAAAGGCCCAAGCGTCAGCCGAGAGGCGGCTGCAACGTGGGAATGCACCCGAAAATTTAAAAGGCAGCTGCCGTCGTGGAACGGAACGGGGCCAAGTAGGACAGCCAACGAAAGTCTGGCACCTGCTTCAATTGCGGACAGCGTGGCCACTTGCGCAACCAGTGCTCACACAGTCGTCCCCGTGAGCAGAACCAGGGAAACCACCGAGGCCAGTGGCGCTTAACGGGGAGCTCTAACTCCCGAAGGCCACGGCCAGCCTAGGGCATGTGAGTCGAAAGCTATGCTTCCTTCTGTCCGTCGAGTCCGACCTACAGACCAGGATATCGACCCACGCATCATATTTGTTTACTTGACGCGCCTTTTGCCGCACTGGCCGACACCGATCGAGAATTTCCCATATAAAAGACAACGTTTCCGAGCTATGTAATACAAAGAAAGTAATACTGCGTTCCTCGAGTACGCTTTGCCATTAACGTTAGGATCACCATATAAACGCAGCAGGTGCAATAAGGATCTTAATCTCTTTTAACGAAAGGAAAAGACATTGAACGCGGATTGAACGCGTTTATTATCTGGAACCGAGAGTTTATCGCAGGCGAAATATTTCGCTCGACTTTGGTTTTGGCGGTTACCGGCTCGGCAACCAGCCTAATGTTACTTCCTTTACCCAAATCAGTTTTGGGGGTTTTACGTGCCAAACCAACTAGTGTCATATGGCTCACCCCAGCGAAGGACTGAGGATTGATTGTGACGCGATCTTTCGACGTGCAACCGAAAGTTCAGTTACACGGCGCCTTCTCCGCAATAAGCTTGCGGGCACCTCGGTCGGAATTTGAACCCGCCACCCGGAGATCCGTAGGACGGCGCTTTGCCTCGGAGCCACCAAGGCACCCCCTTTACAATGCCAGAGTATTGCATCGCCGGGCCGCCCCTACTAGCCCGCTTCGCAGAGTAACCTGCTGCTGCCCATCCTGCCGGCGTCCGAGACTCCCTGCAGGCTTGTCGAGTTCCCAGCGTGCAGAAGCGGCAGCTAGAGGGCATCTTGCGGCCGTACACACCGATGTTCACGGAAGTCCCGGGCAAGGCCGACGTGCTGCTGCATCGCATCGGGACTGGTGACGCCAGACCTTTGCGGTGAAACCCGAGACACCTCAGCGTCCACAAGCGCGCCCTCATGGACGCCGGTCTACAGGAGATGCTGGATACGGGAGCTGTTCGAGAGTCCCAAAGTCCGTGGGCCTCCCCCGTAGTCTTGTCACCAAAAAAATACGGCTCTGCACGCCTCTGCCTGGGCTACCGCAAACTCGACGCGGTCACGGTGAGAGATTCATACCCTCTCCCTTCGATCGACTCGATCGTGAACGCGATTGGCAACGCGAACGTATTCACCACTCTACATTGCCGCCGAGATTTCCTGACGATCGAGATAGACCTCGCTGATGCCCCGAAGACCGCAATAACCTGTCACGAAGAATTGTTAGACTTCACACGCGTTCTTTTCTGGCTTTCGAACTCGCCCGCTGGTTTTCAGAGCCTAATGGACTTCGTTCTAAGTGACAGGAAGTACACATTTACGAAAGTTTACATGCAGCACGTCGTTCTTTTTTTTCCCCAGTCTTTCGAGGAACACCTCTAACATCTTAATACTGCCAGAACAAGTTGTGCGTGATAGTCGAGTACCGCAGCCACACAACTTCAGAAGCTTGCAACGCTGCTTAGGACTGGCTGCATTTTACCACAAATTACCCCACACTGCGCCGAGATTGCTAACACCATGAATCTGCTTTTGCGCAAAGGGGAAAAGTAGCGTTGGGGACCAGAGTGTTGTGGACAAGACTAGAAGACCCACTTGGGCATCCCACAGCGGTGGGCAACCCCTTCGTTTCTCGGGGGCGATTATCAACGCCTCCTTGTTACACCTGCCGGATCTTGACCGACCGCTTGATGCTCAAACAGAGGCAAGCGATTCCGGCTTAGGCACCGATACCAATCAAAACAGAAAGGTAAAAAACTGAATCCTAAAGCCGGAATCGCACTGCTGGCAATGAGTTCAAGAAAAAAAAACTTGGCAGGCGGCATTCGAACCCCGGATCAGTGTTGCACACGTTCCTCGAAAAAAGGAACGCAAGCTCGTTCCTCTTTCCTTCTGATTTTTGGAACGCGTTCCCGTTACAAGCTCAATATGTGAAAAAGGAACTCGTTCCCGTTACAATTTAAAAATGGAGCGTATCGTTATATATACGTTACATTTGTATTTTGCTGATTACCATATATAGTTAGATCGAGGAAATTGTTTTTATCTATCCCATCAAATGGCAACATAATAATTTGAATGCCGTGATGGAAGAGCACCAGGAGAAGAAAACATGCGGAAGCAGGGTTTCAGTTTTTGACATATTCAAGTTTAAAATGCTCAGCTTATAACCGTATTCATATTTGTGGTGGACGATTCAGACGAGCCAAATTTACTGTTACGCCATATTGCACGATCGTTTTACAGCAATCTAACAAAGTCCCTTTTTCGAACTTAAAGGGAAACCGAAACGCTTCTTGAAAACAACGAGTTAGAGGTGAATTCTGGTGTATTTTTTCCCATGAATCTGAATGTGACGTTCCTTTTTCCCCGAATGTATAACTAAATGCAAGAAAACACGAAAAACATCTGACTAGTTGTGACGTCCTAAAAAGATCTTTGTGTCACCAAGCGCGGGCCGCTGGTGTGGGCAGCGCGTGCAATTGCAAGCATGCCAGATGGCAGATTCCCCTGCATTGACACAAGTCGTGACGTCTCTTTTCGACCTTCTGTGAAAATAGCAAGAGTGCGCGTGCATATCTTTGACAGGCGCATAAGATGAGCAAGAGTGGAGATCCCGAAAACTCATAATATGACGTTACGCCCCGGGAAGGAGGGGCTTTAGCGGTATTTTGAGAGTTAATTTCTGCAGCCTTCGTGCACCAACCTGAAAAATAATTTTCGATATTCGTGATCCGGGAGGCCAAATGAAGACAATTTAGGTATTTTCCTTAAATGCAGAACTGTTTCAGTTTCCTTTTAACAACAATTTCTTCTCGGTCTTGCTGTCCGGAAGACGAGCAAGTGAAGAAGAAGGCAGGGCTTTTGGAAAATCAGTCTTGAAAACTACAAGTCCTTCTTTGTAATAGTGGAATTCATTGTTCAGCTTAAATGTGAGGGACAAGGGGAGGATGAATAAAGGTTAATTTTTGTGTATCTTTTAAGTGGCCAATGTTCGGAATACAGGGGTGTGTGTTCGATGTCTCGTAACCTGTTTTTCTGTTGTAACTGTAGGTCTCTTTCCTGAAGTTCACCGATGGCTGTAGTCGGCCTTAGATTTCTGAGTGTGTGAGGATTCGTGGAAGCAAAGAAAGTAGCTGAATTTGAAACTTCCCTCTTTCTGTGTAGTTTTCCTCGTCTTAAAGTTTTGCTTTTCATACCGCAGTCTCCGACACTGAAAAAAGAATCGGTGTCCACTAGCTCTCCTGCAGCCGAACGTTACCAAGCGGAGACCCCACAAAATAAACCCTAAGATAGGTAACCAAAAAGTTAACGAGATCCTGCTCTTTGTAAAGATATTGTTTTTATAGTTTTAGAATTTCAGTTTTCCATCTTAGAAATAAAAAAAATACACCCCTGGACTAAAAAAAAAAAGAATGCCGTTCCATTTTCTGTTTCTGCAAAAATGTAACGCGTTCCCGTTCCAGTTCCACCAATGCAAAATGGAACGGCGCCGTTGGAACGCCGTCCCGTACAACACTGCCTCCGATATTGCAGTGACTTGTGTTTGCAGATTGTATTTTGTATCGTGGTAGGAGCTGTGTGACCCCGGCTTAAGGGACCACCATAACAAAACAAAAGACATAGGGTCAAAGACATCCTCTCCCTCATCTAACTCTCGCTAAGCGAAGGCTTAGCGAGAGAAACTTTGTTCGGAAGCGCAAAACTAAATACAAAAGGCGACTTCACCAACACTACATGATCTCCTCAGCAAAGAATCTTTAAAGGGGCCCTGCAATCATATTTAAGCGTCTACCTTTTTTGCGGTTTCCACGTGTCTTAGGGGTCGGGCAAGCCAGCGGGCACGGAGAGAGTAACTAAATATCAGTGCGTCATATTTTAACCGGACGACATGGAAACCTCCTCCACCGACGAGGGCGACCCGCGGTACCGAAAGCGCGCAAAATGTGACGTCTTTGGTCCTGGGCTTACTACTGGTCAGAGCCGCTAAAAGCTTCATTTTAGTCGAAATACTAAATATAAGTGGCGCGAACCGTTTCTATTATTTATAAAAGTAGTTTTTGTTCAGTATTTTAGATCAAAGAAGAAACAAATGCAGTTTATAAAGTACGAAAACAAGAAAAGACCCATGGACAAACCCGCCACCAAGCGGCGGAAAAGGCGGCGCATGCTAGAAAAGAGTAGTGGGATCAGGCGCCGACACAGAAAGGTCCCGGACGTACGCAGCGGCGCTGCGGTCGTATGGGCAGCAGGATCCGACCGGCTCCGAGCGTTACGAAGGCCTTCGGCGAGAAGCTTTGTCTTGCGGTTTGGCCGTTTTGCGGTATGGCAGCGCGAAGTAGCTCCTATTCTGAACTCATCTTTACCACGTGTTTGCTGTCGTTTGTGGCCATTGAAGTGCCATGCCGACTTAGAGTTTAACCGCGCAGCAAATGCAATGAGAGCCGCTCTGGCTGCCCGCTGCATACAGCCTATCCAGAAGACGCTTTAGTGGCGCCCTCTCGCGCCGTCGACACGGAGTCCGGCAGCCGTGAGCGCTCGATGAGCTCACTACTTCTCTAGTTCACGGCCACTCTCAAGCAACCAAGGACGTCATGAGGGAGGTTATTTTTTGCTTGTTTTTGTAATTTTAATTTGCCTATAACTTTTAAAATAAAGGGAATTTGAAGAAAAGAAAAGTTTCACTAAGTTACTACGTTCAGTGCGCTCAGGTTCGGTGCAAATTAAAAATTAGTAAAAAAGTCATTGCAGGGCCCCTTTAAGGTTATCACCGCTCAAAACCTAGAAACCGTCGTAGTTCAGAGCCTACACAAAACAAAGTCTTGTTAACGATGTTCCTGTGTTTTAGTATTAACGATTATTTTATCAAGCGCTTGTTATTATTTTTTGCCGCGTAATTATAAAGACCCATTGGGTACCCCATAGCAGTGCGCAATTGTTATATTCAACTGCATCTTTATATTATTCGGAGTATTTGTCCTTATATTTTGTACGGCGTTTGTGTTCAGCTATGCGCTCATTTATACAAACTTTAGTTTGCCTGATATAACACAGGCCACAATCAAGAGGTACCTTGTATACAATTCCTGACATGCACTCAACACCTTGTTTCCTGTGCTTCTTCGCAAAACCTGTATTTGTTGAAGCAAAAGGGTCATCTGGGTCAGCCTATAACCTGTGAGAAAGGTATGCTAACATGAAACCGTTGGCCAGTGTTCTGATGCTGTGAAATATTCTGTGAAAGAAGGGAAAGACTACTCGCTTCGAAGGTTTAGTACTCCTTTGAGCTAATGTCTGGAAATATACCCCCGAGAATAACTTGCAACTATGAAGCGCCCTATAAAGCGATAAAGAGATTAGCAAGGCGAATGAGAGCTGTACTTTTGAACTGCTGCATTGACAAGGTTCCGAATTATTCCCACTTTTTCATGCTTTGCGTTGCAGCTTCTGAAATTACGAAGAGGTTTGCCGCGTACCTTCCATATTCTCAACAAAGCCTGCATTAGATTTAAGTTGAAGACCCAGGCATCGTGTGTAACCGTCCCCCGGCCTTACCAAAGAAAACTTTAACTCAGGAGCGTTTACCCCATTTATTTCGCCAGAAATTTCCCTAAAGACAGGTTGATAAATCAAACCAAAACAACGTCAGCGAACTTTGTACCTAAAAGAGTTTTGTTGAGAACGAAAAGCGTCGTTTTCAGGGCACCATATTCTAGACAGCAGAGGTACTTAAAACGGCTGGATTACTCTTGCGGGCGGAGCTTCTAGAGCGTTCTTGACTTGCCACCGACTATAGGATGTCTCACCCTCGACGGGTGTTGTCTTGTTTCGAAAATCAAGGACGTCACGCCAGCCTGCCGCGTGGCGACTTGCTGTCGCTTGGCGGTTTTTAGAAAGCGGTTGGAAGGAATCGGTCTGGAAGCGGGAGGCTGATTCGCGTCCCGTCCACGCGATCCCAGCCGCTTTGTGGTTGAAAACGCGCGTTCAGACTGGAAGTGGATGTCCGCTTTCAGTGTGAACGCAACATAAGCCCCGCACCCTTTGCTCTTCCGGCAACCCCCAAGTGCCAGCCGCAGAAAGTCCAAAGCCTGAACTGGGAAAGCGAGTCACCACATGCCTTTTCCGCTTTACGGGGTCGCCATATTTCAAGCCGAGGAAGACCGGTCTTCACTTATTACGCACCGAATTATATATATCTATGTATTTTCCTTTTTGTAGTCCGAAATATTTAAGTGTGAGATAAATTGTACTTCTAGACTCTTGAAGTTTCTTAACACCATGGCGGTGTGGAGCTTAATTTATGTAACGAATACTATACATACACTAAATTTGGAGATGAGTTTGAATGAGACTTACCAGAAGAAGAAACAGGATTATATCCATCTGAAGACGAAAACAAGACAAACTCAGTAGTTGAGGCAGTAAAGTGGCACACTGCGTGTGTAAAAAGTTCAAAATAAAACAAAATTTATCCATAATGTCACAGAGGAATGTCACAGAGGACCTGTCACAGAGGATTGCTAGAGTTCAATACCGTTCCTTTCTTTCTTTCGAACTCGCCCGCTAGTTTTCAGTGCCTAATGGATATCGTTCTCGGATTCAGGAGGTACACATTTCCCATAGCTTACACGCATGGTGTCATTGTGTTTTCCCTGTCTTTCAAGGAGAACCTCTAATACCTTAAAATTGTCTTCGAGAAACAGCAATCTGCCAGCTTGGCAGATCACCCTAGAAAAATGTAACTCGCTTCTCCGCAGATTAACATTGTTGGTTTCGAAGTGAACAACGGAGTTCTCCGTCCAAACGAGAACACGCTGCGTGGGATAGTCGAGTACCCGCAGCCACACGAGGTGAAAAGCTTGCAACGCTGGTTAGGATTGACTGGAGTTTATCGCCAATTTATCCCACACTGCGCCGAGATCGGCTGGGATCGCTAACACCTTGAATCTGCTTTTGCGCAAAGGCGAAAAGTGGCGTTGGGGTCAAGAGCAAGAGGACACTTCCCTTCGGCTCTCGAGGGCGATAACCGACGGCGCTTCGTTGCACCTACCGGATCTTGAGCGATCATTTGTTGCTCAAACAGACGCAAGCAATTCCGGCCTAGGCACAGGTACCAAGCAAAACAGAAAGTTCAACAACTGAATCCTAAAGCCGGGATCACACTGTATTTTGTAGGGTGTATGGCGGCATGGCGGTGTGGTGCTTAATTTATTTGTGACGAATATTACAGATACACTAAAGGACAAGATGAGTTTGAATGACGCTTACCAGGAAAAAGACTAATCCCTGGACGAGCCACACCTGTAGACGCAAACAAGAAGAACTCAGAAGTTAAGGCAGTAAAGTGGTACACTTCGTGTGTAAAAAATTAAAGAAAAAATGTAATGTTTAGAGGCACCGGCAACACAGTTTGAAAGCTATTAACAACACGATTGCACACGATCTAAGGTAAAACAGTTGATAAAAAGCTCTGGGTGTTCACGATCGAATAAGAACCGCGTGTTTCACACCATGAAGAAAGACAAAATAAATATACGCATTGTCGGACGTTATGCCTTCACTTGCCACCCTAATATAGTTTTAGCGACTGAGGCCACATGCCAACGTCTGAGTATTTGCCGTCATTTGATTCAAAAGTTATACAGGATTTTCAAAGATTTCAACAAGAAAGTGACGACCAGCGAGCCCTAGTTTTAGAAATAAATAATGCCTACTACCGACAAGTATATTTATTTTCTCACTGACAGTGACGTTTCAAGGAATGATCTGGTTTGATCCTGTACTTTTGACATTGATTGAAAATGTGCTGGCGAACATTCAATAGTGAGATGCCTGCAATAAACCTATGGCCCGATTCGTGCTCTAATCCCTCGTAGTTATTATTAAAAGTTGGCCTGCTTATGAAAGCATAAATTGTTTTTTAAGGGACCACCACAATCCCAACGATTTAGCACGTTCGTGCATTTTTCGTTACATTTAGCAGGACAATCGATGTCACATGTCGTGACGTCACGGGATCAGTCTTTCACTAAACTTAGCGCGAAAACTGAAGTCACTTGACCTTTGTATTCAGTTAGCTTTCATTTTACATTTAGCGCAGAAATTTATAGAAACAAAGGTTCTTTACTCTTCGAAATGTCCGTATAATGCTCTCTAAATTAATTTAAACGAATTTTCTTCAAATACTGCATTTTATGCATTCTAGAACTTTGGCAGTAAAGGCAGCTGCGATTTTTTATATTTAACGTTGAAAGCACTTTTTTTTGCTTAATGTTTTTAAATGTCCAAGAGAAGCTTCGGTATTGATATTCAATAAAAATTCCCGGCGTACGCAAAGGCAAAAACAAAATATTGGATCTTGGTATGCAAACGCGAAAAGAGACAAGAGATACACAAAAACAGGTCAGACACGGACAGCGTCCATTTCGTGACATATTTAATCTCTTTTCCGACGTGCATAGCCGGCGTGGTCTTGGCAGCGCCCCTGCCGGCTCAAGACCATTCTCATCCCTCTCCCCCTCCCCATCCCCCGCCCCCGGACCGAGGCTCCCCATCTTCTCTTCGAGAAACACTTCCTCCTTTCTGCTCTAATTAAGATATTTTTCAACCAAATTGTTGTCGTTTCTCTGTACGAGGAACGCCTGTATGAGGAAAAGCGGGAAAGGCAAAATTTAAAAAAAAAACGAAAGAACACCTTCTGAGAGCTTAAGGAGAAGGTGTGCGAAATACTCGAAAAGAACGAATTTGAGTCTGTTCGTGCATTAATAAGAAAAGAAAAGAAAGACCACCTAGAGGTCTTCTTCAAAATTAAAACTCATAAGCCAGGGAAGCCGTTCAAGTGCATAGTATATGAAGTAGAGATGTGGTAAAAGGTACAATCTTTCAAAAACAAATAAAGACTCTGAACGTTTCTCATTCTCAGCCCTTCAGAATCTGAGACTCTGAGGATTGCCTGAAGACTTCGGGGTCAGTTCAGCACAATCGAATGGCAGTGTTCTCACTCGACATAAAAGATGTGTACGTCTCACTTGACACGAAATCTATGATTGAAAAAGTTTAATCTGCGATCATTGAGCAAGGACTTGTAGAATTTCAGAATGACGCAGGGATAATCCTGCGTCATTTTGACCGAAGGCTGTACCTTCGGTCGCTACTCGGAGAGTTTAAAGGCAATGTCTACAATCAAACAACCGGAGTGTGCATTGGGTTCGCTGTGGCTCCTGTTCTGAGCGAGCTTTATATGAGCGCCGTGGATGTCGCAGCCAATTCAGAGATGACTCGCTGGTTGACCTCGGGTGACCTATATATCTTTCGCTTCGTAGATGTGTATTCATTTGTGTATGCACACAAATGAAATTCAGAAAAAAAAGCGTAACATCATGTTTTCAGAGGCATTCGTTGGGATTACACTTCACTGAGGACATAGAAAACAAAATACTACAGTTCCTAGATTTAAAAAGAAAAACAAAATGAAGAGATACATGTTGGATCTACCAGCAGAGAACAAATAAATCTTTACTTCCGTTTAAAAGCTCGCATTCAAAGACAGTTTAAGAAGGGATTATTAAGTCGGTAATCTCATCATCACTGATAAAGTCATGTGCTCCCTCTGGGGAGGACAGCCCAAAGAACCAAGCCGAGCAACTAGGGAGCGCAGGGTGTAAACGGAGCAAAGATGGTGGCCTTTAGGCTATTAGCAAACAGGGAAAGTAGAAAGGAAACAGAAAACCCAATAGATTTATTACCATTCCGTACACTCGCGGGTTCTCTCACTACTTCAAAAAACTACTTTCAGATTAATGCAAAACACTCTTCACGTGAAGAACTAACTTGCAGAAAGTATGCAAAAAGTTAATGGAGAAGATTGCCTAGAAAAAAATGCAAAATAATACTCGAGGAAAAATTTGTCAAATACGAAGAGAAGGTAGTATGCTCGATTCCTCTGTCTTGCGGTAAGACTTAAATTGCGCAGAAAGGGGGGGTGCCTAAATGATAGATTCAAATAACACATATATATGCTTTTAGTAACCGAAGAACCATCCCTAAAAGCGCATGTGATTAGGTGCGAGGGATGCAAGCCCATCTTTAACAAAGCGGTGGCTATCAAAAAGCAGTCTAACCAGAAAGGACGGGAAGTGGAAGAGGCCTTCCTCATACAGAGAAGCCACAACAATGTGAGTCACAAATCCCTTAATTTAAGCAGAAAGGAGCAAGGGTTTTTCGAGAAATAGATACGAAGCCTCGTTCGGGGGGGAGAGGGATGAGCGTGGCCTTGAGCCGGCATTAAGATCGCTCTCAAGATCACACGGGCTCTGCACGCCGGAAAAGAGAATAAACTTGCTGCGATTTGAACGCTGTCAGTGTCTGACGTGCTTTTGTCTCTCTTTTCTCCTTTGGCGTTCGCATACCAAGATGTTTAACCAACACGCTCTCCTAATTCTATCAAAGTATCGGATATTAGTATCGAATCACAAATAGAATTTACCCAAACGCAGTACCCTTAATAACTCACAAGTAAATTTTATGTGCTTCGTATTTCCACATTAAAAAGTGACTCCAGATTACGCTTTATGACACACAATATGTGGATAAGAAATAGAACTTACAACTTGACACAGTGCACACTACTAGAAGAATTATGGTCAGATTCCCCATGACTGAAAAGAAAGGATGTACACAGTTGAATCTTCTCTGAATATTGCAAATAATCGCTATAATTCAAAAGTGTGAATTCTAAAAATAGATACATAATATGTTACCGTATCAGTAAATGCATAGTCGCGTAGTGGTTACTAATCACGAAATAGAATAATGTGTCAACTGGTCATTAATGCTTAAAGGTGCATCTCCAGCGTATTTCACGCTATTACAAACTGTGTAGCTAGATCTTTTTTTCGCTGATAAGTTCTCAACGCACTAAAGCCAGGGTGTTATGAGGCGCGATTTCACCCGCGTTTTCAAAAACTACGCATGGCGCAAAAAAATGTTGATTCAGTAGTGGGTTGTCCCAAATGCTCCAGTAATTTATATGATTAGCGTTAAGTATAATTGGGTAATTTATTAATTTTAGTAATATGCATTTTTAATATTTACTTAAACTGCATAGTTTCACGACGAAAAATAACGCGAAACACAAGGGCACAAAGGAGAAGACACTCGGGACAAGGCGCTGAGTATGAACTTCCTTACTGTTAGGAACTGTGACCAGACGACGACGCTCGTTCTTCTGGCGCCGACAGCGCCGTTCTCAATTCCGACATCATAAAATAAACACGTTATTTCTCCTGGCTCCAGTGTAACAGTGTTAGATATAGCTAGACCATCGAATCGGTTAGCACTCTGCTACATTGGCGACGACCACGGACAACTACGGAGGTAGTTGTCCGGTGGCACCCCTGAGCGCCGGGCCACCACCACTCAGCTCTTTGCGCATGGCGTACAGCGTTCCTCCCTTCGCCGATGTCGCAGGCCGGTGGGAATCGAATCTTATTAGAGTCGAACCTTTTTACTTCGAGGGAAATCGGATCACATCTCGAGCTCAGAGGCGCGATCTTCTAGTCTCGGCACAAGGAATGAGGGATATCTGCGTGTTATCCGCAAGTTGAGTACCTGCAAAAGTGTCTGAGCTCACCTAAGACGCGACTGTCAATCACTTGGATAGTTACTTCACACCTAAGCCAAATGAGATAGCAGAGAGCATTTGTTTCTACAATCGTTGACAAGGAGGTAATGAGACAGTTTACGATTTCCTGGTGAATTTACGTCG
Organism: Ixodes scapularis; assembly: GCF_016920785.2. NCBI lineage: Eukaryota > Metazoa > Arthropoda > Arachnida > Ixodida > Ixodidae > Ixodes > Ixodes scapularis. The sequence continues at coordinate 36,265,459 of NW_024609839.1, forward strand.
CATCGCGGACAATGGCAATTTTGTGTTGCTGCCCGACCGCATGTTGCGTCACCGCATTGTTTGTGGGCTGTACAACGAGAAGCTGCAACTCACTTTATTGCCACGCCGGGACCTGACGGTGGATTCGGCAGGGGGTATGGCAGTTGGTAGAGAGGCGGCCTCGAAAGACGCCACTCGGATGGTGAAGCCAGAGGGAGGACAACAGAATATGACAGCGAAAGGGAGCCCAGCTTCTCAAATCCAAGCTCCAAGCAAGACTCAAGGGAAGGTGAGAAGATTAAATCTCTAAAACCGCTGTGGTAGAGCCTGACACCTACCCAGTGACAACGGGATTCGGAAAAAGACATGTTTTGGCTGTGGCAAGGTTGTACCTGTTGCACAGCGCAGTACTTCACGTAAGACGCCATCGGCTGCAGAGGCCAACGCCTTTTATGGAACAGTCTAATGACGTCGGCGGTATTGATATCATCTTTTCGCGACCGCATCAAGAAAGCACGATCAACCTGATTGCGCCAGTCCAGCGGCTGTTCATGTGAGGTGGTGTTGACCTGCTCATGAAACTGAACACAGGTTCCCCGGTCTGCGTCATTTAGAAAGGGAGTATACGAAGAGCACAAAGCAAGCTGGGCTCGTTTGCAACACACCCCATTGAGCTTCTCATGCTACCTCGGCAAAGTTCCCATCATAAGAAAGTTGAGTGTGAAGGTCCGTCACGAAGGACGTAAAGTGAACGCGGAGCTTACAGTCTTAGGATGCAACGGACCAAGTCTAGTTGGCCACGACGTCATTCGAGCGTTCAGCCTTCTTCCAGCACATCTATTGTCTTTGGAGTCTGAACGTGGATACTTTGATGAGGTCTCGGAAGAATACCGAGAACTATTTCAACCAGGAATCGGTCTCACCTAATCGAAGGCTGTGCGGTTATTTTAAGCTCACTATAAACAAGGCAAGTCCGACGGAGCAGTGCCCTTTACCACTGATCGATGACATTTTCGCTTCGCTGAAGAGTGGCGGCTGCTTCAGAACGCTGGACCTTCGGGAGGCTTACAACTTAGTTCCCCTAAAAGAGGAGTCAAGGAGGCTGACAGTGTTGAGCACGCACAAAGGATTGTTCTTTTACAACCGTCTGCCTTTTGGCATGGTGTCAGCCCCTTCCATTTTCCAGAGGAGGATAGAAACTCTGCTACAAGGCGTATGTGGAGAACAAGTGTATCTGGATGATGTACTGGTCGCGGAGAGAAGAACGGGGACGGCGGTTAAAGACTTCGTCAGGTCCGTTATAGCGGAGTCAGCTTGACTCCGCTATAACGGAGTCAAGCTGAACAGGGAAACGTGCTGCTTCTGAAAGGCAGAAGTGGTCTACCTAGGACACAGTATTGACAGTAAGGGGGTACATCCAACTGGCAAGAACCTGAAACCGCTCAAGGATGCGCGAGCATCAACGAACGTTGATGCTCGCGCATAACCTACTATAACCGGTTTGTGTCCAAGATGGCACTACTGTTACAACCCCCCCCCCCCTTCCCCCTGTATGCTCTATTACAAAAGGGATGCAAATGGTACTGCGGCCAAGATGAAGACCGGGCCTTTCACACAGCAAAAACAGCTTTGATTTAGTCCAACGTGTTAACTCACTACTACCCTACAAAACCCCTGGTTCTTGAATGTGACGCTTCATCACGGGGAATCAGAGCCAGCTGTCCTTTCTCATCGTTCTGGAGGTGACGTACAACCTGTTGGATTTCGTTCCCGGACATTGTCAAAAGCGGAGAAAAGCTACTCCCACTTGGAACGAGAGGCTTTGGCATCTCCTTTGGCTTTGGCTAATCATAAAATTTTGCATGACTGGCGCAGGAGGGACTGCGGAGTGTATATCTAGTTTTACATTGTATGAGCTCCATTACCTTTTCTTTTGGCAAAGCCTTTTGTGAGTGTATCACATTTGTTACAGTGGGTCTCAGTGCTGAGGGTCGGTCCTGTTCCGCGGTTTTTCACGCGTTGCCCCTTTGTAATATCAGTTAAACCTTTGACTGATGATGAAATATTGAATGAGTTGTTCAATGAAGACTCCGATATTGAAGATTTTGACGACAGCGATGCAGACGTAACATTTTCATCGAAAGACGAAATTGATGATTCCGACGACAAGCCTGATGATGACGCTCCGTGTGATGCCCCTGAAGGAGCTAAAAGGCCTATTTTTTGGAAACCCTCCTCAAGATAAGGTACACGCTTCTCTTTAGAGTAGACAATGCATTACGTCTTTTGCGTTTCAGCTTCGGTCCAACAGGATTCGGTAGTTTCACTGCTTGCAGCACTGGACCTCTGAGCCAAAAGGACCCTTTGGGCTACTTCAAAGAACACATCGGTGACGAATGGTTTGAAAGGTCGGCGTTCCTCACAAACAAGAGGGTGGTGAAGGTTACGGGCAAAAGCCTGAACACAAGTTCTCTTGAGCTAAAGATGTTCGGCTGCAGCATCAGACTTGCATGCCCAGGTTTATGTCATCGTAATTATTTGGGCTTGCGGCCGGCCGTGGCACTGACCCTATTTTAAATACTTTTCAGTACCCCCGTGTGAGGATGGCATAAGCGGCTAAAACGAGGGTGCCCCTAATCTGGAGAACCATTTCGAGAGACCGCTTTTTCCTGCTCAGGAACAGTGTGAAGGTAGTTGAAGACGACGATGTGCCTGAGCAAACTAAGAAGGCCGACGCATACTGGAAAGTCAGGCCCTTCCTTTCCCGCCTGCGCCAGCACTGCCTTGCCACACCTAGCGTAGGGTATGCATCAATTGACGAAGAAATGATACCGTTCTACGGCAAGACCAAGATGCGAATGTACGTTTGCGGCAAGCCCAATCCAGCGAGTTAAATAATTTCGTGGTTACCACACCAGAGGGCATTCCACTTGACTTCCTGATGTATGAAGGAAAAAGATCAGCCATCTGGTCGGATGACGCTGTTCATAAACTCGACATTGCTGGGAAGGTGGTCCTGAAGCTTTCAGAGTCTTTGCCGTCGGGAACATTTATTTTTATGGACAGGTATTTCACATCCATTCCTCTTTTGGATCTGATCCAGGAGCAAGGCATGATGAGGTGTGGGACAGCCATGAATTCAAGGGCACCTCCTGGGTGCAAGCTCAAGTTAGAAAGCAAATTAACAAAGAAGGGAAGGGGCACCAGTAATCAAGTCGTACGCAGTGATAGCTCACTAGCACTCATCAAGTGGTACGATAGCCGAGCTTTAGTTGTTGCATCATCACGATTCAGAAAAGACCCTACAGACGCCTGCAGGCGATGGTGCACAAAAAACAAACAAAGCAGTATCTAAGACTGGACAGGCCACATGCTGTGGAGGAATATAATGCCAACATGGGCGGCGTTGATAACCTTGACCGTTGTACTAGTATGTAAGAGGCAAGGCCTAAGACACGAAAATGAACCGTGCGACTAATTTTGCACATGATTAATTTTTCAACTACAACAGCATGGCTAAGGTACAAGAGAGAGCTCCAGAGTGAAGGGGAAAGAAGAAAGATATTGTTGATTACCTGGACCTTCGCATGTCAGTTGGAGAGGGGCTGATACACAGTTAAGAGTGTCAAAAGACAACCGAGGAAGACAGTGACGAGAGCACTGAGAAAGCGAGACCCAGTATAAAGCGAAAAAATGCTCTCCTCTTCCACCACCAGCGAAAAGAAAGTGCGGAGCCCAGCATTTGCCCGAGATGGGGACCACACAACAACGCCGCAACAGATGTCGCTATGCGGGATGCAGCACACTTACGAGAGTTGAATGCACATCGTGCAAAGTATTTTTATGCTTCAACAGTAGCCGCAGCTGCTACAAGGCATTCCACTCTTCGTAGTTACATTCCTAGAACTCTTTTGCTGGTTGCCACGTTTGCCATACGGCAGTAGAATCACACCGTGCAAACTATTTTTTTTTTATGTTTCTAAAGTACCCAGGAATGTTTCCTTTTGTGTTTCTAAAGTAGAAGCAACTGTTTCAAAGCATGCCGCTCCTCATCATTATAATTGAGAACAGTCGATGATTGCCATTTTTACCTCTATGTGACCCATTGTATCAAATATGATACATCAATAAAAACTATGATGAAAACTAAATTCGAAGCTTCCGATTTTTTTGTGTGGCATACTTACATTACAAAAGGAAAAAACAAATAGGTAAAACACGTCTATTTCTGTGACAATTTAGGGGGACTGAAGAGGTTAAAGTTCTTCTACACGGCTGCATCAGCTTTCTCGACAAAATTATCCTCAGGCAATTAAAAAAAAAAAAAAGAGGGGGGGGGGGACGTACTGGCCAACTGTCGAATGCGTCCTTTGTCTAAACAATCAAGTTCTATTTCGAATGAGGTTAAAAAGGAATTGCATCGATTTTTGCACTTTGTGTAAATATCGCTTAGAACGAATCTCTGACGTTAATGATCTAAGAAATACGTGTTTGTTTTTCGCCATTGGTGAGTTTGTTTATACGGCAAGAAGTCAGTCAGCCGTACTGAGCGTCGAGTGCCTCATAGCCAATGAGGTAGAACCACTACCCCGGGGTCTTTAATGTGCACCAAGCAGTAGTGATACACGACCGCACGCCAGTCCCATACTCATTCAGTTCGAAACAGGCAGGGTTGGGAATTGAACCGGATACCCTGGCTCTGGAGCGCGAGCTTTCGCTCCCCGTGCTCCAAGCAGATGCTGCGAAAATCCCGTCTCAAACTAAACGTTTAATGAAGGTGAACTTGTGCTAAAATTGTGCCAGCTTGTGCCTTGTGTTATTAGCGTTAATTTTGGGCTGATGGACAACTATACCAGTGCAATGCCAGATTGCCGGGCGGAGACTGTTTTACTGACCAGGCATGTTATCTTGGTTGTTTGCTTGTTATCTTGTTATCAGCCGTCCGTCGAATATTTTGGCAAAGTGCCCATAATGTCTCGTGTCGATATGAAGCGGCATCAATGGCACGAAACCTCGAAGTGATTCATTAACAGCTATCGCGTTTTAGGCGAAGCGTTAAACGCATTCTTAAGTCGTATTTCGCTTTACTAGTACTCGGTTAGACGACCTGAGAACATAGAACTTTTTGAGAGATATCGCCGAATATATTGTCCGGGATGGAAACGGATAGACCAGCGTAAAGCCAAAAATAAAGGTTTAATCGGCAGCTTATGCCAGAAACGACAGAAAAAAACGAGCCTCGAGAAAGCAGCCGCGAGCGTCGATGTGTCGGCCTGACAACTGGCTAGAGCGAGGAAGTGCGTCGTAGTCGGGAGAAGTGTGTCAACAGGGCCACGGTGAACTTATCAACTACATTCAGCATCTCCAATTTTGTACCTAGAGTTTTCATATGTACATTCATACGTTGCTTCGCTCTTCCTCTTGTTGAACTGACTAGAATAAAAGTTTAACACACGCTTATCTTTTCCGTTTATCTTTTTTCTGTACACTTTTGTACTAGAAAATAATGCTGGATTACTCTTTTAAGAATCAGCCTACTTCTGTAAACATCAGCACAAACTTGGAAGTTTGAGTGACTTGAGAATAATAAAAAATTGAGAATAAGAAAAAGAAACATGCTTTTAACTGCATTTATTATTTTTACCGCAATTGCAATATTTAAGACATATGAGCGTAAAAGCTTTATTTTCTAACGGAACAATATATTCATTGTCCTAACAGTTAAGCCATTATCTCGTGCCCATGGGTTTTACCTTAACGAAGTAAAGTTAACAGCATTAACACGTTTATAACAAACTTCAAGGAGCGAAAACACACTTGTGTCATAAACTTAAGTTACAAATTTAGCAATGGCTTTTAGATTCGCAACACCGTTCATGCATACGTTGAAAAATAGAGGACCTAGGATTCTTCCCTGCAGAAGACATGGCGTGATGCGCTTTTTACCTCAGGAATTTCCAGTAATCTTAACAGAGTAGAAGCATTGACTCGAATGCAATGAAAAGGAGCAGTAAAATTTGCTTACAAAAACAATCGTAGTCATTACAGAGCATAATAGTATGCATGACCAAAAGCTATTTTTATTTTTTTCTTCAGATACTCTCGTCCCATGGGTTATTACTGGTAAATATACTAGATATCGCATACATGTTGGTTATATCTCCGTTAACATAAATGTAAACACTTATTTGAAGGCAAGTCTGAGGCACATACAAGGGAGCAACATTTTTTGAAGGCATCTCCTGGTGTTTTTTCACTTTCATAAAATCAACGAGCACGCCAACTATAAACTGCCATTATGTTCTCAAAGCTTTCCAATATGCAGTAACAATACCAAACTAATTTAAGGCGTTTCCCAGAAAATAAAATGAGAATGTAGCAGTCAACTATTCCTATTTCGAAACGTATGTGTCCGTAATGATTGCTCCAGGATTTAACAGAACAGAAAATTAGTGGAAAATTACTAAAACTATCATTTTTATTTTTTTCATACTTAAAGCGGGTCTCGGAGATAAGTGTATGTCCTTTGTACCCCCTCTCCGGGAATCATCGTTATTCTTGTCCAGCTCGCTTGTACCTTTGCATTAATTGTATTATTATCATTCTTTTGCCATCTGGATTTTCTTAGTAAACAACCCAAACAAAAGATAAATATAAATAATACAGGTTACGGGGGGTGAAATTATATCAAGAACGTGCTTTTTTGGGCGTGTTTGTAGTTCATCAAAAAAGGTAAACGCTTGGCAGCCCTCTGCCTGGTTAGAAATAGACATGAAGCGAAAAATAGGGACTATAATAAAAAATTTGATAAGTATTTACCCGACGTTTCGGGACCAGTTCGGGCCCTTGTTCACTCACAGAGTCCCTATTTTTCGCTTCAGGTCATCACAGGGGAAATTCAGACTTTCTTTTTTGCGAACAGTACCACATAACTTGTAGAGGGTTTAAGAGATACAAAACTGTTCTTGCTGCTGCCCGTATACTTGCACGCTTAAGCGTCACCGTTTGTAGTAACTTTATTTAAAATAATGCACTAGATGCGGTCAATAAAGAAATTTCACTCAAAGTTACACCGCCTTGTTTAATGCAATTTGGAGGCCGACGGCTTAAACTGAAACTTAAAACTGACAAAAAAAATTTTTTTTTTTTTTTCTGGAACAAGTCTGCACAATGCTTAGGTTCCTTAGAAACCAAGTAACGGTACTTGGCTTTAGCTTTTTGTAGCAGTCCTGTTAACTGGAAGCGATCTGGCTTACATGAGAGAGTAGAGCACTCGCACGAACACTTACCTCCGTTCGAAACTGCAGCCAGGCAAGCAGAGGTCTTCCACGACGATTTGGTGTTCCCAAGCAATAATCCCTCTTTAAATAGAAGATTCAGGCAAGAACCACGATGGCTATAGCCAATCAGGTTACTCAGAGAAAACTCATTAGGCAGGTGTTCGAAAATGTGGCGCAAGGCTTCAACACGCCAGCGACGTCGAAGCGGCTGTTCTGTTGCCAAGGGGAAAAGAAAATCTCTGGCAGTGCTTTATATCTTTATGGTCGCAAGTGAAGCGTGCGATGTACAAACCTTGATAATGGAGAATTTCATTATTGCGTAAAAAAGGAAAAGCGCTAGTGTTGCGTCTCCAGAATGCGCATGCGCGTCGTCGCCATGCGTCAATCCAAGACGCACTTTGGGTTTCGTGCAAGCACAGAAGGAACAGGCAATGCTAACGCAAAAAAACACCGCATCAGCTTGCTCGCATAAGCTACACCAAAACACACTACTGGACGCGAATGAGATGGAACATCTACGCGCCGTATTTATTTGTTAGTAAAAATATACTATTTCTCGCTTCTACTGCCTCAGCCACGGGCGAACGAAAGAGTAAATGCACATACTTCTTAAATAAACAATTAAAAACATCGCTTGGTCTTCTGGTAACTTAAAATAAATCAAGTGACAGCAGCAAAGTCTAGCAAATAAAACCACGTGGAACATGACAAGCTTCATCATAACGCTCAGTAAATGTGACTGCCTTTGATCATGGGCCGTGATCGGGCGGGGCTAGAGTTTCCACTGAGAAAGATTTTTTTTTTAGTCCGTCCTCAGCTGGGAGAAAGGTGCGTCGCACGAACTCGCACTTCGCAAGACGCTAGGAAGGTATTAACTCATTCATTTATTTGGCTTGAAAACAATAGGTAAAGAACGCGGAGCACCAGGAAGGAAACAGGGCCAATCAGCTCAAGAGGGACAACATGGCTGACATTGAACCTTCTCTTATTTTGCGAACGCTTTAAAAATTTCCACCTGCGTGCGCATAGCGGCGCTAGCGGTTGTGAACTGCCTTCCTAAATCTTTATTTTCCTTCCATTCCTACTGCATTTTTACGTAATTATGAACATAGCAACCGGCTAAGATTTTCGGTAGACAGTTTCAACTGTATTTTCCCGTGGAAACTCACTGTCTGCTTTTGATTCGTTCGACCCTTCCCTTTATTCCTTATGTTTCAAGTTGTTTGCCTGTACGTGAATATAGATTTGACAGATTGAAATAAATGACGTTCGAACGCGATGAATGGTACTGTTACCAATCGTTATATGATAAACGGGCATATGAAAAGGGGAAGGGGGTCGTAAGAGTGAGGAGCTGTACTACTTTTTGATTACTCGGAGTAAGATTCGGTTATCGGTGAGACTGGCGGATTGGCAGGCAGCGCTTTTCATCTTGCTTCGTTTGAACGATGAAGCAATCCATAGGCATTTGCGAAGGTGCAACCTAACCCAATGTTCGGCCATTCACTGGTGCCGATGTTGGGCCACGATTAAGCCGATATGCGCAGAGAACGTCAAAATGTAATGTCATATTCACTGTCTCCTGTGAAGAGTATGTTCCCCTGAGTGAATTGAGGCGAACCTTATAGAGAGCAACAAAACGTGAGATGTTCCTACATTTTCGCTAAATAAGGCACGGTCCGTCGCGATAAACGTTGAGCTCGCTCCTCTTCAGACCGCTCATTCTTCTTGCCAGGCATTCTGAAGACTGCGGCACATCCAGTGAGCGCCTTGACCTGTCACCCGTACAGGCGCGCGAGAAGAACATCACTGCACATCATAACTTTACCTTCCAAGGTTTTTTCCCGTGGCACAGTGGTTTAGCATCGGACTGAAGAACAATAAAAAACAATAGTATTAACAATGATAATATTATTAATAATAATATTAGTATTGTTCCTAATGCTACTACCAAAAGCTGCAAACATTTAACCTACTGACTCTTTATTTAGTACTCAGTCGTTAATCTCCGAATTTAGCTTTCGTATGAGAAAGCGTTGAATCTTCAATTAGTTTATTTAGGTCATTACTGAAAAACGCTCGGCGTTTAACCAAAAGCACAGATGCGCTCAAGGCATCATTTTTATTAAAGTTACGTCAAGGATAAAACTCTGGAATAGAAAAAAAATATATATAAAATAGCTGGAAACGCTTTTAGACTTCCCTATTGCAACATATGGCTTTGGCTATGGTATATCTCGTGATCCGAGCTATAACATGGTATGCTGCAAGGTGGAAGTACAAGCGGTACTGACAGCTGTTACGTTAGCAATTCGACTTTTCAAGCGAACTGTTCTATCATCATATGGGGATATGAAACAATATTTCCCAAATTCGCCACCTTTTACGTAGTCTTTTTGCTACATTTATACAGACCCTTGTTCGCTCTGTGACAGCCAGCCCATAAAATTTATGTGATAAGCCAGTACACGTTGAACGCGTACGACGAAATCCATTTCGCGTTGCAAGTTTGGCAGTAAACGTTTATCGTTTTCTTCACAAAGTGCTCCTTTCAGTTGACTCTTTCGCTATAGTTATTAAGCAACACATTTAATATCGATTTCCTTGAGTCCTTAAAACTAATCAAGACCCGCGAGGATAGAAGTATCCACTGCGTTGACTAATGTCCTTTTCATGCCGTACAAATCGTTCTATTTTTTTTTCGTCGGCTACCATTGAAGAATAGAACCGGCTTCCGCAAGCGGTTGCTATTTGCGAGAGAATTGTAGAATTTTACAAATGGAATTTTATCTCAATATGTTTTTTTTTTCTTGTTGGAGCAGTCGTTGTCTAGCATCTACCCATATCAAATGTACGAGCTTCACCGTTATATGATATTATTTTCTTCTATACCGGTATGAGCATTGCCATTTTACCACATGTGTGTTTATTTTATATCCACATTTTTTTTTGCCTTTCCCAGGCATGGTTTAGTCCTCAACAAAGAGCCAGCAGTATGTCTGAAAAAGAAATCAAAACGTGAAAGCACCTGCGTCAAACCTGTTCGGATACGGTCCTTAAATAATGGTGTAGCCGGAGTACCGGTAGAATGACGTAAAGAGCGAAGAGCAAGTTTTTTTCGTACCTTGCAGTCAAATATATTCACTCTGGTATCTTCTAATGTTTGAGTGAATTCATTTTAATTTTAAGATAATGATTGTTGCAGAACTGTAAGTTTATGCAAGACTATATCCAGGTTTTGAAACAATCTAGATCCTGCATCCATATGATAATTTTTGAGGTTTGGTTAGTTTGCTTGCACATGAAAGGTCGTAAGCGTTCAAATTTTGATTGCAGATTATAAAATTTTGAATGTTGCTTTTTAAATTATTCAATATATAGTTTAAATACGTACTCCAAGTACATTTAAAGGGGTACCAAAAGAAACCGGAATTTTGTTTTGTCAAGGGGTGTAGAAATATTGTCACGGGTGGTGACCAAAATAAAAGGGAATAAACAGGAAGAAATGAACGTTTAATGTGGCGAACTTGTGCCAAAAATAAAAGGGTACAAAAGATAATAACAGAGCGTCGCGGGCGTCGAAGTCGGCGTAGCAGCAGAGGCGAACGCTGGGGCGAAAGTGACTCCGCTCGCCTTGCGGAATCCCTTATGTACCCTCGTGGGTTTCTGGATCGTTCGGCGTAGAAGGTTCGGCGCGTAGAACATTCTAACCTTGAATCAGCTAGATGGTTCTCGAATTCACCAGAACATCACATTACAGTGTAAACAAAAATGTGTAGCCGCGGCCAGGAATCGAACCCTGGCCCTTCGCGTGGGAGGCAAGCGCGATAACCGTTCGGCTACGGCCGCACTGCCTACTTGGCGCGCGGCAATATTTAGACACTTAAATTTCAAGCAAATTCAAAGCACTCTCCGACTGATGCAATCCACTTGTTGAGACGTTTCTTTCAATTAAAAGAATTTCTTTAAACTCCTAAATGTTGGTGCCTTTTAGTGCTTCTGCCGCTTTTTGTTGAAACTCTTACATATCGACAAAAGATCTAGCTTTTAACTTCTTTTTATTTGGGAGAGCGAAACGCGTATTCATATGGGCCGAGGCTGGGTATATGCGGGAAGTGCGGGGCACGGGAACCATGCCGTTTTTGGACAAAAACTTCTAAACACCATAGCGCGTTGTGGGCAGGTGCTTTGTCGTGGTGAGCGAAACCGTCTTTAAGGTTTTGCTTTAAAACCGATTGAAATCGAACTGATCACAATAACAACGTACTGATAAATATAGCTAGATCTATTGGATATAATATACCGGCTAAAACACCTACTACTTAGTGTAAAAGTACACTTCTGCCTAGATCCCTCCCGCCTCTTATGTTCTCATCTAATCTGGGGTACGTGCAATAAGACTGATTCAGATCGATTTTTTCACTTCCAGAAAGGGTCCTGCAATGAATGTTTCTTCGTAGAACTGTTGCTAACAATTGCATATATAAGAAACTCGTCACTGCCATTTTTTGAGCTCTAAAGTTTCTGCCTAACTACTTTAATCTATTACAAAGTTAAACACGACTTTACTTATTTTGCGAACAAAGACATATCAAGAAACATAGAATAAACCTACGCACCATATCCTTGGTTGGGTCCAGGTCCCGGACTAACTATGGTGCCCAAACTATTACCAATCAAATTATAGCCTTATGCAATATGAACCCGTGATTATTGAACGTGCTCAAAAATATAAAATCATCTACCAATTAAAACTTTTTTTTGTTTACGCTTAGTTATACCTAATAAAACAATTAGAATATTTAACAGCAACTCGACAGTGATCAACCCTTTCATGTCTGTAACATCAAATGGTCTGCATTTTGATTTCCTTGTTATTGTTTATATTTGAGCTGTGGGCTCCCCTTGCACTGCGCTTGTGCTATGTGAATACATAAATGTATTGTACATTTTTCGTATTTATTATTTTATTAGCATGTCTTGCGGTCTGATGTTCAAACCTCAGGTGATTGTTTCGTCAGGAGACGCATTGGTCTCCTTTAGCCGTACCTCGTGGACAGTTGTATTTTGTATTTATGTTGAAACAAACTTTGATTGATAAACTTTGAGCGTTTGATAAACTTCTGCAAATGAAACACCGTGCACATAATTTTTGCGGGCATTTTAATGATGTATTTACACGGCGGATAAATTAAAGGGGTGATTCAACGATATTTGTATTTTGTGCATCTACCGCTTAAAACGGATCCCTGACATTAATGACCCTGTAGCATAATTACTTCGAGTGACCTTGTCAGCACTTGCAGAAGCGAGGCCTCCGGCTCTCAGGGGGTCCCCCATCCTAGGGGAACTCTAGCCCGTCCCACCATGAAGTCAGCGCTTGCTGACGGATTGTCGTGAAGCCTTTTGTGGTTGTTGGGAAAAATTTCTGATTACCCCCTCGTCTCGACGGGGAAAAAAAAAACGCTCCGGTGGCGCCACCAATAGCCGAACAAGTACAGAAACACTGCATCGGCATGTGTTTTCAGTTGTTGCATCAGCTTGCACAGACGTTAGCCGCACAAAGCACTGAAACACGAGTTCATAGTTGCAATTTTTTTCTACTTGCCGCGGGAAGTTGGACACGGAAAACATGAGCCGCTGTCCGAGAAACAGAACCGTATGCGAGTGTGCTGGGCGTCTGTATAGTTTCCAGGCCACTATTGTCATTGCAGATGGCTTTTAAGACCTCAGATCTTTACTTTAATAAAACAAAACGTTTGGAATAACGCCGTTTGGAGCACTCAGCACTCCAAGTGTTCTCTTGCCGCCTCGCCTTTCAGATCAGTACCGCGTTTGCAGGCTGCCTTTGCAGCGGGATCCTCCGATTCAAAATTATCCTGGTTAGCCCAAACATCCCTTTCTTTAATCATTGTAAAAGCCACGTCCCTATTCACGAGAAGGTACACGTGGCTCTGATTCGCAGTCTACGTAGCGTTTTAGAGCGCAGCTCTTATGGTACGTGTACACCTGAAAAGAAATCCGCTGCCGCGGGAGCGGATCCGCTCCCGGCGGCGGCGGCGACGAGATGGTTGTGTTTACATCTATTTCCTTCGAGCAGTGGCGGCAGCGCTGGCTGCGGCAGCGGTTCCCGTAACGTCTCGTCAAATATGACGAGAAGGCGCGAGAGTTCCCGCCTCGGCTCTCTCTCTCCCGGGCGTTGCTGCTCCCGGAAGAACGCGTACTCGTGACGTAGGCAGCGTCGCGCTGCGCAAGAATGTCACATCCGGTCAGCGAAACGCCTCGTTCGGCGGCAGAAATAGATCCCGGACCTAGTCGGCTCGCCGCCGCGTTTTCCGCCCAGCGTTTCGCCCCAGCGGCAAGAGCTGGGCGGATCCGCTGGCGGATCCGCAAGTGTAAACGTACCATTAGGCGCCCGTTTCCGGCTTGAGCGGCGTCGGCGTCGCCGTCGCCGTCGGCGTAACCGCGCGGTGTATTATGGGTAAATTTCCCCGCTAAATCTAGCGGAAAAATTTCCCCGCTAAATCTAGCGGAAAAATTTCCCCGCTAAATTTAGCGGAAAAATTTCCCCGCTAAATCTAGCGGAAAAATTTCCCCGCTAAATCTAGCGGAAAAATTTCTCCGCTAAATCTAGCGAAAAATTTTCCCCGCTAAATCTAGCGGAAAAATTTCCCCGCTAAATCTAGCGGAAAAAATTCCGCGCTAAATCCTAGCGGAAAAATTTCCCCGCTAAATCTAGCGGAAAAATTTCCCCGCTAAATCTAGCGGAATCCCCGCTAAATCTAGCAGAAGCTAAATCTAGCGGAAAAATTTCCCCGCTAAATCTGGCGGAATAATTTCCCCGCTAAATCTAGCGGAAAAATTTCCCCGCTAAATCTGACAGAAAAAATTTCCCCGCTAAATCTAGCGAAAAAATTTCCCCGCTAAATCTAGCGGAAAAACTTTCCTCGCTAAATCTAGCGGAAAAAAGTTCCCCGCTAAACCTAGTGGAAAAATCTCCCCGCTAAATCTAGCGGGGAAATATTGGTCACGTGACCTGGGGGTCACGTGACCCCTCCTTCGAGGTCACGTGACCCCTCCTTCGAGGTCACGTGACCCCCTTCAAAGGTCACGTGACCTCGGGGGCACGTGACTCCCCCTCCACGTGGACCCCCTCCCCTGAGGTCACGTGACCCCAACAAGGTCACGTGCCCTCGGGGGGTCATGTGTAACCCTTTCCCCTATGTCACGTGACCCCCGAGAAACCGTGGCCCTCAGTACCCTTCCCTCCTCCTCAGACTTGTACACGTTACTGAAAAAAAGTAACTGATTACAATTACAATTACTACAGTCAAAAAAGTAACCGATTACCGTTACTGATTACTGCCTCCCAGAAGTAATTGAACAATTACTGCAAAGTAATTGATTACTTTTCAAGTTACTTTCACGTTACTTCTTATTGCGATGACAGAAATACACAAATACACAGTAAAATATTGCGTACACAATTTTGTTTGGTTATTGTTCCCTTTTTTGTTTTCAGACCCGGAGCTTGTCGTGTAGCTGACGCGTCGACCTAAGGAACAAAGCCCACTAAAAAGTCAATAGCGAGTTCCCGCTTCCCGTCGACTTTATCAGCAATCTGCAATGAGATCCGGAACTCCCCAGCCAAGGCTGGTGGCGCGCTTGTAGAAGAGCGTGGCGTAAAAAAAAGAAGGATTTGCCGACTAATCCTAGTTTTATTTTTTTTAGATGTTAAAAAAATGTCAATCATTTTTGCTCCATGGCTGAGTGACTATGCTGATTTTTGTGAGAAAAAAGAATTGTGGGATGAAAAATGTAATTGGAGATTGTGTAATTGATTTTGTAATTGATTACAGAAAAAAGTAATTGAATTACTCCGAGCGTTACAGCTTGACACATGTAATTGAAGCGTTACAAAATTACACTTAACTGTAATTGATTACAAGTAATCAATTACTTGTAACGCGTTACGTACAAGTCTGCTCCTCCTCCTCAAGAGCTGCGCTCCAATTCGGCATTACAGGGAGTGGTAAACGGTTTTCACTTTTTCAATTAAAATGGAGAATTTTACTCTTCCCCAGACGGCGTGCGTATGGGAATAATTCTCAATATTTTATTGGCGCACGGAACGTCCTGTTCGTTATGATGATGTTCGTTATGATGATGAATCTTCAGCCGCTGTCCTCTCATTGGCTCTACTGGGTTAAGGGCGTGCACATGCAACGCAGTGGTATAGATTATATGTATTCTACGTTTCGTTGGTCAACTCGTTTCATCACCTATGACATCGTTCATATGGAAAGAGAAAAAAAATATGCGCCACCAATGAACACCGTCCGGCTAAAGCTTCCATGTTGAGTGAGGTGTCTATAAGAGTTCGAAATTTCCAGAGATCTCCGGTCGGAAGCACAAAAGTGCTCTAAATGATAGAAAAAGTTAGCGAGAGAAGAGCACGAGAAGAAACAACCAAAAATTACAAAATATGCAGCTTCCGCGGAGTCGCACGATTGCTCCACCTAGAGTCATAATTTCAAAATTCACAGTAGCATTAGTACAGACACCGCTCCTGCAAAAGCCTCGTCTACTCCACCCTACCCTCGACTTCCTGATGAGCGGCAAGCATCCACTTCTCCTGGTCCTCCAGATCCTGAACGAAAAATGCCCACTTCACCAATTCTTATTGGTGATTAACAGACGTCGATTGAGCACTGTCCTGTTCCGCGGCAAGCGACGTCGATTCTACCTGGCCCAGTCCCTACCGCCGAGCTCCACGCGTCCGTTCTCCCCTATCCGATCTCCTCTGCTGCTGATCAACGAGCCCCAACCCTCCCGGTCAGATTCCTGCTGCTGACGAGCGCCTTCAAACGACACTCCAAGAGCCCTCTCACCTGTTCCCTGGGAGCTTAGATCATCGTCCCGCCAGCCACGACGTGGGTCTCGAGAAAAAGAATCAGCTGCCTTCATGTTTTGGACGAAAACTTGGCAGCTCACAAGCAGCATGAGGTAGGCTCCGTGACTGCCCGTGACCCAGCTAACTGGCCGGCTGTTAGTACTGACCGGTTTCGGGGTGAATGCATCGAGAAGGGAGATTCGATGTATTTTCAAAATCGGGAACAGACTTTTCTGTCTTCCGTATGACAATACAAAAGCCAGAAACGCTATATGTCACCTGTTCTTTTTGCGCGAAAGGTACTAGATGGGAAAGCGTACGAGAGGCACTGGTTAATTTACTCGAAGTCAAACGGTTCCGTTTATTGTTTCATGTGCAAACTATTTTGAACCCCGAGCAACCTGAGTTTCATCACCAGGCATGGCTTTTGTGACTGGAAAAGAGGAGAGGAAAAGGTTTGCGCTCATGAAAAGAGTGTCGAACACAGGAACTTCGTGGCGGCATGGCTATTCCGCTCTTATTCGGGCAATACCGTTGACAAGGAACTCGTCAAGCATTTAGCCACTCAGAACAGTTACTTAAAAGAGGTATTAAAGCGCGTGGTCGTCGTTGTCAAGCTTTCAGCTGAACGAAGCTTAGCGTTTAGGGGAAGTGAGGAGGTTTTTGGTTCCCCGCGACATGGAAATCATATGGGAGTGCTTGAAGCCATTGCCCAGTTTGATCCCTTTCTGGGCGAGCACATTAAGCGCCATGGAAACAAGGGCAAAGGCCACCCATCATACCTGTCAAAAGCAGTTTGTGACGAATGTATCGAGCTTATGGCAAAGGCCGTCAAAGACCGTCTTGTTGACGAGGTTAGACTGGCAAAATATTTCTCTTTAATAATTGATTCGAATCCAGACTTTACCCACGTTGACCAGCTGTCAGTTGTTTTAGGCTACTGTTTAAAAGGAGAAGTGCATGAACGCTTTCTTGGATTTGTTCCGATTTAATCGCATCAAGGGTTGTATAGTTTCGCAACCGTGATGTGTCTGTTGAGAAGCAATGGCATTTCGATTCACGACTGCAGGGGCCAGGCGTATGACAACGCGAGTAATTTGTCGAGGAAGTACAAAGGACTGCAACCGCATGTCTTGTAGCTTCTCGTACACTCAACTGTCAGCATTGTAGGCGGGAGCGCGCTACAAGACGGCGTTACCGGTATCGTGTTACTTGCTTCGCTAACGTAGTCACATACTCGGTACTTTTTTCAAAAGAGTTACGCGTAACGTAATTATGTTACTTCTTTCGAGTGACGGGTAATGTCGCTACGTTACTCTTTATCAAAGACCTGAAAAGTACACTACATTTTTTCTCGTGTTTCTATACTTTGTTTTACCCCAAGTCCAGACGAAGCCAACGCTACGAGCTGGTAGGACTTACCAGCAAGCGTTAAAGTCGCACCATTTTGGTGTTCGTCATGTTTCTGTACCTGCTCCATATCATCGCTGAACAAGTCATAAAGAAAAAACGGCCCAATCACTTGGGCTTTTGACGCTGCTTCACTGGCAGCATTAGCTCGTAGCGTCCGCTGCGTCTGGACTTAAGCTGGAACGATGTAGAGGTGTCAAGTCATTAATGTTTGTACTCATTCCCCACACCTTCAAAATTGCACCTGTCCTTTCCCGACGCAAAAACAAAGTCAAACTTTAGAGAAAAAAAGAAAAGAATGTAACGCCCACGCTCTTTGTCCCAGTGTCGAAAAACGCGTTCGCCAAAACACGCTGTCGCCGTCAATTTGTAAATAAAAAAGTAACAGAAAGGTAACCTGCGTTACTTTTTATTGGTAACGAGTTCCTTTTATTTTGAGGTAATGTTTGTCAGTAACGCGTTCATATATTTTGCAGGTAACGGATAACGTATTTCGTTACTTTTTTTGTCGGTACCGCCTGTAGCACTGCCTGTCACCCGAGCTGTTATTATTCTGTTGTTTTTTCACTGAAATGTAGAACGAAGACCACTAGAGCACGGTCAATGCCCAAACAAGATGTTCAGTGAAACAATTATTACTGCGCAGATGAGCTGGTGAGGGACCATAGTGAACAAACAAACAAAACCTCCTTGAGACAAGGGACCAAAATTGGGACAACACATTGGAAGCGAAGCGGCGTTTGAGACGGTGTTGTGCTGCCCAATGTTTGTCCCTAATTTTAAGGTTTTCTTTTGTTGTGTTTTTTACAATGAAGATGTTCATGCTGCTTGCAAACACACACATTGGAAGCAGCTTGAAATTTCCAAGGTCTTTGCTTTTTGCACTTCGAACAACAGTGTTGAGGGAACCTGATGCTGTTCTGTATTTGAGGAAAAAGATTTCAATGGCCTTCATTCGGCCTCCAGCATCACGAATACCCAGATTATTTTTCAATTTGGTGCACGGACGCTGCAGATAATAATTTTGAAAATAACGCCGGGACGTGACGCCATGTTAGGGGTTTTCGGAGTCTCCGCTCTCGCGCATCTACAGCGCCTATCAAAGCTAAACACGCGCATATTTATTTTCTAAAGCATAAGACGAATATGCTGCGATAAATCGACGAATTTTGCCCGGCGGCTTTTGCTCTGCGCGTGGAATGAGCACAGGGGCTGCTATGGAGCGCGCAAAGCGAGCGTGCCGTCGGGCAGCGTTCGTGAGTTATTTGTCGCATTATTCGCTCCATGGAGTTCAGCCTTTAATGGTCAGAAAGAGACGTCACGACTGGTGTCAGTGGGGGGGAATATACCTGGCAAGCTTGCAATTGCACGCTCTGCCCACATGAGCGACACGCGCTTGGCGGCCTAAAGATCTTAATATGACGTCACGACGAGGTCTTTCGTGTTTTCTCGCGTTTGTTTACATCTTCGGAGAACACGAGCGTGATGTTCAGGTTCACAGGATAAATATACGCCAGAATGCACCTCTCTTTTTTTACAAGATGTGTTTCAGCTTTTTTTATTACATGTTCTTTGTTCTTGTTTTTAACGCGACAGCGATCAAGAGCTCGTTTCGCGAAAAATTCGGCGTCGGCTTCGGCTTTTTTGGGACCAAATATCCCATAATGCAACACGCGCAGTCACGTGTGACGTCACACGTGGCTGCGCGTGTTGCATTATGGGACCACGCATACACACGCTTGCACGGCTTGGCAACGAGCGCGCGTTTGTATGAGAAGGCGTTATGAACGGCCGGCTTTCATACAAAACTTAGCCGCCCGACATCTCATCAAATTGGGAAATGCGCTGGATTGGGTACCGAAACTGTCAAATAGACAGCTTTGTCAAGTTGTCTATTTTGCATCGTGTATTTTGGGTCCAAAATAGATTCTTCATCTTATTAATATTATTATTACTATTATTATTATTAATGTTTTTACTATCATTGCAATACTGCTTTGTTCCCCGGTGCCAAGGTAACCGAGAATAAGTGGCCGACCGAGAAGCGTAGGGCACTTTTGTAGCTGTTTCGTTTAGGGTTTGTGTAGCCAGTGCACGACTTTGAACTGGATACGTGCCCATATTGTCACGAATGAACGAACGAGGAAACAAAGAATAACTGGGGAAACTGAAACGTTTAATGGGGCAAACTTGTGCCCAAAAATAAAAAAAAGGAAACAGAAGATAACAGCAGAGCGTCGCGGGCGTCGAAGTCGACGTGGCAGCGGAGTCGAACGCTGGGGGGAAACTTACTCCGGCTTGCCACGCGGAGCCCCTTTTGTGCACGCGTCGGCTTCTGGTTGTTGTTGTTTACGGGTTTTTTGGCGCAAGAGCTCCGATGGCCATACTGCGCCAAACTAGGTAAGTTAAAAAACACTGGTAAAAGTACACTCACTAGACAAGAACTTGGCTATAGTTTATGTAAGATACCTGTAGTTTTGAGGAAAGCTGAAAGACGTTCAAGTGATATGAGAGGCTGCTCCCCTAGAATTAAGACAGGGTGAAATGGGATGTTGTACTTGAAAAACTCAGAGAAATAGACCTTGTATTGTTGTAAAATTCCACGGCAAAGAAAGAGAACATGCAGAACAGATAAAGCTTCCCCACAGTGCTCGCATATCGGCGGTTCCTCACCTATAAGCAGGTATTGATGGGTTAGGAACGAATGGCCGATTCTCAGCCGGCACAGGAGGACTTCGTGGAAACGATTTTTATTATACGAGGTTTCCCATGCACCAAGTTCTTGCTTGATGACATGAAGCTTATTGTTATTGGCTAACTTCCATTCAGATTGCCAAAGTTGCGAGAGTGAAAAATTTACGGACGCTTTAAGGTCTTGGTAAGGTATGCAGACATTCGATGGTAAAAGGTTCTGTGAAGAAGCAGCTAGTCTATCTGCAGCCTCGTTGCCTGCGATGCCCACATGGCTCGGGATCCAGCAAAACTCAATGTCCTTCCCACCAGCGAGTCCCTGTTGAGCTCTGGCCCGTACAAGTCGAGTCAACTTATTCGTAGTTGGTGTGACAGAACATACTGCAGTAAGAACACTTTGAGAGTCTACAAATATAATGGCTTTCATCACTTTGCTCCTGATTATATAGTCAAGTGCTGCCAGAACACCATATAGTTCGGCAGTAAAAATGCTGGCGACATTGTGATGTCGAGTAACATGGGTAAACGAATTTGAATAAACAGCTGAGCCGACATACATTGAGGACTTGGCACCGTCAGTATAAAACTGGCGGTAATGTCTGTATTTTTCTTGCAGAGCTACGAATTCCTGTTGTAGAATGAGTGGAGAAACATTATGTTTATTAAATTTTGTAAAATATCAATTGCAAGCTATTTGTTTCATATCCCATGGGGCAGTATGATATGCACTTTCTAGGAAATGGACACCCTCACGTGGCAGGTTTAGGGAGAGACGGAGTCTCTCAAAACGAAGACTCAAGGGTCGAATAACAGTTGGCTTATGCTCGAAAGTACGATAAAACTTAGACTCTCGAATACTATTGTGGGCTGGATGGCTGGGTTCTGATAACACCTTGTAGGCATAAACCAGACTTAGGTACTGCCGCCTTTTTTCAAGTGACATTTCATTGGAGTCAGCATACAAGCTTAAAATAGGAGATGCTCTGGAAGCGCCCGTCGCAAGACGCAACCCAAGGTGATGCACAGGGTCAAGCATTTTTAAGGCAGACGGCCGAGCAGACGCGAACACAACAGACCCATAATCAAGGCTCGATCGTACAAGAGAGAAGTACAAACGAAGTAGACACCTCCTATCAGAACCCCAGGACTTGTCTGAGAGGACTTTAAGAATGTTCAATGTCTGCATATATTTCTGCTTTAGCCATTTGAGATGGGAGACAAAACTAAGCTTACTGTCAAATATCAATCCCAGAAACTTATGCTTAGTTCTAACTTCGATGGCATTTCCATTTAACATCGGAGAGGGCTCTAACCAGAGGCCCCGCCGCAAAGAAAATGGAACACAAATAGTTTTTTCTGGAGAGAACTTAAAACCATTCTCGTTAGCCCATTTAGTCATTTTATTTATGGCTAGTTGTAGCTGCCTTTCACAACTAGACATATTACATGATGCTACAGAAATTTAAATGTCATCTACGTATAATGAATATGATACTAAGGTTGGTATGACACGACAAAGAGAGTTAATTTTTATGGCGAAGAGGGTGACACTCAGTGCTCCACCCTGAGGAACACCATTCTCCTGGAGAAAGCTGTTGGATACTGTCGTGCCTAACCGTACACGGAAGAAACGTCTACTAAGATAGTTTTTTATACAATGAAGTAATCTGCCGCGTCCTCCATACATGAACAAGTCACGTAGGATGCCATGCCTCCAAGTGGTATCGTAAGCCTTTTCCAAATCAAAAAAGACAGATACGCAATGCTGCCTATTCACAAACGCCTCTCGTACGAAGTCTCCAGCCGGACTAAATGGTCTATGGTGGAACGTCCTGATCGACACCCACATTGATTTACATTCAAAATATTGTGTTGCTCAAGGAAATAAACAAGACGCTTATTAATCATCCTCTCAAACGTTTTCCCCAAGCAACTAGTCAGTGCAATCGGCCTGTAACTTGTAGGAAGTGAAGGATCCTTTCCAGGTTTTAGCAACGGAATTACTTCTGCCTGCTTCCAATCGGCGGGGAAGTGTGCATCGTTCCATATTTCATTGAAATATATTCGGAGGGCTGAGAGTGACTCCTCCGATAAATGGCGGATCATCTCATAATGTATTCGATCAGGACCGGGGGATGAATGCTTCCGGATTTTGAGAGCCATTTGAAGCTCAACCATTGTGAACGGCTGATTATATGGTGCAGAGGCTCCTCCTGCCAAGCTGACTTTCGTTCTTTCTGCATCTGCTTTAAACTTCAGAAACGCTGGAGAGTAATGAGATGAGTTTGAAACGGCTGCAAAATGAGCACCCAACATAATTGCCTGGCCATGTAAAGAGCTTACAGAGGGAAAAAGAGGGACTGTAAAGCAGCGGTGTTTGCCTTCAACCTTGTGCAGTCGGTCCCACACTTTCTTTGCTGGGACATAACAGCTTATAGAGGACAGATAGCCTTTCCAGGACTTCCTCTTGGCCTGTTTCCTGGTCCAACGAGCTTGGGACCTATTTCGCTGAAACTCTATCGAATTCATGAATGTCGGATATCTGCGAAATATACCCCATGCCTTGTCCTGTTTTTTCTTAGTATTGGAACAATCATCATTCCACCATGGTTTACACTTTTTGGCGATGCTAGAAGAGGTTTGAGGGATGGATCGAAAAGCGGCATTAGTGATCTGTTGTGTAATGTATGTGGTGGCTTCATCGTGTGTTAAGCACGAGAACATGCAAGGCTTAAGCTCTGCATTTAGGTTGAATAGACTCCAGTCTGCCTTGTCAAGTTTCCAACGAGGGGTACGTTTCATTAGGCTTGGAACTGAAACAAGACTCTCCAGAATGATGGGAAAGTGGTCACTTCCAAAAGGATTATCCAAGACTTTCCATGTAAATGAAGAAAACACTGAAGCGGATGAGATGGAAAGATCGATAGATGTAAATGAATTGTGAGCAGCACTGAAAAAGGTTGGTTTTCTCTTATTCATAAGGCACAGCCAAGATGTTAATAAAAACCGCTCAAGGACTCCACCACGTGAGTCTCGGCGGGCGCTACCCCATAAGGGGTGGTGAGCATTAAAATCTCCTAAAAGTAAAAAAGGGTGAGGAAGCTGTGCAACAAGTCTTTGAAGATCATGAAGATGCAGTGGAATGTTTGGTGGAATATAAATAGAGACAACAGTGATGAGGCGATCCAAAAGAAGGCGCACAGCCACTGCCTCAAGAGGTGTGCAAAGAGGAACCTGCGAGCATGCGACTCCACTTTGAACAGCCACAGCTACTCCACCTGATGCAATTGATGAGGGGCGATCTTTTCTAAAAAACTGATGGCGACGTAACACTGAATTATGATGATCATTTAGATGCGTCTCTTGTAAGGAGAGAGCTATAGGACGTAATTCGTCCATAAAAAAATTGACATCATCAATATTTCGTAAAAGACCGCGGCAGTTCCACTGCATAAAAGTAAATTTAGACATTATTCTAAAATACAGTTAAAAGATTAGTAAATCAGTAAAAGTAGTAAAGAACAAGTAAAAGTAAAATCTTGACTTTGCCGCGCAGGGCAAAAAAGAATGTCCTACGTCACTTTGGAGGGGTTACTGGTTTTTTTATCTTATGCTTAGATTTAGCTGTCTGCCAGTCCATGTCGTCTTGATCAGACGCTGGCAGACACCTCACTGCTGTCATCCATTGCCTCCGCCTCTTGGGACGGGGCTTTGGGTAAAGCTTTGGGTTGGCTCGGGGCGCGGGGTTGCAGGCCCCGGCCACGGCCTGATCCAGCAGAAGAGGCAGCAGGTGTGTTGGGCAGGGCACTGCCCGACTCCACACTTTCCTGTCCCTTTGTCGATGTAGGAGCGACAGAAGAGACATGCTGCTCCTTGGAAGAGGACGCTCTCTCCGACGAGTGCGGACGTGAGCGTCGACCTCTTTCCCTGGAAGGGGACCGCAGAATGCGGACGGGCACGACAGCTGCAGTTGCCGGTCCATCCTGAGAAGGGGCAGCAGCCTGTGCACACTCTCCGCCAGAACGGAGAGGCTGCTTCCCTGAAGGTGCAGGGCAGTTAGCACTCTGGCTGGAGTGGTCGGGAGACCGACCTGCTGAAAGTGCATGCCCAGGGAGCTGAATCTTCAGCTTGGGCATGGGGGACTGCAGTGGCTTCCCATTGTCTGGAAAAGACGTCTGGGTTGCCACTGCCACTTTCAGCGGTGCAGGCCCCCGCTGCACCACCTCTGCAAAGCCGCCTTTTTGCAAGAACGGAAAGCGACGGCGTGCCTCTGGATAAGAAAGATTTTCCTTCACTTTCAAGGTAAGAATAGCTTTTTCATCTTTCCACGTTTTACAAGAGCGGGAATACGCAGGATGGGGACTGTTGCGGTTGACACAGTTGGCGTCGTTAGAGCATGTATCTGCTTGATGGTTGCCTGACCGCACTTCGCACAAGTGGCTTTGCCTCGGCAGTTCTGGGATCCATGACCAAATCTCTGACAGTTAAAACACCTGCGAGGATTTGGCACGTAGGGCCGCACTCTACGGTGAAGGTACCCATCCTTCACAGCCTCCGGCAATGTAGTGGATTCAAAGGTAAGAACTATGTGCTTCGTTTTCCGTTCTTGACCGTCGCGGCGCAACGAGATACGCCTTGCCTCTACAACGCCTTGGTCGGAAAGTCCTTAACTATTTCACTGTCTGAGGAGTCAAGGAGGTCATCCTCTGAAATAACCTTCTGGATGGTATTCAGGGTGCGGTGAGGTGTAACTGTGATTTTCTGGTCAGATATGGAACTTAAAGCAACAAGGGCAGCACTCTGGTGGCTTGATTCGATTTCAACAAGCAGGTCGCCAGAGGGCAATTTCTTGGCCTTGAATTTCTTTCCAACAGTAGATTCAAGTATCTTGGCTACAAGGAAGGGAGAAAACTTTGATAGTGGTTTTTCAGTTTCCGAGTGCAGAACCAAGAACTTTGGGAACCTAGCAGGAGTAGATGGCGTGTTGACTGTGGTTGGAACTTCGGTGCGCCCCCTTTTCGGGGGCCGATCGAGGAAGGTTTTTGTACGAGAACCCATGACATGGGGAGGAACATTCAGTGCCCGGGTGCACCGCCCACCACGGAGCCCAACAAGGGGGTAGGTAATGTGCCATAGCAAGAAAGGCTTGGCTGACACAATTACACTACCAGTGCTGCCCGGGCACTATACCCTAGTGTGGTTGCAGGGACAGGACCTGTTTCCACTCAAGGTTGGCCCTTGCCGCCTAAGAAGGTGAAAAAGGAAGGAAGAGAGTGTAGAAGAAAAGAGAAAGAGGTGGAAGGAAAAGTGAAAGAAGGAAGAAGAGGGTAGAGGAGGCGACTGACTGAATCATCCTGGTCGGGCCAAGCCAGGACACCCGTCTACGAGAAGCAGGGGTCGAAGTGGTGTATTGCCTTGCCCGGGGGGCCCCAATGGGTCCAAACATACCCCGGGCTCAGCTCAACCACCAGGGTCCCCTTTTCCCCGGACACGGGTTAAGCCACGCACAGCCAGACGTGGGTGGGCGAACCCACATCGCTCGGGGTTCGTAGTGACGCCACTCACCAAGCACCTACTAAAGTAGGTGCCCCCTGCGTGCGGGTATGGTGGCCCACGTAGCTGGGGTCCGTGGTGACGCAACTCACCAAGCACCTAGCAACTAAGGTGCAGGCGCCCCCTGCGGGGGCGTGGGCTTCTGGAACAATCGGCGTAGAAGGTTCGGCGTGTAGAACATTCTAACCTCAAATCAGCAACACGGTTCTGGAATTTAGTAGAACATTACGTTAGAGTCAACAAAAATGCGTCACCGCGGCCAAGAATCGAACCCTGGCATTCTGCGTGGAAGGCACGCGCGATAACCCTTAAGCCACAAACGCGCTGCCTGCTTGATCAGCTGCGCTCGCGGCATTACTCCCCCCTTTAAAAAGTGCTTCGTCCCAATGCAGCACAAAACAAAACAAAGCAAATAAAAGAACGGCAAACTAAGGAGTCATTTGGCAGACATAATGTCGACCGTCCTCTCGCGCGTAGTACGACTTCAGACGCACGACGTGGATGACTTCAGGTCGTGGCGGGCGCCGTGATGATGTTCTTGTTCCGTTGGGCATCACCTCGTAGTTCAGCTCCCCGAGGCGACGAGGTAAATTGTATGGTCCAAAGTACTGTTTCAGCAGTTTTTCACTGAGGCCGCGGCGACGGATGGGCGTCCACACCCTGTCTCCGGGCTGGAATTGGACGTCCCTGCGACGAAGCTTGTAGCGGCCCGCGTCGACGCGTTGCTGGTAGTTAAATCAGGAGTAGGGCGAGCTGCCAGACTTCTTCGGCCCGTTGAGCAGCCACCTGGGCGCCGTCGCTCTCATTGTCAGATGGCTCATGGGGCAGCATGGCGTCCAGCGTGGTCGTTACCTTCCGACCATGTACCAGCTGGAAAGGTGTGAATCGAGTGGTTTCTTGAACTGCCGTATTGTAGGCGAACGTGACCTACGGCAACACCTCGTCCCACGTCTTGTGTTCTACCTCGACGTACATAGAGATGATGCCGGCGACTGTCTTGCTGAGTCGCTCCGTCAGGCCGTTGATCTGCGGGTGGTACGCAGTTCTACGACGATGGCTGGTGTGACTTAGCCGGAGGATTTTTTTGCTCATCTGTGCCATAAACGATGATCTGCGACCTGTAATCATAACTTCGGGAGCGCCATGCCGGAGGACGATGAACTCGATGAAAAACTTGGCGACTTCCACAGCAGTTCCTGAAGGAAGGGCTTTCGTTTCGGCGTGCCGCGTGAGATAATCTGTGGCGACGATTATCTAGCGGTTTTCCGACGTTGACGGCGGAAAACGGTCAAGTAGATCCATTC
The DNA here is from genome assembly GCF_016920785.2 of Ixodes scapularis. Taxonomy (NCBI): domain Eukaryota; kingdom Metazoa; phylum Arthropoda; class Arachnida; order Ixodida; family Ixodidae; genus Ixodes; species Ixodes scapularis. The sequence goes on from NW_024609839.1 coordinate 36,292,569, forward strand.
CGATATGCTGGAACGGTGCGGTCGGGGGAGCGATCGGCTGCAGGCGACCTGCCGGCTTTGTCGGCGGTTTCTTACGTCGCTGGCAGTCGTAGCACGATCGGGCGTGAGGTGGACGGTTTTGGGGAGCTTTGGCCAGTAATACTTTTTACGAATACGGGCCAGTGTTCGGCTGTAACCACTTGCAGAACAGCTCGGAGCCGTCGCAAGTGCTCGTCGAAGTCACTTGAAAACACTATGACGTCGTCAGGGTACGAGACAGCTCTGCCACTTCAGCCCTGCCAGTACTGTGTCCACGACACGCTGGAAAGTTGCCGGCGCCGTGCATAGGCCGAAAGGCATCACCTTGAACTCGTACAGTCCATCCGGCGTGACGAAAGCTGTCTTCTTTCGGTCCCATTTGTCGACTTCGATCTGCCAGTAGCCGATCTTCAGGTCCATCGATAAAAAGTATGCAGCCGGTCTAGCGTGTCATCGATTCGGGGAAGTGGATAGACGTCTTTTTTCGTTACCGCGTTCAGCTGCCGGTAGTCCACGCAGAACCTAAGCGTTCCATCCTTCTTCCTAACCAGCACGACTGGAGAGGCCTACGGAGTGCTTGAAGGCTAGATTATGTCCTCGTTCAGCATTTCTTCCACTTCCTGGTGGATGACCTCCCGGTCTTTTTTGGGGGCTCGATACGGTGATCGGTGCACAGGGATTGCGTCGTCCTCGCTGACGATGCGATGCTTCGCAACGGTGGTTTGGCGCACGTTCGACGACGACGCGAAACAGTCGCTGTATTCAGCGAGGAGGTCACTCAGCTGTCGTCGTTTCGGGCCTGGAAGCTTGGGGTCAATGTCACGCTGCGCTAGCGGCGTAATGTCTTGTTGAGGTGGGGATGAGTCTTCAGCAATCGCGGCGATTTCGGCGGGGTTCCGAAGTTCCTTGACGTGGCCTAATGCGGCACCTTTCGTGGGGTGTTGCGTTTCTTGTCGGAAGTTCGTCACGAGGACCACGGTGCGCCCATCCTGAAGTTCAACCACTCCTCTTGTGACGCCTATTTTTCTTCCCCGGAGCAATTGAAGGTTGCCTTCCAGAACAACTTCGCCGCAGGTATCTGCATAGGTCACGACGGGTACGACAACACTTGATCGCGGTGGCAGGTTCACGTGGTCGGCAGCGACTCCGATGGCGGCTGACGATGTTTGGGGTTTCTCTAAAGGTGGAAGAGGCGTCCGCAGCGTCACTTTGTTTTCACCGTGGTTGATGACGGCACCGCATTCACACAGAAAGTCCATGCCGAGAATGACGTCTCTGGCACAGTCATGTGGAATGACGAATTTCACAGGGCACGTCTCAACGTGGATCTCGACGCGAGCGGTGCATTTCCCGACTGGTGTGATGAGATGCCCTCCGGCGATACGTATTTGAGGTCCATCCCACGGCGTTGTCACTTTTTGCAGGCGGCGAGAGAACCTCCCGCTCAAGACTGAGTACTCTGCTCTGGTGTCCACGAGTGCCGATGCGTCGAGGCCGTCGATAACGTTTATGTTGTTACACCGCTGCAGGGGCGTCTGTGCGATGGGGGGCGTCGGGAGAGTGGAAGTGCTCCGGCGTTCTTGGAGGCTTTTTGCTTCCGGCGTTTTCGGCAACGTCACCTCCAGGCGTTGCCGCACTTAGCTTTCCCGGCGACGCAGGGGAGACAGGCTCCCTCGGCGGGGTCGTGGCGCTGGGGACGCTGAACGTCGTGGCGATGGGGAGCGGGCTCCACGGCGGAGAGACGACAATGGGGAGAGCAAGCGTCGGAGCTACTCCTCGATGTCGCGAGGGCGTTCGTCGTACCTTGGGCGCGGGTCGTTTGGGTGGAACCCGCGCAGCCCCTGTTGTCTGTAGGGGCATCGGCGGTAAATGTGGCCGGCTTCACCGCAGTGATAGCACAACGGGCGTCGATCGGCCGCCCTCCACACGTCGGTCTTTCGTGGGGCTGCTTGTTCTGGGTGGGCGTGCGCACGATCTTCCTGGCGTCGGGGAAACTACGGCGCTGGAGATTCACGTCGGGGTGGCGCCGTATACGGGTGAGCAGGGGGCGGTGGTCGTCGGGTAGCTGCGGCGTGGCTCAGCGTCGGTGGTTCGGGAGCGGCGCTGACAAGAACGTGTGGCTGCAGCGCCTGCCGAACTTCTCGGCGATTGAGGGCGAATCCGGGCTTACGGTAGCAGGAAGAAGCTTCCTGATTTTTTCCCGCAAGACGTCCCGGATGATCTCGCGGAGGTCCGGGTCGTTGCAGCTGGAAGTCGAGAAGGCAGCGACGCCGGGAAGTCGCTGGCAATGGGAGGCCCGTGCTGAAGGGCACGTTCGATGTTTGTAGCTTCCTTGACGAAATCTTTGTCGGTGGCTCGAGGGTGTACACGAGCGACCAGGCGCAGAACATTTTCGACAAAGCTGGTGATCGTCTCGCTTGCGCCCTGGGTCCTCATTCGTAGAAGTTCCTCGGCCCTCTACCATCGATATTGGTTGGTGAAAGTCCGTCTTAAGCGCGAACACATACCCGCAAAATCCATCCGATCCGACGTCCGATCCGTCAATACCACTGCCAGATCCGAAATATTTGGTCGCTTCAGACGTCCGATCGGCGATCCGACATGCGTCCAACACGCCAGATAGTTTCGCACGGCGGACGGATTGTCGGATGCGTCCAGCCAATGAGAGCACAGCTAGCGCGAACGTCATGATGACGTACTTGGTCTGGCGGGACGAATAAGAAAACGGGACGGGCGACGGGAAGCCGCACGCGTGGATCCCGCTGACCCATTCGAAATAGATGGCCCCGGCAGAGAATGCACGCGCCAGCGAGAACGAGCTCCTAACTTCGCTCGTGAAAGCTAAACCGTCGATCTGGGACCAGAGATCTATGAACGCAAACCTCCACTGGAGTGCTTGGATCTCCTGGGCGGAGCCGAACCGATTGTCGTGTCGCATGCAAGGTTGGAAGCGTGTGTCTCAAACTGTCGCGTGCAGCGATTCGGAGCGGCGTTCGGACTGTCGGATCGAACGATTGTGTCGTCCATGTGTCTCGCGCTTCAGAGCATCCTTCCAGGCGGTCCACGAGGTCAAGGACGCTTCGCGATTCTCGAACCAGTGCCTGGCCGTTCCTCCGAGCGCGAAGTAAAAACTTTGTAGGCGCTGTTCTTCCGTCCATCGGCTGTGCTGGGCCACTCGCTCGTACTGCTGTAGCCAGTCCTCGACGTCTTCATAAGGCTCGCCATGTAAGGACACAGGCGTACGGGCAGCGACGGGTGGAGTGGTCATCCTCGCGGTCTTCTTCTTCTGCTTCTGCGGCAGGGGTCCCAGTTCCGGGGATTGGCCTCTGGTACGGCGGCTTGCTCGGGCGACGGCGTCTTCTGCGAAGGGTAGCCTTCCGGGGCTGAGCACCTCACTTGGCCGAAATGTCTTCGGAGGTGTACGCTCAACGGGCATAAAAAGCTATACCCCGCACCTCCATCAGAATGTCACGAATGACAATTGATGAGGCGAGGATAACTGAAGAAACTAAACGTTTACTGGGGGCGAACTTGTGCACAAAGCAAAAAGGGAACAGGAGAAAAGAGCAGAGCGTCGCGGGCGTCGATGTCGGCGAAACCGCAGGATCGAGCGTCGGGGCGAGACTGCTTCCGCATCGGAACGCTCGTGGACTTCTGGAACAATCGGCGTAGAAGGTTCGGCGCAGGGCATTCGGACCTCAAACAAGCCAACAGGATTCTCGAATTTACCAGAACACGAAATTGCAAGAATAAATAAAAGACATGTCGCTCCCAGGAATCGAACCCTTGCTCTTCGCGTGGGAGCCAAACGCGATAATCGTTAGGCCACGGCCGACGCTGACTACTTCGCCAGCTGCACGCGCGGCAATATGACGCTTTCACATTTCCCAACTTTTCCAGGCTTCCCCTACTTTATCATAATTTTCTGCCCGATTCCCGTGGGGACAGGACGTATCTGAACCCTGAAGCACAGTTTATATTTAGAAAACACTGGTATATCTGACGGCCAACAAGGCGTCGTCCAAGCATTGTATCATACTAGCTTGTCAGTCTATTTTTTTATATTTCTTGCTGAATAAATCTTATAGCGCGAGCACAAGGAGAGAAGTTCATCTTAGCACGAGGATTTAAAAAGAATGCGACCCACACCACACGTGCGTGATTTGCGGTCACTCGGAGAAAGAAAAGCTCAATTTCCCAGACTGCGAGGTCAGGGAAATTGAGCTTTTCTTCAAACTCGCCAAACTCTCTCAAAACTACAGGTTTTCTCTTTGCCAGGTTGGTAGACAGCCTGTATACCAGTTATATCACAGGGATCTTCAGTGTTTCTGTAACTGTTGATAACCTATGTTTGCATTTGGGAGGTACTTAAAAGTAAGGCATTGAACTAAATCAGCCAAAAGAACGGGATACGTGACGCAAAAGTTAAAGAATGTGAAACTTAATTTTTTCTTTTGTATTGAAGTGCCTATATAACCAGATTTCGGAAAATAAAAATTTCAGCTGTGTTACAGACTTTTTAGTTTTGTGTCGTTTACCCGCAGTTTCGGGTTTTTTTCAACCATGTGCAATGTACACCAGCTCGTTTGCGCCCTTACTTTTTGTTCATTAAACATATTTACTTTATCTTAAAATATTGGCACAGTGAACCCTGGTGAGCTTCCAGAGATTTTATACGTATACAAGGAAACGTGACTAGTTTCAAAAGCTGTACAGGAACGCCTATGCAGCTTCTTCACTCGTTCAAGCTGTCAAATATTTTAAGAGGGCCCTTCAGAGGTGCCCTTCTCCAACTTTGGCGAAAGGTGGTGTCGCCCGCCACCGCTATTTGAATTAGAGCCAGGAGCTGAGAAAACGCCGCTGGGTAGGTTATGTTTCTTACATAATAAGACGCCCAGGCAGAGCACCAGTGCTTGTTTTATTGGTGTTGTCTTGAAGGCGATATTTTGGTCGCTTGAGCTCCAGACGACTTTTCGGTCAGTGCCAAAAAATAGTTTCAGCCCAGCTTCTAGGACGTTGTAGCTGAAATATTGAATAAACAGTCACACTCACTTACACCGTACGCAGAATGACCTTGTCGAGGCCCTGAGTCAATTCATAATATACAATAATAACCTTTTAAACTAAATACCGACAACTGTAATTCACCAGACTGCTGAGCTCAAAACGAGTGTTCTGAGGCCTCAAAACTTTGTCGATACTGACACACGAGCCGGATTAGTTTCCTTGGTCTCATCGAAACACCGCGAGCACTTGCACCGTTTCTCTCTCCATTTCAGTGATTTTTTTTTCGAACCGCAGTTAAGGTTTTAGTAACGTATAACAAACTTAAGTTACGTCGTAATGAAAGCGCTGCACTGTGGTGAGAACCTGCAGTAACAAGCTAATGATCGCATACGAGTGTTGTCAGCAAGACCTTTTAACTTTATAGATATCCCCTCCCCCCTTCTCTCTATAAGTAAACGGTTGTACTACAAAACAAATTGAGCAGAGTTCAATAAAAACAAATAATTTAACGGCAAAAAAACCAACAAATTTTACACCAAGGACAGGAATTTGAACTGCTTTATACACCTACAAAATTACGATAATAATTGTCGAGCGAAAAAAAGGAGACACCTGGAGGTGGTAATCAGCTCGATGAAACTACGTTTCATCGACAGATCCTTTCGTCGACATGTGACGTTTCATCGATAGTTCGTATTATTGAAAAGTTTCCCGCGTTCATTTCACCGACGTACGCGGCACCCGAATTTGATTTTAGAAGAAAGCCAAGAAACAAGTATCCACGAAACGAAGCGTGTGTCTAAGAAAAATGGCTTTATGAGAAGTGTTTCGGCAAAACGATACGAGCCCAATACAAAGCTATACGCGATCACACCGAGCCCTTTACGAGAAAGCTTTGTCATGATCATGATTGCTTCCTTAGAATTCGTTCAGCCCATCCCTCCGCCTCTCATGTTGAAACCCAGACGATTGCTGATGCCATCAAGCTACTCTAGACATTCTCCCACTCACCTCTCCAACACATCTTCGTAACCGACTCGCAGTAAAGCAACCGAAACCTACACACACTCGTTATCCACCCATTTTTCTTATCCACCATAACTACCGCCCTCGACCTGAAGCCACAAATGTCCCTGCGCATCATCTGGACACCTGGCCAAGGAGGTATCGCAGGTAACGTTCGAGCAAACGCGCTCGCCCGAGTCAATCTCCCTCCGGGACCTCCGATCTCCTGGTCAAACCAGTACCTGCCTGAGGACCAAAAATATGCACTCCGTCGCTTCCGAAAACAAAACATGCATCACCTCCCCCTCTCTAAATTACCACTTCCTGCCCCGGCTCGCTCCCGCCGCCCTATGACAAGCCCAAACTGACTCTATCCCAACCCCACATATTATGAACCGGATCCTCAACCTCCCCGGACAACCATCCTGATCTACCTCCGAACATACCTTCTGGAGCTGACACGCTCCCCAAACAATCCTCTCTCCGTCCACCCCCCCCCCCCCCCCCCGACACACACTATCCCCTCCACCCCCAACCCCCTTGGAAGGAATGACTCACTCACTCCTCACACTGTAAGCTGTCCCAGTGTCACCTCTTGGAGCACATATCCACAATGTCTCAGGACTTTTACCTAGAAACCCCTATAGACGCTTTCAGTGAGTCCGTTACTCGAGCTGCCACCAGTGAGCGGCGGTTGCAATGAGCGGACGTGTTTCCTGGTTCTCCTCGAGCATCCGAAGCTAAATGCCGGTTTTTCTTCTTTTCTCTCTCTTTATGAGAGTTGATTGGAAGTGACAATGCGGTAGCAGTGTTAGGTTTGAACAGCAGCAGTTGAGGCTACTAGGAAGTTAGTTTCGCAAAGTAGGCTCTGTTCTAATTTTTGGCGGGAAGTGACGGTTTGTTCCCGGTCTAGACATGGGTCTAGACTGGGGTCGGCATGAAAAGGGTGGGGACTTGTTGGTGCAGTGCTAGGGGTGTGGGAGGTGGTGTTACCAAGAGGAGACGGGTTTCGGGAGTCTGGAGGAGGCGGCGGGGATGAGTTTCGAGTGTCGGCTTTGTGTGAAGCTTAAGCAGGTAACTGGGGAATGGGAGGGCAGAGTTCGGGAGATTGAGGCCGAGTTTAAGGCAAAGGGAGAAAAGCGGGTGGGTCCCGAGGCCCAGGTTGAGGAGCTGACTAGGCAGCTTAATCATGAGAGGGAGCAGCCTTTCGGCCTCAAGGAGCAGGCGGAAGGGCTGGGGGAAATATGGAAGGCGAATTTAGAGGAGCGTAAGAGGGAGTGTGACAGTAGGGTAGAGCGCCCGGAAGGGGTAATTCGAGCGAGTGAGAGTAGCGAGGGAAGAATGGAGGAAGTCTCAGTTTTAGCGGGACGAACCACCAGTCTGGAGGCTGGGGTCACTGGTGGTCTTGAGTCGAGCCTATTGGCAGGCGGGCTCGACGACGCTGGAGAGCTGAGTGACCCTCAGCTCAGTAGCGCCTTTGAGCAGCAGGCGTCAAGCAGTCAGGTGACAGGCGATAAGCCGCAGGACAAGGGCGCGCAGGCACCAGGGGGTCTAGGGTACTGGTAGTGGGAAGCTCTAACGTAGCACGGGTTAAGAGGGGTGTACATAACAGGGCGAAGGGAGACCAGACGGTAACCGTAGAGGTCCAGCCAGGGAAATGTATGGTGGATGCTATGACCACAGCATGTGAGGGGGGGTGGGATAACCGGGAGGGAAGGAACCTCTGTCTCCCCTCTCCAAACGGAGAGAAATAAAGAGTTTGAGTTTGAGTTTAGTAATAGTTCATGCGGGGCTTAATGATGTGCTCAAGGGTAGGAGCCAGAACCTCGGAAAACAGCTAAACGTGGGAATGGGTAAGCTGAGGGACGTATCTGAGATTGTGTACGTGGTTATGTGCACCATTCCAGAAGTTCGGGGGCAGTCCGGGGTACCGGAGAGGAGGGTTGTCGAACCCAACAAAGTAATTAAGGGTATGAGTCGACAGCTTCGACACGACGTAATGCAAGTAAACAGGGAAGTGTACGAGGCTGGCTCTCGCCCTTTTGCTGACGGCATGCATTCACTACAGTGAGGCCACGGGTTACAGGGTCGGGGATAGGATGGGCCGGACGGTGACTGCTTTTTTGGGGGGTCCGAGGGCCCTGGGAGCACTGAGGTAACTGAAAACCCAACAAAGTCAGGAGAGGCACCTAGGGTTAAAAAGAAGAGAAAGCGTAAGAACAGGTATAAACAAACAGCACAATCAGATATTGGATATACTAACATGCAGGTTGGTAGAAATAGGTTAAAATGGGAAGAGGTAGAGGAGCAACTAAGAAAGGAGGATTTTGTGGTGTATGGGTTTGTGGAAACACATCTCAGGAGACATGGAGCAGCCACCTTGCAATCCTGACTATGTGTGGGAAGAATGCAACAGAGTGGAGGGAACGAGGAAGGGAGGTGGAATTTGAGCATTTATTAAGAAGAACATGACCTTTCAAAGGATCAGAAAGGAGTGCGCTGAACATTTGTGGCTGAAAGGAAAAGTCGCTGGGGAATCAACAGTTCTTGGAGTTGTTTACTTATGGACAGGGACAGGTGCTAACGAGGAAAACAGAAAAATGATTGACTTCATATCAAGAGACATTAGCGAGCTAATGAAAGGGTCTGAAATAATTATTATGGGAGACATGAATGCCCAAATCGAGGGTGTGGATGGGTATATGGACTCAACTGGAAGCATATTACTAGAACTGGTAGAAAAGCATGACTTAGTTTTATGTAATACCAGTCAGAAGTGTGACGAGCACATAGCGTGGGAAACAAGCAATCTACATTCAAGTATAGATTACGTACTCAAGTCACACAAAATATATCGTAAGTTACAAGTGATTAAAATAGATGAAGAACGTTCCAAAAGTATTGGTAGCGATCACAAACGTATTAAGCTGAATTTTGCCAGAGAAGTAAATGCCGAAACTAGACAACATAATTCAAAGCAAACTTTCTGCAGCGATAAAGAGTTGGAAATAATTACTGAAAGAATAGAGGAAGCGGTTTCGGGGTCAATGGTATACAGATTGGACCTATGAGAGCCTAACTAGGCTTTTTGCTCTGGAACTAGACAATGTTCAGAGTAAACGAAAGGGGAAGCAGGGACATCGACCAAAAAGCTGGTGGGACAAAGAAGTGAAGCAAGCGATACAAAAACGTCAGGAAGCCTCTAGAGAGTACAGGTATTTCAAGCGTAGGGGGAGTCAGAAACAGAAGCAAAAGAAAATGGGACACTTTTATAGCATATCGCCGAGAGGCATCCAGTTTGATCAATGCGAGAATTCAGAGAAAGGATGAGGAATGGATGAGTAATGTAAGCAAGAAAGATAGAAACGCAGCCAAGAAGTTTTGGGAGCACTTGAACTCACTCGGTGAAACGACGCAAGCTAGACAAAGGTTCATGCTCTCGCATAAGGCAAATCAATTAGAGGGAGATGATGGGATACGACATATAGGAGCAGTGATGGAGGAGGAATTTTGGGAACGGGTACATGTGGAAGATAGGAGAACCGAAGAAAGTAGCAGTCCAGCTCGTGACATCGCGCAATTTGGTCAAAGAGAATGGAAAAAGGCGGAACGAAGAGTTTCTTGTGGCACGCCGACATGCACAGATGGTATCCCAATCAAGCTGGTGAAGAATTTGGGTCCTAAATCTAAGGCAAAACTAAGGGTGGTAGTGAGCACTATGATAACAAAAGGAAATATTCCAGATGAATGGAGGCTTAGTAGGATGAGTATGATATATAAGGGAAAGGGAGATAAGTCTGATATTAGGACTTATCGTCCAATAACCGTGACACCATTTATTTATTTATTTATTTATTGATACTGCAACCCCTGAAAGGGATTTTAGCAGGTGGGTATACACTTGATTGACAAGACATGCAGGAATACAAAATAGCAAACAAGTCGCAGAAACAAAAGAACAAATATTTTTGAGAGGGACAAAACTAATTTAGAAGGGATTTAAATAAAGATAATGATAGCTGCATAACGACACTTTCAGAAAGGCTATTCCAATCAGTTACCGTTCGCGGAAAAAAAGAGTACTTGAAGCAATTATTGTGCGATTGAAAAGGAGTTATTGTTAGCGCATGCCTCTGTCGAGTAGCGTAGCCTGATGAGAAGTTTATTAGGTGAGACAGATCTATCCTATAATGTCCATTTATTAATTGATACAAAAATTTTAGTCGAGAATGCTGATTTCTGAGAGATAATGACTTTAAGTTAGCTCTGGTTAAAAGTTCGGTTATGGAGGTTCGTCCAAAGCTATTGTAAATGTAGCAAACTGCCTTTTTCTGCACACGATCCAGCTTGTCAGTGTTTAGTTTGGTGAAGGGATCCCAAATGATAGCCGCGTAATCTAATGTTGGCAAGACTATGGCTTTATATGTTAGAAGACTCAAGGAAGGGGTAGAAAGTTTAGAGTCCTTCTAAGAAAGAATAACTTTCGAAGAGCATTTGAAGTTACGTAATCAAGCTGTTTTGTCCAAGTAAGATTATGAGTGATCCATAGTCCAAGGTATTTATATTGTGTTACTTCTGACAGAAGAATATTATTAGTATTGTAAACAAACTTCAAAGGATTTCTTTTATGAATAATTCTCATAAAAACAGTTTTTTCAAAGTTAACAGTCATTTGCCACTGCGTACACCATTCCGTGATTTTTTGAAAAGCTCTATTCAACAAAAGCTGATTGGAAGTACTAGCTATTTCTGAGTAAATTATACAATCATCAGCGTATAACCTGATTTTTACCGGAACATCTTCTACTATATCATTAATAAACAACAAGAAAAGAAAAGGTCCGAGCACAGAGCCCTGGGGAACGCCAGAGTCAACCGAAAGTCGTTCAGAGCAATATTCACCATAAACTACAGGTTGGTATTGCAGATTATAAAGAACAGACTGGAGGAATGGGTAGATTGCGAGGGCATACTGTGCGAGTTACAGAACGGGTTTCGGGAACAAAGAAGGTTGGAGGACAGTATATTTTCTCTAACACAGTGTATAGAAATAGCGCAAAAAGAAAACAGACAGCTCTGACTGGCATTTCGGGGTATCAAGGGTGCCTATGACAATATGAACCAAAGCGGTTGCCCCGATATCAACGCATAGTAACCGACCTGGCCTTTTCATTGGTTCCCGGACATTTCATCGAACGCCGTTTCGTCGAAAGCCGTAAAAAAAATGGACGGCCGTTTCATCGAATGTCTTTTATATAAAAAGTGTGAAAGATGCTCTTTTATGCACGGATCGAGTGCATTTTCGTGTCATCCCATTTCATCGTCAGGTTTTTTGATGTCCAAACTTGTAGCTGTTAGAATTTATTTTGACGCAAGTAACCCATGAGGATATTTGTACCGATTTTTATGTTTGTTTCGCATATTGTGCTTATCTGTTTATCCCCTCTGTATTACGCGATGGGCCTTGAGGGTGTTGTAATAAACAAATAAAAATTCGCCCTCCCGGTAAGAGCGCACTCCAACTCATGGAGGCCAGAAGGCGACTTAGGTTCTGCTCAGGCTCAAAAACTTTAGCCATGGGAGCCTCCTAGCCTCTCATGTCTTGCTATTGATACTTCTTTACTGCCCGAAGCTTGCAGTAGCTAAAGCTGAGGTGCTATTTATGAAACTACAACGAAGCATTGTTTTATTTTTTTTTACTTCTAAGACTCAATGAAATCAAAAGTAAGTACGTCACTTCAAATTTTATTTAAAAACTTTCGGGGGTTCATGTGTTTGTGCGACAGCTATGGATTTCACCGTTTCAAATGATAAAAAATTGCTCTCAAAAAGTCCCCCACAGCCATGCTCCGTCGGTTTTCATAAAAAAAGACGGACCTTCTAATTTCTTGCCGCTATGGCCTTCTTCTGGCGAGGAGGCTCTTGGGAACTCAACATCGCCTCCAGCTTGTCTTCCGTCAGTTAATGTACTGCGGCGATGCAAGTCAAAAACTTCCCGAACCCGGGATGGGCACCTCCAACTAGCTTCAGGAGGCGGGAATGCCACCCTGGCGTTCGATAAGACGGCGTTCGATAAAACGGCGTTCGATGAAACGGCTTCGATGAAACGGTGTTCGATGAAACGGCGTTCGATGAAACGGCATTCGATGAAACGTCTTCGATGAAATGTCCGGTCCCACTTTTCATTTCGCTTTAAGATAATACGGCCTGCAGCCGTATTATCTTAAAGTAACTTGTCCAGGAAATCTTGGTAACATGTGACACCCTTGCGCCAGACTTCCTTGCTGCGTCCAGCCCCTTTCTCAGCCGCCGCCAGCGGTCCTTCAGGTTGGCGAAATTCGTAGCCGCTGTGCCCTTTGAAAAGAAGCATTCAGTGCACTGCGCGCGCACGCTCTTCGGGTCGTTCACCTTTCATTCACAGTTGCTCCTTGATTAGCGTCCGTCTATTTTCCTTCATTTGCGTGTACTTAAAGTCAGGTTCACAGTGAAAAAAAGAAATCTGTGCTCCCTCACCATTCGATGAGTGCTTTGGCATCAAAGTAACGTCGCTCGGCTCGCTCGGCATTTAGGGCTGCCATTTTTGCGTCTGCTATTAGCAATTCCCGCCGAAAAGGAACACGAAAAACAACACAACAAGCGTTGGCTGACTGTTGGCAACCAGACGATGAAAAATCTTCCAACCTTAGCGAAACTTTTCTTTATTGTGATTAGTCGGTTTTCGATGGGGGCGGGACTTCATCATCTGCCGCGGCGCAGGGATGCCGGTGCCGTAGAGCAGTTCCCTACGCCACCCGGCACCCGGCGCGACACAGCTTTCCGGCAAAAACCGGGCGGAAAATCCTCTCTCCTGCCGGGAACGCCCCTCGCGATGGTGCCGGCGATGGGACCATCGCGATGTCCCTCGCGATGTCCCTCGCGATGCCGCCGGACGGGCCGCGCCGTGGACTACGGTCTGCTCGGATGCGTCGGTTGTTTACGCGGGATTTTGACGGCACGAACGCAACCGGTAACGGCCAGGCGGCGCCAGCAGGGTGAGAGCGCACGGTTATACCCTGTCTCGTTGTAACTTGGCAAAGGGTGAACGATAAGCCCCACATTGCGTGCCCAAGGCTTCGAATTGCGTGGACGCACACATATTAGAGCATGACGCAGCGAAAAGCCTGATACTTCTCCGAAATTGAGGCGCGCTCCGGTGATACGCAGTCACGTTCCGATTGGCCCGCCAGGGCCGTAGCTTCCGCTGTACTGGCACGTTACGCGATCACGGCTTCCTGGGATACCCAGTATTTCTTGCTTCGGACACTAGGCTAAGCGGCGCCACCAGAGTAAAAGCTCACGTTTGAACAATGCAGCCGCCGCTCCCAGGGGTACCCAATATTTCTTTTTTCAGTCGCTAGATGGCGCGAAACCAAACAACATTGCAGGTTGCCTATGGTGCCTGCTTATAACTTACGTAGATAAAGGATTCAAAGCCGGGGCTGGAGCGTAGAAAACTTCAGGCGCTGACATGTGCGATCGTGAGAAAAAGAACGAGAGAAAGAACGACAGAAAATCGGACGGACGCAGACGCAAGGTGAGGCCTAGTCATATTGGCGCCACTAATCGTTTACTTTTTTACACTGCGTGCCGCCAGCGTTTTCTCGTTCAATAAAGCAAGAGCAGATTATGGCAACGACCGTGCAACTGATGGTTTGTTACCTCTGTGTTTATTAATGTCGTACCAGAAATCTGAACTCCACCGACGGCGATTGCTGTGCGTGCCTCGCCACTTCAAGGCGGCCGAAAAGTATGTGACGGTGGCGAAAGCGGCCATCTTTCTCGTTATTTGTGACATGGGCTCCGAGGTACCGATATTTCCGCACGGATTGTGTCGCGAGTTATATCTGCAGCTAAGCAGTGACAGTTGTCACTGGTCGTCGGAAAGATCCGTAGGCTGAGGCGATGGTCGACTTGTAAAAATAATTGGGGTTGTGCGGATATTTATACAGCGTGTAGTTGGTCAGCCATTCAAAGTTGCGACGAGTCACTCGCTGTAGACGAGCGATTTAGCCAGTGCAGTACAACCGCTGGCCTGGGGTTTTTAACGTGCACCACGCAGTAGTGATGCACGACCGCAGGCCGGTACGATGCCCATCCAGATCGGAACGGGCAGGGGTGGGGATTAAACCCAAGATCCCTGGGTTCTGCAGCCCGAGCTTTCGCTCCACGTGCGCCGAGCTGGTGTGCGCCACCCCACTCGGTCACCGATTTCCCGGTCGGCTCGTCAAGTTCGAGCAGCAGCCGTTTTGAACGGCCGACCAGGTCGGTGCGTGGCTCGAAAACTGCGAGTACATCTTCCACTGGTCGATCCGGAGGGAATCCCACGGAGTGGAATTCGCCTCCCTCGCGGATTTTGGAAAGCGTTCCAGATCTACGAGTTGAATTCACCCTAAATAGTGGTACAGTCAAAGTAGCGGCAGAAAAAAGAAAAACAAAAGACCGAAAGACAGACAAGACAGCTTCATTTCCGCTAATTGAAATCAAACATATATTCACTTTGGTAGCTAATAAAATTTCGATTAATTTATTGCTATTTTTATTATAATTAGTATTGAAGTATTGAAGAGGTGTATGTATTTGCTGATATATGCAGGCTTCAGATGAATCTATATCCTGCAGCCAGAGGGTAATTTTCGAGACTTGTACAGTTTGCTTGCAAATGAGAGTCGTGAGCGTTCATTTTTACGTTCGGTATATTAAAACCTCTATGAGCGTTGATTTCTAGTAATCCAAGTTTTTTTTTTTTTAGGTATGCTCTTTAGGTACATATGAGGAGCACCCACACACAAAAAAAGAAAAGTAATGTAGTTTTTTTTAATCGTGCATTGATTTTTACAGCTTAAAGTCTCAGGCATTTTCAAAGCACTCTTTTGCTTATACAATGCACTTGTGGAGACGTCTCTACCAATTCTTAAAGTGTCATTTAAATTCGTCGATTTTTTTTTTTAGAATGGATGCTTGGGCTAGTTGGATATACATGTTGCAGAAGAAGCGCTAAAGTAGACTCAGTCACCCTCACATTCAGATTCACACTCACACCAGAAAAACGGTCACTCACGTCGCGCTGACTTTCAACTCAAATTGTATTTTCGTCTTCTTTCGTTTTTCTTTTACCCGTAATTAAATGTCTTCTCACTTCGTTCTCTTTTGTACAAAACAATTAGCAATGTCTGTCACACATTACCTCCGAGAATCTAGATATAACAATTCTTTTTCCGTAAGCGTTATGGATGGGCTACTAACACATGTGTCACTCTTTTTTATGATGTTAGCTTCCTCTATTATCTCACGTGTTAACTGATGATGGTTCTTTCCGATTATGGTGCTATTTTTGAAGTCCGCGGCGCACCCACAGTCACGGCAGTGAATGCCCAAAAGTCCTGAGTTTGCTAATCGGGTGTTGTTGTTGTGTTCCCTTAATCTGTCATTAATACATCTTCCAGTTTGTCCAATGTACTGTTTGCCGCATGATAGGGGAAAGGAATAAATCACTCCTTCTGAGCAAGGTATGTATGGGGTTTTGTGCTTTTTAGTGCAGACGGTAGTAGTTTTTGGTGTGGCGTTAACTTTTTTACATAGGCCTGATAGTTTGATGGGGGCGGAAAAGACTACATCGATATTTGCGCGATTCCCAATCTTCTTCAGGTTATGAGAAATGTTATGAATGTAGGGGATGACTACCGGTCTCTGGTTACTGATTCTTTCGCGTGGCTTGCGGGATGTGATTTGACCTTTTTTAATCTGTTTAAGGAGACTTTCGGCGACTGAAGTTAATATATGTGTAGGATATCCCGCACTTAGTAACCTAGATACTTGTCCTGTGAAGTTTGTTAGGCCTGAATGCGGGCGGGACTTTAAAATGGAGTTTTTGAAGCACTGATTAACTATGCCTCTCTTTACCAATTTGGAATGCGCCGAATTATAATTGAGGAGTGTTTTTTTCCCTCTTGGCTCATACGACCAACAGACATGACAGGGCTGAAGAGACAATCTTAGGTCCAGAAATCTTAAGGATCCTAGCTCTGGAAGCTCGTGCGTAATCTCCAAAGGGTTTAAGCATGTTTTAAACTTGACGAGCACACTGGGCACATGAATCGGGAGGTCTTCTTCGTTGGTGTCCAGGAGTATCAAATAGTCATCAACGTAGCGGAACACCTTCACAACAGTCGAGGAATCTAAGCTCTTTTGGAGCAGTCTGTCGTGGTGTGCCAGGAATAAATCACTGAGAATTGGCGCTATGCAGGATCCAATGCAGACTCCCTTTTTTTGAAGGTATGTGTTACCGTTCCAAGACACGAAGGTAGACCTGAGGTAAAACCTGAGCAAATCAAGAAAGTTGCTTTGGGAAAGTCCTGAGGTATTCTGGAAAGCTATGGCACCATACCAGTCAATGCTGTCTTCAATGCACTCTAACAGGCGTACCTGAGGTAAAGCATAGGTCTTTGATGTCAATTGAGAAGGCTTGGTATTGGTTGGCACTGTGTTCTTGCAGAAAGCTGATGACCTCATATGAGTTTTTTACCAAAAAGGGGTCATCAATGGTTAATAAATTAAGTCTTTTTTGTAAAAATATAGCCAAAGATTTTTGCCAGGTGTCTCTTTCTGACACAATAACTCGCAAGGGACACTCAACCTTGTGCGTCTTGGCGCTGAAAAATATTTCTAAGCTAAGGTGTTTGCTTTTTTCAAAAGAAGGGCAAGGCTCTGTTATATTTAGGTCCTGAAGGAGCCTTTTAGCTTCACATTTCACTTTTGCTAATGAGACGCCGTCGTGACGTTGGAACACAGATTCGATTGCTAAAAGGGCTTTTACCACGAACTCCTCTTTGGGCATGACAACAAAACCGCCTTCTTTGTCTGCTGGTATTAAGGTTAAGGAATTCTCCTTCAAGTAATTTTCAACCTTTTTGATTGGCAGATGTCTTATAGAAGGTTTATATCGTCATAAAATGTCTACGCCCTTTGAAGTACATCTATCACACTCAGATAAGGAAGCCCTTCTTGACACTTGCCTTACTAGAGACAGTAGCTCAGGTGCCGATTTTTTGGGTTCTATGGCGAACTTGGGCCCCATACTGAGAACGTGCTGCACATTTTGCGGTAACTGTACGTCTCCGATGATGTGTACAAGATTGCAGGGACTCGTAGTTTTCTTTGGTGTGATCGCGCGAAGATGGTTTAGGGTGAGATGCCACAGAATCTCCGTCGTTCTTTCAGTAGTGTAAGAAATCTCTCGCCATCTCTTTTTTCCCGCTGAAGGACTTGCATTGTCACACAGTTTAAAGTGAAGGCAATCAAGGTAATGTCTTGTTTGCCTATGCCACTCGGATTGTAGGATCTTGCATACTCTCCTCCCGTGACCTACAGAGGGGATAAAGCCCCCAAACAGCTCCTTGACTTCGGGGGTAATATTTTCACCCGGAGACAGTAACCGTAGGTCCTCGCTTGACAAGTGGAGATGGCAATCATGGTGGTGAGAAAGGACGGGCTCAAAGATGTTCTTGCGAATGGGCCCGAAGTACTAGAAATGAAACTTCTTAGAATGGATGCTTGGGCGAGTTGGATATACATGTTGCAGAAGAAGCGCTAAAGTAGACTCAGTCACCCTCACATTCAGACTCACACTCACACCAGAAAAACGGTCACTCACGTCGCGCTGACTTTCAACTCAAATTGTATTTTCGACTTCTTTCGTTTTTCTTTTACCCGTAATTAAATGTCTTCTCACTTCGTTCTCTTTTGTACAAAACAATTAGCAATGTCTGTCACACATTACCTTCGAGAATCTAGATATAACAATTCTTTTTCCGTAAGCGTTATGGATGGGCTACTAACACATGTGTCACTCTTTTTTATGATGTTAGCTGCCTCTATTATCTCACGTGTTAACTGATGATGGTTCTTTCCGATTATGGTGCTATTTTTTAAGTCCGCGGCGCACCCACAGTCACGGCAGTGAATGCCCAAAAGTCCTGAGTTTGCTAATGAGGTGTCGTTGTTGTGTTCCCTTAATCTGTCATTAATACATCTTCCAGTTTGTCCAATGTACTGTTTGCCGCATGATAGGGGAAAGGAATAAATCACTCCTTCTGAGCAAGGTATGTATGGGGTTTTGTGCTTTTTAGTGCAGACGGTAGTAGTTTTTGGTGTGGCGTTAACTTTTTTACATAGGCCTGATAGTTTGATGGGGGCGGAAAAGACTACATCGATATTTGCGCGATTCCCAATCTTCTTCAGGTTATGAGAAATGTTATGAATGTAGGGGATGACTACCGGTCTCTGGTTACTGATTCTTTCGCGTGGCTTGCGGGATGTGATTTGACCTTTTTTGAGTCTACTTTGACTGAGTCTACTTTAGCGCTTCTTCTGCAACATCGTCGATTTTCATGCCTTTCAGTTGTGGCAATTTTCCTGTAACCTCTTCCAAATCGTCAAACCGTCTATCTTTGAAACACAATTTTATCCTGGCAAACAAAAATGAAAGACGTTTACAATCCCCTATAGCGCCGAATTAGAGCGCATATCTTGAGGAGGCGGAGGAGGCGACAGTACGGTTTAGTTTGAATAGTTTATTGCAGGTTTCTTTCAAAATACATTTTCCAGAATCGTCTCACTTAAGCACATGTGTGCTTGTGTGTGAGAACGGGCAGTCCGATTCTACAAATCTGCCCCCCCCCCCCCTCCAAGCGCATTACTACAGAAAAAAAGGGAAAGGAGGGTACGCCCTTCTTCCTCGTCCGTACCCTCCCTTCCTCTTCTCCTGCTCGCCTGCCATTTAGAGAAAAATTTACCCGCTAAATTTAGCGGGGAAGATCGGCACCTGCTCGTAGCGAGCTCAAAGGAGCTTGTATTTTAACAGTGGACGTTATTTTGTGAAATTTCAAGGTGTAGCTTTGTTCCTGTAAAAAATGATAACAGCGTTCTTAAAACTTTTACCCAACGGCAACTGGAGATGACGCAACATCTGGTAATTGGAAATAGGGGAACTCTAGTTTTGGTATGCGCTAATAATCTCTATGACAATTTGCTGGATCGTCCGTCCCCGCTTGGTCGTTGCAGGGCAAGTGCGGCCACCGGGCGGCCATCTTGTACGTACCAAAGTCGACCTTTTGGAGCTTGGAGGGCTGGGTGGCAACGTGTTGGAGACACGCTTTCTGCCCCTTCGCAGTCATACGCCGAAGAAGTTTTTTAAAACCTTTTGTATACGGTCGCACCTGCCTTTAAGAAAAAGTAGAAATTTTGACAAAAGCGCAGCAGGAAAAAAGGCGCAAATCGTCGAGTGCAAACATCGCCCGTCTAGCGGCGGGATCACAACTTCTTAGGCACGCCGAAGTGCTGCGTCTTTGTGGCTTCGCACGCTTTGGTTTGCACGGTTTGCTAGCATGTGCCACGAAAGCAGCTGAAGCCACGAGCTTGAATTCGCAGTCGTCACTTCGGACCACAGTAACCATGGGATATAGAGCCAGGTCCGCGGAATAACCCCGGATCAGCGCAATTCTTCGTAGTGCCGTCGAAGGCATGTAATACGCACCTTTAACTGGTTCGCAGACCTGGTTCCGTTCAAGGGGCGGTGGAACGATATTCCATTTGGAATATTTTTCACTTTACACGAGCTGGCTGACACTAGTGGGACTCAAGGACACTCGCACGCAACGCCACCGGCCAAACAACTCCTTTGTTGCGGTGTAAATTCAAGGATTAAAGCAAGCGCTTTCATTCAATCTCTTCTTCGCGAAACTTGATGACGTAACTGGGGGGATCGCAGTGTCCTCCAGTGACGATATTTGAATGCGACTCATAGATTGGACTCTAGCATTTGTAGGCACTCGATTTCGGCTCGTGATAATCGATAGTTCGAGAAGCATTCGGGTTGTGGCCTGTGTCCAATCGCTGAAATGACGACAATAGCCGAACCATAACATTGTCTGGAACTCAGCGCGTGTCCTGTGCCTTGTCAACCCCAGCACGTGGCTATGATCAACACTGGTGGCATATAATCACCGCCATATAACATGGCCACTTGTTCTGGCTGCGAGTTGAGGTGGTGAACGCTGCTCGTTTTTCTTTATTTCCGTCTGCGACTTTGATTGCGTGTGGGGAAGAACGAACGGGTGTTTCACAGGTCGTTAACCTCAGGGAACCGTTCCAAGCGGTTATTTCCGCAAAGAACAAAAACGCCCCTTTATTTTTGTCCGCCGTGTGAATAGACCGCTAAAATTCCCGCCAAAACTATGTGCACAGTTTTTAATATGCTAGAAGTTCATAAACCGATCAAAGTTAATTAATCAAAGTTTGTTTAAACATAAATAGAAAGTACAAATGTCCACGAGCTGCGGCTGAAGGGCACCAATGTGTCTCCTGACGAGGCCATCACCTCAGGTTTGCACATCAGATTGCAATACATGCTGATAAAACAATAAATAAAAATAATTATAAAATACATTTATGTATTCACCTAGCACAAGCACAGTGAAAAGGGAGCCAACAACTCAAATAATGAACATTACGAAGGAAATCAAAACACAGACAAGAAAGTTGTTTGAGGTTACAGACACAAAAGGGGTGATCATTGTCGAGTTGCTGTTGAAATATTCTAATTGACATTATTAGGTATAACTAAGAGTAAACAAAAAAAGATTTATACTTTTTTTTTTTAAATGGTTGATGGTTCTACTTTTTTGAGGACATTCAATAAGCGCATATTGCATAAGCTTATAATTTGATTGCCAATAGTTATGGCACCATAGATTGTTCGAGAGCTCGACCCTACCAAGGATATGGTGAGTAGGATTATTATGTCTCTTAATAAGTATATGTTCGCAAAAAAAATAAAGTGGCGTTTAACTTTGTAATAGACTAAAGTAGCTCGGCAGCAACTTTAGAACTCAGAAAATGGTAGTGTCACGAGTTTGTTATATATACAGTAGTTAGCAATAGTTTCCCGAATAAACAATGTTTGTAGGGCCCTTTCTAGAAGTGAAATAAGTTGATCTGAATCAATGTTATTGCACGTACCCCAGGTAAGATGACAATACACAAGGTTTGAGTGCTGTAGGCAGAAGTGTAATTCTTTTTTTACACTGGCGTTTCAGCCGGTATATTATATCCAGTAGATATGGCTATTTTTATTCGTACGTTCTTAATGTGATAAGTTCGACTTAAATCAGCTTTCAAGCGAACCCCTAAAAACTTGCAGGCGTTTGTTTGCGTAATTCCACAACTGTTGATACGCAACGTTGCGTCATAATGCAAAGGCTTAGTTTACGCGAAAACTTATAATCTATGCTTTCTTCGCATTGACATATTGTAGGATAACGAAATATCGACTTTGTTTTAGTTACATTTCCCTATTGTGGGATAACGAAGAAAGTTTCGGCATAGCTTGTTTAGTTTTTTTTTTTTTTTTTTAAATATATGATTCTATTTAACTTAACCAAAGATGTGTCCGCCCGTCTTCGCCTTTTCCCACTAAATCTAGCAAGGAATTTGATGTCAAGGGGCCTATACACCAATTGATTTTCGTCGGTAAATTTATTGGAATATTTGATGGCACAATACCTACGCATCACTAAGGTCTATTCGCTAAACCTAGAGAGAAATCTTGCCTCACGTTACCTACGCACTAATTCAGTCTGCTGCAAAATTTAGCGGAGTAACTTACGTCATGTGGCCTAAACATCAATCTGACTGCCATGCCATATCTATCGAGAAAATAAATAAACGTAATTAACCAACACTTTCCGAAACAGCTGTGGAATGTCTTTCGAAACGAAATGAAAGGGTAATGTTTTAATTACTGTGTTTCATGCATTGTAGAACTTTGAAGATAAAGGTCGTCGTCATTGTTTTGTAATGAAGTTGAATACTGAGCTAGTTGGTAGTCGCTAAACATGTTCGACAAGAACAGCGCAAAGGACAAGGACAAAAGAAGGAAAATACACGACAGGCGTGTGAATGTGCGATGCGTTGCTTGTTTGTCTTTCTTTTTTTCTATAGGTGAATGTGTACGCTGAGTGTTTGCTTTTTTTAGTATAAGCCGGAAAAAAAAAACAGTAGTTGCGAGTCGGGGCCTGTCCTGTCCTGTATGTCCCTTCTTTTGTCCTTGTCACACGCGCTGCTTTCGTTTACCACCTATAAGTAAATTTTTAGCTTCACGACAGTCGTCGTTTCACAATGGTTTTGCCCACATGGGAGATGAGTTGATGTCAAAAGTACAGCAGGGATTGACGTATCTAAAATTTACGTGGTGGTGTACTACTGCCGATATAGAGCTTGTATCGAATTGAAGAGGAAACGGAGACTCGATTGAAAACTGAGCAGTTCGCTTTGTCGAACCCATCAAGAAGAGTACCACGTAAGAAGTGGAGCAGCGTGAGTCTGAATTCTAAAGTTATGGGGAAGTTCCTGCTACATAAGGATTTATGTTTTGCAGGCAACTTAATGAGAGCACAGCGACCAGGATTGCAAAGTAGAGTGATGAGGTGCGTAATTGTTTATTTAATCTGAGATTACACGATCGTAGCGTTTCTGGGAAGCATCCCAATCTTCCTCATTGTAGCATTTGTTGCGTTGGCGCCGCAGTCCATTCTAATTCAGGGACCTGAGGAAACATAAATGTCAGGGACGAATTTAGTTATAGGAAAACCAAAGCTTTAGCCACATTTGACAACAAAATTTGTGAACGTGTAAATGCAAATATAATCGCCTTAAACATAATCTGTATATATTTTTGTGTCTTTAGTAAAAGTTATTTTTTCGCAACATGTACTTTCATCGTTGCTCCGCCCCGTGCTTCCAGCCAAGTGTAAAGAAGAAGGAAGAAGAAAAACAAGCTGAAATGACGTCATCGTTTTGTGTCAAGTGACCGTTGCTCGCCTTTCTCTTGGCTCGGAGAAGTTGCGACGATGAAGTCGCCATGTCTCTGACAGATAAGACGCGGTGAACAGGTTCGGCCATTACCTGAGGCAATGGACTTTTTTCCAGTAAGCTTCTGCGCTTTCCGTAGACCTTCTCTACTTATTTTCTTTTCTTCTGTCGCTATTTGTGAAGGGCACCGTCCCGCACGACCAACATGGCCATCACCACCTGGCTGAAAAGTGACGGAATGGGGCGGTCAAATGAATATCACCTTGCTTGCAGGCGGTGTCGCGGTTCAAAACGCGTTTTCCAAAAACTAATGTGAAGTAGACTGCACTTTTTATGACCTTTTAATTAATGTGTCATTCTAAAAAAAAAAAAAAAGGACTTATCAAAGTAAAGGCCGCGCGTAACCTTCGCTTGGTTGTGCCCAACATTACAGAAGGCGGGACCGTTGCATTCTATTATTTATTTCACGTGTTTTATATAGACAAAGATGAACGTCGCGTCATAAAATTTGCAGTCGATTGAAAAATTCGTGCATCTCGTACAACCGCGCCGAACCTTGGTTCGGCTGACCGGTGAAGCAACGTGAAGGAGGCAATGTTTGCATTCAGAATCTTTTACTTAACATCCCAATCTTTTCGTAGTTAACCCGCTCGTTCTACACGAACCAAAGAGAAAATCTAAACTAAGCAACGAACTCACGAAACCCGGTTAAAAACGGCGGCAGCCAGACACAAAGCGAGACTGCAACAATACGAAGACGCGCTCGCACGATACGGAGGCAGAAAAAGTGTGCCACATTTCGTAGCGTTTCGTAGTGTACGCTCTTACATTTGTTACTTGCAGGCAATACAGGGATATTCAACTCGCTTTGTTGGAGATTCAAATTTGTAAGTGAGACGCGTGCCGAATCGACGTCCGACAGCCCAGAAAATCACCACCGGGCGTCCGAAAGGATCAACCATCGAGCCAGTCCCACGTACACGTTGAAAAAGACATTTTCACTGCCGAGTAAGACCGAAACCTCTGAGGCACGCAAAACATTGCTCTGTCAACACGTCAACACAACAGCGACGACACCATCGAAAAGTAAACAAAACAAAACTACGAAGCGACTACCGATACGACGGCTGCATTGTCGGGGGACGTTGAAATAATGAAGCCACTACTTTGACATATTACGGAAGTGACGTCACAGACGTCGAAATACGTTTTAAGTATTCCGAAGGTGAACATCGAAATAGTCACTGCTTATTGAAACCCGTTCTCTGGACCATTGTGCTTAAGAGCTTTTGCATTAAAAGCAGCAACATGCATTCAAGGACAGCGCACTAAAATCAGTGACAGTAATTTCTATTGTCGCGTTGATAATCACAATGGCAACATGGTAACTATCGACTCCTACACTGTTAGCAAAAATAACACGCCCAGAGGTGTCAACCGTTGTCCCATAGTGGCCACGTCGAAACGTGTTCGTTTTACACGGAGCCATCTGCGTTACTCGTTTACACATGAGGTGCCGTGTAAACTTAACACGCTACACCGTGTCTGCCTTCCGCAAAACACGTTTCGAGCATTTTCCTTGTGAAACATGGCGGCCAGCGGCCGAGAACAGGCGAGAGACGAGCCCAGCGAGCCGCGCGCCTTTCAGACGAATCGAAAGCACACAGGACGCGTTGGTTCTCGTTCGATGTCTTTTATACACAGTAAAGTTACGTACGTGCGTCGTCGGCGGTCAGCGGCGTCGGTAGCTTCCACGGAGGCGCTAGAAAAGAAAACAAAAAAACAAAACGAATGCCGAACTCGCATGGATAAATGACTTGAGCAAATTATTTAGAATCGGGTGGTAACTTGCGCCACCTATCAAGATTTCTAGCAGCCTATATTTAAAAAAAGACGAGTCTGTTAACACACTGCGAACGACCACGACTAGAGAGCAACCCCACATACAACGCAAGCAACACCAGTACCATCTACTCCACAGCACCGACATGAACACGAATACAACAACCCCCCCGACACTTCGCCCGACACTTCTTACTCGACACTCATTTCTCCCCGCGGCGCATATAAGCTTGACAGGTGCGGGTGAGCTCTTTGGTCGCTGACCATTACACATTTATAGAAGACACAAAACACGGCGCAATGGACAGCCGTGTGTTAGAACTGTTTGCATATGAAAAGTATGGAGGCAAAATCTTTAATGTTAGTCCGTTGGGACAAATAACGATATATTAACAATAAATCTTAAACCGGTCATGAAAAAGTTCAAATTTTTGTTATCTTTTTGCTTGACCAATGTTATGAGCAGTCCGACTAGCTTGAATCAGATAGGAAAACAAGTTATTGGGATTTTGTCATTACGTATACAATAATAAATGAAAATGATCCTTGCGCAAAGCATTGTTTATATATTTTTGTGAAAGACATCCGCCCAACACTTCACTTCCGCTAGTTGCACTACGGGAGCAGACGACTTCACTTTCGGGACGTTTTGATGCAGTTTGTTGTCGTATGTCGTGTCGGTGTCGAGTGGAGCGGTGGGGCTTGGGAGTTTGTGACCGGTGTTATTCGTGAACACTGGTGTGGGGCGCTGATGCGTCGTTTTTTTATATTGCCACCACCCCGAACTTTGAAGATACACGGGCCCGTAGCACTGCATTATGCTGAATCGCAAGCTCCTTCTCTGTTGACGTCGCTTTCCTGGTACCACTCGTGGATACTGCAAGCGTTCAAACAGTGTGCACCTTCTCGCCTACATCCCCGGTGACGTACTCGACCTGTTGAAACTCATTGCTTCCGTCATTTTGGAGTACGCAAGGCAGTTATCTCGTTGGTCTGGTTTCGGCTATAAAAGCAAGGCAAAACGCTCGTAGTTCCCGCCCTTAGTACACGCTGGACATCTTCCACACTTTGACACCGGATAACTGAATGAACGAGGATTTACATTCACTTCAGAGGTTACTCTCGCCGCTTCCTCACCGTTGAGCAGCAGGATCAGCTGGCGACAAGCCGCGGATGAAAGGCTTCAGCATCAACAGCCCAAGCGCACTCGAAGCCGATGCGGGCGACGCGGGTTTCTGTCAACCGGCCTCGCCGCCATAATGCCCCTCTCTCCCGGGTGAGCCAATCAACTTGCAGCGCAGAGCGAGAGGCGGAGGCCAGCACAAACCGTGACCGTTCCAGCTCTTCGTCATGACACGGTGTTGCAGAGAGCAGGGTAAAATACAACTACACGGATCACCGAAGCAAACGCACTGCTATCGTAAATCTTGGCTTGTGATTGCGCCTTTGTAGATAATCTTATTCGTTTTGCTGGAGAGACGCAAACGACGGGCATAACAAAATCGCTTGCATATTCCGCATACCTCACAAAAGCATTTACCCCGTCACCTTGCGAAAAGCGCGAAACACGGAGTCCGCACCGTCCTAAGCTTCCCGTTTTTTACCTGCTTTAGAGCAGTTTGTACCTGCTAGTAGATATGCCTACTCAAACTGAAACAGGGCAGTGCCAGAGAGAAAGAGACAAAGTTGGGAAAGCTTGCTCGCTCTCCAATTTCTCAACTCTCAAGTGATTGTACCATAATAAATGCACCAACGCCTCTCTCCAAAATAAAGAAAAAGCACAACGTTCACTACGTAAAAAATGGACTCAGTACATACATCTGTGGGCAGGTAGGAAACCTTGCCCTAATTTATTCACGCCGCATGATGGGCGCAACAAACTCGTTGCAGGACCGAATCATCTACTCGAGCGGTGTGCGTCGTTGTGCAAACGCAGTCCAACACGAAGCATAAAAACGGCAGATTTAGGACAACAATCCGGATTCCATTATTCAATTAAAACGCCGTAATTTTGTTGAAAACGCCCGCTGCTTCTTACTCACGGTATGTGTCGGGATACTTCCACAGTTTGAAACGGAACGAAGGAAGATTTATTTTTAAAAACGTTCGCTACGTCCTCCCGGACCAGCTGGACCGAATCAGCTGACGACGACGGGATTGAACCCGTTGCATCTCCACCCCGCAACAACCAGTTTACGCTCCGTGTTAGTGTGGGTTTCTACCTCCCAGCACCGCACCACACACGACAAACGTTTCAGCTTTTTTTGGCATCGCCGTGTTGCAGCAAACAGAACGAAATCGCCGAAGTCAACGCTGCGCTGTCGTGAACCTTGGCTTGTGGTTGCGCACTCGTGGACCCTGTGGCTCCCTTCGCTTTCAAAGCACACACGACGATTACGATGTCTTCTGGGTACATCACAGGGGCACTTCTCCGCCCTTACAAAAATCTGTAGTTAAATTCTTTTAAATTTTTGTTGAAAATTTTCTGGAGTCGTATTGAATTTCTTTTTAAACTTTTTTGATGTTTTTTAGACTTTGTTTTGACAACTTATTTAACTCCTAGTTAAAATTGGCTACTTAAATTTTTTAGAATTCCTTCTTATATACATTCTTTTGAATTCCTTCTTACATAAATTTTGTTGAATTTTTTTTGGCAAAACCGCAAATTAACGTTTAAAAAACACTAAATGTTTTTATATATTTTTTTATTTCGTTAGGAAATAGTGTCTTTTTGATACTTACACATCCCACAATAAGCAATGTAAACAAACACCATCAAGCACTCAGCACCAGAAACACACTCCTGTTGACAGCACCAGAGCCTTATATAGCCTACATATCGAAGGTAATCATTTGGCCGGTGACCACCTCAGCACTTACTAAGTTTCCGAGTCTCCTGTCTCGTTCTCGGAAGTCTGTCAAAGGAAAGACAGTGTTTCGAAGTTCGTGGACTCTATCTCTTACTACAAAGCATTGGTACAACTAATAATATTTTCGTGTAGTAGCTAAAACAACATCCACAAAAGCGGCTCATAGAACAAATGTTATCGCTTCTCTGCATAGCACCACTCGGGACGATGCCAGTCAAGGCGGTTGCTCCACTTTAAAATAGTTATTTTGCTCTTCTTTACTAGTTGAATAGGGTCAATAATGCAACGATAGTCATTTACAAAGTGAGAACGGCTGGGCGTGTTTTTCGAACGCCTGGCCTCCAGCACGCGCCCCATGCCTTCCGTCGTGCTTTGACTGCGCAGTCGAGCTCGAGGGGCGCGAGACGTCGAAGAGTTGTCAAGGATAGAGGTCTCGCGCTGGAGGCAGGAGAACGGAAGCTCCTCCCTACGGTTCTGAACTTGTCAGAGTCTATTGAGAAACTTAATGACTTTTGACATTTAAATAAAATGTCAACAGAAAGTCTGTAGCTTTTCTTTTGGCAGTGGCTACAGAAAGTCAACTGAATAATTTAAACACGAAGTTAATAGAACGTCTGCAGTATTTCTGATAACACTTTCAACAGGAAGTCAACAGAAAAAGATCCAACGTAGAGTTAATAGAAAGTCAATAGCTTTTCTTTTGACTCAGGCAGAAGAAAATCATAAAAAAAAGTTTCAACACAAAATCAACAAACTTTTTGTTGACAATGTCAACAGGAAGTCAGTCAAGATAAAGTAATCAAAGTGAACAACAAGTCAACACATTTTCAATAAAAAGTAAAAAAAAAACATCCATCATATCGGACCCCCACACGACCTTCTTTATAATATTTATATAAAATATCATAAAGAAATAAGGTCTATAGGTTTTCTTTTTTATTTTTTAGAAAATAACCTACAAACAAACGATGTTACAACTTCTTTTTATTTTTTTATAAATAAGTCTACAAAACAAAATCTATCGTTTTTCCTTTTGAATTTTTTTAGAAAATAATCTACAGAAAAACGTCTTTACAAGTTCTTTTTAATTTTTTTTTATAAATAAGTCTACAAAACCATGTCTATTGTTTTTCCTTTTGAATTTTTTCAGAAAATATCCTATAGAAAAATGTCTTTACAAGTTCTTTTTAATTTTTTTATAAATAAGTCTACAAAACAAAGTCTATTGTTTTTCCTTTTGATTTTGTTTAGAAAATATCCCATAGAAAAACCTCTATACAAGTTCTTTCTAATTTTTTTATTAATAAGTCTAGAAAACAAAGTTTATTGTTTTTCCTTTTGAATTATTTTAGAAAATATCCTATAGAAAAAGTCTTTACAAGTTCTTTTTAATTTTTTTATAAGTAAGTCTACAAAAAAATTTAATATTTTTCTTTTGAAAGTTTTCTGACAAAAGTCAAAACAAAGTGCGTTTATAAAGGAATTCAGTAGGATCGCGGAAAGTCAATAAGAAGTCTAAAAAAATTAAAAAGAATGTAGAGACCCGCTTTTGTAAGGGCGGTCACATCTTCGCAACATGTGCTTGCAAACCTACGAGCTTCTAGCGTCCCGACGGTCCCGACCAAGGAGGTTCCGACGAACCAGTACAATACCGGAGTTATGCCGGAGTTAGAGCACTATATAGCTCCTACGGAGCAGAGTAGCGCAATCCTTTGATCCGCGTGTTTCGCCGACAAGATGGCCGACTGAGCAGCTCGGCGCGACTCACGTGGAAGTCAGGGTTCCAGGAGGCGGCCCGCCCTATGGGAGAATACAAGGAGATCGACTCAACACGGCTGATTAAGAAATAAACGGCAAGTTCACACTTTTCGAAACTAGTCTGTCGTGAAGTTAGTAAAGCACTAAACACTTTATCAAAGTTTTAATAATATTGGATGCGTGTGAAAATTGTAAGAAGGCAATTTCCAAGGCAATGGCGTTTGAAGCAGACGATTGTTCTGCGCAGCGGAGATGGGCTATTTGGGGTTGGCCGGAGCGGGTCACGTGAATGGTGTGACGTCGCCGCGTCGTCTGCTGCATGATGCCGCTCAGGCAATTTTTAAAAAAAAGTTATGTCCTTACGTGGCACAAAACTTAGCGTAACTTATTCTAAAATGTTCCATTGCAGCAACTGGTATACATTTTTAATACGGCGGCCACCACGGAGCGCCGTAAATTCTGAGGAGGGTGCATAAGAAGCGGCAGCACCTCCGCTTGCAGTTGAAGGGGTGAAGCCTAAACGAAACCAACTGCAATATCACGTGTTCAGATCGAGGGCACGCTTTTTATATCCAGTTTAACTGTTTAGAACGAGTAATTAGGCACATAGCTTTATTTGTGGTATGTAAGAAACTATTATCAAGACCCCTAAAATAAATACAAACATGGGCGACATGAGAGGAGCCGCATTGCCATCGACCAGAATCAATGGCAGGAATGGCAGCGAGCGTGGTAAGTGCGGGGTTCGCCCAACACCTCCTAGAGTTGTTGGGCGAACCCCGTGGGCGAACCCCGTCTTCTAGAAGGTGTTGGTTCGCCACGTCCCGCGACATGGCGTAATTGTTTTTGGTGCATATCTCTCTCCGAGACATGTTTCTTTACACGGCATTTGTCTCGACGTTCCTTTCTAGGTGTGTCCCCAAGCATTCCGGTGCTTCGATAGCCGGCAGTGCTGCGGTGTCGTCGGGGGTGATGCGTGTTTTCGAGGTCGGCTACACGGCTATGCGTGTATGACCGAACCAAAACAGTGTTTTTACAACCTCGCATGATTTTTGAACGAATTATCTGTTACTCAACGTGTACATTTATGGTTATTTGTGTAACTAGCGTGTTTTTCACCCCAAATATTCGCTAAATACACGGTACTTGCTAACAGTGTAGTGACATTTTGATACGTTTCTTCGCTTCAGTCGTTCGAGGAGCCTGATTTATGTGTGGCAAGTATTTTGGTGATTGAATATTTATTCATTTAAGATACCGAATGCCCTTTCGAGATGTGTCAGGACTGAGGAGTTTGTGTGTGTGTTATTTAGATCATCATTAGGAAATGAGCGGTTCGTATTTTCTGGTTATTTCTTAAGCCGGGGCCACAATACTCGTACATCATACAAAAATTAAAATACTGTCTACAAACACAAGTAACCGTAATATCTCTGGTTCGAATGCCGCGTGCCAAGTTTCTCCCTGAACTCAACTCCATGCGACATTCGGGACACGGATCTCGCGGTGACTCGCCTTCGAGTCTGTATAAGCCAAATGGATATATAGTGCGGCTTTAGGCATGAGGTGCCGATAGTTCTGTCTACGCAACACAATCCATACACTTACACAGGCAGACCTATTTCAAAATTATCCCAGCAAGGTTTCCTGTCAATTAAGAGCTGCTGCTCGAACTAATTTAAGTCATAAAGCAATAGTGAGGGTGCTGGCTAGCTGGTGTAAATTGAGCATAGTTGCACACCCGAGATTGGGGATGCTAACAAAGGACAAAGCACAGAACGACACGGACGAAGACCGTCCCTGTCGTTCTGTATTTTGTCCCTTGTCACTACCCCTGTCTCGTGTTTACAACTCTGCTTAATATAAGTTGGTCAGTGTTTTCGCGATGGGACTTCTCCAAGGTTAAGTGCCACCTTCGTTATACTTACGCTGGCAAGTTCCTTTGTTACAGACCAAATAGAAGAAGCACTGGGCCTGGGCATTGCAAGGTTTCCCTGCACAATAATGTATGAATCAATGGATTAATAGATCCCAGGGGGTCACCCTCTGATTAGTTACGTATGAGTGGAGTCCCTCTACACTGAAAAAGTAGCGACCAGCTTTGATCACGCCGCCGAGCTCGGCGGTAGGCCGGTGGGTGACACGTGTCCTTCTCTAGAGCTCCACCTCTTTGGCCGCCATTAAAAATCCAAGAGGTTTGATCTTGTCTCGTCGCTGGATGCTACGCGGGCTTCGCTTGACGTCGCCCTGACTTTTTTGATGACTTATTTTCGTGTTCCCTTTATTTGACTCCATGTTTATTAGAGTATTAACTTTAATGTAACATTTGTAGTTTTTTTTTACTACATTAACATTTGAACCTCTTGTATATTTTCAGTCTTGCATGTATGCATATATATATATTAGTGTTGTATACACATATCGCATCTAGCATGCAGCCTACCAATAATACATTTGGGGTACTTTATCTGTTGTTAAAACTGTCTAGTGCGAACCCTTTTATAACTAATTTTTATAAATTGCGCGTTAAAACGGTGTAGTGTGACACCTTTAATAGCATTTCTTCTATTGTCTCTGGTATTCTAAACATTTTATTTCAGCATATATAAAAGTGCTTGCATTCACGGCTGTCTTCGTTACGATAGTTCGTGTCAATTTGAAAATAAATACGTGCCATATATTTTAATTTTAAGAGACGGTTACTTTTTGTCTGCAAAAGCGTTATTTTCCCATTCTGGTAACCAACAAAGCTTGATTTGGATATCTTAATTCTTACTTAGCAATCTATGTAATAGACATCTATGTAATACATCGGAAACAGATCTATGGAATACATTTCATGAAAATGTGTCAAGATTGACCCTGTTTGTTTATATAAGTCAGCGCGTGCAGCATATTTTTATTTGTGGCGAATGGCTGTATAGTATGGCGTCGTGACTATCGATAGGTTACAAATGTTTATCTACGGCAAGATTGCTCTAACTTTTCCGGCTCTTTTTAGCGCGGAGACAGCAGCGGCCCAAATTCGCGCTTGTTGTCATCGTTTCACTCCTGCAAGATGGCAGGATCGAGAATTTCTCGCCGTGCAGATGAAATGGGGCTGAATATCATGTGGCCTCTCTGACGTATTCGCACCACACTAACTCTTTAGAGCCGTGCAAATCAAAAATAAAAAAAAATAAAATGTTTTTTTACTGACTTACCGCGACGGTAGCTTACAACGCTCTTGAGAACCACGTGGTACTCCTGAGTTCTTTGAACTCCATTCCAACGTTGGAAGTGCGGCCGGCACGTTTCATTATTTCTTTCTTTTTGTTAAACACCTGCTTGGCACTACACACTATGAGTATGTGTGAGCAACCTGGCCTTGCAACTACGCAACGCGAACGGTTGTGCTCTCTGAACGCATGAAGATGATACGGCCGTCGTCTGCTGGTTCTCCTTGTTTCCACTAAACGGCACGCGGATCGCAAAAAAAAAAAAGTAAAGAAGGAGAGATGTCGCTACCTCTTGTTCCCCTGCAGCGGGGGACGTATTTTAAAAAGATTTGTGAAGAAATTGAATGAGACAATATTGTCAATTTGATTTGCGGGTTTCCATGGATGTCAAATCGCCTGGTTTACGGGGAGAGGAAAGGGAGTAGATTTCAAGGTTTAGGTAAACACGCTTCAGTAATTCACATGTTAACGGTGAGCCGGCTGTCAGATTGTTTACGCATATCGGACGAGCAAATTTGACAGTCGACGAAAGCCTAAGGTGTGCATCACTGAGAAGTCCTTACTTAAGCCTCGGACCCCACTCCTCTCTCTAGCCGTAAAGCAAGCCGTGTAAAATGCGTGCCTACACGCCCTGGCGACCCGAGAAGTTGGCCTTCACCGGAAAGATGTCCCTTCAACCGCCTACACACCACTCGGGGCTTGGCACAAGAACGATGCGCACTTACCCTTACACTTGATAGATGTCAGTTACCTATCGCACTCAGAATTCCAATACGAGAAAGTTTTACTGTTTCCGATGCCATGCCCGCTTGTCCTGCACGCTATTTTTTGCGTTTATTTTTACATGTAGTGTTGTTGCTGTCATTCAGATACTTTTCTTGTCCGCGGGTGATATTCGAACGAATCTCGGCTCTGAAGATTTGGCAGTAGCTAATTCGAGCAGTGCATCTGAAACCGACAAGGAAATCATTGCCTTTCTAACTGGGTTAGAAGCCGAGGAAAACAAGCTCCTGCAGGTCACTCGGGATATTCAACTACAACAAAAGAAAGCTGACGAACGCGCTCGCCGCGATTAACACAATGATACCTAAAATAGATCAAGAACTTAGATGGTCAGTGAGTAAAAAATAAAGCGAACCAACTTCAAGTCGCAGCTAGTGAAAATGTAAAACTTACCAAAATAATTTTCAGAACTCAGAATGGCCCTAAGAAATGTGTGAGAAGACATATTCCTGCTCTTTTTGGCTTACCCTCCAACCGAACGGAACATTGCGCGAGTCAGAACTTCCTGCTCTCAATCTTGTTTCCGAGCCATGGCAAGTGCCACTGGAATCTAGGTTGATCTGGAGTCACTGAATGTCACAAGTGTAGTGAAACTTCCGAGCTTCGTTTGAGTCCCCAGCCGCAACGCAACAGTCACACTCTAGCCTATCCCCAATATGGCGCTGCCCTGTGCGGTCGGAGCGACGCGAGTACAATGTAGCCTTTGTTCTCTACAATCCACTTTTCTGGTCTGTGGTCGACAGTGGTTTGTTTATATTCAATGTTTTCCTTCCGTTCTGAGCGGCCCGTGACTTGCCTCCTTGCTGTATCGTCTCTCTCTCTCTGTTTTGCCTAGGAAATAGTGATGCAAAACTATCGATAAACTGACTATCGATACTATCGATAGTTTTTCCAAAACTATCGATGGTGTCGCAGAGCTATTGATAGTCGACTATCGATAGTATTATCGATAGTCGACTATTGATAGTTTTTTTATTATCGGTAGTAAGATTTCTGGCGACTATCGATAATATCAATAGTGCTATCGATACTTTTGCATCACTATAGTCCGTTACAACTCCAGAAGGTAGGGCGAGGGTAACACGGGCCGGGGAGGAGGAGCAGACAGAGCGCTAAAGAGAGAAGGAGGTTTCCCCGTCTCTTCTCCAGCATTCCGTGTGCCTCCTCCTCCCCGGCCCGTCTTACCCTCGCCCTACTTTCTTGAGTGGCAACGGACACAGTTGCCGCACCGCCGCTCGCCTCCCTTTCTCCTCTCCTCGCTCAAACTCCCGTCTTCGTCATCACTGAAACCTGAACCAAAGTTGTGATGGTAAGTGCCTGGGCTAGTTGATGTCCCATTGGAAAAAAAAAAGAAAATATTAAAGCGATAAAAACAGAAGAGGGAGCGACGCAAACTACTAGTGTCGCACAACTATCGATAGTAAATCGTCGACAGTACCATCGATAGGTTTACGATATTCGACTATCGATAGTTTCCAATAGTCGATTAACGATAGTTTTCCGATAGTCGACTATCGATAGTACTATCCATAGCTTTTCTAGAGTCGACTATCGCTAGTACTATCGATAGTTTTCCGATAGTCAACTATCGATAGTACTATCCGTAGCTTTTCGATAGTCGACTATCGACACTACTATCGATAGTTTTTTTTTTCTTACTATCGATAGTCAGATCTCTGGTGACTCTCGGTACTGTCCATAATACTATCGATAGGTTTGCACCACTACTCGGAACACACCCAAGTCGACTGTTAGACTTAGCGTCTAAGGCGTAGAGTTTGAAGCACAGCACCAGCGCAACTCGAGCGAGCGAACGAACCGGCAATCTTCTTTGGTGAACCAGATGAGCGGCTCCTTGATATAAAAAAAAACTAGAGAAAATCAACGCACGCACCTTCTGTTCGGTCCTAACTCATCGATGACCAAAGCTCCCAACCATGAGTACGCGTTGTTAAGCGGAAACGTTTTATATGTGTTTCATTGTTTTGTCCCCATCACCAAAATGGTTAACTGATCACTTCCGCCACGGGTTAAACCAGCCAATCAAAACTAGATTCTGCAGGACTGACTTCCGGTAAGTAGAGTGAATAGAATTCAGTACTTTGGGAACATTCAGTGACTCTAGTTTGATCGAAAAGGCGCATCGGGTGGGCGAATTTAAGAATGGTAAACCAATACCCATTGTAGTACGTCTCAATTAATTAACAATCAAAGCAGCGATTCTTTTTCATCGCTCTTAAGCTAGAGAGACAGAACGTTTTGACGAGTGAGATTATTGTAAACCCTCGCGGCTTATAGGAGGCTGACTAGTTTGTATCAAAATGGCGGTCATCTGTTCGATCGTCATAGGACAGTAGTACGAGGTTGGGTTCGCGACGCGTAACTAACTCTAATTTTGTCAAATACGAGATATATAGAAGCCTTCTCTTGTGCCTTCACGTAAGGAATATGTAAGCGAGCATTTTCATGCTGAAGTGACCATCCAGGAGCTATGGAGCGCCATTTTCACACCGAGGTACCACCGTCGCCGAAAGTTACGAATATGCAAAAGGCAGTTTATGCTCGCAAGCACCTGATCGATCGTGAAAAAAAAAACATAAATGCCACATTCATTCCCATGTATAAGTCTAGAGATCACAATAATCCATCTAATTACAGCTTTCTTGCAAGCATCTTTGAACATATTAGAGCACGTCATCTGCTATCAAGGCATTGACTACCTTAAAAACTTCACCCATTTTCATCCTCACCAACCTGGCTTTACAAAACATACTTCTGGTGAAACTGAAACTTGTAAAAATGATTTAATTTCTAACAGACGTGCATAATACCTCCAATCACTCTTGTAATATGCATGTCGTTTTTATTGATTTAGCAAACGCTTTGCATACTGTGTTTCTCATCGACGTCTACTTCTATAAATTTGTCAGCTCAACATTAATAATTATGTTATCAGTTGCATTTCATCATTTCTTACTAATCTTAAGCAGTCTGTTTTTATAGATGGCACCTCATACCTTGCCATCACGTGAAATTGTAAGTTCCCCAGGGCAGCGTCTTGGGACAACCTCTGCTTCTCATCCACATCAATGATCTACCTTCACTAATCTCGTCACACTTGATGTTTTTCGTAGGCGATTGCTTTTCATACCGCTGATCTTCGTATGTTAGCAACTCAAAGATTTTTCGACGTGGCATTGAGATCTTTAGAGAATGCTTAACATGGCAAATAAACATTAGTGTTGTGAAAATCAAGCTTGTTTATTTAATTGTTCTTAGGACTACGTTTCTCTCTAGTTTAATTTCACCGCTTTTATTTAATTTTTTCCCTCATAAAAGTACCTAGGTATCACTTTCCATGAAGGTCGTACTTAGTA
This sequence comes from Ixodes scapularis, assembly GCF_016920785.2. Classification (NCBI taxonomy): domain Eukaryota; kingdom Metazoa; phylum Arthropoda; class Arachnida; order Ixodida; family Ixodidae; genus Ixodes; species Ixodes scapularis. The sequence goes on from NW_024609839.1 coordinate 36,329,352, forward strand.
CACTCCCTTGAATAACATAGTTATCAAAGCACCAATAACACTCTGATTTCTTAGGCGGCATTCTTACTTAGCACAACAGAACGTACAACATACTGTATATAAAACCCTCATCCGATCTAAGCCTGAATATGCCACCACTATATGGCCCCTTCAACAGCAATACCTATAAATAGACGAGAGGCCATAAAAAAACAAAGCCACCTGCTTCGTTCATTGGAATCATTCCACAGAAACATGCATATAGAAACTCAAGGCGATTTCTAACCTTGATTATCCCCGCAATTTGAATCGCCTTAAAATTTTCGCAAGTTTTATTTGAACACGCCATCGTTCATGCTCGCCTCCTGTTAGCCTGCCTTGTACATTTATTTTCGCCACGATCGCTGCTCAAAAGTTGCACTTCTATTTGGCAGCCCACTAATATATTCCAATACTCTCCTTTTGCTATGTTTATTGGATATTGTAAATGCCTCCTTTCTGATATGGCTACTGAAACTAACGAGGCCAGTTTGTGCAAAAAATGCTTGTATTCGATGTTTTGATGTATATTGCGTTAAAAACCAATTCTTGTTAATGTTTTCTCCTAATTGCAGATATTACTCGAATGCCGTTAAGATAATAAGTGCTTACATTTTTAATAGTCTGCTTTAAGTTTATTGTATAATCTTAGTTTTCTTTAGCTGCCAAGGTGTTCAGTGCTCCCCTCCCCCCCCCCCCCCCCCCCTTTTCCGCTAATATAATACGTTCGAACAATCGTCTCTGAGGGTAACAATCGTTCGAATGATCGTCCCTGAGGGTTACCTGGCAACCAGGCGACAGGTGCGGGAGCGAAGTCAGCCCATACTTTAGAGGCGACTCTTACAATACCGTATTGTCGGAACAATCTAAGATCTTTATTAAACCATCACAAAATCAAAGCAACGAAAAAGCAGTGGCATGACGAATCCTATCATTATGCTCGTCTTTGTGCACTGGATACTAACCTCTCATTACAGCTTCCACGAGAACTTCCTCGGCACACCGAGCTTGTCAAACACCGACTAAGACTGTGAGTCGCCTGTAAACAGTCTTTAATGCAGAAAATCCGACAAGCAAGAACATCAAAGCGTCCAGGTTGCGGATGTAACCAAACGATCACCCACGTGTTATATCATTGCACGATATATAAGCTCGAAAGAGAATCCCGCAACAATGCTCGACAATGTAAACAAAAATAATATTGAAAAATTGCGAAAACTCTCTCACAGCTAGGTAGCAGTGCACCCATTTTGAAAACCGGTAGGAATCGTAGTTCATCATTTATTGAACTCTCGATTGTAGCCAATAGTAAAATAAAACAAAAAAAAAATTGTAACGTGATGCTTACCGAGTCTGACTGGTCCTCCGTTTTCTTCCATGTTTCCAATCCGAACATTCGAGTAATGAAAAAGAAATCAATATATTTGTTATATTCCTCACTGCAGTAGAAGTCTCATGCTGGTATTTCTGCACGTTGTTTTTATGTATCGTTTTTTAGCACAATTAACTCAAGATGCGCTGTGAGGTGTCATCTAGTTAGGCCTGCCAGACTTACAGCACACATGAAAGTGACTCTATTTAAAGCATGAAATGATTTTTAGCGAAATTCCGCATTCCGAAAATATTTTTCCACCTTCCCGTCCGTCTGTGCGTGCTCGGCTAAATTTAGCGTGCAAACGGACATCGCGTAACCTCTGTCACTTCAGTTTCCACGCTAAGTTTTAAATCTTTGTCATGACGCCCAATATGTCGATGTTCGTCGGCTGAGCCAGGTGGTGAAGTCACCCCCTATTTCGAACGTCGCCACCATTCTGAGTGGGAGGGAAGATGCCATTGCAATGAAAAAGTGTTGGCGCCAGAAGAAAAGCAGGCACGACACTTTTTTTTTTTTGTTTTGTTTCAATGCCGGGAGTTGAGGTGCTCTGACAGGAAACCACTGCGGAGCATCCACTTTTAGTCCGTGCCGATAGCAACTTGATGCCCTGCCATACGTTTTAACACCCGGATTAGGGCCGGTAGCTCTATTTCAGGAATTGCTATCGAGTCTACATGCCACGTGATAAGTCAGTCGCTACACCAATCGATAAAGAGCGCCGAAAGCGTAGACGCCACAAATTTTATGCGCCACATAATTGCCCAGCAATTTGCTATGCATTTTTTTTTTAAAGAATTCACGCCACAAACATAATATACCAGCACCGTCTAAGTCGTGCCCACGGTTGTGTGTTTTTCTGACATTTAGTGGTAGTAGCATGAGAATAAAGAACGGCTCATACAGCTTCGTTTTCTTACGCTCCGCTACATTGCGTTTCGTTACGTTACATTAAGTTACGAGAGCTTACATCTATTTACGGCGAGAGTCACCGAGAGATCTGTACTTCGTACAAAGCATGGCAACCAGTTTAAGGAGCAACATTACACTCGACGTTCGAAGGACGAATATCGCGGTGATTCATAACGTAAAAAAAAAGCGTAAGCAGACATGCCTTTGTAACCAGACATTAGACCCAGAGAAAATCCGTGGTGGCAGCAAGTATTAACCTAAGATTCACGTCGAATACACAATTGAGCACTTTAAATGCTTTGTGCACGGAAGGTAGTCACGTTTACATGCCATCATCAAGGTGGCCAGTGAGTCCTGAAACCGAGTTAGGTTATGAATTCGCGAGACTGTCTACCGAAAAGTGGGGATCAGAGAAGCTTAACAGGCTAATAAGGTATTTTGCTGGCGACCTAGCATCCCAGTTATAACACCACTGTTACATTTTTTGCTTCTATTTTACATGGCTTCCATCCAGTTCAGGAAATACTCAATTTGCCGAACGGGAAGTGCCCGTAGCCCTCGAAGCTATAGTCATTGGTAACAGAAAAGGGGGGGGGGGGGGGGGGCAGTGGATGAGAGTTATAGGCAACGTAGGAGCTCTGCCGACTTTCTGGAATCAATCATAAAAAAACAATAGTCCCGTCCGGTGTTCGGGACAGTTGAAAAGAAAGATCCAATCATTCAGGCATCTTGGTCTCACATGCGGCAAGAGCGACTCCAGAACAATTTTTATTCTTATTTCCAGGAGACAAAATTTCGAAAGAAAATATCGTGTGTGCCCGTGGATAAAAGAATTTCTCACACATTCCGCCTAGTGGGTCCTATTGTTCGTTGTCTTTCCGCTTAACCTTGCTTTTCCTGGCTGGCGTCATACCCGTTTCGGCGTAAAGTCTTCGCAGACTTACCCTTTCCCATGAACTGTACGACGTCGAGTTAAGTGTGTGCTCGTAATGTTTGAGTTGTTCATCGAGACGACTCTCTCCCTCTTTGCGTTCTTGTGCATTTGTCGCGCAGGATCAGTCTATTCCATTACGTGTGTTCCTTTGACGGGGAGAGTTTAGCCCCGGCCGTGTAGCGGTGCCTGTAGCAGTTCGCGCGCGGCTCCATGCGCCACGCCGTTCTGTGGACAATTTGGTGTTCTCGAATTCATCGGATTTTGATGTTACAGCCTATGACTCGAAGTTGTTTGGCCGTCGTCTTGCTTTTTTTTTTTTACTCTCATGCTGCAGCTGCCGTGTTTGTTACATTCTTACAGCGTTTCTTTTCAGTCTGTATATATGCATAGCCATACTTTTGTTTGCCAATTTCGAAAGCTTTGATTCTCTTCTTAATAGGTTGAAATTCAGCTTTTTTTTTACGCTGGTCTTGTTGCGTAAAGTAACCGCAAAGCTTATGTGGTTGTTGAACAGCAGTTTGTAATAATTGTCCCGCTTTGTCTATGGTTGCGACCGTGTGTGCACTGCGACCGTGCAAGTCACTCTCAGAGCTTTTGGACGAACTGGACGTCTATGCCAGGGCGTCTCGCGCCTCAGAGTGCCGCACACTCGAGAGTTCTTCTTTGGGAGCTTTCCTTTGGGAGAACTCTGATAACAGGGAACGTCGTGCGGAGGTTCTTCTGTGCCGTCTAATAAGTCACTCCCGTTTGGCACATCAGTATGTGCTTCGTAGAGGAAATGTTTCACTATGTGAATATTGTGGAGTGCTTCTTACCATGTTAGACATTTTATGACATTCTTCGTCCCATCAACCACTCTGTCAATTTTTGTTTTCCCGAACCTTTTAAGATTGACTCCCATTTCATTCCTCGTTTTTGCTTGGCGATGAAACTTTAGTTCCTCTCAGCCGTGTTTTAGACTTCTTAAAACAAACTGGATATTTATACCATTTGTCAATTTGTAGCCTCAAAGTAATTTTTGTTATAGTTTGCTATAAGTACGTTAAGCCTGACGCATTATAGCCCTCGTTGCTGCTGCGCCAATAAACTCCTAATCATCATCATCAACTCGCTTCGAAGGTTCAGTACTCTTTTGAACTAACGTCTTAAAATATACTCCCGAGGATAACTTGCAATTATGAAGCGCTCTATAAGACGAATAAGAGAATAACTAATTGAAGCAGAAATGAAATTTAGCACTGCTGCAGTGACAAGGTTTCCAATTATTCCCACATTTACATGCTTTCAATTGAGTGGAAGCTACTGAAAGGATGAAGAGGTTTGATACGTACTCTCCATATTCCTAATAAAGGCCGGCATTAGTTTTAAGTTGACGTCCCAGGTATTGCATTTAACCATCCCACGGTCTTTCCAAAGAAAACTTTAACTCGGGAGCGCTTTCACTCACCCATTTCTCAAGAGATTTTCCTAAAGACACGTTGGTAGATCAAACCAAAGCATCGTCAGCGTATCTTGTACCTAAAAAGGTTTGCTGAGAGCGAAAACCGTCGTTTCCAGGCCACCATTTTCCCGACAGCGCAGGAAATTTAAACGGATGGACTACACTTTTGGGCGGAGCTTCTAGACCGTTCTTGACTTGTCACCGACTGTAGGACGTCTCACCCTCGACGGGTGTTGTCTTCTTTCGAAAATCATGGACGTCACGCCAGCCTGCCGCGTGGCGACTTGCTGTCGCTTGGCGGTTTTTAGAAAGCGGTTTTGAGGAACCGGCCTGGAAGCGAGAGGCTGATTCGCGTCCCGTCCACGCGATCCCAGCCGCTTTGTGGTTGAAAACGCGCGTTCAGACTGGAAGTGTATGTCCGCTTTCAGTGTGAACGGAACGTAAGCCCCGCACCCTTTTCTCTTCCGGCAACCCCCAAGTGCCAGCCGCAGAAAGTCCAGAGCCTGAACTGGGAAAGCGAGTCACCACATGCCTTTTTCGCTTTACGGGGTCGCCATATTTCAAGCCGAGGAAGACCGGTCTTCACTTATATTTACGTACCGAATTATATATATCTATGTATTTTCCTTTTTGTAGTCCGAAATATTTAAGTGTGAGATAAATTGTACTTCTAGACTCTTGAAGTTTCTTAACACCATGGCTGTGTGGAGCTTAATTTATGTAAAGAATACTATACATACACTAAATTTGGAGACGAGATTCAATGACACTTACCAGAAGAAGAAACAGGATTATATCCATCTGAAGACGAAAACAAGACAAACTCAGTAGTTGAGGCAGTAAAGTGGTACACTGCGTGTGTAAAAAGTTTAAAATAAAACAAAATTTTATCTATAATGTCACAGAGGAACATCACAGAGGACCTGTTAGAGAGGATTGCTAGAGTTCAATACCATTCCCTTCTTTCTTTCGAACTCGCCCGCTAGTTTTCAGTGCCTAATGGATATCGTTCTCGGTGTCAGGAGGCACACATTTCCCATAGCTTACACGCATGGTGTCATTGTGTTTTCCCTGTCTTTCAAGGAGAACCTCTAATACCTTAAAATTGTCCTTGAGAAACAGCAATCTGCCAGCTTGGCAGATCACCCTAGAAAAATGCAACTCGCTTCTCTGCAGATTAACATTGTTGGTTTCGAAGTGAACAACGGAGTTCTCCGTCCAAACGAGAACAAGCTGCACGGGATAGTCGAGTACCCGCAGCCACACAAAGTGAAAAGCTCGCAACGCTGGTTAGGATTGACTGGAGTTTATCGCCAATTTATCCCACGCTGCGCCGAGATCGGCCGAGATCGCTCACACCTTGAACCTGCTTTTGCGCAAAGGCGAAAAGTGGCGTTGGGGTCAAGAGCAACAGGACACTTCCCTTCGGCTCTCGAGGGCGATAAACGACGCCGCTTCGTTGCACCTACCTGATCTTGAGCGACCATTTGTTGCTCAAACAGACGCAAGCGATTCCGGCCTAGGCACAGGTACCAAGAAGAACAGAAATTTCAACAACCGAATCCTAAAGCCGGGATCACACTGCTGGCAATATGTTAAACAAAAGACTTGGCTGGCGGCATTCGAACCACGGATATTGCGGTGAGTCGTCTGTGCAGCCTGTATTGTGTATGGTGTATGGCGGCATGGCGGTGTGGTGCTTCATTTATTTGTGACGAATATTATAGATACACTAAAGGAGAAGATGAGTTCAAATGACGCTTACCAGGAAAAAGAACAATCCCTGGACGAGCCACACCTGTAGACGCAAACAAGAACTCAGAAGTTGAGGCAGTAAATGGTACACTTCGTGTGTAAAAAATTAAAGAAAAAAGAATATGTAATGTATAGGGGCAGCGGCAACACAGTTTGAAAACCATTAACAACACGATTGCACACGATCTAAGGTAAAAGAGTTGCTAAAATCTCTGGGTGTTCACGAGGAAATAAGAACCGCGTGTTTCACACCATGAAGAAAGACAAAATAAATGTACGCATTGTCGGAGGTTATGCCTTCACTTGCCACCCTAATATAGTTTTAGCGACTGAGGCCACATGCCAACGTCTGAGTATTTACCGTCATTTGATTCAAAAGTTATAAAGGATTTTCAAAGATTTCAATAAGAAAGTGACGACCAGCGAGCCCTGGTCTTAGAAATAAATAATGCCTACTACCGACAAGTCTATTTATTTTCTCACTGACAGTAACGTTTCAAGGAATGATCTGGTTTGATCCTGTACTTTTGACATTGATCGAAACTGTGCTGGCGAACATTCAATACTGAGATGCCTGCAATAAACCTATTGCCCGATTCGTGCTCTAATCCCTCGTAGTTATTATTATGAAAAGCTGGCCTGCTTATGAAAGCATAAATTGTTTTTTAACGGAACACCAGAATCCCAACAATTTAGCACGTTCGTGCATTTTTCGTTACATTTAGCAGGAAACTCGATGTCACATGTCCTGACGTCACGAGATCTGTCTTTCACTAAACTTAGCGCGAAAATTGGCGTCACGTGAACGTTGTATTCAGTTAGTTTACATTTTCCACTTAGCGCAGAAATTTATAGAAACAAAGGTTCTTTACTCTTCGAAACGACCGTATAATGCTTTCTAAGTTAATTTAAACGAATTCTCTTCAAAAACTGCATTTTATGCATTCTAGAACTATGGCGGTAAAGGCAGCTGCGAATGATTATATTTACTATTGAAAGCACTTTTTTTTTATTGCTTAATGTTTTTAGATGTCCAAGAGAAGCTTCGGTATTGATATTCAATTAAAATTCCCGGCGTACGCAAGGGCAAAAACGAAATATTGGATCTTGGTATGCAAACGCGAAAAGAGACAAAAGATACACAAAAACACGTTTTTCCCGCTAAATTTAGCGGAAAAGTTCCCCACTGACTTTAGCGGAAACATTTCCCCGCTAAATTTAGCGTAAAAACTCCCCACTGAATTTAGCGGAAAAATTTCCCCTAAATGAGAGTTGAGCAGGAGGGGATGAGGGGCATAGCCTCCTCTCCTTACCTTCCCTCCTCCTCCTCAAGAGCTGCGCTCTAATTCGGCGTTGCAGCGGATTTTAAACATCTTTCATTTTGTTTTCATTGTTTTACGATGAGCATGCTCCACTTCATCTGACCCTTTTGCTTGGGGAAGAACTTCTCATACCACATGCACAGGTTTATGAGTTCCTTGAAGAATATTGGCCTCATACACCATCTCTACATTTTTTGCTGCATTGTGATTGCTCACTCTTTTATTAATCGGTCTTTTCTATTTCTTGTATCGTAGCTCTCGCGTGCTATGACTTTTGTAGCTGATGCGCCAAAAAAAAAAACAATTTGAATCATTTAATATTTTAGTAATATACTCTGTGATCGATGTGTCATTTACGCATTGTGTGCACCCCCCCCCCCCCCCCCCTTTTCTGCAAAAACACATGAAACGGATGTACCGCTCCGGACAACTGTGAGTGAATATGACGCTTGGCAACAACATGTAGGTCGGTTGTTTTGAAAGGCTTTGAACAACTTGCAGGTGACATACCCTTTCCTCACAAACAAAGTCTGATGACCTTGTTGATTTCTTCAAGGGCTGCCGAGCATACGATATGCCATTTTCATTGGTATTGAAGATACGTTTTAAACAGTTCCGCAATGTGAATTGTTTGACGTTGTAAGGGCACGTATAAATGACACTGCCGTTGTTCTCCTACCAGATTGAGACAGGAATCACAATTGACAAATCTTTAACGGCCCTAGGAGCGTACTTCGATAGCAGTTTTATTTTGTTTGTCAACCAGCTTTTCTTACAAAACAAAGAGGCATTTGCATTGGTTCGTGGGAGGCTCCTTTCTGTGCAACACTTTTTTTTACCAACAATAGACCACTCGCTTGAAAGGACTGGCAGTGAATGTGACGTTTATTTAAAAGCGTTTAGATACTATGGGCGCTCGACCCGCCCTCAAGTGTTCACTCGTGTCGGAGGGCGCCGTCAGTTTAGGGGGCGGTTCCCCTGCCCCCAGGGAGTAAATAAGACCCCGGCAAACCGAGGGTCGGAGCCAACGAAGAAACGCGCTGACTGCTGGGGACGAGGTGAATGGTAACACACTGCTCTGTGTGATGAAACGAGTCGTCTGTCCGATGACCTGTGGCGGACGACGGAAGTGGAATGCCGCATCTGGCGCCCCAACGTGTATTTCGTCGTTTGTCGGGGGTCATCTTCTCGGCGTGACGGTTCGTTCTTCCTTTCTTGCCTTTCAGTACCGAGCGTAGTGTTTGGAGGAGTTCCGCGATTTATTTTTATTTTTCTCCTGGTAACAGCGTTCCTCTTCTTGCGTCGTCCCGCCGCGATTGATAATTTTTCTTCTGTCCACGATGACAATTTTTGCCCGGCGTGTGTGTCTTTTGGGCGACCAGAGTGCCTGTGCTTTTCAGTTTCGCTTTTTCTCGCGCTATTTTTGTTCTCCTGTGTTTCCTTGCGTCCCCAGTTTTTTTTTTTTAATCCGTTTGTTTTTTAGTTTTTTTCCTCGGCCCATGCCGTCCAAGACCAGCGCAAACGCCTCCGAAAAAGGCGGAGCCAAAGGCCACGACTAGGATGGCTCCGACCACCGGGAGTCCGAGAATGCACCTACGTCGGCGGACCACCTCGCACTGATGGACCGTATGGCCGCCACCCTAAATTGGTACGGAGCACCTGACCTGCAGTCAACCAGAGGCCGAGCTACACCCACGCCCCACTGTCCCCGTGTACACGGGATTCCAGGACCGGAAGTTGGCCGCAGATCTTTTGTACAAGCTGGACGTCTAGGCCCGGCCGTCTGGCGCCTCAGAGTGCCGCATCCTCGAGAGAACGTTCCCCCTAGTCCTACAGGCAAGTGCGAGACACAGGTGGGCACAGCAGCCCACCTACCTCTCTCGCCCGGCTTTCGGCGCAGCCTTCCGCGCGGAATTCTGGCGTGTGGGGTACGAGTCCAGGATCCAGCACGAACTCGAGCGTCTCATTCAACACCCAGACGAAGGCATCGTTGAGTATATCCGGGCCATGCAAGCACCACAACCGAGCCGCAAGAGCTCCTCTTGAGTCAGAGAAGTTTGCGTGCGTCATCCTTCAGAGCCAGCCCGGTTTCTAATGTACTACACGCGTGCACCTTCTCCACCGTGGAAGACTTCGTCGGCGCTGCGCGAGGCGTGGAAGAGGTGTTCCCGGCAAGACGAGACTACTACAAAAGGGGCAATTACATTATAATTTGCTGGGCTCCCAGCCCCGTAGGGTTCAATGCAACGAGAAGGCGGACAGGCTTGCGGCTTCTTCCAGGAAAATGCTGCTAACACCTCTGTATTAATCTTATCATGACCTGACACTTATTTTTAGGGCAGCCATTTTCGTAAAATGGCAATCAGAATGGGACGCACAGCATGACATTAAGCTACACTCCATCAAGCCCGTTTTGACGATATGGGAGAGCTCTTCCCATAAAACCCAGTCCCGCGAGACATTACTCCGTCGCCAGAGGCTTGGCCAATCTTATGCCACCCATGTATACTTGTTGCACCTGGCAGATCCGCCACTGTGCAAAGACTGTGGTAAGATCTTGACGGTCTGGCATATTCTTGCTATCTGCTCTGCCCCTGCAGAACAAAGACCCTCTTGGCTTCCGGAATTCTCAATGTATTGTATTCCATTCCGCCCTGCACTTGTGCTTGGTGAGACCTCGAATATTTTTGAGCGTGTTGTCCTGTTCCTTGAGAAAACTTTTTTTTTTTGCGCAAGTTCTAGCTTTTTCAAAATGCAGTTTTTACTGTACGTGATAACCACAGCTAATTAAGTCATATTTAGCCTTCTACATTGTTCTTAACTTGCCACCGACTATAGGACGTCTCACCATTGACGGGTGTCGTCTTGTTTCGAAAGTCAAGGACGTCACGCTGGCCTACCGCGTGGCGAATTGCTGTCGCTTGGCGGTTTTCTCAAAGCGGTTGGGAGGAATCGGTCTGGAAGCGGGAGGCTGATCCGCGTCACGTCCGCGCGATCCCAGCCGCTTTGTGGTTGAAAACGCGCGTTCAGACTGGAAGTGGATATCCGCTTTCAGTGTGAACGGAACATAAGCCCGCACCCTTTTTTTTTTCGGCAACCCCCAAGTGCCAGCCGCAGAAAGTCCAAAGCCTGAACTGGGAAAGCGAGTCACCACATGCCTTTTTCGCATTACGGGGTCGCCATATTTCAAGCCGAGGAAGAGCGGTCATCACTTATATTTACGAACCGAATTATATATATCTATATATTTTCCTATTTGTAGTCCGAAATATTTAAGTGTAAGATAAATTGTACTTCTAGACTCTTGAAGTTTCTTAACACCATGGCGGTGCGGAGCTTAATTTATGTAACGAATACTATACATACACTAAATTTGGTGTAAAACGACTTTTGTTTGGGCTAGTTGGTTCTTACTAGACATGATTAAAATAGCGCAAATTTGACAAGGACAAAAAGAAGGCACACGTAGAACAGGACTGGCGCCAGTCCTGTTCTACGTGTGCCTTCTTTTTGTCCTTGTCAAATTTGCGCTATTTTAATCATGTCTACTAAATTTGGAGATGAGTTTGAATAACACTTACCAGAAGAAGAAACAGGATTATATCCATCTGAAGACGAAAACAAGACAAACTCAGTAGTTGAGGCAGTAAAGTGGTACACTGCGTGTGTAAAAAGTTTAAAATAAAACAGAATTTGTTCTATAATGTCACAGAGGAATGTCACAGAGGAATGTCACAGAGGACCTGTCACAGAGGACCTGTCACAGACGACCTGTCACAGAGGACCTGTCACAGAGGACCTGTCACAGAGGACCTGTCAAAGAGGACCTGTCACACAGGATTGCTAGAGTTCAATACCGTTCCTTTCTTTCTTTCGAACTCGCCCGCTAGTTTTTGTCAGACAAGCCGTTGTGGGTGAGCAAAGAACCCTCTCGTTTATTCAGACACCAGTGAATATATACAGATGATTCGGGTCATGTGACCAGTGATAACAGTTCGCGAGGAATCGGCCCGTCGGCGCGTTATCAGGATGACACCACATCTTCCCCCTTTTCTTTAGGTAGGAAAACATGACAAATCGGTCTTTGTCGTAAACAAACTAGTCATTAATTCCAAGTCTTTTAGGAATCTTTACAACACGCCCGGATCGCGTCGTTACACCGTGTGACGCGGTTTCACCCGCTGGGGCAGTCTATTGGGTGCTGGTCGACGGATGATCGGACGTGCAAGGCTCGCTTGGCGGTGTGGTCTCCCCAGACTTGCTTGCATCATTGGTGGTCTTGTCCGCGGGCTCGGCAGGTTGTTGACACTCAGGCTCTGCAGCAGGAGCGTTGTCCGGCAGCAGAAACAGGTGACGGCGGTTCCTACGGAAGGTGCCGTCTTTTGTCCTGACCCAGTAGGACCTTGGTGTGTCCCCGGGGCGAAGGATGGTACCCGTAGCACTTCTGTCTCTCAGCCACACTTGGTTGCCTGCAGAAAGACTGCGCAAAGGTCTGGCCGCGTGACGCTTGTCAAAATACTTTTTTTGTTTCCGCCTATACTCCTCATCTCTCTTCTTCCAAGAAGAGTTTACCGTGCGAGGTTTGAGTAAAGGTGGGGCGCAAGGCACTCTTGAGCGAAGTCGTCGGCTCATAAGAAGTTGTGCTGGACTAAAACCTGTAGGCCCAAAAGTGTTCCTGTAGTTCAGCAGCGCAAGGTAAGGGTCTTCTGCTTTCTTGAGGAGCAGTTTTAGAGTCCTTACCATACGTTGAGCCTCACCGTTTGCTTGCGGGTAGCGAGGGCTGGTTGTCACGTGCTTGAACCGGTACGTCCTCGCAAAGTCTTGAAACAAACCCGATGCAAACTGGGGCCCGTTGTCCGAAACCACGGTCTTCGGAATCCCGTGTCGGGCGAAGATACTTTTCAGGTGTTGAATGACGACCACAGATGACGTGCCTCTGTCCAGCAACGCCATTTCCGGGTACCTGGAGTGAAAGTCAACAACAACAACGTACACCGCTCCTTTTAGTTCAAATAAATCGACTCCTAGTTCCTCCCATGGTAGTTCTGGTGTTTCGGATGGGATCATCGGTTCCGAGAATCGCACGCGTTCAGTGGCGCGTTCTCGGCATTTGGACACAATTCTAGCTATATCTTTGCTGAGACCCGGCCACCAAACAGATTCTTTGGCTTTTTCTCGGCAGCGAACGATTCCTTGATGGCCTTCATGTAGCCTTTGAAGCATTTCCCTCCGTAGACTTCTTGGAATGACAATTCTGGTGTCCTTTAGGAGCAAGTCGTTGCAAACAGTAACGTTGCCACGCTGTGCCCAGTACTGCCCGAGAACTGGTGGTAGCTTGTGCTTGTCTGGCCACCCTTGTCGGCAGGCTTGAAGCAGCAATAAGCATTCCTGGTCATCCTTCTGCTCCATACGTATTCGGTCTATCAGACTGTCGGATGCTGGCAGCCCCCGGATGATTGCGTCAACGTGTGCAGAGACGTCCCCCTCCAAGAGCATTCCCTGTATCGGTGCCAAACAGTTGCTTCTTGCTCGTGACAGTGTGTCTGCCGTGGCAATGGTTTTTCCGGGAACGTGCGTGAGAGTGAAGGAGTACCTCATCAGGCGCATTCGGAATCTTTGAATCCTTGGGGGTAGGGCGTCCAGTGCAGGCGACTGTCGTGTTCGGTCTTGTTCGCTCCGTACACCAATACATCATCCATGTAGTTCAGGACGCCTTCTAAGCCTTCCAAAAGCTTGCGTGAATTTTCCTTGGAAACTTTCTGGTGCCGAAGTCACGCCGAAAGGTAGTCTCCGGTAGCAATATTTTCCATACGGCGTTATGAAAGTGGTAAGCTCTTGACATGATTTCGAAAGGTGAATCTGGTAGAATCCAGAGCTCGCATCCAGTTTAGGAAAGACACGAGCTTCTTGGAAGCTGCCCATGATTTCTTCTACCGTTGGAAGCTGGTGACGTTCCCGCCGTACAAACTTGTTTAGGTGGGTCAGGTCGACACAGATTCTGACGTCACCTGAAGGCTTCTGCACTGGCACGATTGGGGCGCACCACTCTGTTGGTTCTTCAACCTTTCGAATCATTCCTTCGAGCTCTAGCTTGTCTAGCTCTTCCGTTACTGCTTCTTTCATCGGTATGGGAATCTGACGAGGAGTAGACACCGCGTACGGGACGGCATCCGGTACTAAGCGTATCGTGTGTTCTCCGGCCAGGGATCCCGTACCGTTGAACAGTTTGGGATACTTCGCTTCAACGTATTTGACGCTCTCTATTTCGTCCGAGAATCGAACGACGCCTAAGGCATTGACCGCAGATTGCGGGCGACGTAGATAGTCTGTCGTGAGCAGTTATCTTTCCAGGTGACGTTCGCGTGGAACTTGCCAACAGTGCAAATTCTTGCATCGTTCGGCCCTCGAAGATTTTCTGCTTCGTCTAGAGAGCGTGGAACGGTTGGAAACTTATCGCTGACTACAGTCACTTCCGCTCCCGTATCAACTTTCATTCGAAGTTCCTGACCATATATCTGCACAGTCACGAAGAGCGCAGATAACGTGTTCTTCGACTGTTCGAGCGTGCCCAAGAAATGATCGCTTTCGGGTGCGGCAATGACGTCGAGTTTCTTGGCGTCGCGTTTTTTGATGGGGTATGCTTTTTCGAAATGTCCTAACTTCTGACAAAAACGGCATTTTTCTCGTTTGGCGGGACAACTTGTCCTGGGATGGAGAGAACCAGCGCAGTAACTGCATTTCTTGCTGTTTGCAGTTCTTTGACTGGTTGAGGCTTCGTTCTGTCTAGCGGTCTTTTTCTGTTTCACGGCCGAAACGCATGCTTCGGCGCTTGCGGACTCTTGCCCTGCTAGTTCGGCTTGTTGTTTCTTTACTGTTTCGCTTGTCCGAGCTTTCGATAGAGCTACGTGTAACGTCAGCTTTGGATCCATTTGAAGCTCTTCTGAGAGAGTTTGGTCCAAAAGACCGACTACGAATCGATCTCAGATAAGTCGTTCTTTCATGTCCTTGAACTCGCAACGCTCTGCTAGCCTGTGTAGCTCGGTCGCAAATTGGTCTACCGTTTCTCCCATTTGCTGTCGGCGTTGGTTGAAACGGGCAAACTCGTACACCGTGTTCTTGGTGTGAACGAAGTATCCGTCTAACCTTGACTCTATCAGGTCAAACTTCTTGAATTCTTCGTCTTTTACGCCTACTGAACGCAGAATTTCTCGCGACTTCCGGCCCATCGTATAAAGAAGAGTTCTTACTTGAACTTCCTCAGGTTTCTCGTGCAGGCCCGATCCGAATCTCTAGTCGTCAAACTCGTCTGTCCAGGCAGGCCAGTCAGCGGCGTTGTGGAAGTCAAACGGCTTCGGAGGCTTGAGTCCTGCCATGTCGACGTGGCGCCGGCTGCTGCTGTGGTGGCGAGATCGACGCTGCTTCGGTCGTTGCTTAGGGGCTCGTACTCGTCGTTAGCGGCATTCCGTCGGAACCGGTCGGAATCCGCCCACTTCTGACACCATGTCAGACAAGCCGTTGTAGGTGAGCAAAGAACCCTCTCGTTTATTCAGACACCAGTGAATATATACAGATGATTCGGGTCATGTGACCAGTGATAACAGTTCGCGAGGAATCGGCCCGTCGGCGCGTTATGAGGATGACACCACAGTTTTAAGTGCCTAATGGATATCGTTCTCGGTGTCAGGAGGTACACATTTCCCATAGCTTACACGCATGGTGTCATTGTGTTCTCCCTGTCTTTCAAGGAGAACCTCTAACACCTTAAAATTGTCCTCGGGAAACAGCAATCCGCCAGCTTGGCAGATGACCCTAGACTCTGGGTGTTCACGATCGAATAAGAACCGCGTGTTTCACACCATGAAGAAAGACAAAATAAATATACGCATTGTCGGACGTTATGCCTTCACTTGCCACCCTAACATAGTTTTAGCGACTGAGGCCACATGCCAACGTCTGAGTATTTGCCGTCATTTGATTCAAAAGTTATACAGGATTTTCAAAGATTTCAATAAGAAAGTGACGACCAGCGAGCCCTAGTTTTAGAAATAAATAATGCCTACTACCGACAAGTATATTTATTTTCTCACTGACAATGACTCTTCAAGGAATGATCTGGTTTGATCCTGTACTTTTGACATTGATCGAAAATGTGCTGGCGAACATTCAATGCTGAGATGCCTGCAATAAACCTATTGCCCGATTCGTGCTCTAATCCCTCGTAGTTATTATTATGAAAAGTTGGCCTGCTTATGAAAGCATAAATTGTTTTTTAAGGGAACACCACAATCCCCACAATTTAGCACGTTCGTGCATTTTTCGTTACGTTTAGAAGGAAAATCGATGTCACATGTCCTGACGTCACGGGATCAGTCTTTCACTAAACTTAGCGCAAAAACTGACGTCACGTGACCTTTGTATTCAGTTAGCTTCCATTTTACATTTAGCACAGAAATTTATAGAAACAAAGGTTCTTTACTCTTCGAAACGACCGTATAATGCTCTCTAAACTAATTTAAACGAATTTTCTTCATATACTGCATTTTATGCATTCTAGAACTTTACGGTAAAGGCAGCTGCGATTGTTTATATTTACCGTTGAAAGCACATTTTTTTTTTGCTTAATGTTTTTAAAGTTCCAAGAGAAGCTTCGGTATTGATATTCAATTTAAATTCCCGGCGTATGCAAGGGCAAAAAAAAAAAAAAAAAATTGGATCTTGGTATGCAAACGCGAAAAGAGACAAGAGATACACAGAAACAGGTCAGACACGGACAGCGTCCATTTCGCGACATATTTAATCTCTTTTCCGGCGTGCTTAGCCCGCGTGGTCTTTGCAGCGCCCCTGCCGGCTCTAGGCCATTCTCATCCCTCTCCCCCTCCCCATCCCCCGCCCCCGGACCGAGGCTCCCCATCTTCTCTTCGAGAAACACTTCCTCCTTTCTGCTCTAATTAAGATATTTTTCAATCAAATTGTTGTCGTTTCTCTGTATGAGGAAGGCCCGTATGAGGAAGAGCGGGAAAGGAAAATTTTTTTTTAAAAACGAAAGAACCCCTTCTGAGAGCTTAAGGAGAAGGTGTGCGAAATACTCGAAAAGAACGAATTTGAGTCTGTTCGTGCATCAATAAGAAAAGAGAAGAAAGACCACCTAGAGATCTTTTTCAAAATTAAAGCTCATAAGCCAGGGAAACCGTTCAAGTGCATAGTATGTGAAGTAGAGATGTGGTAAAAGGTACAATCCTTCAAGAACAAATAAAGACTCTGAACGTTTCTCAGCCCTTCAGAATCTGAGACTCTGAAGATTGTCTGAAGACTTCGGTGTCAGTTCAGCACAATCGAATGGCAGTGTACTCACTCGACATAAAAGATGTGTACGTCTCACTTGACACGAAATCTATGATTGAAAAACTTTAATCTGCGATCATTGAGGAAGGACTTGTAAAATTTCAGAATGATGCAGGGATAATCCTTAGAGTTTTTCTACAGCTACTAAGGTTGCACCTTCGGTCGCTACTCGTAGAGTTTAAAGGCGATGTCTACAATGAAACAACCGGAGTGTGCATTGGGTGCGCTGTGGCTCCTGTTCTGAGCGAGCTTTATATGAGCACCGTGGATGTCGCAGTCAATTCAGAGATGACTCGCTGGTTGACCTCGGGAGACCTATATATTTTTCGCTTCGTAGATGAATACGTCGTAAGCACAGAAATGAAATTCAGAAAAAAAAAAGCGTAACATTATGTTATCAGAGGCATTCGTTGGAATTACACTTCACTGAGGACAAAGAAAATGAAAGACTACAGTTCCTAGATTTAAAAAGAAAAACAAAATGAAGAGATAAATGTTAGATCTACGAGCAGTGAACAACTCAATCTTTACTTTTGTTTAAAAGATCGCATTCATAGACAGTTTAAGAAGGGATTATTAAGTCGGTCATCTCATCATCACTGATAAAGTCATGTCCTCCCTATAAGGAGGACAGCCTTAAGAACCAAGCCGAGCGACTAGGGAGCACAGGGTACGCTGCAGGCGGAGTAAAGATGGTGGCCTCTACGCTATTAGCCCTATTAGACCCAATAGATTTATTACCATTCCGTACACTCGCGGGTTCTCTCACTACTTCAAGAAACTTCTTTCAGATTAATGCAAAACACTCTTCACGTGAAAGAAATAACTTGCAAGAAGTACGCAAAAAGTAATGGAGAAGATTGCCTAGAAAAATTGCAAAAATATACACAAGGAAACATTTGTCAAATGCGAAGAGAAGGTGGTATACTCGATTGCGCAATCTGTCTTGCGGTAAGACTTAGATTGCGCAGAAAGGGGGGTGCCTAAACGATATATTAAAATAACACAAATATATTCTTTTAGTAACTGGAGAACCACCCCTAAGAGCGCATGCGATTAGGTGCGAGGGATGCAGGCCCATCTTTAACAAGGCGGTGGCTATCAAAAAGCACTCTGAGCAATTGGGACGGGAAGTGGTAGAGCTAGGCCTTCCTCATACAGAGAAGCGACAACAATGTGAGTCACAAATCCCTTAATTTGAGCAGAAAGGAGAAGGGGTTTTTCGAGAAAGAGATACGAAGCCTCGGTCGGGGGGGAGAGGGATGAGCGTGGCCTTGAGCCGGCATTAAGATCGCTCTCAAGATCACGCGGGCTCTGCACGCCGGAAGAGAGAATAAACTTGCTGCGATTTGAACGCTCTCAGTGTCTGACGTGTTTTTGTCTCTCTTTTCTCCTTTGGCGTTCTCATGTCAAGATGTTTAACCAGCACGCTCTCCTACTTATATCAAAGTATCGGATATTGCTATCGAATCACACATAGAATCTACCCAAACGCAGTAACCTTAATAACTCACAAGTAAATTTTATGTGCATGGAATTTCGACATTAAAGAGTTACTCCGGATTACGCTTTATGACACACAATATGTGAATAAGAAATAGAAACTTACAACTTGACACAGTGCACATTAGTAGAAGAACGATGGCCAGATTTCCCATGACTGAAAAAAAAAGATGTACACAGTTGAATCTTCTTTGAATATTGGAAATAATCGCTATAATTCAGATGTGTGAATTCTAAAAATAGGTACATAATATTTTCCCGTATCAGTAAGTGTATAGCCACGTTCTGGTTACTTGAAATCACGAGATCACGAGTAATGTGTTAACGCGTCATTCACGCTTAAAGGTGCATCTCCAGCGAATTTCACGATATCACAAACTGTGTAGCTAGATCTTTTTCCGCTGATAAGTCCCCAACGTACTAGAGCCACGGTGTTTTTGAAGGCGCGATTTCACCCGCGTTTCCAAAAACTACGCATAGCGCAAAAAATGTTGATACAGTAGTGGGTTATCCCAAATACTCCAGTAATTAAAATGATTAGCGTTAAGTATAATTGGGTAATTTATTCATTTTAGTAATTTGCATTTTTAATACCTACTTTAACTGTATAGTTTCACGATGAAAAATAACGCGAAACACAAGGACACAAAGGAGAAACCACTCAGGACAGGGTGCTGAGTATGAACTTCCTTATTGTTAGGAACTGTGACCAGACGACGACGATCGTTCTTCGGGCGCCGAAAGCGCCGTTCTAAATTCCGACATCATGGAATAAACACGTTATTTCGCCTGGCTCCAGTGTAGCAGTGTTTGATATCGCTAGACCATCGAATCGGTTAGCACTCCGGTATACTGGCGACGACCACGGACAACTACGCAGCTACCGTCCCCTGAGCAGCGTGCCACCACCGCTCAGCTCTTTGCGCATGGCGTACGGCGTTCCTCCCTTCGACGATGTCGCAGGCCGGTGGGAATCGTATCTTATTAGAGTCGAAGCTTTTTACTTCGAGGAAAATCGTATCGCATCTGGAGCTCAGAGGCACGATCTTGTAGTCTCGGCACAAGGAACGAAGGCTATCTGCGTGTTATCCGCAAGTTGTGTACCTGCAAAAGTGTCTGAGCTCACCTAAGACGAGACTGTCAAGCACTTGGATAGTTACTTCACACCTAAGCCGAATGAGATAGCAGAGATCATTTGTTTCTACAATCGTTAACAAGGACGTAATGAGACAGTTCACGATTTCCTGGTGAATTTACGTCGCATCGCGGACAACAGGAATTTTGGGTTGCTGCCCGACCGCATGTTGCGTGACCGCATTGTTTGTGGGCTGCACAACGAGAAGCTGCGACACACTTTATTGCCACGCCGGGACCTGACGGTGGATTCAACAGTGCGTATGGCAGTTGGTAGAGAGGCGGCCACGAAAGACGCTAGTCGGATGGTAAAGCCAGAGGGAGGGCTACAGAATATGACAGCGAAAGGGAATCCAGCTTCTCAAATCCAAGCTCCAAGCAAGGTTCAAGGGAAGGTGAGAAGATGAACCGCCGAATTCAGAAACCTCACTCAAACTACACTCAAACTGAAGGGCCCCTCCACTTCCTCGAGGAAGGCGTGAGGGCCGGCGCTGGCCAATCTCGATGGCGGATCCGTCCTCGCGATTGGCCAGCGCCGGCCCTCGCGCCTTCCTCGAGGAAGTGGAGGGGCCCTTCAGTTCGAGTGTAGTTTGAGTAAGGTTTCTGAATTTGGCGGTGAATCTCTAAAACCGTTGTGGTAGAGCCTGACACCTACCCAGTGACAACGGGATTCGGAAAAATACATGTTTTGGCTGTGGCAAGGTTGTACATGTTGCACACCGCAGTACTTCACGTAAGACGACATCGGCTGCAGAGGCCAACGCCTTTGCTGGAACAGTCTAATGACGTCGGCGGTATTGATATCATCTTTGCGCGACCGCATCAAAAAGCACGATCAACCTGATTGCGCCAGTCCAGCGGCTGTTCACGTGAGGTGGTGTTGACCTGCTCATGGAACTGAACACAGGTTCCCCGGTCTCCGTCATTATGAAAAAGAGTATACGAAGAGAACAAAGCAAGCTGGCCTCGTTTGCAACACATTGCATTAAGCTTGTCATGATTAGTTGGCGACATTCTCGTCAACGCAAAGTTGAGTTTGAAGGTCCGGAACGAAGGACGTAACGTGAACGCGGAGCTAACCGTTTTGGGATGCAACGAACCAAGTTTGGTTGGCCGCGACGTCATTCGAGCGTTCAGCCTTCTTCCAGCTCAACTGTTCTTTGGAGTCTCGATGAGGTCTAGGCAGAATACCAAGAACTGTTTAGAACCAGGATCGGGTCTAATCTAATTGAAGGCTGTGCGGTGAATTTAAGCTCACCGTAAACAAGGCATGTCCGACGAAGCAGTATTCGTTACTACTCATCGATGACATTTTCGCTTCGCTGAAAAGTGGCGTCAGCCCCTTCCATTTTCCAGAGGAGGATGGAAACTCTGCTACAAGGCATATGAGGAGAACAGGTGTATCTGGATGATGTACTAGTCGCGAAAAAGAACGGGGACGGCGGTTAAAGACTTCGTTAGGTCTTGCAGGTGCTCCGCGATAACGAAGTCAAGCTGAACAGGGAGAAGTGCTGTTTCTGAAAAGCAGAAGTGGTCTATCTGGGACACAGTATTGACAGTAAGGGGTTATATCGAATTCGCAAGAACTCGAAGGCGCTCAAGGGTGCGCGAGCATTAACGAACGTCAGCGAGCTATGCTCGTTTCTGGGCCTCATAACCTACTATAACCGGTGGCATGGGCGGCATGGGATGGCATGGGCGGCTAAAGCGAGGGTGCCCCTCATCTGGAGCACCATTTTGAGAGACCGCTTTTTCCTGCTCAGGAACAGTGTGAAGGTAGTTAAAGACGACAATGGGCCTGAGGAAACTAAGAAGACCGACGGATACTGGAAAGTCAGGCCCCTCCTTTCCCGCGTGCACCAGTACTGCCTTGCCACACCTCACGTAGAGTATGCTTCAATTGACGAAAAAATTATACCGTTCCACGGCAAGATCAAGATTCGAATGTACGTTTGCGGCAAGCCCAATTCAGTGGGTCTCAAGAATTTCGTGGTTACCACACCAGAGGGCATTCCACTTGACTTCCTGATGTATAAAGAAAAAGGATCATCTATCTCGCCCGATGACGCTGTGTATAAACTCGACATTGGTGGGAAGGTGGTCCCGAAGCTTTTAGCTCGCCTGCGCACTCACTACAATATCTTTTAGAGCCTTTCCCACCAGGTACATGCATTTGTATGGACCGGCATTTCACATCCATTTTATCTTTTAGATCTGAGCCAGAAGCGAGACTTCACGGGGTGTGGGACAGTTATTGATTGAAGGGTACCTCCTGGGTGCAAGCTTAAGTCAGAAAGCGAAATAAAGAAGAAGGGAAGGGCACCAGTGACCAAGTCGTACGCAGTGATGGCTCAATAGCACCCATCAAGTGGTACGATAGCCGACCTGTACTTGTTGCATCATCGCGATTCGGAAGAGACCCAACAGATGCCTGCTGACGCTGATGCAAAACAACAAAGAGGTATCTAATAGTGGACAGGCCACATGCTGTGGAGGAATATAATGCCAACATTGGCGGCGTTGATAACTTTGACCGTTGTATTAGTATGTACAGGGCAAGGGCTAAGACACGAAAATGGACCGTGCGACTAATTTTGCACAGGATTGATTTTTCAACCGCAGCAGCATGGCTAAGGTACAAGAAAGACCTCCAAAGTGAAGGGGAAAAGAAGAAAGACATTGTTGATTACCTGGACTTTCGCATGTCAGCTGGAGAGGGGCTGATATGCAGTGAAGATTGTCAAAAGACGGTCGAGTAAGACAGTGACGAGAGCACTGAGGAAGCGAGACCCAGTTTAAAGCGAAAAAATGCTCTTCTCTTCGACCACCAGCGAAAACAAAGTGCGGAGCCCAGCGTTTGCCCGAGATGGGAACCACGCAAGAACGCCGCAGCAGATGTCGCTATGCGGGGTGCAGCGCACTTACGAGAGTTGAATGCACATCGTGCAAAGTATTTTTATGCTTCAACAGTAGCCGCAGCTGCTACAAGGCATTCCACTCTTCGTAATTACATTCCTAGAACTCTTTTGCTGGTTGCCACGTTTGCCATACGGCAGTAGAATCACACCGTGCAAACTATTTTTTTTTTTATGTTTCTAAAGTACCCATGAATGTTTCCTTTTGTGTTTCTAAAGAAGCAACTGTTTCAAAGCATGCCGCTCCTCATCATTATATTTTGTGAACAGTCGATGATTGTCATTTTAAACTCTATTACTCATTCTATCAAATATGGTACATCAATAAAAACTGTGATAGAAAAAATTCCAAGCTTCCGATTTTTTTCTGGCATGGTTACATTATAAAGGGAAAAAAGAAATAGGTAAAACAAGTCTTGCCTGTGACAATTTCAGGGGACTGAACAAATTAAAGTTCTTCTACATGGCTGTATTAGCTTTCTCAACAAAATTACTCTCAGGCAACCTAAAAAAAATATAGGGCATATACTGACCTACTGTCGAATACGCCCTTTATCTAAGTAATCAAGTTCTTTTTCTGGTGAGGCTAAAAAGGCGATGCAACGATTTTTGTACTTTGCGCAAATATCGCTAAGAACGAATCTCTAATGTTAATAATTTATGAAACACGCGTTCGTTTTTCACCGCACGGAATATAAAAAAAAAATAATTGGGGAGTATATTTATACATCAGGAAGTCTGTCTGCCTTACTGAGCGTCGAGTGCCTCAGCTTTAGATGAGCAATATAACCAGTGAGGTAGAACCGCTAGCCCGGGGTCTTTAATATGCACCAAGCAGTAGTAGTACACGACCGCACGCCGGTACCACACTGATTCAGTTCGAAACAGGCAGGAATAAGGATTGAACCCAGGATACCTGGGGCCCTATGGTGCATGTTTGGGACTCCCACGGCGACTATGGAGAAGGAAGTGACGTTAACAACACAGCAAACGCAGATTGGATGTTGACTTTGTTTTCTTCTGTCAACATCCAATCTCCGTTTGCTGTATCGCTGACGTCACTTCCTTCTCCATAGTCGCCGTAGGAGTCCAAAACCTGCAACATAGGGCCCCAGGGCTCCACAGCGCAAGCTTTCGCTCCCCGTGCTCCAAGCAGAATCTGCGAAAATTCCGTCTGAAACTAAAAGTTTAATGAGCGTAAACTTGTGCTAAACTTGTGCTTTGTTTTTGTTTTTTTTGCGCTAATTCTCGGTCAAACTGACACCTATCCCAGTGCACTGCCAGATTGCCCAGCGGAGATTGTTTTACTAACTATGCATGCCTTGCTTGTTTGCGTCTTATCTTGTTATCAGCCGCCCGTGGAATATTATCAGCCGCCCGTGGAGTGCCGAAGATGGCTCACGCCGATATGAAGCGGAATCAATGGTGCGAAACCGCAAAGTGACCCGCTAACAGCTATCGCGTTTTGGGCGAACCGTTTGGCGCATTCTTAAGTCGTATTTCGCTTTACTAGTACTCGCTTAGACGTCCTCAGAACATAGAAATTTTTAGCAGAGATATCGGAGAATATATTATCCCGGATGGGAAACGGATAGACAAGCGTAAAACTAAAAATAAAGGTTTAATCGCCGAGCTTGTGCCAGAATCAAAAGAACGAAAACGGGCCTCGTTAGAGCAGCCGCGTGCGTCGACGGCGGCAGCAGCGAGCGACGATGTGTCGGTCTGACAACTGGCTATAGCGAGAAAGTGCGTCCTAGTCGGGAGAAGTGTGTCGGTAAGGCCACGGTCAACTTATCAACTACACTGGGCATCTCCAATTTTGTACCTAGAGTTTTCATATGTACATTCATACGTTGCTTCTGTCTTCCTCTTGTTGAACTGACTAGAAAAAAAGTTTAACACACGCTTATCTTTTCCGTTTATATTTCTTCTGTACACTCTAATTGTACTAGAAAATAATGCTGGATTACTCTTTTAAGAATCAGTATACTTCTGTAAACATCAACACACACTTGGAAGATTAAGTGACTTGAGAATAATAAGAAATTGAGAATAATAAAAAGAAACCTATTTTAATTACATTTATAATTTTTATCGCAATTGCAACGTTTGAAACATATAAGTGTAAAAGCTTTATTTTCGAACAAAACAATATATTCACTGTCTTAACTGAAAATCCATTATCTCGTGTCCATGGTTTTACCCTAACAAAGCAAATTTAACAGCATTAACAAGTTTATAATAAACTTTGAGGAGCGAAAACACGCTTGAGTCATAAACTTAAGTTACAAAATTAGCAAGGGCTTTGAGATTCGCAACATCGTTCATGCATACGTTGAAAATAGAGGACCTAAGATTCTTCCCTGGCGAAGACATGGCGTGATGCGCTTTTTGCCTCATAAATGTCCAGTAACCTTAACAGAGTAGAAGCATAAACTTAAATATAAAGTAAAGGGACAATAAACTTTGCTTTAAAAAAAATCGTAATGATGTTTAGAGAGCATAATGGAATAGATGACCAAAAGATCTTTTATATATTTATTTATTTATTTTTAGATACTCTCCGCCTATAGGCCATTACACGGAGATATACTAGACGTAGAATACATAAGAGTTAAATCTACGTTAACATAAATGTAAACACTTATATGAAGGCAAGTCTGATGTTTTGCAGTTTGGAGACACTTTTTGAAGGCATGTCCTTGGTGTTTCTTCACTTGTATAAAATCAACGGGCACGCCAAATATGTACCATCATTATGTTCTCAAAGCTTTTTTAATGTGTATTTGTTCTTCAACTAAAGAAAAAACTAAACTAATTCACGGCGTTGTCCAGAAAAAAAGAATGAAAATGTAGCAGTCAAGTATTCCTATTTCGAAATGTATGTGTCCATAATAATTGCTCCAGGATTTAAAAGAACAGAGAATTAGTAAAAAATCACTAAAACTGTACTTTTTTATATACTGAAGATGAGTCTTGGAGATGTGTTTCTCCTGTGTCCAGAAATTATCGTTATTCTTGTCCAGCTCGCTTGCACCTTTGCATCAATTGTATTATTATCATTTTTTCGCTACCTGGATTGTTTTAGTAAACAACCCAAACAAACGATAAATACACAAAATATAGGTTACGGAGGTGAAATGATGTCAACAACGTGTTTTACTGGGCGTATTTGTAAGGCATCACACAGCAATTCAGATTTTCTTTTTTCGTACAGTACCTCGTAACTTCTAGAGGGTTTAAGAAATACAAAACCGCTATTGCAGCTGCCCGTATACTTGCGCGCTTAAGTGTCACCGTTTGTAGTAAGTTACTTTAAAATTATTCACTGCAGGTGCTTAGTAAAGCAAGTTCACTCAAACTTACACCGCCTTGTTTTATGGTATTAGGAGGCCGACGGCTGGAACTGTAATCTGAAACTGACATGTTTTTTCCTGGAAGAACTCTGTACAATGTTTAGGTTTTTTAAAAACAATAAAACCATGTAATTGAACTGAATTTCAGTTTTCTGTAGCAGTCATTTTAACTGAAAGCGACGTGCCTTACATGAGAGTAGAACACTCGCACGAACACTTACCTCCGTTCGAAAATGCAGCCAGGCAAGCAGAGGTCTTCCACGACGATTTGGTGTTCCCAAGCAATAATCCTCCTTTAAATAGAACATTCAGGCAAGAACCAGGGCGGCTCTAGCCAATCAGGTTACTAAATAAAAACTCATCTGTTCGAAAATGTGGCGCAAGGCTTTAACACGCCTGCGACGTCGAATCGGCTGTTGTGTTGCCAAGGGCAAAAACAATAAAAAAAATTTCTGGCAGCCCTTTATATCTCTATAATCGCAAGTGAAGCGCGCGATGTACAAACCTTGATAATGGAGAATTTATCATTGTGTAAAGAAGGAAAAGCGCTAGTGTTGCGTCTCCACATTGCGCGTGCGCGTCGTTGCCATGCGTCAATCCAAGACGCACTTTGGGTTTTGTGTAAGCGCACGATGGAACACGCAATGCTAACGTAAAAAAAACACCGCTTTCGTTTGCTCGCATAAGCTACACTAAAACACACTGCTGGACGCCAGTGAGATAGAACATCTACGCGTCGTATTTATTTGTTAGTGAAAAATATACTATTCCTCGCTTCTACTGCCTTCACCACGAGCGAACGAAAGAGTAAATATACTTCTTAAGTAAACAAATAACAACATCGCATGGTCTTCTGGTAATTTAAAATAAATCAAGTGAGATGATGATGATGATGATTGGGGTTTTAGTGGCGCATTGACAACGGAGGTCATATTACGCCAATTCAATGTTGTTTAGCTGGCACTAAACAAAACGGTTTAAGATAACAGTATAAAAAAATTATAACTGGTGTAGGTAGCCAGTTTTCTTTAGGTAGTCGAGAACACGGTGAAAAGGCACTAAAGGGCTGTCACTAAGTAAAAACATTGGATGAAAGGGAAGATAACCTCTACAAATTTCAGGGAAGCTAGACCGGCGCAACTGATGGTGAAAAGGGCAATGCCATAAAATGTGTAACACTGTAAGTCCTTTCCCACAATGGGCACAAAGCTTCACATTTTCGTCACGAAGAAGGTGCAAGTGCGTCAAGCGTGTGTGGCCCATTCCTAGGCGGCAGAGCAGAACCTCTACACGCCGTTCCCTGTAAAACGAGCTGTCCCACAGGGCCAAAATGGGTTTTATGACATGAAGCTTATTGTCATACTCTCTGTCCCACTCCAACTGCCATGACATCAAGAGTGATTTCTTCAAAAACGGCTTCAAATGTTGATGAGGTAATCCACAAGTTGCTACTAAATCCTTGGCAGATGCAGCCAATCTATCGGCTTTCTCATTCCCTGGAATCCCGACATGACTCGGCACCCAACAAACTTTTATGTCATGTCCGAGTCAGAGGGCTCCATATAATTTCCCTCGTACATGTAGGGTAAGCAGATTCTTTTTAGGGAGCAGTGAGGACACAGCCAGTAATGCGCTTTGAGAATCAACAAAGAGAATAGCTTTCCTTATATTGTTTTTTAGTATGTGATCAACAGATAGTAAAATGCCATAAAGCTCTGCAGAAAAGATGCTTGCCACACAGTTAAGTTGAAGAGATTTCATGAAGGAACCAGAATATAGTGCGCAGCCAACAAAAGACGAGGATTTCGACCCATCGGTATAGAATTCAGTGTAACCTCTATATGTCTCCTGCAATGAAAGGAACTCCTGCTGGAGAACTCGTGGGGAGGTAACCCGCTTACTGTATTTTGTAAGTGTCCAGCCGCAAACGATTGGGACTTCGTCCCAAGAAGCAACTCAGTTCCTGTAATTTAGCACGGCAACATCATGAAGTGGGACATGAAGGGACGCAGTGAAATTTTGAATGCAAAAGTTGAGTGGCCGTACAATGCTCGGCTTGTTTTCAAAAAGTCGAGAGAAACGACAGGTATGAATGGCACTGTAAACTGGGTGTTGTGGATTAGAATAGACCCGATAAGCATAACAAAGACTCAGGTACTGTCTGCGTTTCTCAAGCGACATCTGATGTGTATCGGCATATAGGCTTAACACAGGTGAAGTGCGAAATGCACCGGAGGCCAGTCTGAGCTCTAAGTTGTGAACGGGATCTAGCATCTTCAAAGTAAAGGATCGTGCCGAATCATACACGACTGCACCGTAGTCAAGGCGAGACCGAACCAGGGAGTTGTATAATCGTAAGAGGCATCGCCTGTCCGATCCCCATGAAATGTGGGACAACACCTTGAGAACATATAAGGAACTTAAGCATTTACGTTTCAACTTTTTCAAATGTGGCACAGACGAAAGCTTCCTGTCAAAGATTACACCAAGGAATTTGTGTTCCTGTTGAACAGATATGTCTATGTTATTGAGATGCAAGGTGGGGTCCAAAGACAAACCCTGGCGCAATGAAAAGGGAACACAAACCGTTTTTTCGGGAGAAAATTTGCAACCGTTTTCATCCGCCCATTTGCTCATCCTGTTGATAGTGAGTTGTAGCTGCCGTTTACAACTGGAGAGGTTACATGAAGAGGACATCTCCACGTCGTCTACATAAAAAGAATAAGATACCGATGGCGGTATCACCCTTCCAAGACTGTTGATTTTAACAGCAAAAAGGGTAACGCTTAAACCTCCTCCTTGAGGGACCCAATTTTCTTGGCTAAAAACATCTGAGAGTGTGCCACCCAAGTGAACCTGAAAGTTTCGTTTGGTTAGGAAGTTTTGTATGCACTGAAGCCATCGACCACGCACACCGCAGTTGTACAGATCTCGAAGGATTCCATACCTCCATGCGGTATCATATGCTTTATGCATATCAAAAAATACCGAAACACAATATTGTCGGTGCACAAATGCCTCACGAATAAGGGTTTCTAAACGAACCAAGTGATATGTGGTTGATCGTCCCTCTCGGAATGCACACTGGTTAACATCAAAAAAGTTCTCAGCCTCCAAAAAATAAAGAAGACGCCGATTAATGAGCCTTTCATATGTCTTCCCCAGGCAACTAGTGAGTGCGATGGGGCGGTAGCTTGTGGGGGCAGAGGGATCTTTTCCATGTTTCAAGACAGGTATAACATGAGCACATTTCCAGCACTGAGGGAATGCAGCTTGTTTCCATAGGTGATTAAAAAACGTCAGCAAATGGCAAAGTGATTCAGGGGACAGGTGTCTAAGCATTTCATAATGAATTTTATCTGGGCCTGGTGCAGTCTGCTTTTTTGTAGCAAGTGCTACTTTGAGTTCACCCATAGTGAATGGTTTGTTGTATGAAACAGTGGCAGACCCTAACATGGAGATTGACTGCTTTTCAGCAATAGACTTGAATTTCTTAAACTTTGCGCTGAAATTTGAGCAACTACTGATAAGCTGAAAATGTTCGCCAAGGATGTTTGCTTGATCTTTGAGTGATACAGAGGAGAAGGAAAAGAGAGGGGTTCGAAAGGATTGGTAATCTCCTCGGACCTACCGCAGGCGGTCCCACACTTCTTTTAACGGTACAAAGCTATTTAGGGCTGAAATATATTTAACCCACGATGTCTTCTTGGCTTGTTTTCTCGCCCATCGAGCCTTGGCTCTGCTTTTTTCTAATTCTATCAAGTTAAGAGGCGTCGGATATCAGCGGAAGATTCCCCAAGCCCTATTTTGTTTCGTTCGAGTGGCTGTACACTCATCGTTCCACCAGGGTTTGCATCTCCTGGGAGCTTAACAGAGGTTTGTGGGATAGACGATGCAGCAGCATTAATTAAACACTCAGTGACATAAGTTGTCACCTCCTCTGCAGAAATACTAGTAAATAAAGAAGGGTCAAACGCAGCTTCTGAACCAAACAGAGCCCAGTCGGCCTTCTCAAACTTCCACCTTGGAAGGCGGGTCGAAAGCGAAGGAAGAGGTATAACTGTTTTTAAGATTATGGGGAAGTGATCGCTTCGAAAAGGTTTATTTAAAACCATCCACGAGAAACATGGAAGTAAACATGGTGATGATATGGAAAGATCTATTGATGTGAATGTGTTATGAACAGAGCTAAAAAAGGTTGGTTCTCTCTTATTCAAAAGACAGAGTCCAGAGAGCGATAGGAGCGGTTCAATAACTCCACCGCGAGAATCTTGACGAGAGCTTCCCCACAAAGGGTGGTGGGAATTAAAATCACCGAAGATTAAAAAAGGCTTGGGCACTACTACGAGGCCTTGGAGTTCATGGAGATGCAATGGACTGTTAGGTGGAAGATAAAGCGATACAATG
The DNA here is from genome assembly GCF_016920785.2 of Ixodes scapularis. NCBI lineage: Eukaryota > Metazoa > Arthropoda > Arachnida > Ixodida > Ixodidae > Ixodes > Ixodes scapularis. Next base: position 36,359,763 of record NW_024609839.1, read on the forward strand.
GTGATGAGGCGATCAAAGAGGACACGAACTGCCACTGCCTCAAGTGGTGTTTGAAGAGGTACTTGAGCACACACCACCCCATTCTGCACTACCACTGCAACACCACCGGAAGGAGTGGGGGAAAAGGCGATCGTTCCTAAAAACTTCGTGATGACGTAAGATCAGTGTATGATTGTCATTGAGATGAGTTTCCTGTAAACAGAGTGCCACGGGACGGAGCTCATCAAGAAACATGTTCACGTCATCAATATTACGAAGAAGGCCGCGATAGTTTCATTCCATGACACCCATGTGTTTACTAGTAGCAATAAAAAGGTAAAAATAAAAAAATAAACTAAAAAACAGAACGAAACATAAGATGACATCACTATGGTTGAAAATCAATTTTTACACGTGGAGCGTTTTTCTTTTTCGACGTATCTGCCTGCCTCCAAGTGGAGTCACCGGGGGCAGAGTAAGAAAACACCGATCCTGAGGAGGGAGCCTCCTCGTCGAATCTGGGCCCACTCTCGTCCATGGGCTCTTCATGCGTTGCCGACGGCCGCCCCTGGGAGGTCGACTGCCGTGACGGCTCACCAGGCCTATTCGGACCAGATGTGCGGGGTGGCCGACCCCGACCAGGGGGGGCCTTCCCCTGCTCTGAAGTGGATGCTAGTGAGCCAGTATCCACCCTGGGCCTGGGACCCGGTGCCACTGGCACCGCCCTAGTGGGTTTAGGAGGGGACTTCAACGAGAGTCGCAGATCATCCGGAGACGTCTGGGTTTCCGTCGATGCCGACACTGGTCGTGCCGGTCCCCTGCGCACGACTTCGGCATATCCACCCTTCGACGCGAGTATGAAGGGTGGTTACCTTCGCAGTTCGCACATTTTGGCTCATTGTCACAGTTGTCGGCAACATGTTCTTTGCTTGAGCACTTAGCACATGTGTCGGCCCCCCGACAGCTACGTGACCCATGGCCGAACCGCTGGCACTTGAAGCACCGTTGGGGGTCCGGCACGTAGTGTCGAACTCTGCACTGGAGGTAGCCTGCCTTTACAGTCGCAGGGAGAGTGGTGCTGTCAAAGGTTACGATGATGTGCTTTGTTTTTCGTTCGTTGCCATCACGACGAATATTGATTCGTCGCGCAGCGACAACTCTTTGGCTAGAGAGGCACTCCACTAACTCTGCGTCTGATGTGTCTAGCAAGTCGTCCTCGGAAATAACCCCTTGGACAGTGTTCAGTTCGCGATGCGGAGAAACAGTGACCTTGTAGTCCGAAACAAAGTTGAGAGCCAGGAGGGCATCACTCTGCTGTTTTGTACTGATCTCTACAAGGAGGTCTTCGGATGCCATTTTCTTCGCATGAAAGTTCTTACCAACAACACCTTCTAGTACCTTGGCTACAAGGAAGGGGGACAGTTTGCCCAGTGGCTTTTCATGTTCAGAATGTAAAACTAGAAATCTCGGAAACAAGGGACATTTCAAATTGAAACGTACTTCGGTGCGGACCCTTTTCAGGGCCCGATCAGGAGGTTTTTTAGTTTGAGAACCCATGTAGATGGGTAGGAAATTCAGTGCCCGGGTACACCGCCCACCACGGAGCCCAACAAGGGGGTAGGTAATGTGCCATAGCAAGAAAGGCTTTGCTGACACAATTACACTACCAGCGCTGCCCGAGCACTATACCCTAGTGTGGTTGCAGGGAAAGGACCTGTTTCCACTCAAGGTTGGCTCTTGCCACCTAAGAAGGTGAAAAAGGAAGGATGAGAGTGTAGAAGAAAGGAGAAAGAGGTGGGAGGAATAGTGAAACAAGGAAGAAGAGGGTAGAAAAGGCGACTGGCTGAATTATCCTGGTCGGGCCAAGCCAGGACACCCGTCTACGAGAAGCAAGGGCCGAAGCGGTGTATTGCCTCGCCCGGGGGGCCCCGAAGGGTCCAAACATACCCCGGGATCAGCTCAACCACCAGGGTCCCCATTTCCCCGGACACGGGTACGCCACGCACAGCCAGATGTCAGTGGGCGAACCCACGTGGCTCGGGGTTCGTAGTGACACCACTCACCAAGCACCTACTAAAGTAGGTGCCCCCTGCGCGCGGGTATGGTGGCCCACGTGGCTGGGGTCCGTGGTGACGCTACTCACCAAGCACCTAGCACCTAAGGTGCACGCGCCCCCTGCGGGGCTCGGGGTCCGTGGAGACGCCACTCTCCACAGACCTGCTTTCACAGGATCCCCTGCGGGGAAATCAAGTGAGAGCAGCAAAGTCTAGCGAATAAAACCACGTGGAACATGGCACGTTTCAGCATAGCGCTCAGTAAATGTGACTGCCTTTGATCATGGGCCGAGCTCGGGAGGGCCAAAGTTTCCACTGAAAAATATTTTTTTTTTAGACCGGGCTCAGTTGGGAGAAAGGTGCGTCGCACGAACTCGCACTTCGTAAGACGTTAAGGAGATATTAGCGCATTTATTTATTTGGCTTGAAAACAACAAGAAAAGAAAGCGGAGCAGCAGGAGGGAAAAAGGGCCAATCCGCTCGAGAGGGACTACATGGCTGACATTGAACCTTCTTTTATTTTGCGAACGCTGTAAAAATTTCCACCTGCCTGCGCATGGAGGCGCTAGCGGTTGTGAACTGTCCTCCTAAATCTTTATTTTCCTACCATTCCTACTGCATTTTTACGTAACTATGAACATAGCAACCGGCTAAGATTTTCGGTAGACACTTTCAACTGTATTTTCCCGTGGAAACTCACTGTCTGGTTTTGATTCGTTCGACCGTTCACTTTATTCCTTGTGTGTCTATATGTTTGCCTCTACGTGAATATAGATTTGACAGATTGAAATAAATGACGTTCGAACGCGATGAATTGTACTGTTACCAATCGTTATATGAGGAACGGGCATATGAAAAGGGGAAGAGGGTCGTAGGAGTGACGAGCTGTACTACTTTTTGATTACTTGGAGTAAGATTCGGTTATCGGTAAGACTGGCGGATTGGCAGGCAGCGCTTTTCACCTTGCTTCGTTAGAACGATGAAGCAATCCATTGGCATTTGCGAAAGTGCAACCTAATCCAATGTTCGGCCATTCACTGGTGCCAGTGTTGGGCCACGATTACGCCACTATGCGCAAACAACGTCAGAATGTATTCTCATATTCACTGTCTCCTATGAACAGTATGTTCCCCTGAGTGAATCGAGGCGTATCTTATAGAGGGTAACAAAACGTGAGATGTTCCTACATTTTCACTAAATAAGGATCCCCGTGCACGGTCCGTCGCCATATCCGTTGAGTTCTGTCCCCTTCAGACCGCTCCTTTTTTTTGCCAGGCATTCTGAAGGCTGTGGCACGTCCATTGAGCGCCTTGACCTGGCACCCGCACAAGCAGCGCGAGAAGCAGAAAACTGCCCATCATAACTTTATCTTCCAAGGTTTTTTCCTGTGGCACACTGCTTTAGCATTGGACTGAAGAACAATACAGACAATAGTATTAACAATGATAATGATAATAATAATATTAGTACTCTTCCCAATGCTACTGCGCAAAAATATGGCATACTAAAATTGACCGCATTCTCAGTAATTTGTCGTTAAGTGTCGGTTATCATTATGATCTTGCATTAGAAGCTGACATCTTTGAGGCTCTACAACTGCCTAACTTCTGTTCACTATTTTCCCAATGTGTTGTGATTTGTCACTTCTAGCGCAGTGAATTCAAACATACCTTTGTGCCCCGCAGATTGATTCATTGATTGGGTTTTAATGGCGCAAAAGCATCTAAGGCTATAATGCGCCAAGTACATAAGGTATTGCTGGGAGAGGATTAAGGAGAAGAAAGAGCTTTAGTAGCAGATGATAGGATAAAACAATGGACATGACCTATGTATAAGTGTAAAAGGAATGGACATGAGTTCAAAACAGTAAAATCACAGTCGGTGTAGAAAGCCGATTGCTTTGAGAAAGTTAAAAACACAAGAGTGTGGTATGAGGGGTTCATCACCAAGTAAAATCATCAGATGTAGGGCAGTATGCTCTTTGTAAAGCTGTGAAAAGTGGTTACGGCGTTCTAGGCCATACGCATTGCATTCAATTAAAATATGAAGTATAGTCAGAGGACAATGGCAATGTTCGCACTGTGGGGCATCTTCACCCCGCAAAGGATGCCCATGTGTGAGCCGTGTATGGCCAATCCTTAGACGGCAGAGTACCACCTCGTAGAATCGTTCACGGTGCCGAGCACTCTCCCATTCCTTCAAGAGTTGTTTCACCATATGCAACTTATTGTTTATCTCAGTATCCCACTCATGTTGCCATCTCTGTAGTATGCAATGTCTAACCACCTTGTGATAATCCTTGTGGGGAATTTCTTTAAGGTGCACAATTTGTGTGGCCGCAGAGTGCGCAGCTTGATCTGCCTCCTCATTACCCAGGATGCCAACATGACTTGGCACCCAGCAGAACACAATATCACATTTGTTTTTGATCGCACAGGTTATTTTACTCTGCAGGTGTGAAACCAACGGGTTTTTGGGGACATTCAGGGAAACAAGGGCTTTCAATGAGCTTAAAAAGTCTGAGTATACTACGGAGGGACGTAGCCTCTTCTCAACGATATGTTCAACAGCAAGAAGTAGACCATGCAACTCTGCCGTTAAAATTGTGGCAAAGGGGTTCAGTCTTTTTACCTTGGAAACAGATGGTCCTATCATTGCACAGCCTACAAACGATTCAGTTTTAGTACCATCTGTATAAAAGCTTGTGTAGTGCTGATAGTGGCTCTGTAGTTCGAAAAACTCTTGCCTCAGCACTTCGTCCGGAGTGTCTTTCTTGCTGTGTTCTGTCAATGTAAAGTCACAATGGACGAGAGAGTAATCCCAGGGAGCTACAGTGTTTCTGTGCTGTGTCACGCAGGGTTGGGGCTCCAGACCAAAGAGTTCTGCTGCCGCAGTATTTCTCAAGGCAAAAGAAGGAACAAAACTTGACTTATTTTGGAAAGTCCTTTGAAACCTAATTTTTACAACAGAATCATGAGCAGGATGGAGAAAAACAGACCCTACTCGGAGTGAATACATGAACCCTAGAGCAAAGCGTCTTTTCTCAAGAGAGACCTCATTGGGCTCCGCATAAAGGCTGGGAACCGGGGAGGTGCGGAATGCTCCGATAGACAGCCGTAGCCCCTGATTATGAATAGGGTCTAACATCTTCAATACTGATGCTTTAGCTGAGCCATACACAAAGCTGCCATAATCTAGACGGGAGCGAACCACTGAACGATAAATGCGTAAAGGCACAGTCTATCAGAACCCCAAGATTGATGAGACAATACTTTTAGGATATTAAGTGATTTTGTGCATTTCAACTTCAACTGCTTAATGTGAGAAACAAAAGATAATTTTGAATCAAACAGAAGACCTAAGAACTTATGTTCTCTCTTCACAGCTATAGGCAGTCCATAAATGGTTAATGAAGGATCTTGAAAAATTCCTCGCCGGCGAGCAAAGCATACACACACAGTTTTTTCTGTGGAAAACCTGAAACCGTTGGTATCAGCCCAGTTCGTCAATTTGTTGATTGCCAGTTGAACTCTCCTTTCACATATGGAGCGGTTACATGATGATACTGAAACTTGGATGTCATCAACATAAATAGAGTATTGAACTGAAGGAGGTATTGCTCGGGCAATGGACTTTATTTTTATAATGAAAAGAGTGACACCGAGTACACCACCCTGGGGAACACCATTTTCCTGTACAAAATCCCGAGAGAAAGTTGTTCCAAGTTTCACACGAAATGAGCGGCACTCTAAATAGCTTTTAATGATGCCGAACATGCTCCCGCAACTACCGATGTTGATGAGGTCTTGCAGGATTCCAAATCGCCAGGCAGTATCATAAGCCTTCTCCAGATCAAAGAACACAGAAAGGCAGTGCTGTTTGTTCACAAATGCCTCTCTCACGGCTGTCTCGAAGCGAACCAGGTGGTCCACTGTGGATCGTGCCGACCGAAAGCCGCATTGATACCCGTCTAGAATTTTGTGAGTTTCAAGATAATGCATAAGCCTTCTGTTAATTATTCGTTCCAGAGTTTTTGATAGACAGCTAGTCAATGCAATAGGCCTATAACTAGAAGCACTAGAATGATCCTTTCCTGGTTTAAGCAAGGGTACTACAAATGCCACCTTCCAAGAAGTTGGAAAGTGGCCTTCAGACCAAATTCTGTTGAAAAGATATAAAATGAGTTGAACAGTTGAAAGATGAAGATGTTGAAGCATAATGTAATGAATTCCATCTGGGCCAGGTGCAGTATGCTTAGGGGAATGAAGAACCATTTCAAGTTCATGCAACGTAAGTGGAGCATTATATAAGTCTTGATAACCACTCGAACTATTTACTGACCTTTATTCTACCTGTACTTTGTGTCGAAGGAAAGTAGGCGTGTAGTTCCTTGAGCTGGAAACGAACTCGAAGTGTTCGCCAAGAATGTCTGCCTGTTCTTCGAGGCTTTCAGGGCATATTCCATTTTTTGTCAAAAGAGGAATGGAAAAAGCATGGTAAGAGCCATTTATTTTGTGGACTCGATCCCATACCTCCTTTGGTGTCGCCTGACTATTTATAGATGAAGAATACTTCATCCAACAATGTCTTTTAGACAGCCTGCGAACAAATCGCGCAGAAGCCTTCATTTTCTTGAAAGTAACAAGGTTGCTCGGTGTAGGGTACCGCCTAAAAATGCCCCACGCTTCGTTTTGTTTTTTTTAGCCTTTTGGCAATCTTCATTCCACCATGGCTTCGGTCGTTTGGGAAGGTGAGTGGATGTCATGGGTATTGCGATCATAGCAACTTCCAATATGTGCTTTGTAATATGGTCTACTGCCTCTTCAATAGAAAGTTGATGGAGAGATGTAATAGCTAAAACAGAGGATTGTTTGAAAAGTGTCCAATTGGCTTTGTCAATCTTCCACCTAGGCGTCCGAGTTGGAAGCGGAATAGGGTGATTGTGAAAGTCTAAAATAATGGGAAAATGATCACTGCCATATGGATTAGGAATGACTTTCCATGTTAGAAAAGGAAATAATGTGGGATGCACAATTGAAAGATCAATTAATGTGAATGTTCGTGTTCCTGATGAAAAATGTGTAGATTCTTTCGAGTTGAGCAAACATAATCCTGATGACAGTAAAAAACGTTCAATAAGTGCTCCTCGTGTATCTTTTCGTCCACTTCCCCAGAGAGGATTATGAGCATTAAAATCGCCCACAAGCACAAAAGGTGAAGGAAGCTGATCACAAAGTAAATCAAGTTCCTCATACTTAAGCTGGTAGTTTGGAGGTATATATACTGAACAAATAGTAATCAATCGGTTAGTCAGTATACGGGTAGCAACGGCCTCTAGTTCAGTGTTTAAGGGTACTTCCAAACATGGTACAGAGCGTTGCAAAACGACAGCAGAACCTCCGGATGGATGGCTTGAATGCTGCGGATCTTTCCGAAACACTTGGAAATGCCTGAGGACATTTGTGTCTCTCTTTTAGGTGAGTCCCTTGCAAACAGAGGGCAATGGGACTGTGTTCCTCTAGTATATCAGTAATATCATCATAGTTTGCAAGAAGACCTCGACAGTTCCATTGTAGAACAAGTGGAGGCATTATTATGTAAAAGAGATGCAAGTATAAAAATACAATCAACTACTCTGGTCTTGGGATGACGTTCCCAGAGGAAACTACTTTGGAGGTATTACTGGTTTTTTCGTTTTTTTCTTTGTTTTAGAAATTTCCCATTCCATATCGTCCTGATCGGACGAAAGAGCGGAAGGTTCGGTTGCCTCGTCCCTCGCCTCCACCTCTTGAGACGAGGCTTGTTGTGTAGGTTTGGGCAAAGTCGAGGTACGGGGCCGGACTCCCCGGCCACGACCGCCCTCACTCAAAGGGGCAGCAGTGGAGGTGCTGGGCTGAACGTCGCCCAACTCCATCCGTCCCCGCCCCTCAGCTGTTGAAGGAGCGGCGTGATGCCGCTCCTTGGACGAGGCCCTCTCCCGTGAGTTGGGGCGAGACTCTCGCTCCTTCTCCCGGGGGGGACACCTTGGAGTGGAGACAGCTAGGGGGGCTCCCTGCCTGTCCCGTGGTCGAGAGGCAGCTGGTGCGCTTCCTCCAGAAACCAGGGGAAGCTGCTGCCGCTGCTGGGGGGTTGGGGACTGAAGAGCCACTGCCAGGACCTCAGGAGAGACCTGAGTGGCCTTCGATTCTGTTCGCGGTGCTGGTCCCCTTTGCACCGCCTGCGCAAACGTTCCTTTTGCGAAAAAGGAATACTGTTGATTTGCCTCGTGATAGGTAATATTCTTTTGTGCTTTAAGGGTTAGGATTTATTTTTCCCGCTTCCATTGTGGGCATGTTCTAGCATAAGCAGCATGGTTGCCTTGGCAGTTAACACAGTTGAGAGTATTCTCACAAATGTCAGCAACATGGTCGTTGCTGCCACATTTTGCACAAGTTTCACGGCCCCGACAGTTTCGCGAGCCATGCCCGAAGCGCTGACACCGGAAACACCTTTGTGGGTTGGGGATAAAAGGCCGGACTTTGCAGTGTAGGTAACCAGTTTTAACGGTCGTAGGAAGCGTATGCAGTTCAAAAGTCAGGATCAAATGCTTGGTTGGCTGCTCCTGCCCGTCTTTACGGATGGTGATCCGCTTGACGGCCACCACTGCCTGTTTCTGGAGTCCAGCCAGAATTTCATCCTCAGTGCAATCTATCAGATCAGGCTCAGAAATAACACCTCGAACACTATTCAGTGTCCGATGTGGGCTTACTTTTATCTGGTGTTCGCCTAGACATGTCTGTTTTAGAAGCGTCCTGCTTTGAACTTCTGTTTCAACCTCGACAAGAAGGTTACCAGAAAGCTTTTTCGCCTTGAAAGCTTTGCCAATAATGGCATCAAGACATTTTGAAACTAAAAAAGCCGAGAGCTTAGCCAGTGGCTTTTCTTCATCTAGGGCTTGAATGACAAAAAATCTTGGAAACTTTGGCGGTTCGGATGCTTTTTCGAAAGTAAGTACGGAGCAACCCCTTTTAGGGGCACGCGCCGTGTTCGGTTTGGAGGAGGGGGGAGCCATAAGAGGCGGAGAGTCTTCAGAACCTGTGGTGTGCCGCCCACCACGGAGCCCAACACGGGAATAGGTAACGCACCATAACAAACAGGTCTTTGCTGGAGACGTTACGCTACTAGCACTGCCCAGGTACTATACCTAAGTGTGGTTCTGGACAAGGAGTCTGTCGCCACCCAAGGTTAGCCCTTGCCGCCAAAGGAGTTGAAAAAAGAAAGAAGAGAAATGAGAAGAGTGAAAAGAAGGAGAAGACAAGGGTGAAAGAGAGGAGGAGATAGTAGAAGTGGCGACTAGGCTGAATCATCCTGGCCGGGCCTTACCAGGACTCCCGTCTATGAGAAGCGGGGGCCGAAGCGGTGTATTGCCTCGCCCGGGGGGCCCCGAAGGGTCCAAACCTACCCCGGGCTCGGCTCAACCACCAGGATGCCCTTTTCCTCAGACACGGGAAAGCCACGCACAGCCATACGTGGGCGGGCGAACCCGCATGGCTCGGGGTCCGTGGAGACGCCACTCTCCAAACACCTGCTTTCACAGGTGCCCCCTGCGGGGGTGCCCCGCAGAGAGTTAGGTACATCTGATCGTTTTATAATCCCCCGGTGTTTTTAAAAATATAATGTAAGCAAGATAGGTCTTACTATGTGCCTTACACTTTTAACAAAAACTAGAACTAGAAGAAAATTAAAAAAGAAACTATAGAACTGTTTTACGCTCTCATTTATTGTGCAATTTCAATTATGTGCTGCTATGTGATATTTTTGTATCTAATATATTTGCTGTGATACTGTGACGTGATTATTTTCTGTTTCTCGCATAGTGCGATACGTGTTCTAAATGTGTGCTCTACGAACCTCGTCTGTGCTATCCGCGAGATCCCATTTGCTGTGTTCTGTCCTTCAAGCCTCAATCCCCTTCGACCACGTTCACGAATTGGAGGAAATTCGCTTCAATCTTGTTCCCATGAACTCATCGCGTCTACAGGGTCCGATTTGGTCAGGATAAGAGCGAGAAAGTTCTCGGCTGAACACGCTAAGTGCTAATTGCACGTAGCGTGTTCCTGTTTTGTTCCTAAGCCTGTTCTTAATTAGCCAATGACATTTTTGACCCGTTCTCGAGTTCACAATGGGGAAATATTTTAGTGAGACCGTCGCAAGAGCTCTTGTCACATCTGAAAGTACAAGTCCTTAGTACTCGTTTATCCACCAGTCGATGTCAGCTAGCGTATGGCAGCAGAACGATTCGAGAATTGTAAACGAAGCGCGGGTTATCAAGTTTTATGTAACTTTCGGTACAGTATCGATACCTCTATACTTCGCCACAGCATTCTAGCGCTTCAGAACTAAAGGAGGCATGCAAGTTCCTCGTTGCCACGTACATGTTAAATTGGCCGTGCATCGATCTTTGCTCTTTCAGTACTTATTTCGCTTGGAACTAATCTTTGACGTCGACAACTTGCGGAAAAATCAGTAGCTTCTCTCTCCACAAAATTGCAGTCGCAGAGATAAAAGCAGTGTTCCCCCCCCCCTCCCACACACACACTCACAAATTGAACAAGCGGCCACGTGCTCTTGTTCCGGTTGTATACCTCCGATGTTCATCATAGCCACGCTCTGGGAATGGCAAAGCATACGGCACGGGCTGAGCTTCTGAAAGTGCTATTGGAGTTCGTCTGTTGGCATCTTTGATTGAACATGACCCTTTCCTCGAATGTTGGCCGATGCTATGATTGTCATGAGCCCCTGTCGAGTTTTCGGGCGCACGGCAATCGAGTGCTCATTGATATATCCTGACACACGCTGCAATCTATGATGCCCCGTGACGTTACGGTCTCAACGACACTACTGGATCTAGTAAAGTTGGGTATAGTCGCGCAGTGTAAATTGATGACACCGCTTAACGCTACGCGAAGACTTGACGCCGTGAGCTCACGCGACCAGATGAGCTATGACGTCACATAAATAATTGGAGCGCTAATACAAACCCGACGAAATATTCCACCGTTTCTCCTTCACTGCACTTCTGTGAATACGATATTCAAATAGGTTGTAAAAAACCTTTGTCAATCGTTCATAAAATCTCAAATATACACATTGAGTTTGTGGTTATAACAAAAAATATGGAGGCTGAACCGTTTTGGGCCTGTGACAGTTAAATATGTTCCGGTTCAGTTCTGGTTCAGCTCCAAGACGCCGGCGACGATTTCGGTTCTGTTAGGTTTCAGTTCAACAATAAAAAAACTGTTCGGTTCCGGTTCGGATTACGTTCGACATTCGGGAGGTAATCATGCGGGATGTCATAACTAGATAAATATAGATATTGATTTTTAAAATAGAGGATATTATTGGTCCGCCTTTAAGTATTCATTTTTAAATTTTTACTACAAATTTTTTCTTCTGAATTTATATACTTACCTAGAATTATTTATTAACTGTTCCTCGTCCATATTTGTTTTGTTTTTGGTCGGCCATTGAAACAGGGACAGATGTCAGATCCTGCCCCTTGGGCAAAACGTTTCCGGACCTTTCGTCTAGAATCTAGATCATAGTTCAAAGTAAAATACCTTGTAGGCAGGTAAAAGTTGCAAAAATTTAACCTACTGACTCTTTATTTAGTCCTCAGTCGTTAATATCTGAGTTTAGCTTTTGTACGATAAAGCATTGGATCTTATATTAGTTTATTTAGGTCACTACTGAAAAACGCTCGGCGTTTAACCAAAAGCACAGATGCGCTCAGGGCGTAATTCTTAGTAAAGCCACGTCAAGCATAAAACTGTGGAATAGAAACAAAAAAATTAGCTGGAAACGCTGTTAAACTTCCCTATTGCAATATATGGCTTTGGCTATGGTATATCTCGTTATCCGAGCTATAACATGGGATGCTGTAAGGTGGAAGTACAAGTGGTACTGACAGCTGTTACGTCAACAATTCGACTTTTCAAGCGAACTGTTCTTTCATCATATGGGGAAATGAAACAATATTTCCGAAATTCGCCACCTTTTACGTAGTCTTTTTGCTACATTTATACAGACCCTTGTTCGTTCTGTGACAGCCAGCCCATAAAATTTATGTGATAAGCCCGTACACGTTGGACGCGTATGACGAAATCCATTTCGCGTTGCAAGTTTGGCAGTAAAAGTTTATCGTTTTCTTCACAAAGTGCTCCTTTCAGTTGACTAAAGATTAAAACAGCGCAAGGACACGGACAAAAACAAGAAGGTAGACAAACAAGGCGCTGACTTACAACTGAAGTTTATTCGTTCTAACAGCGAGTATAAATACTGTATTGTCACAACAAACAAACATGAATAAAAGGCTTGACCTGGATGCCACGTGCTCACTAGCCATCACTATGCACTGTCACTGTTTGTCTAAATAGGAACGTTCCTTATATGACAAAGATAGTGACGGAATGCTGACACAGTTTTGCCCCAATCTTCCAATTTCCCGCGCCTCAATGATTTCCCGGGTGAGTTTTTCTTTATTTTTCCTAATTACTTCACATTTGTCAATGACGGGAGCGCAGCAACAGTCTCGGCAGTGCAGGCCAAGGTGACCTGACACAACTCTAAACACGTTATACTTGTGCTCCCGCAGCCGATCATTGAGGCATCGCCCCGTTTGCCCGACGTATCTCCTGCCACACGAGAGGGGAATAGAGTACACTACTCCCTCCACACAGTCTACGAATTGGTCCTGGTGTTTTTTGGTGCAACCCTGCTTTTCTTTAGAACAGGAGTTCACTTTTCTGCACAGCCCAGATAGCTTCTCTGGAGCCGAAAAAACCACATCAACTCCAACCCTACGGCCAACTTTCTTAAGATTGTGAGATATCTTATGGAGGTATGGTAAAACAGTCACTTTTTTGTTAACCCTACGAGCCTGCTGGGTAGTTTCCTCACGTCCTTTCTTAAGTAAGCTCTCAGCAACTGTCGTCAACAGGTAAGACGGATATCCCGCATGTCTGAGCCTTGCCGCTTGTGTTTCGAAGCTTTCTTTCACCCTGTGGGGGCAGGACTTAAACAGGGCATTTCTAAAACAGAGGTTAACAATCTAGGAGCACCAAATAGTCGTCTACGAATCTAAAAATATTCCCCACCTTGGTTCCTTCTAGCTTGCCTGACAGGACTTTATCGTGGAACGCAACTGGACTTTATCGTGGAACGACTATTTGGTGCTCCTAGATTGTGACAATGATCAAATTGATTCGGCTGTGTCGTTTGTCCTGTCAACGTTCAAAGAGTGTCTGAAACCGCTGGTGCTGACGCATGAAGTACCTGTAAATGGTTCCATTAGGGTTCTGGACCTGAGCCTGCAACTTGGTCATGGCCATGTGTGCTGGATATATGAGCCAAGAGCAAAGAAACCCATCTTGCCTTTTTCGTCAGCGCATTCCAAACTTGTGAAAAGAGGAATTGTTAACCTCTGTTTTAGAAATGCCCTGTTTAAGTCCTGCCCCCACAGGGTGAAAGAAAGCTTCGAAACACAAGCGGCAAGGCTCAGACATGCGGGATATCCGTCTTACCTGTTGACGACAGTTGCTGAGAGCTTACTTAAGAAAGGACGTGAGGAAACTACCCAGCAGGCTCGTAGGGTTAACAAAAAAGTGACTGTTTTACCATACCTCCATAAGATATCTCACAATCTTAAGAAAGTTGGCCGTAGGGTTGGAGTTGATGTGGTTTTTTCGGCTCCAGAGAAGCTATCTGGGCTGTGCAGAAAAGTGAACTCTTGTTCTAAAGAAAAGCAGGGTTGCACCAAAAAACACCAGGACCAATTCGTAGACTGTGTGGAGGGAGTAGTGTACTCTATTTCCCTCTCGTGTGGCAGGAGATACGTCGGGCAAACGGGGCGATGCCTCAATGATCGGCTGTGGGAGCACAAGCATAAGGTGTTTGGAGTTGTGTCAGGTCACCTTGGCCTGCACTGCCGAGACTGTTGCTGCGCTCCCGTCTTTGACAAATGTGAAGTGATTAGGAAAAATAAAGACAAACTCACTCGGGAAATCATTGAGGCGCGGGAAATTGGAAGATTGGGGCAAAACTGTGTCAGCATTCCGTCACTATCTTTGTCAGATAAGGAACGTTCCTATTTAGACAAAGAGTGACAGTGCATAGCGATGGCTAGTGAGCACGTGGCATCCAGGTGAAGCCTTTTATTCATGTTTGTTTGTTGTGACAATACAATATTTATACTCGCTGTTAGAACGAATAAACTTCAGTTGTAAGTCAGCGCCTTGTTTGTCTACCCTCCTTGTTCTTGTAAGTGTCCTTGCGCTGTTTTAATCTTTAATCATGAAATACCAACTAGCGCAAACTTCTACTTTAATCAACTTCAGTTGACTCTTTTGCTATAGTTATTAAGCAACACATTTAATATCGATTTCCTTGAGTACTTGAAACTAATAAAGACCCACGTGGTTACAAGTATCCACTGCGTTGACTAATATCCTTTTCATGCCGTAGAAATCGTTCTATTTTTGTCCTCGGTTACCATTGAAGAATAGAACCGGCTTCCGCAAGAGGTTGCTATTTGTGAGAGAATTGTAAAATTTTACAAATAAAATTTTATCTCAATATGCTATATTTTTTTCTTGTTGGAGCAGTCGTTGTTTATCATCTACCCATATTGAATGTGCGAGCTTCACCGTGATATGCTATATTTTTCTTCTATAGCGGTATGAGCATTGCCATTTTACCACCATGTCTGTCTATTTTATATCCAATTATTATTTTATTTTTTTTACCTTTCCCACGCATGGTTTAGTTCTCAACAAAGAGCCAGCAGTATGTCTGAAAAAAAATCAAAACGTGAAAGAACCTGCATCAAATCTGTTCGGATACGGCCCTGAAATAATGGTGCAATCGGAGTACCGGTAGAATGATGTCGAGAGCGAAGAGCAAGTTTTTTCCGTTCCTTGCAGCCAAATATATTCACTCTGGTATCTTCCAATGTTTGAGTGAATTAATTTTAATTTTGATATAATGGTTGTTGCAGGACGGTGAGCGTATGCAAGACAATATCTAGGTTTTGGAACAATCCAGATCTTGCATCCAGAGGATAATTTTTGAGGTTTGGTTAGTTTGCTTGCACATGAAAGTCGTAAGCGTTCAAATTTTGATTACAGATTATAAAACTTTGAACGGTGATTTTAAATTATTCAATATATAGTTTAAATACGTACTCCAAGTACATTTAAAGGGGTACCAAAAGAAACCGGAATTTTGTTTTGTCAAGGGGTGTAGAAGTATTTAGACATTTAAATTTCAAGCAAATTCAAAGCACTCTCCGACTGATGCAATCCACTTGTTGAGACGTCTCTTTCAGTGAATAAAATTTCTTTAAACTCCTAAATTTTGGTGCCTTGTAGTGCTTCTGCCGCTTTTTGCTAAAACTCTTCCATATCGACAACATGCATAGCTTTTAACTTCTTTTTATTTGGGAGAGCCAAAAGCATATTCATATGGGCCGAGGCCGGGTATATGTGGGGAGTGCGGGGCACGGGAATCATGCCGTTTTTGGTCAAAAACTGCTGAACACTAGGGCGTTGTGGGCAGGTGCTTTGTCGTGGTGAGCGAAACCGTCTCGCAATACCTCGGCCTCTCATTTTGCCCACACAGCGCTGAGTGTTGAGCAGCTTTGGACTGAAAACGGCGTGGCCCACGTGCCCCGCCTTATCTATACTCACTCGACTTAGCGCTCCGTGGTTTTTTTATCAAAGCGTATAAAAAGGTTATCAAAACTTAAAGTCTGCGGATGTAGAAGAGGTGAAACAAAAAGCGGCGAAGCACTGAAAAAGAATCAAAATCGACGAGTTTAAATACTACCCCAAGAAGTATATTTGCACCAGATCGGGAGCACGAAAAACTGAGGTGACGAAGAGTTTAATGTGTCAAAACAAATACTGATTTTGTAAAAATATTCTTTTCATGTTGTTTGTGCGTTGCCCTCCTATATCGGTATCAGACTTTCATTTGTACCACGCTTTTGATGTGATTATGAACATAACTACCGAGTGAGGCAGTCGGTAATGACTCTTAAGTGTTTGTGTGTGTATTTTTTATGGAGACTTATTTTCTTATTTTGACTCGTACAGTCGTTCAGTTTCTTTCTGTTTCTAGTTGTTTGCCTCCGCATAAATATAGATTTGACAGATTGAAATAAATATACGACGTTCCGACGCGATGAACTGCGCTGTTACAAATCGTTAAATGAAGAACGGGCGAATGACAAAAAAGGGGGAGAGGGGTCGTAACAGAGAGTAGCTGTACTACTTTTTGATTACTCAGAGCAAGATTCGGTTGTCGGCAAGACTACCGTCTTGGCAAGCAGTAGCTCGTCTTTTCCTTTGTGTGGACAATGACGCGACTTCTTGTCATTTGCGAACCCGCAACGCAAGCCACTGTTGAGCAATTCACTGGTGTCCTGGTGTCAATGTTGAACCACGATTAAGTCTATTGCGCAGACAGCGTCAAATTATAATAGGATATTGATTGTGTCCTGTGAAAACTATATTCCGATGATTGAATTTAGGCGGATCTCATAGCTGCTAACTACGCATTAAATGCCCTTCATTTTCACTAAAGAAAGATGGCGTACACAATACGTCGTCATGTCTGCTCAGCTCTCTCTCCTCTTCAGACCGCTCCTTCCTCTTGCTAGGCATTCTGAAGACAGCGGCACGTCCAGTGACCGCCTTAACCTGTCGCGCGCATAGTTCATAGGTGACGTAACACCAACGTTCCTAGAACCACTCAGTTGGGGAACTGCCATAGAGACTGCTCTGAAAAAGTGGTACCAATCTGTCCTCCAGAACCGAGCTAATGGCTAACACAACGCCGCCATTTCTCCCGCAACGGCCACTCGAGGAACCGCATGTTACTTCTATTTTGGCTTTAATCGGCCATTTTGGCGCCGAAACAGATATAGCGGAAGAGGTTACAGGGGTGCCACCCCCGTCTCTCCAGCGGACGCGCCGCGAATTACTACCGAAGTTAAAATGCACCTAGGTCGAGACGCGCTAACTGAAAGCACCGCTGAGGCATTGTTGTATAAAAACAATATTAATTGTGCCGCAAAACCTTGCAAACTTAAAATTATGAAACCATCACGCGCCCTTCATTTTGTACTAAACTCCAAAAAATGTCATACAAAAAGAGTCTTTTCCGTTTGTTTTTACACAAGAATATGCTTTCTAAAAGCTCAATGTGACCACAGTAAAGACAAATGATAGAGTGGCGCTGTTGTCGTATTTAGCTCGGTCTCGGTGGACGCTAGCGGCCCATCTTTCGACGGCGAGTTTCCCAACTGAGTGCTTTAGTAACGTTGCGTCACGCCAAGTCTTGTGACATTTTTTTCTCCGCTAAATTTAGCGGGGAAACTGAATTCGTGTTGAAGTCACGTGACGTCATTTTTCCCGCTAAATTTAGCGCGGTTACGCCGACTCCGCGAAACCCGGAAACGGGCGTGTGAGAGTTTGCGCTCTAAAATGGCTTGAGGGGCGCACGAGCAGCTGGAGCACGGGAAGCAGTCCGAGCTAGGGCACCGTCGGAATGTGAAGTCATCTCTTCATTCTCCACGACATTTATTTCTGCGACCAACATTGCCCTTCGCTGATGATGAACGGCAAAAAACCCTGACACCAGAGGTCGCCGTCGGATGAGGAGAAGGCAGAGCCGTATATTGGGAGAGTTGGGCCATTGGGAGGCGCAAGGGCCGCCGCCAGTGCCAATTATTCCCCAAGCGGTTATAGCTTGAACTTTAAGTAAGCCATTTGCACCAATCAGCAAACCGTTACGTCACAACATTGAAAACGACATTGAAGGCGTGTAAGTGAAGCGTTCAGTTTGGGTTCAGTCGGTGTAGCCGGCAGCGGTCGGTGACACAACCGGCGACAGAGGAACGGTGGTCGCCGATTGAGTGCGGCGTGACTGAGCCTACGAACAAACTGATAGAAACGTTCCCATAATCGAGACGGTAGTCTCTCTTCCGTGGAAATTAGACTTCCTTTTTTGTCAATAACAGGTGAGTGAGCGCCAACCTAATCGAAGAGAAAAGGCATCGGGATTTCCGCTGACACCTAACGGCTCTGTGCACCGCCTTGCTTACAAGCTGCATGTACCAGAATTTATATTCTGCACCAGAGTGGACTGTAGTACATCCCGCCCGGTGTCGGAGTGCGTAGTGAAAAGCAACTCGCAACCGGAGAAAGCTAGCGGTATGATACTGTCCTGCGAGGGCGAGCACCTCGCTTTTGTACCCACCTGCGGTGCTAGAGTGTTCGTCGTGGACCGAAGTGGTTGATGCATCGATCAGAGCCCCGATGAGCGGCGCCGGAAAAGAAGCTACACCTTTGAGCCACACAAGCGGCTTGTTTGATTGAAATTTCTCTACCACTTTAATAATTTCTGCCCCGGAAGTATGCTTAGCAGACTCCGCTACCACACCTGGAGTAAAGAAGCTAGATTGAGATGAAGCTCCCCGGGTGTTGCGGTTTTGTCCAGTGGAGGTTGCCTTTTACACCAAATTCGCGTCATATAAAGTCACTCGATCGTTTAGGACAAAGACAACTCTCATTTGGACCAGTGCATAGAGGAAGCTGAGTGTCAGTAAATATTTTCGAACCACTACTTCATCTGGGCGACATCCGTTAATTTGAAATGCCATTTCTTTTGCTCACGAGAGACGGGGGTAGAGCATGTAGGCCGAAGGCCCGAACCAGGTGGCTGTCATAGTGTGTTGGCACTGGATTGGTTACAAGTTTAATTACAGCAAGAGATACTTATAGGTGAAGCGAGCACTGGAAAATGTATCTCACTTTGTTGCTGTAATAAAAACAGTCCCATCACATTTAGTTGGGTGTATTTCTTGTCTGCAGTTGCCTATGCGGTCAAATGAGTACCATCCCAGGCTCTACGAGCTACACCACTCAATCTGGCTTTTTGGTACTGTTGCGATTTTCACAAGCGATCTCCAGAGTGGGGAGTTTGGGACTGAAACTTCGTATTCCAGTCCTACTCTTAACCATAACTTCAAAAACAGGAAGATATGTGGCAAAGAAGCAAAAAAAGGCTATGTTTAATTAACCTGAGACGGGTAGAGAAGAAACATCAAGACGTAGAAGGGACAGAAAATAGACAGGACGACGTCTCAAGCTCAGCTAACTCATTTATTTAGTCCACCTCTTTATATAGTCTCAATCTCAAGGTCATCTCCACCAACACAAAAGGACGAAATCTATACAGATCAAGCGCCACAGCCTTCATCGCACAATGCAAGAACGTTGACAACGTTTACAGGTCAATGCGATAAGGCAACATCCATCCACCCTCAAACTTGAACAAAAGGATCTCTTCCACTACTACTATTCTAAACACAGTTCATACTTCTGTTCAAGTTTGAGGGTGGGTGGATGTTGCCTTATCGCGTCGACCTGTAAACGTTGTTAACGTTCTTGCATTGTGTGATGAAGGCTGTGGCGCTTGATCTGTATAGACTTCGTCCTTTCGTGTTGGTGGAGATGACCTTGAGATTGAGACTATATTAGGAGGTGGACTAAATAAATGAGTTAGCTGAGTTTGAGACGTCGTCCTGTCTATTTTCTGTCCCTTCTACGTTTTGATGTTTCTTCTCTACCCCAGTCTCGGGTTAATTCAACATGGTTAATATTCACCAGCTTGCCTGCACCCTTACGATTTTTTCTAAAAAAAAGGCTGTTGTAGCTCATTGTTTGCAATCAAGTAAAAAGACAATTGGCGAAGTACCTTTTTACATGAGCGGAGCATAAATCCTTCCATATCAGAGCTAAAATGTAAAGTTATTTTTGGGCACACAGGCATGTGCACAAAGTTTTGTGTCCACGTACCTTTTTTGTGCCTGTGCCTTACTCACCTGCTGCAAAACTTTTGCTTCGATGTGCTGGCAGTGCGTCAGTGTGATTATTTTTTATTTACCTTCTGTCCAAACGAGGTGAATGGGCCAATAATTTTTCAGCAACACATGCATCGTGCCAAATGTTTTATTAGCACCTCCATAAAACTTGCACTCCTGGCTTTAACAAAAAAAAATCTGCATTACAGAGGTATGCCCACTATACCGAGAATCACATCTTAGTATGCCTAAACTTCTCTTTCATTAGTCACGGAGTCTATTATAAACTACTCCCAACGAATTATAATGTGGTGGTACATAAAAAGAAACACACACAGCTACCTGTATGCAAATTTATTTCGAGAGTCACTCACAAAAGGTATAAAATATGCTTTCAGAGAGAGCAGGGCAACTTTGTTGGTTAACGGTTAAATGGCGCACTGGAAAGAGTGCAGGAAATAGCACCAATGATGATACATAGAAGAATAACATTGTTGTTTTGGATGCTCAATTATATCGACAGCGCGTCCTTGGTGGATGCACCTCCTAATTATTGTGTTTACGGAATTAATACGCCACTCTTCTACCATTGTAAGCGCAACTTCTTGTGCGCACTTTTTTTTTTTTTAGATCTGGTGACAAACGGCAAACCTTTAACAATAAATTCTGAGAGCCTATTGCCCCTTCATAAATTTTGGAGTTCATTACCTTTCTCCATTTGGTGATCCAGACATCCCATTAGAGTTACAGAAAGCATTAAGGCATGTACCACACATGTTAAAGCAAAAGCACGACATTTTATTATAAAGAGTGTGAGGCAGTGTCAGTTATATGAGTACCAATCTTCAGTAAAGCCTTTAAGCTTCTTAGAGAAGAATGATTTGTGCACTCCTTAATTTAAAATTGGCAAGTTTTGATATTTGCTTGCAGACTTGCAGCCTACAGTAAAAAGAAGTGTTAGTATAAACAAGTCCTGTGTCTTTCATTTGTAATAAAAAGTTTATTTAAAATGTATTAAAAATTACTGAAAAATAATTAACAGTGAAATTTTAAGCCTTATATTGTTCCCATTCAAGCAAGAAGATTCCACTCAAAACTCATCCCAAAAAGAACAGAAGAATGATAAATACTCAAGATAACTTACCATGCTCAGGTGCCCGGTTAATTTTGCAGTAAATGGAAAGATTTTTATATCATACATGCTATGCATGTATGATATCAAAATGTGGTTAAAAACAGCTTCCCAAGATCAGTGTTATTGTGCTCTTGGTATAACAAACAAATCTTACCACAATCGCTTTATGAACAATGGGTTAGAATCATAATCCCCAAGTTTGTCAATGGGTTTTCAAGAGTTTCGCAGGTACTCCACCAGCTGGTGTTTAAGACAAAGAAACTGGCATTCCTACCAGAAGCTACGTGCCGTAAAATATTGAGAAAGCGCTCATCAAATGGTTGGAGATAATTGTAAAAAATATGGGATGGGCACTTTGCCGGTTCCAGCGCTGAAAGTCAGAACGGTGCAGGAGCAGTGTTGTAGTCTGGTGGGACCCCTATTTTCTTAAAGCAGTTGCACCGCTTGCATCCAGCCAGCTTTGTGCTGGCACTCTCATGTGAAGCTTCATTGCCTCTTACCGGAGTGAGCATGGAAAGCTTCACCGCTCTGCACCAG
The DNA here is from genome assembly GCF_016920785.2 of Ixodes scapularis. Classification (NCBI taxonomy): domain Eukaryota; kingdom Metazoa; phylum Arthropoda; class Arachnida; order Ixodida; family Ixodidae; genus Ixodes; species Ixodes scapularis. The sequence goes on from NW_024609839.1 coordinate 36,381,373, forward strand.
CGCACTGGGAAATGTGGTTGATGCGGAGGAGCACCTTGTTTCATTCAATACATTCAGAAGTTTACTGGCGTGGGTGCTTGATATGTTCTTAATCACTTTTTAAATTTTCAAAAGTGGGGGTGGACACCTATTGCGATATGAGCACATGCTCATCATTTTATGGCACATGGAATGGCAGAGATAAAAAAATAAGGCAAATATTTTGCCTATCACAATGGCGGGTAGTAGAAATGCATCGAAATGATGTGTTATGCGTCACGGAAAGTTAAAAACATGAATGGTTAGTAGTGACTACTGCTGCATTAGAAGGAAGAAGGAAGTGCAGAAAGGAAGGCAAAGAAGTTAACTTGGGGCATTTTATGCTGCATCAGGTAAGTTATAGTAAAGTTTATAAAACACAACATTTTAGAGACAACATGCCTCCTATAATTTATACAATTTTCGTCATGGCGACATACCCCCCCCCCATACACATCCCACACATTTAAAACGCTATTGCATGCCATTATAAATAGGGTGCTATGGCAACTATTTAGGCATCTCTCTTGACTTGTAACATAGCAGACATTGTAACATATCACGGCACAGGCAAGACCGTGAATTTCAAACATTACTAAATCTTAGGCGCAGGAAGACCGAAAGGAGAAGACACAAAAAAAAAGAGTGACAACACTGAACGGGATGGTGTGTGTGTTGTCCCTCTTTTTTTTATCTCCTCTCTGTCCCCTTGCATCTTAGGTTTACTGATGCTATGACATGTTCCAATCAATATATCAAGACTTAATCATTTCTAAATTGAGAAATATAACATGCAAAGCATACTGCAAGATCATAGGCGTGCACAGGGTCCTCCTATAGGGGGGGCCAAATTCACTGCAGCGCCCCCCCCCCCTCACCCCCGTCTCACCGAGACCCTTATGCCGTAGGGGTAAGGCTCTGGGGGTAAGGTGTTCTAGTGTACCCTAGTAGGAGTGCACTAGAACACCATATTTTAACCGCGAAATATGACTTCCAAGTTCACTTCAGTGTCACTATAAAACTACCTTTCAGTTTACTTTCCCGCAGATTACTTGGAAGTCTAATTATTGCGGTTTACGAGTGGAGCCCGGAGAATGATAAGGCTTGAAATATGTTTGAACCTAAAAATTAAATCTGAGCTGTGACACCGAACATGACGTAATGCCACAAAACGTCATACTTGCCACTGTTACGTGTCATCGTATCCATATCCTCGTAGACCGCAGTAATTGGATTTGCGAGTGCTCTGCGTGAAAGTGGACTTACATGCGCTTTGAAGTGTGGGAGAAATAAGAAGATGAGATAACTTTTCTAACAACAAAAACGATTTATTGCCAAACAAAAGTGGAGACCCCCACGATAAAGAAACCACAGCTTGCACTCATAGGGCACAAGCGCCATCACAAAACACAGAAAGAAAATGAATCGCACGAGGGCTCAGACGATACACAATTTCAATTCACAAACGGTAGACTCTAAAAAAAATTTAACACAACACAACAGGGCTGGTGCAAATGAAAACAGTAACACACAGTAAAATTAACTACGCTATACAAAAGTACTATTCAAGCTGAGCTGTGCAAAAATACTATTGGTGTGAGAGGCGAACCTTAGTTCGGACGGAATCGGCTGTAAAGCACCCTCTTCCTCCGGCTGTCAACCAATTAAGGATAAAGTAGAATTATGTGACATTGTAGGTTAATGCGATAGCATATCCTGCGAAATTAAAACACATTCATAACAAAAGTTTGCGCGTTTTAGTCGTAAAATACTTTAAGATATTATCAAAACTGATGGATGTTGCTAGGTCCTGCTCCACAAAGGGCAGCATCAGCCAACGAAGCCGTTCCTGCGACATCATGGATCTTAACTTGGTCTTTACATGTGCGAGCTTCGAAAATGTCCTTTCGCACGAGCAACTGGTTAGAGGAATCGTGGAAAAAAGTTGAAGAGCGCGAGAAAAGTCCTTGAATACTGACTTGTCCAACCCATTTTCTTTGAGTGAATCCAGCCAGTCATAGGCGGTCATGCTGTTTGTTTTTTCGTCGCTGGTTCGGGACTTCAGGAGTTGCATTTCAGCACCCAAGCTGTCGGGATCTACCTCAAAAAGCTACAAATAAGAGATATTTGTTCGTCGCTCACAGAGAGGCCCAAAAGGTTCTGGAGAGCACACACAAGCTCAAAAGTTTCTTTTGTGAACCTTTCCTCGATCCCTCGAACACAGGAGTCAAGCATCGGAAAGAAAACACCGACACGAAATTCCTCCTCTTTCGTCACATAGAAACATTCATTCGCCCAGTTTTGGTCAAATCGCTTCGATACCTTTCTTCTTCGAACTTCGGGAATCTCGATTTCATTCATCTCGCAGATCGAAGAAGCTTCCGCAAACATCTTTTTAAAGACTGTCCCATCTTGCCTCATCTCTCGCAGCGCTTTTTGCAGATGCCTGACTTCATTGAGTGCAGTGGTAAGGTTAATTTTAGGGTCCTGAAGAGCTCGGCTAACCTTCAAAATAAGCTGTAGAATAGGGTGAGCTATTTCCATGCTGCAGACAAAGTCAAAGCTCATCACCTGGGAAAGGAGTCCCTTGCCTTTTGCTTTCGTCTCCGGGTGCTTTGTGGAGTCCACAATCGTTCTTACTGCACTCGACAGTTCGCTGTAGCTCTCACAGCGAACTGGCCTATACTGCTTCAGCACGACATGCCCATCTGGTTGTAGACAAAGACTTCAAAGTTTTCAGCTGTGTGCCGACAGTTTGGAAAATTCGCTCAAAAACAGCATGGCGCACAACACTGTTTTCAATAAAGTTGTACGCAAGTTGCACAACGCCAAAGAAATCAAACATCATTCTGTTTTCTGCTCAAGACAAGCATGCATCGACAAGCACCAGGTTTAAGCTGTGGGCATAGCAGTCAACGTAGACGAGCTTGTTGTTCTACTCTTTGCACTTTGCTTGAACGCCAGCAACGTGCCCTGACATAGTAGAAGCCCCGTCAAAGCAGACGGAACTCATAGAATTCCAGGAAATATTGATGGTGTTGAGAACTGCTTGCAATGTGGAAAACACAGAGTCGCTGTCTAAATTTTTAAGCCTGTCGAGAGTAAGGAAGACCTCCACTGGCCTGTTCTTAATTTCGCAGAAGTACCTAATAACAACGGAGAGTTGTTCATGATGACTGCAGTCACTTGTTTCGTCGCACATGAGAGAGACTGTTTTACCTTCTATGCGGTGGACAATCGAAGAAAAAATGGCTGCATGCAGTGACTCTAGGATGTCATTTTGTATTCTGTTGCTGATGTAGGAGGCGTTTTTTGGGCCTGACTCTAAGTGGCCCTGCAAAACGGGGTCGTACTTCTTTAAGATATTAACTATCTCTAAATATAGACCTTGCTCTGCGCTTTCCTTATTTTCACTGTGCCCTCTGAATGGCCTTCCTCCCTTTGAGAGAAGAACAACGATGTCAGTAAGGCGCTTTAGCACCTCACGATTTTGTTTTCGTTTTTCTTCAACTTGAGACGCTCGTCGTTCAAAGCTTTCATCCAGCATTGAAGCAATCGATCTGTTTGCTTTGGAGCAATTCCATGACACAACACTGTTAAGATGGCCCTCAGACCTTTCATGCTGATTAAACCTTTCTATCGCCTTCTTCCAAGTTCGAAACCCAGTTGAAACAAAGGATGGGTCTAAATGTGCTTTGGATATACCACTGCCCGGCGGAAACGCCCGACAACAAAAGCAAAAGGCTGCATCTTTTGCTGGACTGTATTCAAGCCAGCTGAACTTTGCAAACCAGTGTTCACAAAACCTGCGCTTTCGATTATTCGTTTCTGTTTGGGCATAGCTGCCCAGATGAGGCTGAAAAGGACCCCGTGCTTGCCTGGCTTGCTTGTCCAGGTCGTTAGTCGGCATTGGCAGCGACGGGTTGTCGTCAGACATTTGGTTCTGGTTGGTGGAAAGCGTTGAGCAAAATCTCGGAGGCTCATCTGGTGTATCAGCGATGTGGCTTGGCGTCGTGGCACAGCTTGGCGTTGGCACACAATTTGGCGTCGTGGCACAGCATGGTGAAGTGGCGCAGTCGTCAGCTTGCTGGTGGCTGGACATCTTTTCCGGTTCATTTTGTTCATGCTGCTCTTTGCAGCTTGTTGACTGTGCTGCAAACAAATAAGAGAAGTATAACTTTTTAGTTTTCTTTTTACCTGTTAAGATGGCTCTTAGAAAACGCTCGAAAAGAAGTCTGAGTAAACAATTACAGAACCAACTGCGCCAATAATAAATATATATTTTTGGAAATTTTACGACAGCTTTCTCATCGACAGCTCAGCATAGTCTCTCCAAGCTAACAACAGCAACCGCTGCTCGGAGGCGAGCCAAACACGGCCTGCTGATTGTGTTTTCTACGTTTTAACGTAAACAACTTTTTTGAAAAAACTAGGTTGCTAAAAAGCTAGTTTTTTATGTCGGTGATGTTAGTCGCGCTAGAGTTACTTGTCTGGCCGAGGAACACTACCTTCTTTGTTCATCGCGACAGAAGTTTGCGCCCTTCTGGTATAGTTAATAATTTCTAGAGAGATAATCCTGCACAGAGCGTATACACGACTCAAACATTTTAAGTCATGGATGAAGAAAGAATAAACAATTAAAACAGGGACAACACAACTACATCTTTCACATGAAAGATGTAGTTGTGTTGTCCCTGTTTTAATTGTTTATTCTTTCTTCATCCATGACTTAAACCAACACGCTCTTCTACTAAGCAAACATTTTAAGACTGCGTTTTATTAATGGTGAGCACTGGCGCTGGGCACGGAAATGCCCAGAGTTGCTGAGTACGTCAGTGAAGACAGACGAGGCTCTAATAGAAACGTTGCTAAATTCGTTAGACACATTTTCCTTTGTGAGGACTTAAATATCCGTGAGTGGGTGCGTCTCTCACTCTCACTGTTGCCTTCGTTCATGAGGCACTTCATTCGCCTCAACAAGATCAGTCATTTTGCTCCACGGGGTCCTGTTGAGGTGCCACGCTATCGTCTACGAACAGACTTCATAGAATGATACCGACACGTGCTGCTATATAGAGACTTTTAATGAAAAGGATATGAATAATTTAACCAACTAAACTGAGATCTGGAATGAATGAATTCAACAACGAAGAAAAATACTACAAGGTCAGTTTACTCGTTTTTTTCTTGGAAGGATCACATTATGTGAATGAAACGGCCTCTAGGAAGCCTTCATACAAGCACTGAACGTCCTGAATTGACTCATCCAATCACCAAACCAGTACCGATGTGCACGGTGGACCCCTTCTTTCGTTTCTAATAAATTGCACTGTTCTCTCTTTCTATACTGCTCCGGCAATTTATGGGGTTCTAAAATAGCGGTGTCGTTTGCAGTGGCGGATCCAAGGGGGGGGCGGTGGGGGCGGTGGGGGCGATCGCCCCCCCAAACGCCTCGCCAGGCACCCCCCCCCCCCCCCCCGGGGGTTCTTCGTCAGCTCGAAGAAAAAACGTAAGCAATCGACGTAGGATGCAGCTTGTACAACCAGGTGACCAATTGCTTTTCTTCTCAACTGAGAGAGGAAGCAAATGCTCTGGGTACAGTGTAGTCTGGGTCTGAGCTTCTCCTGAAGACGCTCCGGACTTCCCCACGACCTTGGCTTAAACATAAGCCCGCTTTCGTCCTCGCCTCCATCCCTCACTGAGGATCAGATCAGCGCCGCAGTGCGGAATACAGAAAGAAGCCGACGAGCGCCAGAAGGGGGAGATGTTTTCTCTAATGGGCTTCATACTGCCTGCGGTACGACTTCTCGTGGCGGGAAGCTAATAAAAGAAAGATAAACGGTATGAGCACTCTAAAGGCTGGAGGCTGCTTACGCTAGGGAGCTTTCATGTGCGCTCATGAAGGCACCCTAGCTTACACGGGGTCCTCAAGTTGACGCCGTAGGCATTTATTTGTATACAATGCCGTTTCAACTTAGGGTGGCGGGACATATTTTAGGAAAGGCGCCCGCTACCCCTTGTCTCCCCTTGGCGCCGTCTTTACTTTTCAAGTTAAACGCGGCTTCTGTGGATTGACGGCAGAGCTTTCGCGCGGCTTTGCAGGAGCGAATATGTGTGTGTCTAAGGGAACAGAGGCGGGGCTTGCTGGTTTCCGACTGCGGCTTCGAATTCCCTACCTAAGGGACTTGGGGAAAACGAGCCTTTTCAAAGATCCGACTATACATAAATTAAATAGAGAGTGCCTGTGCCCCTTCGAGTGAACACCGACTCCCAAACATCCATGCTGCAGTCGTGATCGGCCTTTAGCCCAGTTGAGATTCGCCGACCGGACAACCGCTCTGCCCCATCATATCTCTGAACCTGTCCTCTCGACCCTGACGAATGAGCTAACTACCCAGAAACAAGTGTTCTTTTCACACAGAAAATATCCAGACGAATTGCAATTGAATATAATTTGGAAGGATCCATTGCTGGTTTAAGGTCTTATCTAAGTTTAAAAGTTATAGTTGCAGAACTGCAACATGCTTTCATAAATATTCAACAATTATTCGCTTTCGTTCTCTCGAGTTGCATCCAGAACACGAGAAAACACGAGTTTGGGTTGGCAATGCCGCATGTGCTGCGCTCTAGACATTCCAAATATACGGCGAACAACCGACGAACTTGCCTGACAGCTTTCGTTTTGCTCGCTGCGTCAACAGTGTTTTGACGCCGCGAGCAGCGTCGAAGCCGCCGGGCCATTTTTGTCGCTTGTTTGCAACGTACTCGCTCCATTGATTTAAGCCGCTCTTCCCGTTGCCGCAGCAGTTGAGCACTAGCTCCAACCAGAATGTCTGCCAAGGCAATGTCTTTAAGCTTCCCTAAATCAACTGCTCACGTAGTGTCGGTCTGAAACCCAAGTTTCAGAAAGGATAGTGCCACCACAATTTTTGAGATACTTGCCTCTAGCGTGGTCACCCGAAAGGTTTTAATTCAAAGAGTTCATCCCCGACAGGTAAACCGATACAAAAGCTCTCAAGAACTATATTATGTTATCAGAGTTTAGTAAAAACGATAACTCTACAAAAAATATAAACACTCCCTCCCCGCCGTTTTACATCGAGGAACCGCCCCCCCTAAAATGGAGGTCTGGATCCGCCCCTGGTCGTTTGCATGGGCACCGACAGGACCTTCTTTCTAACATTTGTCACACATTCAGTTTTAATATCCAGCCACTAAACTACCAGTATATACCATGGAAAAGTTCAAAATATTTTCACAATTTGGACACTCAAAAAAACTTCAAATTTATTAATCAGATAGCATGAATGATGTGAAATGACAGAAATCTGATATTCGTCCACCTGAGTAAGTTACCAAGCTTTCACCTAATTACGAAAGATAAAGGCAATGTCACTGATGGGTCCGGCTACCAGAGGGCCAGTACTTCTGAGGACTTTCCTGCGAGTTTGGATGCAAGCAAGTCAGTCGTTCAGCTCGATCACTAGGTAGATAGACTTACCTACCTATCTCAACAAGCTGAAAGCCAACCTGAAGGTTCCTGCTCCACGGAATTGCCATGCACTTTGTTATTTCTCAGGATTCATCATCTATAGCAGGGGTGGCCAAGCTGCCGCTCGCGAGCCGCATGCGGCTCTTCGCGTGTTAAAGTGTGGCTCGCGGCTCCCTCCCATTTCGCCCCCCCCCCCCCCCCCAGAAAAAGAAAGGAAAAAAGAAAAGGAACGGGGGTTAAATCGAAAGACAGGTTGCGGTTTGGTAGTGTGGTGCCACTGCTACATTACGTATAATTGGACTGTTTTGGACTCGGATAGGTTGTACGTAGTTCGAGTTTTGTTGATTGCTCCAAACAAAGCTTTGCCCCCCCCCCCCCCCCCCCCCCGCGGCTCTTGGAAGGTTCGTGGTTCTGTTTGCGGCTCTTAGGCTGGGTCAGCCTGGCCACCCCTGATCTATAGCATGCAAGCTGCCTGCCTCAAATGTTTCAGCTATTGGCTCCATTCAACCACCTGCTCCGGAATAATGTGAAATAGAGGTGTGTATTAAAGGAAGACGACGGCTTTAACAAGGCAAAGCAGACACTGCTGCGTCAGGCTCCTGGTGTATCGCAACCACACTGAGGAACTGATCCTGAATGTGCCACACCTCCAGAGGCAGTTGGACCAGTGTCGTCACACAACATCCACGGAGTCAAAAGGCCCATAGGAGGTTAACATTCTTCCCAGAATTCCATGACACATGCATGGGTATCAACGCAATGAGGTAAGGCAATGGTTGATGGCGTACAACCTTGAACAATATGCCAACAGGCTGCATTAATGCCACCAGAAGCAGAGCCACAAGCTTGGCCAGAACCCACGGCTTTATGGACAAGAATTTACATGGACTGCACTGCACCTATCGAAGGTAAAACGGTGCTAATTGTGGTAAACAGTTACCAAGATTGAAAGAAACCACTGGCATCAGCAGCCAGCCAACTCCACTGCAACAGTCGAATATCTGAGGAACACGGTCGCCTGGTTAGGACTTCCTGTTTGCTTGGTGTCCAATAATGGAACACCATTCCCCGGCACGCTGTTTACCGACTTCATTACTCAGAATGGAATTGGCCACCTAAGGACTGCACCTAACTATCCACAGTCAAACAGACTTCCCGAGAGAAGGACAGTCTAAAGAAACCCTCGGGTGGTTCTTTGGCCGCATACTTGCCAAGATGGCTCCTTGTGTACCGTCGCACACCACCTACCACAGGAGGACAATCTCCAACAGAGCTCGTGTTCAACTTTTGTCCTAGAGTTTGCTGCATGGACCTCATCACTGAGACCCAGGAGCCAAAGGTAGACCTGGAAAGACCTAGCAACCTCAAAGAAAGCAGCCCTGTTTTTGAAAGAAACATGGGAGCTGTAGAAGAATGGGGACCAAGATCATCTTCCAGGTTGTCGAAAACTGCATGACTTTGGTAAAATTCATTATGGCACAATGAAGCACCACCTGGGCCAGTTGTGCCCCAGACGCTTTAACTCAACTCATTTTTAGTCAGATGATGAAATTACCACTGGGCACTAACTTGATTGGCAGTTAACAAGTGAAAAAACCAGGCTATGGACCAGGAACTGAGCAGGCATTCTAAGCAGTGCAAGGATGCCCCACTCAGGCACGAGCGACACCAACTAAGATGAACCTTTAGCTTGTGCGGCAAAGTGTTGGATCAGGCCACCACCAGGGGTCAGTGTTTCTGGGGGCTTCCCTGTGCAACGGCCATGGGCTTTCTCTCTTTTCCCACATTTTCCAGTGACCATGTAACAAACATGTATGACACGGCCATGTCAATTATTCCCTAATAAACAAATAGGTATGATCCTTGCACTCCATGGATGAAGCAGCCACCAACAATTTCAACATTGGTCTGTATGGAGTTAAAAAGCAAGGAAATAAAGGAACTTCTGACACACAACTATTCTTGATGCATGCACACAATAGACTACTTCCATAAAGCCCTGCGCAAGCATTTTCACTGCAGAGCTTTATGCTATTTTACTAGCGGTCGAACATATACTCGACAATAGTATAATGAAAGCTGTAATTTTTGTCGACTCGCAGAGTGCCTTATTGGCTGTGTCCTCCCTGATGCCCACAAAGAACCGCCTTGCACAACATCTACATGGTAAGATCAATAGCGCCCTGCGACGCGGTCGGGACATTAAGTTCTGCTGGGTGCCAAGCCACGTTGGGATTTTGGGCAATGAAGAGGCGGATAAATTGGCCGTGTCTGCGCAAGGCTCGTCTATAACATTCAATTGCTTACCTTACCAAGACTTGAAACCACTTCTGAGGAAATCTATTTTTCTCAAATGGCAGCTTGAATGGGATACAGAGAGCAACAACAAACTTCACATTATCAAGCCCGTTCTGGGCGTTTGGGAGAGCTCTTACAACAGGGAACGTCGTGTGGAGGTTCTTCTATGCCGTCTAAGAATAGGTCACTCCCGTGTGACACATCAGTATCTGCTTTGTGGTGAGGATGTTGCACTATGTGAACATTGTGGAGAGCTTCTGACCGTGTTGCACATTTTGTGGCATTGTTCGTCCCATCAACCACTCCGTCAATCATGTTTTCTCGAACTTTTTAGGGATCATCTCCCATTTCATCCCTCTTTTTTGCTTGGTGATAAACCTTTAGTTCCATTCAGCCGTGTCTTAGACTTTTTAAAACAAACTGGATATTTATACCATTTGTAAATATGTAACCTCAAAGTAAACTTTTGTTATAATATGTTCTAAATACATTAAGTTTGGCGCATTATGGCCCTCGTTGCTGCTGCGCCAATAAACTCCTAATCATCATCATCATCATCAACCATAAAGCCCTGCATGCAACACGGCGCGCGTTGCACTCTGGGAACTAGTTGGCCAGGGAGGAGAGTGGCATGGTTTCGGTTTCGATCGACACGTACGTCGACCAGAGATTACACACGGAGCGTGGACTATAAACGGCCATTATCTCATGTTTTCTGGTCCCGAGAGCGTCATTTGTGGTCTATAAACTAACCTAAATGGCCAGACCTCGAAGCTTTAGCACAAGCCCGAGACGTATATAGCTTCTCTTAACACATGGTTGTTCTATTTTTGTACTTGAGCCTTTTTGTTAGCGTTTCTGGGTATCTGGACGAGCCAGTGTTGGGAATCTCGACGCTACGAAGCTCGGGGATCTTGCTTATGTACGAATCAACAGGATGTAGCAACCAATAAGTATGCATACATCAAGCTCGCGCCTTTACATTATATGTTGTTGATCAGGAAGTTTGTTAGTTTCGTGCGTCCATAGAAGAAATATTACTTTTTGCAATTACTGTTTTCTTAATACGCCTGTGTACGCGAAGTAAAACTCGAAGGTGCCATTGAAAAGCTCAATTATAACACAATTCTTATCTCTTATCTGTACTGACCCGCAGCACTGCACGAAGCGAAGTCCCCACCCACTTGCATTTTACTAATATTCAACATCGCGTATGCACGTAAAGTTATCCTGCAATCGTATAGGCACATTCGCGCATACAAACCGTTTTAAGAAAGCAAAAGTCGAGCACTTGTGTGAAAAATGTTGCACCATTCGCCAGAAGTACGCCGGACGGGTATGAACCCCTATGCGGTGCGCTAAACGAACGAAATTATTCAAAGTGCATTTGACGGTTGCTAATGGCCATAATAATTGTCATGTGTTAGCTTTCTTCCTGCCTGAGTATGCCGCGATAATTTCGGACACACCGTTCAGGCACAGATCTTGGGCGTCAGTAAAAGCTCGTCCAAAAAGGCTTAGCGAGGAGTAGGGGACGCTTGTTAGGGCCTCCGTCGTAGCTAGCCCATCTCCGCGTTTGCGAAAACTTAATCGTCTATCAGCATAAAATTTGAGTTTGAGATATATGATGACATGAGGAAGACATCATAGTAACTTTGGTGCAGTAGTGAGGTCGAATTAATTGCGTTTCCTTAAAAGTTTACGCGTCAATGCTTGGCTCAACTTTGATACTCCTGTGAGGATGCGGCTTGCTTTTCGCCCAATGAAGTAACAAGAAGCGGACATTTGGCAAACAAAATATGTGTAATGCTCCAGGTGTCCGAATTTCACTTGTAGTTCAATGGTACTAGACGGGATTATTGAAATCGAACTCAAAGATGATGTGACTAAGCCACGTCCTACTACGTTTGCATACGCACTCAAATATCCGGTGTTTCGTGAACCAAAAAAAGTGCCCCGGCCTTCGTTTTGTATCGCTTGAGAATGAGTATATTGTACATTCGTAAAAAAGTCAAATAATCGAAATTGCAAGCAGTGCGTTCGGTCGCGGCGTGATAGCATGAGATGAATCTGCTCAGCCGAAACCGAAACTGAGTGGCCAACTAGTTCCCAGAATGCACTGCATGGTATTTCGCCGCAATGGGGCGCGTCGGTTTTGGAAGAAGTCCATTGGCCAGCAGTCTCCTTGCAACATCCTGGACACAGCAACGAAACCCAGCCCTTGCACCTGTTACACTGAGTACGAGCGTCTGACAAAAACTAACTCACGGAAAGGAAATGGCGGCCGTTAGGTCTACTGCAAACGAACTAACACACAGATACCTGACAATAATTAAGTCTGCAACTACAATGAAATAAAATGAGAGAGACCCAAAAGCTGCAACCGATGACCATGGAGGGGACATGGGTCTCGTGCCTCTGCAAGAAAAAACATAGAAACTGCAAAATTAAAATAGGCAAGTGGATAAACCAAAAGGGTCGGAGGCAAAGCATAGGCTCCCAGAAGCGTAAAGGTGCTGCACGGTGAAGGCTCACATGGAAAGCTCATGAAGTAAAGGGATGGCTTGCAAATGTCTTAAGCAAGTGCAGAAGTGAAAAACTTGAGGATACAAAGAGAGTGCATATTTTGAGGTGTGTGAATGACACGAGGCAAGTGAACAGAAGAATGACAGGGGAAAAGACAAGCTAACATGGGCAGGAAGTCTCTGCATAGGCTTTCATGCAAGACACCAGGAAGGAGAGTGTAGGCTACAAACATCCACATGAAGCAAAAAGGGATGAGTGAAACATAAGCAGTGCACAGTACAAGAAGGAGGACAAGAAAGAAAAAAAACATGATACAGAAGAGCAAGTTTGCATGACAGCGAAAGCTTCACATAGGCCTACACGCAGAGCAGAAGAAAAAGTGCTCCCCACAAAAATCCGTAGCACGCGTAAAAAAATTCAGAGGCTTCATGCAGCCATACGCACAGAGCGCAATAAAAAGAAAAGCTTCACACAAACATCTGAAGCAAGCGTAAAAGTAAAAGAATATTCTGGGACTTCACTCAGGCTTACATGCAGAGCATAAGAAAAAGCAAGCTTCCCACAAAGGGCTGAAGAAAGTGTGAAAAAAATTTAGATGCTTCACGCCAACTTACATGCAGAGCACAAGAAAAAGAAAGGATTCCCACAAACATCTGAAGCAAGCGTGAAAAAAATCCAGAGGCTTCATGCAGGCTTGCACGTAGAGCATAAGAAAAAGAGCTTCCCACAAACATCTCTAGTAAGCGTAAAAAAAATTCAGAGGCCTCACACAGGTTTACAGGCAGAGCCTAACAAAAAAAGCGTTCCACAAAGACCCATAGCAAGCGTAAAAAAATTCAGAGGCCTCAGGCAGAGCACAAGAAAATGGGTTTCTCACAGACCCGTAGCAAGCATAAAAAAATTACAGATGCTTACAAGCACAGCACAAGAAACTTCCCACAAACATGTGTAGTAAGCATAAAAAAAATGCAGAGGCTTCACGTAGGCTTACATGGAGATCACAAGAAAAAGGGCCTCGCACAAACAACCGTTGCAAGAGTAAAAAAAATTCAGAAGTGCCTCGGTAAACAAGGAACGCAAAAAATGAAAGCTGCCCTTAACACAAAGAAGAACGCAAAGTAAAAAAAAATGAGAATGGGACAACAGTTTCATCAACTAAGGCAATCTAAAACACTAATTAGTTCTCCGAGGTCCTGCCATCGACTGCCGAAGTCCCTGCGTTCAGCTGCCCCAGCCGCCAACTCGCGACTTTTTCCCGCAGGAACAGTTGCAGCCGTGCATGGCAGAATCGCCTGATGAGCTTCATTTTGATTTCATGGCAGTCGGGCAGCTGAACACATTGGCTATCTGCAGCCATCCTCGCCGATAGGCCGTCCAGGATGCTCCGTGCATGCATCAAATCTGCAATGAGGCTGCGAAAGACACTTTCACAAATTGTGAAGAGGGCGCGTGCAGCTTCAGAGGGGCAGGTCAGAGCGTCAGGGACATAACTCTTTAGCCTGGGGAGGCTATTTGCAGGTGCCATGGGGACTTGAACAGCTGCAGCACACGTGTCACATGTAGCATTATTTTTTACAACTCTTCGTACCACATACCCGCGTAATAGTCAAAGCTATTCTCCTCAGGTTGTGACATGGTGAGTTCTACCTCCTCAAGAAAAATGTCGGTGGGCACAGCAGATTGTACATCCAAGTCTGCGAGGTCAGCCAGGTAAAAGGAGGCATCGTCCAGTTCGTAGGACCCTGCCTTGGACGCCTTCAGGTACCTGCAAGTGTGTGATGATTTTCAAGGTCATCTTAAACTCCAAGAAGTTGGGATAGGGTTGCCCTGTCGCACTACCGAAAACAAGTTTTCATGGCAGTCCTGCGTGAATCTGGATGTGAGCACAAATGAAAAAGAATGTCTCTCAATGAGACTTTGCTGCAGGTCCAGAATGGACTTGGTAGAGAGGATTACTCCCGCCTGCACTGGCTTGAACGCCCCATCCCCAATAGTGAGGTGGAGAAAAAGATCCTTAAATTTGACCAGAAAGTCAAGGGTGTTCTTGTAGCAGGCCTCATATTGCCTGCTGATCGCAAAGACTGGGTGCCTGCTGCTCATAAGATCAAACCATTTGTTGACCTGTTCCAAGAACCAAGCTGTGGTGAGGAAGTTGGTGCTCCAGCCGTGATTCTCCACCAGGAAGCGCAGGGCAGTGGCCGTGGAGTGACTGAGGACCCGTAGGGCAGTGCTCACCTACAAACACAGAACTGCTTTAGATCATCAAGTGTATGCAATGTTTGGTAAACTGGACTGAAGGAATCAATGATTTGAAACTTCCCCTTCAGTCAATAAAAGAACAGCATGGGCACTAAATGAAGAAAAGGTTGCTAACTTCCATTTCTGTTGTCCATACGAAGAGTTTTTGCTGGTTTTTTACGAGTTTTTGCCACTCTCTTAAAGTTGGCAGTTCCACTTCCTGAGCAAAGGTGATGAATGTCAGCACTGAAGTAAAGTACACTCCATGGTTACTTTGGTAGCTGTGCGTCGCTAAAAGTGTCACCGACTCCGATTTGTGAACCACTGACTGATTTTGTTGAAAACACTTTAAGGGAAGCTAAAGAGGTTCTAAAAAAAAATGAGTTAGAGGTAAATTCTTCCGTATTTGTATCCTGCAAATTTGAATATGCACTATTTGCTCAAGAAGTATCACCCAACGCAAAAAAATATTTAAAAAATTCACTCGGCATGATGTCACGTCAAGAACTTTCACCTGGCCACCGAAGCTCAAGCACCATCTCTCGTGCAGTGTTCCGGCACATGTGACCAGCCTTGCCCAATGCAGTGCTTTTTTTATTCTCGTGAAATGGTGCGTCATCTGCTACAGACGCCTAGTTCCCGCTACAATCTTTCACGCCTGACCAACATCCGCTAAATCTTTTATGAAAGTTTATAGGTGTACTAAACTTACGTCAAAACAAACAGGCGAGCGAAAATCGTGAGCATGAGGTGAATCGCACACAATTTGTCGACCACTCAAATAAGCTTGCAATAGCTGCAGAGATTCCGAGGATCCTTGTTGCGACGCTGCTGTCTCTCAGAAATTTCCTCCAAGCTTCTTACACCTCTGGAGGGCGGGGCTTCAGCGTTATGGTCAAAATGCTTTGATGGCTACTCCGGGCCTCAAATTGACAAATAATTTTAATATTCGTGATACTGGAGGCCATATGAAGATGATGCAAGTGTTTTTTAAAGGTACAAAACCGCTTTAGTTTCCCCTTAAGCAGGCACGTGCGAATAACGAATTTTATGTTTCAAGCGAATAAGAAGCTAATAGTGACTTGGGTCGAATAATTTCGAATCGCATATTGAATATTTGCGGTGCCTTTCTGATACTGCCACTGCGCTCAGCTTCCGCCATCTTGACAGTGTTGATGTCAAGATGGCGGAAGGTAGCTTAGCTTAATGGAAGCTAACCTAAGTTAGCTTCCAGTCGTGTGTAACTAGCTTAGCTAGCTACAAACAAGCTAAGCTACATGCTAACTTAGCTTAGCACTCTTACCTTACTACACATTTTTCAAAACATTATAGTATTTGAGTGATGGATGAGTGTGAACGAGTATGAATAAAAAGTCATTTTAGATATGATATAAAGACTATCATACCTAGAACACCCAATATCAAGGGGCACACAGTAATCCACTGAAATGAGGTTAGACAAGAGTGATTTTGAGTATGTTTTGTTCACGTTCTCAAGGATGTGCGTAAATTCTGCAGTTGTTAATCGAAGCAACAAATGAAGCTTGTCATTTCGTTCTCCTTGTCAACAGCATTTTTCCTGTAGAGATAGCTTTCTAGTGCACAAACTCAGCATGTGAGCAATGATTACACTTTGTAAAGGAAAATCTAGCTGGTTTCATTTAGGTTATTCTCAAGTATCTGCCTACCCACTGCCAAGGCTCAGTTAATTCTGATCTAAATTACTGAATGACTCTTGCTTCAAATAAATCAAGCCCTACATAGAGATTTTAAGTAGATGAGAGATTTGTCAGTCCTCTTGCTATACCCAAATATTCGTTTTAAATCTTAGACTAAAGAAATGATGAGCAATGATGCACACTGCTTGACGGGACCTCAATTGTACAGTAACACATATTCATGGTAAAAGCCAGTTTTTTTGTTTTTTTTTGGCCTTGAGGTAAGCACTCATATTGACCAGGAACATGAACAATCATTACGCTACATTACAATGTTTTCCTGAATTCGTCGCACACGCGCGTGACCTCTTCTTCTCTGGAGGTGTGCCTTCCACTCAATGCACAATCGCAGTGCCAGCGAAATACGCACGATCACGGTGTTTTCTCTGTAAGTGTCGCTTCTGCACAGCACACCGGTGCTCGTTAAGAAGCGCACTCAACTGCGCTAACTCGCTGCAATTGCGACTTTGCCAGCACTTAGAAACTGTGCACATCACCGAACGAACGGCACGCGGCCAACTCATCGCGAGTCCCAAGGGCAACTGATAAGAGCGCTAGAGCGATCTCGACATCACAGGACACAGGACACACACGATTGATAGGTGAGATGATGACGTTTTATTCTAGTAGGGCCGCGCCAATCATGGGGTGCAGATTAGACCTACCTTCCACTACATTAATGGGACGCTTAGTACCTGGGAATGGTGACTAGAATGACGTCACGTGAGAACTGTGTATAGCCATAGGCTGGGGATGGCAACATGTGCAGCATGTGCTGAGCTGTAAACAATGTTTAATTTTGGCCATTCGTGTGCAGAGATTAGTCATGAGCTGCCCAAATGTTTGCCGAGGCACTTGTTGTCACGAACCCAAGTCAAGTGTTCATGCAGTGCTCGTATGGAATCCATAAGCCTCATTCGACCATCATCACCACAGGGTGCTCTCCTAGACACCGTCAGCATAATTACCTCCATGGTTGCATCAGCAAGGTTACAAAAATTGGGAGTGAAGGAAACACTACCCCCCCTAAACTTGAATTCACATCTCGACGCGTGCAAGATACTGAGGTCAAACTAGTGCTGTATGCCTGCGATGAGAGAATCATTCCAACACAATATCAATAATCTACCCCTTCATACCACACTGCAACTAAGTGAAAAAGGAACAATGACACCAACTTATCATTTAAAAATAAATTGTGTAAAATACAAAAACACTACAGTTACTAACAAGGATATTATATCTGCAAATAATCAACAGGGGGCTTTGAAGCATTTGAGTAGCCTGACAACAAACTTGCCTTCAAGCCGCCGCCCCAGAGTTCTAGACAACGGCAATGGGAAGCTCCCCTCCAGTAGCAAGTCGTAGCCCAAGCTGCCACATGCAAATCGCATCTGCAGCGACTTCTTCACCGCCTCATTAGACCACTTGGACCCCCTGTTGCTGGATCTCGATAGAGCTGCCAGTTGGTCCGCAGTGAAGAACTTGTGCAAGTGAGACCGGAATGTCGCTTCCCTTGTCTTTTGTAAGGCAGCCTGCCTCACCAAGCGATGATTCTCGTTCTCCAGCTGCTTGATCTTCCGGCTAATCTGAAGAAAGACATCTTCAGTGAGCCTAGGTGAAACGGGTGATGGAGAAAGAGGCTGTAGGGTTCGCTCAGAGGTCTTGGCCGCTGGTTGCCACAAACACGGTACAAGAATTGGGTGTTGCCCACCTCATGAGATCACCCCAAGCAGTGCAAGAACCATGACACATACCCAGCTGGTGGAGGCCGCCGACACCAAGGTGCCGAGGGCAGCTGCGCTGGCCTGGCCGCGCTGGTTGTCACTGGTCACCTGCAGCGAAGGGTGCGGTGGTATTGCTACACGGGGGTACGCAGGACCCTGGAAGATGCTTACGAAGCACGCCCCGCTGGTGGTGGGGAGCGGCTGCGTTAGCAGGCCGCCCTGCAGGGTCGCTCCAGAGGTCCTGGCTGCTGGTTGCTGCAAACACGGTATGAGAATCGGGTGATTCCCATTTACAAAATCACTCCAAGCCGTGCAAGAACCACATACCCAGCTGGTGGAGTCTGCCGACACCAAGGTGCCGCGGGCAGCTGAGCTGGCCTGGCCGCGCTGGTTGTCACTGGTCACCTGCGGCGAAGAGCGTGGTGGTATTGCTACACGGGGGTACGCAGGACCCTGGAAGATGCTTACGAAGCAGGCCCCGCTGGTGGTGGGGAGTGGCTGCGTCAGCAGGCCGACCTGCAGGGTCGCTACAGAGGTCCTGGCCGCTGGTTGCTGCAAACACGGTACGAGAATCCTCGTTTTGCAGAAATATGGGTTCGAGAATAAATGGATTTGTCGCCCTTTCTCTCTTCATGCTGGCCGAGCGGAGAGGGACGAAGGCTTCTTTGTATTTACGTCGGGGTGAAAGATAATCCTCAAGGGGGACAAAAGTGGTTTTGGGGGAGCTCTATCTAAGTCACTGCGACACAGTAAGCCAATGGGACGCAGTGGACGTGCCTGCGGCCAGGGAACTCTCGTCTTTTAGCCATGCACTCTCGAACCACTAATTCTGCCAATGGTCCATTGGGTGTTGCCCACCTCACGAGATCACTCCAAGCCATGCAAGAACCATGACAGATACTTAGCTGGTGAGGCTGTCATAACATTAAAAGGCAGCTGAGAGTGATGAATGCCTCATGCATTAACTTAATAGAAGCAACAGAATATGAGTTATTGGGTTTTGACTTACATTTCCATGAGGCGGGGTTTTGTGCTGTGTCAGGCTGCAACACTGAATGATGGTGTCTTATGCAGTCTTGCACAAGGACCACTCCGATTTAAAAAAAAAAGGTCTCTGACATGGAACAGAGATGGCAACAGCCTACCAAGTCCACATTATTATAGGTCACCTGTGCCTCTTTCAAATAATATCAGTAAAAACATCTTAACACAAGATAAATTATTGCTTTTAATTCACTCTCATAATCTAGGTAAATACCAAAAGAACAAAAATCTCACTTATCCTCGTTACACGCACTCACTTGACTTTCAGAATGCAGAAACAAGCTCGGAACAGCTGTGGCTTTTTTTAGCCTCCTCCAGCCGTCAGAGCACCTCGTCTGGAACTGGGAGGGCTCGAAGTGGTCCTGCAGCGAATAACGTTTTGGTAGACGTCAAAACTGTGTATTCAGCCGCTCGCGTCGCAGTACAGTTATTCCGCTGACGAGAGGCTCACGCTTTCAAAGTACGCGATCTTACAAATCCATCATCGCACGACCGCCACAGGCCTGAACCACTCGTCTTTCTGCGGTGAAGCGAAAGCGCACAGGACGCTTCCACGGCAGTAGAGAATAGATCACAAAATACACGGTTTTGTCACAGTGCACTCGCGTCCACTGTGCTCGCGTCACAATATTAACAATGAACAATACCTCACCTCGCAAAGGTACGTTCTGTCGGGAGGTTTCCACCCCGCGCCACGGTTGATTCCTGAAAGCCACAGTTTCCGTCTCCTCGGGGATTTCGGCAGCTTGAACAAGCGAATTCCCCTGGAAGCTCTGTTCCGGCACTTCAGAGCACAACAACGACCCATTTTTCAAACAAGACCGGAACGGCGGAACTCCTGCGGCTACACAAACTTTTGTTTACGTTATTTCAACGCACGTGTCCGCGTGCGCATTCGTTTATTCCACCATTAAATAAGGCTATGACGAAAAGCTCACATGCACCAAGTTTTCAGTCACCAAGCGTTAACTTTTTTAACTCTAGCAACGCTAAAAATAATTACCGAACCCTGCTTTACTTTTGAGGCTCACAACCACCGCTAGGGGAGGTTTTGCGGCTTGTGATTGGCCACGAGCGGCCTGTCAATAAACTATTCGACCAATAGATTTTCGCCCCATTGATACCAATGAATGGCCAAACTCTCCCAATATACGGCTCTGAGGAGAAGGGTTTGTCCAACGGCGCCCTCTGGTGCTGCGATAGTTCCGAGGTAAGGGATCTTTGGTACCGATTTTCATAGAGAAATCAGTCACCCATAAAGAAAAACCTTTTTTTTTTTTTACTTTGAGCCCATAGATTGAGATTATAAAGAGGCTATCGCAGAAAGTGGTTTAGTGCCCCTTTAAAGAAGCTGTGCAACAATTTTAACGTTGAAAGAATTTGCATCTTCTACTTTTGATATGGTTTATATTGTCGTGTTCCACAAAGGTGGTCCATTTAAAAATCTCAATAACTATAGACCCACATCTGTATAGCCACTTTTTTCAAAAGTTGCGAAAAAAGTTATGAACTCGAGATTGTATAACTACTGTGCAAGCGATAAACTGATAACGGATCACCAGTTTGATTTTCAGAAGGAAAAATCAGCTGAATCTGCCCTGACGCACATTAAAGACAAAATAATTTCAAATATTGAAAACGATGATTATACAGTTGGAATATTGTTAGACTTTAAAAAAGGCGTTTGATTCAATCAAGCACCAAATTCTACAACAAAAATTGGAGTCGTTTCGAGTCAGAGAAAATGCGCTGGAAATAATTCGTAGTTACTTATCATTCCGTTTTCAATATACAACATTACATGGTTTTCAGTCAGAGTTGGCACCCATTAGATAGGGAGTTCCATAAGGCTCTATTCTTGGAGCTTGATTATTTCTTTTATATATAAACGATATTGTGGTTATACCTGAATCACGCGATATTATTTTATATGCTGATAATTCAAACGTTTTTTGTTTTTTTTTTAGGTGGGGGTGTGTTTTACCTGGAACAGGTCTCCAATAACTGGCTAGAAAAATTATCTGTGTGGTTAAAATATAATCAATTGCTTCCAAACGCTAGTAAAACAAAATATATTATTCTTAGATCAAAGAATAAACCACATTTCTAAGACTTTAATATTTGTTTCGAAGGATTAAAAATTGAGCGCGTTAGAACACACAAATATTTAGGTATCTTGCTTCTAGAAACCTTAAGTTGTACTCCCCACATTGAGAAAATGAGAATCTGTATATCAAGAGCAATAGGGTCATTAAATAAACTCCGGAAATATTTACCAATGTGTTTAAAGTTACAACTGTACTATACTTTTTTTTATTCGTCACTGCAATATTGTATATTAGTATACTTTAAAAAGCGCTTGATATAATGAAGCACCAAATTCTACTACAACTACAAAAAATATCAGCAAATTACTTACACTGCAAAAAAAAAAAAAGCCGTTCGATTTATTTCAAACCTTTAGAAATATGATCACTCAATGCCACTTTTGCGGAAGTATAACATACTGACTGTAGAGCAAATTATGACCGCAAAAATATTAATCAGTATTTTTAGCAAGATCAGACAGAATCAATCACTATTTTTTAACACGCATCCGAAAAAAACCCGGAAACTACAGTCAACAATGTAGTCATTACGTAAAAAGCAATGCTCGTACAAACTATAGCTTCCAGCAAGTTTCATGTATAATTCTAGACACATTGAATACCCACCCTACCACAGCTCAAATGGTGCAAAAGAACGCTTCCTTTCGGACATTCAAATATATCACTGTAACATATATCTTAGGTTTTCCATGATCTGCTGTTCGTATCCCGGCTTTTGAGTTGCATTTATTTATATTTTCTACATATGCCCGTTGGCAATATAATACATTTCAGTGTTTGTTTTGTTTTCTGCTCAGTGCTGTAAAAAACTAGGGGCTGAGGTCCCGGTCAGAAGACAAGTTTGTGTTCTTTTATCGCAGGCCAACAGACTTCTCTTTCCTCTGAAATAAAGACTACATTCACATTTCCATTTGTCACAAAGGACAGAAAGCACACGTTCTTTCTTCAAAATTTTGCAATTCCTCCGCGTAATGGCGAGCCAAAAATTAGAGTATTTACCGACCTGCAGCCGCGAGCGGCGGCTACGAGAACCGCGCGGCGTGACGTCAATGGGGACTTGTAAAAGAATAGCAAGTTGTGCAAATACCTGCTCGATAAAAGGTATTTTTTCTATAAATATTGTCGTTCGAACGTAAATACAAATGCGTAAAAAACCTAATAACATCGGCAAAACTTTTATTATACGGAGTTTTAGTGGCGCCATCTATCCGAGGTGAACAAAACCGTAACCTCTATCTGCTACCGCGAACAGCCGCCAAAAAAAAAGCGTCTTAAACTCAGTTACAATATTTAGTCATGCATTATTCGCTGTTCAAGGGAAACCCCAATGGAAACAATTCGTCCGACCATTCGCCCGGGCATTCTTCGCTAAATTTATGGGAAAATTGACGTCAAGGGACCTCACGGGACCTAACCCGTAGGGAAATTCGCGTCACGTGACATCTACATCAGTTCAGTTCCCCGGGAAATACAGCGGAAAAAGTAAAGACTTAAACCCCCAATCAGTTTCCCCGCTAAACTTCGCGCGGAAGTTGACGCCACGTGACCTACGCCCCAATTAAATTTCCCCCGCTAAGTATAGGGGGAGATTGATGTCGCATAACCTAAGCACTAATTCAGTTTTCCCGCCAAATTTAGCGAAGGAAATGGACATCACGCGATACACCGATTCAGTTTACCAGCTAAATTAAGCGAGGAAATGTACATATCGCAACACATCGATCCACTCCCCTCTTCCTCTCTTCCGTTTCCCAAAGTCTCCTCTCAACCTCCTGCAGCGCATTCGCCCTCTTCTCATTTTTTTCAGTCAGCCTTCCCCTGCCTTCTACAGTGCACTTCCCCCTCCCTTCCTTCGCATCTACCTCCATTCCCCCCTCCACCCCCCCTTTTTCAAACAAAATTCCGTTTTCGAAAAATTCATAAAAATAGCAGTTCTTCATTGCCGGAACGAGTGTGTAATGTCTTCCAAACAATTGAAAGAATAGATCGGTGCCCAGTTTGTAGCGTGAGCTACACTGGTCGAGGTTGAGCAGTTTAGCGTGGCTCTCAAGGAGCCGTGCTGCGCAAGCGCGAGGAGCAGTGACGTCACACGGCGCACAGCTGGCGTGCCGGAGCCACCGCCGCCGCGCGCTCCGCCGCCGCCGCGCGCGCCTGACCGGTCTGCGCGTTCCAGAGGAAAAACGTCATAGCCGCGGCAGACGCACTGGCGCCGCCGCGTGCCCACCTGTGCGCCTCCTTTGCGCCGAAGCCAAGTCCGACGCTGCATCTGAGCCG
The DNA here is from genome assembly GCF_016920785.2 of Ixodes scapularis. Lineage (NCBI taxonomy): Eukaryota > Metazoa > Arthropoda > Arachnida > Ixodida > Ixodidae > Ixodes > Ixodes scapularis. The sequence goes on from NW_024609839.1 coordinate 36,404,816, forward strand.
TTTGATAGCGCCTCTCATTTTGTGCGCTTAAAGGGGTACTCCACAGATTTTTTCATTGTCTCCGATTTGCTTGAAATTTTGCTAAACTAACCAACAAACATCGCTAAAATAGTATCCCAAATATTAGGTCAAAACATTGTTGTTTTTTTTTGCAAAGTTATTGAATTTACAGTTTTGGTCTTCACCGTGTTTTTCAAACTGAAAGTCTCTACTGGCAACAACAACAAAGTGACGTCAGTGGAAGGCAGGGGTCCACTTTTTGGACTATAGAAGTTGTTCCCAACGGATTCAAAGCAGTTTCATGGTGTCAAATGAATGCTTTGGAAGCTCGCTCCAGTATCCGCGCTCCAGCACGGAACAAAAAGGTTGGCATATTCTATTTTTAGACTGCTTGCTTGACTGGCAAGCCTGCCTGCCACTGACGTCAAGGCACTTAAAAGTGCGCGTATATTTGGATGTTGGTTTTTGCACTATTTTCATTTGCCGACTTCACAAGACCTATTATGAATTTTGCGATACTAAATAGCATACCGGAAAGGCTAAAGGCCGGGGAGTCAGAAAATATAGTTAGTTGAGGTAGCTCAAAAAATCAGTGCAGTACCCCTTTAAGCTCACGCTACGTACATCCTGGCATAGCCGAGTTAAGCCACCGCAATATATTTTGTCCAGCCCCTATATGGCGTTTCAAAGTCGTCATTGCCGCAGACAGAAGTGTGCCTCCCTCTCCAAGGATTATAAAGAGATAAAAAAAAAAGGAAAACAAATAAGACAAAAGATAAGGCGGTCACCTATTGTTCCGACATCCAGAAACCTTAACCTTCAGTTTTCGAGGCCAACACCTCCAACAAAAGTAGTAAAAAAGAATATTATATATATATATATATATATATATTGTTGAGACGTTGATAAAAGAGATTTAATAGAAGATAGGAGGAAAATGCGACCAGTATGAATGGCGGTACAGCATTCAAGAAGCGCCCGTGCCGAGCGCGCGCTTGGTCAAACCCCTGCCTGTCTGTCTGTGCCACTTCTTCTTCCTTACAATATCCCCCCGGTGTTGTAAGCGCCGGTCACCCGGCGCGTTTAGATTATGAGTCTTGGCGGTAATAGGGCTTCATGCGGCTGATGTGTACCACGTCGGAGGACTTGGAGCGAAGGTCGCGGTGCGGCGTAACGGGCTCGACTTCATAATTGGTTGGGGAAAGCTGTCGGATGACACGAAAAGGGCCAACAAACTGTTTGATAAACTTCTCGCACTTGCCCGGTGCTCGCCGTGGAGACCACAAGAGGACTTCGTCACCTATGTTATAGGCAGTGGGGAGGTGGCGGTCGTCATAGCGCAGTTTTTGTTGTTGCTGGGATTTAAGGGTGCGGATGCGGGCAAGCTGACGGGCGTCTTCTGCTCTGGAGACAATCTCCTCTGCGTAGGGTTGCATGAAGTTGTCAGGTTGGTAGGGTAATATCGTGTCAAGGGGTGTTAGGGGTTCGGATGCATAGAGCAAGTAGTAGGGAGAGTGTCCCGTGGTAGATTGTCGTGCAGTATTGTATGCATAGGTTACGTAGGGGAGGATGATGTCCCAATTGTCGTGATGATCGGCTACGTACATTGAAACCATGTCAGCGATAGTATGATTGAAGCGCTCTGTTAATCCATTTGTTTGTGGGCGGTAGGCTGTTGTAACGCTGTGAACAGTCGAAGAAAGGCGGAGGACATCTTCGAGCACGTTGGATAGAAAGGGAGTGCCTCGATCGGTGATTATGTATTGTGGAGCTCCATGGCGCAGCAGTATCGAGTGGATAAAAAAGTTTGCGACTTCGTGGGCGGTAGCGGCGGGAACGGAGGCCGTCTGGACGTAGCGTGTTAAATGGTCAATCGCAACAAGTATCCACTTGTTGTTGCGAGTGGATTGGGGAAAGGGGCCAAGGAAGTCAATTCCGATGCGTTCAAATGGGCGATGCGGTTGGGGAAGGGGTTGTAGGCAACCTGGAGGCTTTGTGGTAGGACGTTTCTTGGTCGGGCAGTGGTGGCAGGCTCGAACGTACTTGCTGATGCTGCGGGTCATGCCTGTCCAAAAGTAACTGCCTCGGATGCGAAAGTAAGTTTTAGAAAATCCAAGGTGGCCAGCTGTAGGGTCGTCATGGTTTGCTTGGATAAGATCCTTTTGTAGTCGGCGGGGAATCACTAAAAGCCATGGCCGTCCTTGTTGTGTGTCGTAGTTTCGCCTATAAAGAATGCCATCTCTGAGTTGAAAAAGACGGGCACGGCGCTGAATTTGGACAGAAGGATGCGGCAAAGCACCTTCAAGGCATTGAATAATGGGGTGCAATAAAGAATCGAACCGTTGCTCTTGTGCAATGTTGACGGAGCTCAGGACAGCAGTTGTGTCTTCGTGGGCGGAGGAGTTCGAACATTGCGACCCATGGGGAAGGGGGCATCTGGAAAGGCTGTCAGCATCAAGGTGTCGTTTTCCAGATTTGTAATGAATCGTGTAGTAATAGTCTTGGAGTTTTAGGGACCAACGTCCGAGTCTTCCTGAAGGGTCTTTTAGGGTGGCTAACCAGCATAGGGCGTGATGATCGGTTACAATAGTGAAGTGTGTGCCGTATAGGTAGGGACGGAACTTCGAGATCGCCCACACAACGGCCAAGCACTCGCGTTCAGTTATGGTATAGTTACGTTCACTTTTCGTTAATGTGCGGCTGGCGTAGGCGATTACTCTCTGGACACCGGAAATGTTCTGGGCCAGTACGGCGCCGAGGCCATGGCCACTGGCGTCTGTACGTATCTCAGTGTCAGAGCCAGGAACGAAGTGACCGCGGGCACTGGGACAGTGGTTAGGGCGGTTTTTAGGGCTTGAAAAGCATTGCTTTGAGTGCGATTCCATTTTAAAGCGGTGTTGTTACGGAGTAGCGTGTTTAGAGGTTCAGCGATGTGGGAGAATCCGGGTATAAATTTTCTGAAGTATGTGCAAAGGCCGAGAAAGGACCGAAGGCCTTTTAAATTTTTCGGAGATGGAAATTCAGAAACAGCTTGTAATTTAGATGGGTCAGGGCGAATGCCATCTGCACTAATGATATGACCGAGGACCTGAATTCGGCGAGCTGCAAAGATACATTTTTTTGTGTTTAGTTGCAAATTGGCGGTGAGAAAGCAATTCAGCACTTCTTCTAGCCTGTGCAAGTGCTCGTTGAATGAGGCGGAGAAAACAATTACGTCGTCGAGGTAACAAAGGCAGGTTCTCCACGTGAGACCCCGTAGCACAGTGTCCATCATGCGTTCGAATGTGGCAGGCGCATTGGACAGGCCAAACGGCGTGACATTAAACTGGTATAGGCCGGAGGGTCTAACGAAAGCAGTTTTTGGCTTGTCGGCGTCGGCCATGGGTATCTGCCAATAACCGCTTCTAAGGTCCATGGAAGAAAAAAATGATGATCCCTGAAGAGTGTCGAGGGTGTCGTCGATTCTAGGTAAGGGATAGACGTCTTTAGTGGTGATCTTGTTAAGTCGACGGTAATCTACACAAAATCGCCATGATCCGTCTTTTTTCTTGGTGAGAACAACAGGGGCCGACCATGGGCTGGATGATGGCTCGATTATGTTTCTTTGGAGCATATCTCTGACGTGATCGTCGACGGCCTTACGTTCGGTGGGTGAAATTCTATAAGGGCGGCTTCGAATGGGAGATGCTGTGCCGGTGTCAATGTGATGAGAGACTACCGAAGTTTTAGCTAGAGAGCGGCTATTAAAATCGAAGAGTTGTTCATACGAAACAAGAAGCTTTGTCAGGGCTTCCTTCTGGTGAGGAGGCAAGCTAGAGTCTATCATTTTAGCAACTTGTGCGGCGGTGCTTTGGGCAGCTGACGGTAGCCTCGTAGATGTAAGTTCGGAGAGCGTTGCAAGCGTGGTATAAGAATGAGATGTTAGAGCGGCCAAACGTGCACCACGGGGAACAATTTGCGACTCAGTAGATGTGTTGGTGACGAAAAGAGAAACTTGTCCTTGAGTTGTCGTGGCGATGCAGTAGGGAAGAATAACTGGCTTTTTTGCGACAAAGTTTGCGATGGGTTCAATGAAACCAGTGGTGCTTTCGAATGGACGGTCCGGCAGGAGGGTGATAGCAATAGCGGAAAGGGGGGGCAAGAGGTAATTGTCGTCGGTGTGAAGCGAAATGGGTGAATTTTCGTACACGTCGTAACTAGTTTGCCGAGTGCTCAAATGAAGTTCGCGGCTGGCGCAGTCAATGAATGCCTCGGTGGCCGACAAAAAATCCCATCCCAAAATGACGTCGACGACACAATTAGCAAGTACAGTAAACAAAATGATATAGGAAGTGCCTCCGATAGAAATAGGGATAGTGCAGTAGCCAAGAGGGTGCACAAGTTCACTGTTTCCCATCCGTAGAAAATGTCCAGCGGGTGGAGGGGTGAGCACTTTGTGTAAACGGCGGCGAAGCTGATCAGAAATGCAGGATTTTGCAGCACCTGTGTCAACTAATGCTAAAAGTTTTTCTTCTCCAATGTAGACGGTAATAGTTGTAGGGCCAAGGTAAGGAGGATTTAGGACCGGAGACGGTAGTGCAGCCTGACCTTTAAATGGACCACAAAGGTGGTCCATTTAAAAATCTCAATAACTATAGACCCACATCTGTATAGCCACTTTTTTCAAAAGTTGCGAAAAAAGTTATGAACTCGAGATTGTATAACTACTGTGCAAGCGATAAACTGATAACGGATCACCAGTTTGATTTTCAGAAGGAAAAATCAGCTGAATCTGCCCTGACGCACATTAAAGACAAAATAATTTCAAATATTGAAAACGATGATTATACAGTTGGAATATTGTTAGACTTTAAAAAAGGCGTTTGATTCAATCAAGCACCAAATTCTACAACAAAAATTGGAGTCGTTTCGAGTCAGAGAAAATGCGCTGGAAATAATTCGTAGTTACTTATCATTCCGTTTTCAATATACAACATTACATGGTTTTCAGTCAGAGTTGGCACCCATTAGATAGGGAGTTCCATAAGGCTCTATTCTTGGAGCTTGATTATTTCTTTTATATATAAACGATATTGTGGTTATACCTGAATCACGCGATATTATTTTATATGCTGATAATTCAAACGTTTTTTGTTTTTTTTTTAGGTGGGGGTGTGTTTTACCTGGAACAGGTCTCCAATAACTGGCTAGAAAAATTATCTGTGTGGTTAAAATATAATCAATTGCTTCCAAACGCTAGTAAAACAAAATATATTATTCTTAGATCAAAGAATAAACCACATTTCTAAGACTTTAATATTTGTTTCGAAGGATTAAAAATTGAGCGCGTTAGAACACACAAATATTTAGGTATCTTGCTTCTAGAAACCTTAAGTTGTACTCCCCACATTGAGAAAATGAGAATCTGTATATCAAGAGCAATAGGGTCATTAAATAAACTCCGGAAATATTTACCAATGTGTTTAAAGTTACAACTGTACTATACTTTTTTTTATTCGTCACTGCAATATTGTATATTAGTATACTTTAAAAAGCGCTTGATATAATGAAGCACCAAATTCTACTACAACTACAAAAAATATCAGCAAATTACTTACACTGCAAAAAAAAAAAAAGCCGTTCGATTTATTTCAAACCTTTAGAAATATGATCACTCAATGCCACTTTTGCGGAAGTATAACATACTGACTGTAGAGCAAATTATGACCGCAAAAATATTAATCAGTATTTTTAGCAAGATCAGACAGAATCAATCACTATTTTTTAACACGCATCCGAAAAAAACCCGGAAACTACAGTCAACAATGTAGTCATTACGTAAAAAGCAATGCTCGTACAAACTATAGCTTCCAGCAAGTTTCATGTATAATTCTAGACACATTGAATACCCACCCTACCACAGCTCAAATGGTGCAAAAGAACGCTTCCTTTCGGACATTCAAATATATCACTGTAACATATATCTTAGGTTTTCCATGATCTGCTGTTCGTATCCCGGCTTTTGAGTTGCATTTATTTATATTTTCTACATATGCCCGTTGGCAATATAATACATTTCAGTGTTTGTTTTGTTTTCTGCTCAGTGCTGTAAAAAACTAGGGGCTGAGGTCCCGGTCAGAAGACAAGTTTGTGTTCTTTTATCGCAGGCCAACAGACTTCTCTTTCCTCTGAAATAAAGACTACATTCACATTTCCATTTGTCATAAAGGACAGAAAGCACACGTTCTTTCTTCAAAATTTTGCAATTCCTCCGCGTAATGGCGAGCCAAAAATTAGAGTATTTACCGACCTGCAGCCGCGAGCGGCGGCTACGAGAACCGCGCGGCGTGACGTCAATGGGGACTTGTAAAAGAATAGCAAGTTGTGCAAATACCTGCTCGATAAAAGGTATTTTTTCTATAAATATTGTCGTTCGAACGTAAATACAAATGCGTAAAAAACCTAATAACATCGGCAAAACTTTTATTATACGGAGTTTTAGTGGCGCCATCTATCCGAGGTGAACAAAACCGTAACCTCTATCTGCTACCGCGAACAGCCGCCAAAAAAAAAGCGTCTTAAACTCAGTTACAATATTTAGTCATGCATTATTCGCTGTTCAAGGGAAACCCCAATGGAAACAATTCGTCCGACCCTTCGCCCGGGCATTCTTCGCTAAATTTATGGGAAAATTGACGTCAAGGGACCTCACGGGACCTAACCCGTAGGGAAATTCGCGTCACGTGACATCTACATCAGTTCAGTTCCCCGGGAAATACAGCGGAAAAAGTAAAGACTTAAACCCCCAATCAGTTTCCCCGCTAAACTTCGCGCGGAAGTTGACGCCACGTGACCTACGCCCCAATTAAATTTCCCCCGCTAAGTATAGGGGGAGATTGATGTCGCATAACCTAAGCACTAATTCAGTTTTCCCGCCAAATTTAGCGAAGGAAATGGACATCACGCGATACACCGATTCAGTTTACCAGCTAAATTAAGCGAGGAAATGTACATATCGCAACACATCGATCCACTCCCCTCTTCCTCTCTTCCGTTTCCCAAAGTCTCCTCTCAACCTCCTGCAGCGCATTCGCCCTCTTCTCATTTTTTTCAGTCAGCCTTCCCCTGCCTTCTACAGTGCACTTCCCCCTCCCTTCCTTCGCATCTACCTCCATTCCCCCCTCCACCCCCCCTTTTTCAAACAAAATTCCGTTTTCGAAAAATTCATAAAAATAGCAGTTCTTCATTGCCGGAACGAGTGTGTAATGTCTTCCAAACAATTGAAAGAATAGATCGGTGCCCAGTTTGTAGCGTGAGCTACACTGGTCGAGGTTGAGCAGTTTAGCGTGGCTCTCAAGGAGCCGTGCTGCGCAAGCGCGAGGAGCAGTGACGTCACACGGCGCACAGCTGGCGTGCCGGAGCCACCGCCGCCGCGCGCTCCGCCGCCGCCGCGCGCGCCTGACCGGTCTGCGCGTTCCAGAGGAAAAACGTCATAGCCGCGGCAGACGCACTGGCGCCGCCGCGTGCCCACCTGTGCGCCTCCTTTGCGCCGAAGCCAAGTCCGACGCTGCATCTGAGCCGTTTGATAGCGCCTCTCATTTTGTGCGCTTAAAGGGGTACTCCACAGATTTTTTCATTGTCTCCGATTTGCTTGAAATTTTGCTAAACTAACCAACAAACATCGCTAAAATAGTATCCAAAATATTAGGTCAAAACATTGTTGTTTTTTTTTGCAAAGTTATTGAATTTACAGTTTTGGTCTTCACCGTGTTTTTCAAACTGAAAGTCTCTACTGGCAACAACAACAAAGTGACGTCAGTGGAAGGCAGGGGTCCACTTTTTGGACTATAGAAGTTGTTCCCAACGGATTCAAAGCAGTTTCATGGTGTCAAATGAATGCTTTGGAAGCTCGCTCCAGTATCCGCGCTCCAGCACGGAACAAAAAGGTTGGCATATTCTATTTTTAGACTGCTTGCTTGACTGGCAAGCCTGCCTGCCACTGACGTCAAGGCACTTAAAAGTGCGCGTATATTTGGATGTTGGTTTTTGCACTATTTTCATTTGCCGACTTCACAAGACCTATTATGAATTTTGCGATACTAAATAGCATACCGGAAAGGCTAAAGGCCGGGGAGTCAGAAAATATAGTTAGTTGAGGTAGCTCAAAAAATCAGTGCAGTACCCCTTTAAGCTCACGCTACGTACATCCTGGCATAGCCGAGTTAAGCCACCGCAATATATTTTGTCCAGCCCCTATATGGCGTTTCAAAGTCGTCATTGCCGCAGACAGAAGTGTGCCTCCCTCTCCAAGGATTATAAAGAGATAAAAAAAAAAGGAAAACAAATAAGACAAAAGATAAGGCGGTCACCTATTGTTCCGACATCCAGAAACCTTAACCTTCAGTTTTCGAGGCCAACACCTCCAACAAAAGTAGTAAAAAAGAATATTATATATATATATATATATATATATTGTTGAGACGTTGATAAAAGAGATTTAATAGAAGATAGGAGGAAAATGCGACCAGTATGAATGGCGGTACAGCATTCAAGAAGCGCCCGTGCCGAGCGCGCGCTTGGTCAAACCCCTGCCTGTCTGTCTGTGCCACTTCTTCTTCCTTACAATATCCCCCCGGTGTTGTAAGCGCCGGTCACCCGGCGCGTTTAGATTATGAGTCTTGGCGGTAATAGGGCTTCATGCGGCTGATGTGTACCACGTCGGAGGACTTGGAGCGAAGGTCGCGGTACGGCGTAACGGGCTCGACTTCATAATTGGTTGGGGAAAGCTGTCGGATGACACGAAAAGGGCCAACAAACTGTTTGATAAACTTCTCGCACTTGCCCGGTGCTCGCCGTGGAGACCACAAGAGGACTTCGTCACCTATGTTATAGGCAGTGGGGAGGTGGCGGTCGTCATAGCGCAGTTTTTGTTGTTGCTGGGATTTAAGGGTGCGGATGCGGGCAAGCTGACGGGCGTCTTCTGCTCTGGAGACAATCTCCTCTGCGTAGGGTTGCATGAAGTTGTCAGGTTGGTAGGGTAATATCGTGTCAAGGGGTGTTAGGGGTTCGGATGCATAGAGCAAGTAGTAGGGAGAGTGTCCCGTGGTAGATTGTCGTGCAGTATTGTATGCATAGGTTACGTAGGGGAGGATGATGTCCCAATTGTCGTGATGATCGGCTACGTACATTGAAACCATGTCAGCGATAGTATGATTGAAGCGCTCTGTTAATCCATTTGTTTGTGGGCGGTAGGCTGTTGTAACGCTGTGAACAGTCGAAGAAAGGCGGAGGACATCTTCGAGCACGTTGGATAGAAAGGGAGTGCCTCGATCGGTGATTATGTATTGTGGAGCTCCATGGCGCAGCAGTATCGAGTGGATAAAAAAGTTTGCGACTTCGTGGGCGGTAGCGGCGGGAACGGAGGCCGTCTCGACGTAGCGTGTTAAATGGTCAATCGCAACAAGTATCCACTTGTTGTTGCGAGTGGATTGGGGAAAGGGGCCAAGGAAGTCAATTCCGATGCGTTCAAATGGGCGATGCGGTTGGGGAAGGGGTTGTAGGCAACCTGGAGGCTTTGTGGTAGGACGTTTCTTGGTCGGGCAGTGGTGGCAGGCTCGAACGTACTTGCTGATGCTGCGGGTCATGCCTGTCCAAAAGTAACTGCCTCGGATGCGAAAGTAAGTTTTAGAAAATCCAAGGTGGCCAGCTGTAGGGTCGTCATGGTTTGCTTGGATAAGATCCTTTTGTAGTCGGCGGGGAATCACTAAAAGCCATGGCCGTCCTTGTTGTGTGTCGTAGTTTCGCCTATAAAGAATGCCATCTCTGAGTTGAAAAAGACGGGCACGGCGCTGAATTTGGACAGAAGGATGCGGCAAAGCACCTTCAAGGCATTGAATAATGGGGTGCAATAAAGAATCGAACCGTTGCTCTTGTGCAATGTTGACGGAGCTCAGGACAGCAGTTGTGTCTTCGTGGGCGGAGGAGTTCGAACATTGCGACCCATGGGGAAGGGGGCATCTGGAAAGGCTGTCAGCATCAAGGTGTCGTTTTCCAGATTTGTAATGAATCGTGTAGTAATAGTCTTGGAGTTTTAGGGACCAACGTCCGAGTCTTCCTGAAGGGTCTTTTAGGGTGGCTAACCAGCATAGGGCGTGATGATCGGTTACAATAGTGAAGTGTGTGCCGTATAGGTAGGGACGGAACTTCGAGATCGCCCACACAACGGCCAAGCACTCGCGTTCAGTTATGGTATAGTTACGTTCACTTTTCGTTAATGTGCGGCTGGCGTAGGCGATTACTCTCTGGACACCGGAAATGTTCTGGGCCAGTACGGCGCCGAGGCCATGGCCACTGGCGTCTGTACGTATCTCAGTGTCAGAGCCAGGAACGAAGTGACCGCGGGCACTGGGACAGTGGTTAGGGCGGTTTTTAGGGCTTGAAAAGCATTGCTTTGAGTGCGATTCCATTTTAAAGCGGTGTTGTTACGGAGTAACGTGTTTAGAGGTTCAGCGATGTGGGAGAATCCGGGTATAAATTTTCTGAAGTATGTGCAAAGGCCGAGAAAGGACCGAAGGCCTTTTAAATTTTTCGGAGATGGAAATTCAGAAACAGCTTGTAATTTAGATGGGTCAGGGCGAATGCCATCTGCACTAATGATATGACCGAGGACCTGAATTCGGCGAGCTGCAAAGATACATTTTTTTGTGTTTAGTTGCAAATTGGCGGTGAGAAAGCAATTCAGCACTTCTTCTAGCCTGTGCAAGTGCTCGTTGAATGAGGCGGAGAAAACAATTACGTCGTCGAGGTAACAAAGGCAGGTTCTCCACGTGAGACCCCGTAGCACAGTGTCCATCATGCGTTCGAATGTGGCAGGCGCATTGGACAGGCCAAACGGCGTGACATTAAACTGGTATAGGCCGGAGGGTCTAACGAAAGCAGTTTTTGGCTTGTCGGCGTCGGCCATGGGTATCTGCCAATAACCGCTTCTAAGGTCCATGGAAGAAAAAAATGATGATCCCTGAAGAGTGTCGAGGGTGTCGTCGATTCTAGGTAAGGGATAGACGTCTTTAGTGGTGATCTTGTTAAGTCGACGGTAATCTACACAAAATCGCCATGATCCGTCTTTTTTCTTGGTGAGAACAACAGGGGCCGACCATGGGCTGGATGATGGCTCGATTATGTTTCTTTGGAGCATATCTCTGACGTGATCGTCGACGGCCTTACGTTCGGTGGGTGAAATTCTATAAGGGCGGCTTCGAATGGGAGATGCTGTGCCGGTGTCAATGTGATGAGAGACTACCGAAGTTTTAGCTAGAGAGCGGCTATTAAAATCGAAGAGTTGTTCATACGAAACAAGAAGCTTTGTCAGGGCTTCCTTCTGGTGAGGAGGCAAGCTAGAGTCTATCATTTTAGCAACTTGTGCGGCGGTGCTTTGGGCAGCTGACGGTAGCCTCGTAGATGTAAGTTCGGAGAGCGTTGCAAGCGTGGTATAAGAATGAGATGTTAGAGCGGCCAAACGTGCACCACGGGGAACAATTTGCGACTCAGTAGATGTGTTGGTGACGAAAAGAGAAACTTGTCCTTGAGTTGTCGTGGCGATGCAGTAGGGAAGAATAACTGGCTTTTTTGCGACAAAGTTTGCGATGGGTTCAATGAAACCAGTGGTGCTTTCGAATGGACGGTCCGGCAGGAGGGTGATAGCAATAGCGGAAAGGGGGGGCAAGAGGTAATTGTCGTCGGTGTGAAGCGAAATGGGTGAATTTTCGTACACGTCGTAACTAGTTTGCCGAGTGCTCAAATGAAGTTCGCGGCTGGCGCAGTCAATGAATGCCTCGGTGGCCGACAAAAAATCCCATCCCAAAATGACGTCGACGACACAATTAGCAAGTACAGTAAACAAAATGATATAGGAAGTGCCTCCGATAGAAATAGGGATAGTGCAGTAGCCAAGAGGGTGCACAAGTTCACTGTTTCCCATCCGTAGAAAATGTCCAGCGGGTGGAGGGGTGAGCACTTTGTGTAAACGGCGGCGAAGCTGATCAGAAATGCAGGATTTTGCAGCACCTGTGTCAACTAATGCTAAAAGTTTTTCTTCTCCAATGTAGACGGTAATAGTTGTAGGGCCAAGGTAAGGAGGATTTAGGACCGGAGACGGTAGTGCAGCCTGACCTCCATTGTTAAGACAGGCTGCGCTGCTTAGTTTGACGACGGAAGTCCGGTAGTAGCGTCAGTGAACGGCGAGACGGAGCGGTTTCGTCGAGGATAGGGGGAGGGTGATCGACCACGTCGGAATTCAGCAGCTGGAAAGGGACGTGTGTTGCGATGGTCGTCATAATTGCGGCGGTCGTTGGAACTGCCGCGGTTGTCGAAATTTCGGCGCGTGTCGTGGTCGTCAGAATGTCGAGTTTGATTCTGTGGGGTGCGACTGTAGGCTTCAGCATTCATGCGGCGTCGGCAGTAGCGGATGATATGACCTGGGGTGTGACAGTAGAAGCATATCGGACGTTGATCTTGAGTGCGCCATTCCTCTGTCCGCCGGGGTGATAGGTAGCGTGTGGATGGAATTGAGACGTTGTGAGAAGTTTCCAGAGCGCAAATGTGTGGTGCTGAGTGCTGTAAAGAGCAGATGGGTGGTGAGGAAGTCGATGGTGCCATGCATGTGGGAGACGACGAAGAAATAGGACGAAGGGCAGCACGAAGTTCGTCTTTGATTACCTGTTCAATCTTAGGCGCCTCGGGTTGCGAGATTGAAGAACTGGCTGAGAGGCGCAGGGATCCCAAGAAGTCGCGCAGTTCGTCTCGAATTATTCGTCTGATGATATTGGGGAGGTCAGTGTCGGCAGTTGTAGTTGAAACTTCAGGGAGCCGTTCAAATCCGCTGTTGGAGATCCGACTACTTTGAAGGTCTTCATAATGCTTGCATTGTGCAATGAGCTGCTGCACGGTCTGAGGTGACCTGGGTGCGACGATGGAAAACAGCTCTTGGGATAATCCTTTGAAGAGGTGCTTGATTTTTTCGTCCTCCGGCATAGCTGCGTTGACACGTCCGCAGAGGCGAAGGACGTCCTCGATGTAGGACGTCGATGTTTCGGAGGGGGCTTGGTACCTCCTGGAGAGTTTGTCCCGCGCTTGTTGTCTTCTGCGTTCAGGTGTACCGAAGACGTCTGCGAAGGCGGTTTTGAACGCATCCCATGAATTAATTTCTTCCTCGTGATTGTCGTACCATTGGAGTGCAGTCCCTTTGAGGAAAAATACGACGTTGGCGAGTTTGATGGTGTCGTCCCAACGGTTGTGTTGGCTCACCCGGTCGTAATTTTTGAGCCAGTCCAGAACGTCAGCGTCGGCTGAACCGGTGAAATCCTGGGGGTCACGTTGGCGAGTTTTGACCGTTGAAGTGTTGTTGGGGCGCTGGTCTCTTACATTCCCGTTATCGTCGTTCATGGTTGTGACAGTCGACCGTCCGCTGCGCAGCTCCAGGTCGGAATTACCAGATGATCAGGTTGGGGATCGCTAGCGCACCTCCACCAAGTGTTGAGACGTTGATAAAAGAGATTTAATAGAAGATAGGAGGAAAATGCGACCAGTATGAATGGCGGTACAGCATTCAAGAAGCGCCCGTGCCGAGCGCGCACTTGGTCAAACCCCTGCCTGTCTGTCTGTGCCACTTCTTCCTTACAATATATATATTGCCGCGCGCAGGGTCACGGACTTGCAGAAAGTTCTCGTTCATTCTCGCCCCGAGCGCGCTACGCTCGAACCTTCTCCGCCGAATCTTCGAGATAGTGACTCACACTAGATAAGAGCCGCCCGTGACCTTGTCGAGTCAGTTTCGCCCCAGCGCTCGACTCTGCTGTCTTGCCGACCTCGACGCTCGCGACGCTTTGTTATTATTTTCTATTCTCTTTTTTGTTTTGGCACAAGTTCGCCACATTAAACGTTTAGTTCCTCCTGTTTATTTATTGTTATTCTGGTCACCACCCGTGACATTTTGGTGGAGGTGCGGGGTACCGCATGCCTGTACAGCGTTCCCCTCCAAGATCCCGCAGTGCAAGTCCGGTACCAAGCCCAGTGAGAAGACCACTCCCCGCGGAACCCGAAACTCGGACCAGCCGGCGCATCAAGGGAGAGGATCCTGAATACGGTTTGCTACTGGACAAGCCCAAGCCGAAGAAGACGACGATGGCCGACCAGGCGCAGGCCCTGGCTGCTCCTGCCGTCGTATACCTGCCCGTCGCACCCAAAACTCCGACGCCGTTCCACGGAGACGCACACGAGGACATCGAGGACTGGCTGCAACACTATGAACGGGTGGCCCGCCATAACGGGTGGTCAGCCGAGCACTGCTTGCAGAACCTTTACTTTTCGATGGAAGGAACTGCGAGGCACTGGTTGGAAAACCACGAGGCTTCTTTGACGTCATGGGAGGTGTGCAAGCAAGAATGAAAGAAGACGTTTGCCTGCCAACAGCGACGTGAGAGGGCCGAAGATCTCCTGCGAACAAGGACCCAAGACCTACATGAGAGCGTCACCAGCTTCGTTGAGGATGTTCTCCGCCTGAGCGCCCGCGCCGATCCTCAGGCTACCGAGGAGAAGAAGCTGCACCACTTGATGAGGGGTGTGAAAAGTGAGATATTCGGCGGCCTCATTCACAATCCCCCGACAACCGTCGACGGGTTCGTCACGGAGGCGACGAATATGGAACGGGCCCTACAAGCACGCGCCAGACACTACCAGCGACACCCCGGCGTAACCACTCTGGCGACATCCGGATCCGACCTTGGCACCACCCTGCCCGGCATCCGTGAAATTATCCGTGAGGTCGTCCAGGAGGAACTCAAGAAGCTCCTGCCCGCTGCAGTACGCTCGGCCTCACTCTCCATCGCCGAGTTTGTGCGCGAAGAAGTCCAAAGAACCTTCCAGAAAGAGGCTCCCGTCGTCGTGGCAGCCCCCGAGGAGCCGACGTTGACTTACGCCGCAGTGGCTCGACGGCCACCGCCTCCTCCTCGTCGCACCTATGTCGCGCCGCCCCGACGTCAGTCTCCTGCGCCGCAGCACGACCGACACCACGACGACCAGGTCCAGTACGCCTGCCTGGAGCCTCGCGCACCCCGCAAGACCGACGTGTGGCGAACGCCCGACCGACGCCCTCTGTGCTTCCATTGCGGGGAAGCGGACCACACCTACCGCCGATGCCCATACCGACGACTCGGGCTTCGCGGGTTCCACCCGAACGACCCGCGACCCTGTTATGGTGAACGCCCTCGGGAGATCGACGAGTACCTGCGACGACCTCAGTCCCCCGAGCCTACGTCCCGCCGAGAGTTCCGGTCGCCGTCGCCACGACGTCCAGCTTCGCCGATGCACCGACCCCGACGTGAAAGCCTGTCGCCCCTCGCTCCTCGCCGGGGAAACTAGGCGCGGCAACCCCTGGAGGTGGAGTTGCCGAAGACGACCGACGCCAAGATCCTCCACGAACGTCGGAGGGCCCCAACTCGAACGCTACCAGAGATCGAAACCACGCCCCTGCAACGGTGTCCAATAACCTAAACGTCGTCATCGACGGCCACGACGCATCAGCGCTCGTGGACACTGGAGCAGACTACTCAGTCTTGAGTGGGAGGCTCTCCCGCCGCCTTCGGAAAGTCACGACGCCGTGGGATGGACCTCAGATACGAACCGCCGGAGGGCACTTCATCACACCGGTGGGGAGATGCACTGCTCGCGTCGAGATCCACGGTGAGGCGTGCCCTGTCAAGTTTGTCGTTCTGCACGACTGTTCGAGGGACGTTATCCTCGGAATGGACTTTCTCTGCGAGTATGGCGCCGTCATCGACCTCGGAGCAAACCGGCTGACGCTTCGAAAGCCTGCTCCCCCACAAGAGGACCCCAAAATGACGTCATCCGCGGTACGAGTCCTCGCAAACCACGTGAACCTACCGCCGCAGTCAAGTGTTTTCGTACCCGTCGGGGTCGATGAGACTTTCTGTGGCGACGTTTTGCTCGAAGGAAGCCTCCAGTTGCTTCTAGGAAGAGGGATCGGCATCGCAAGAGGCGTCACGGAGCTCCAAGACGGACGCACTACTGTCGCCCTCGTAACGAACTTCCGACAGGAGGCCCAGCACCTTACGAGAGGCACCGCCGTGGGCCACGCCGAGGAACTCCCGGACGCAGCCGCAATCGCCGGAATATCAGAAGACCTCTCTTCGTGGCCACCTAAGACAACGCCGCCTTCGCAGTTTGATATCGACCCAACCCTGCCTACCCCACAACGACGACAACTCAGTGACCTTCTTCGCCGAGTTCAATGAGTGCTTCTCCACGTCGTCAAAGGTGCGCCAAACGACAGTTGCGAAACATCGAATTTTCACTGAATACAACGCGCTTCCTGTGCATCGGTCGCCGTACCGTGTTTCCGTGAAAGAAAGAGAAGTCATCCAGAAGCAGGTCCAAGAAATGCTCGATGACGACATTGTCCAGCCCTCAAGCAGCCCGTGGGCTTCACCGGTAGTCCTGGTGAAAAAGAAAGACGGGACTCTTCGGTTCTGCGTGGACTATCGCCGAATCTTCGAGATAGTGACTCACTCTAAATAAGAGGCCGCCCGTGACCTTGTCGAGTCAGTTTCGCCCCAGCGCTCGGCTCTGCTGTCTCGCCGACCTCGACGCTCGCGACGCTTTGTTATTATTTTCTATTCTCTTTTTTGTTTTGGCACAAGTTCGCCACATTAAACGTTTAGTTCTTCCTGTTTATTTATTGTTATTCTGGTCACCACCCGTGACAATATAGTAAAGAGCCACTTCAAAAACTTAACTCCTTTACTTAAACGTTTCGACCTGAGACGGGTCTTGATGAAGACCCGTCTCGGGTCGAAACATCTAAGTAAAGGATTTAAGTTATTGAAGTGGCTCTTTATTCTATACAAACTCTCTGCAGCCAAGCCCCGGACTTCGTACTGTAATATATGTATATACATACATATATATATTATATATATATATAATTAGTAGTGAACAAAAAGATATGATATTTCGTTCCTCCTACAGAAGTATTGATCGATATCTAGTGAATAACCAATAATATTTTGTTTTGATATGGTACACCATAATGCAGCCTTTTTAGCTACCAAGGGTCGGTTGTTGCGACACCGTTAGGTGTCGCCACAACCGACCCCTGGTCGCAACATCTGGCCCCTGGGGGCAACATCGACAACTTACTGAATTCGTGCATCGTCGGTGCCGAGCGGTGATTGATGAGAAGGCTTTCCCTACAAAGTACTGATCAGCTTAAGTTTATATCTAGACATAGGGTTTTACGCGGTGTCCTATTTTGTCACAACAGCCAGATTATTGACGATGTCCTCTTGCACTGCTGTTACCAGGTTTGCAACAAATATTGTTTACAAAAAATTGATTCTACTCTATAAATACGCTAATGTAGTCTTCTATTACAATTTTTATATCTGTATCATAGTTCGAGGAAAAGTTACCCACGAAAAACCGAAATATCATATTTTTGTTCGATACTGTATATATATATATATATATATATATATATATATATATATATATATATATATATATATATATATATATACATATATACACAGAAAAGGAAGTACACATCACAGCTATCAAAAGTGGGCTACTCAATATAGTGAGTAAAGCAAATTTCCTCCGTGTCGAACAATGAGCTCGAAATTGGGGTTTAAATGCTTTGACCTATTTACGCTCCCCTGAAACACTGAAAGAGTCGGTACGTTCACTCCGTCCTGGCGCAGTGCAACAGAGGCCGGTGACCTTATTTTTAATGTCGGCTAGCCAAACCTGGTGCAGGCTAGGGTCGTTTCGGGGTAAACCCCAAGTGGACCAGCCAATCAGACGCGTTGTCAACGGGCGTGGCCTTGAAGTTGTAGCTTCAAAAAGACGGCGGTATTCCCATCTACAGTTAGAAATGTTCAGACTGCCCAGGCTTCAGCAACCGTCTGTCCCTCCGTCCGATGGGCCGTTCCAGGCAGACGTCCACAGCAGGCCAGAACAATGGAACACGCACTCCCCGTGTGACTAACGTGGTGACCATGTCGTGTCGCATCAGACCAAGTGAGTTTCGTATTTATCAAAAGTCTAGTGATGCTACTGCAAAATTAGAATTAAGAAGCAGTTTTCAGAACACCTAAACATGCTTTTAAAGCGCTATGGAGCGCAACCACGTGATATTTGTAGTCCTTATAAGGACCTATGAGCACACAGTTATATTATTTATAACTTACTGTGTATTGTTTATATTGAATACAAAGAACTTATGAAAGGCCCGTCCCTCAAACATTTTTGTTTATACCAGCCAGGTTAGGCTTGTTTTCAGAAAGGATTCTGTTTGCCTCTAAAAATAATAAAATGTTAATGTCAAAAAGAAAAATATTGAAAAAAAGTAAAACATGAGCGCTTAGCAACTACTTTTTGTTTCCAAATATTAGTTAGGGTAAATCCCAATCAAGCCGGCTAAAACAAGAGACAATCTCAAATCAGTATAAATATTGTTGGCTGTAGAGTGCTACGGATTGGGTGGCCGAAACCACCCAATCCGTAACGCTCTAATTTGGCGCTCGTTCTTTTATGCAACGACATATCCCTGAGATACTTCCGCAATAACGGCCAAAAAGTATTCCAGAATGCAGATACAGATTCTTGTAGAAATGCATTTGTTCCCGAACGGTGCTACGTGGAGAGGGTGCAGTTCGTGGCGAAATCGGAAGATAATTTATGCTTAAGCTCCTCTTTTAGTGCCATTTTATGCACTGCCCATTATCTCAAACTCTTTATTTATCAATAGTGCCCCTAAAAAAAGTCACCCCCGTTGAACCACACAGTTACAGAACGGTAAAGACTGCGTACCATGCTTGACAAAAGGCGTATGCCCAAGATGAACCCATTTTTGCCGTGAGGGCGCATTTTAAACTGTAACATTATAAGCTTCTGGATCACTCATAGTGTAGGGAGACTGGACAGCAGGAACGTACTTTTTCTCCACTCAACGACGCCTTTACTGCGTTCGCTCTGCTAAATTGGAGAGAGTGGAGGGTTTTGTGGAGAGGAGCTGATTTTGTTATTCTTGCAAATAACCTTCTTTACACCACAATTCTTTTTTTTTTTATCGTTGGTGGGGCAGGTTATCGGGCAGGTTCATATTATAAATGCCGAAGCAAGTTGCAGCAAACAGATGCTTTTATCTTTTAAATTTATCTTAAAAAGGGCAACTAATGTAATCACATGCCTAGCCATCCACGACAATGGCAACTCCTCCGGAATTGCCGAAAAATCTTTGCGGTCTTTACGAAAGACTTGAAATCATCGCAGGAAATTACTACTTGACTGTCTCAAATATGTCTCCTGGAGACAAACTGCAGAGGGGGTGTACTCCTGAAGCAAGGAGTGAACTTCATCTAGGTTTTGAAAACGTCCTCTGATTATTCCACTGTAAAAAGCCTCCTGCCAGTAGATAAACGGTCGCTAAAAGGGAAACAAAACTTTAAAAAGCCAGATTATTCTGACCTCAAAATATTAATCACAATGCAACACACATAAAACGTAAACAATTTGAAATTGGAGAGCTCCAAAATTAAAATATATGGGGTATGTACATGAGGGAAAATGCATGGGGTAAAGTTAAACGCCTTGGCTATAGGGTTCATTTAGGATGGAGCGAATATGCGACGAATAACTGGCAAACGTTTTGCGGCGGCGTTCGCTCTTGCCCCGGCGTCAAAAAACTGGCTGTTCGTCGGACATCTAGCCGAGCTGGATATTGTGCGCCCGGCGAACGCCACTACCAGAAGCAGCCGATGCGCGGCGAAGGACACGGGCCAATGAGGATGTAGTACGCGGTTCTAGTTCCGCCTGGCACCGAAGTTCGAAGGTGCGCGCGCACTTCGTGATTCTGTCAGCCTGGGCTATGGAGTCCCAGCGCGCCGAAGTCGAAAAAAGACTTAAAAACAGCGCGGTTGGCTTATAATGACAAGCTCATCTGTGCGGTACAGTAGCGGCCGATTTCGTGTAACTTCACCCTGAATCACTACAAAAATCTCAGAAAAAAAGCTCTCGATCTGGGACGACGTGTTGGAGGAGGTCGGCGAAGAGCCTGACGGCAAGTGCACTTTTCTTGGTGGCGTCATGACGCAGCTTACTCCTGCGCAGTTGTTGGATTAGCCGGCCGGTACTGTACTGTAGAGGATTGTTGCAAGGAAAGCTGGTAACATGTATTGTACCGATATGTAGGCCGATAGCCACACTCCGCACTTCAGATGGAAGATTCTTTGTGACAACTCAGTGGCGTAGCCAGGAATTATATTCGGGAGCGTGGGGAGGGCTATTTCTCACCTTTGCGTGTAGTAGGCGATGCACAGTACATTTCACGGCATTCAATATTTGTCTTCCTTTACTAACGAAAAAAAAAACATGATTTCGCGGGAGGTAGTGGTGGTGGGGAAGGGGGGGGGGGGTCGGCCACCTGACACGCTAAGAAATGAAACCACCCTGTGCCTACGCCACTGTGACACGTTAAGAAATGGAAGTTAGTCACACCAGGTGGTTCCGGCGCAGGTTCCAAGAAAGTCTTCTGGTGCTAATTCAAGATGCTGTTCTACCTAACGGACTTACCACTGCGCAATTCTACGATTAGCCGGCTGGTACTTTACTGCAGAGGGATGTTGAAAGGAAATTCGCTTACATGAATTGTATAGATTTCTAGGCAACACTCCGGGCAATCCCGATGCAATAGTCCTCGTGACACACTCACTAAGAGAATTCAAGAAATTGAAGGTGGACGCACTATGTGGAAATTGAAGGTGGGTTCACTATGTGGTTCCGGCGCATATGATGCAAAGAAAATCCGCTGGTGCTGCTTCAAAATGCTGTTCTTCCTAAAAGGCTTTGCTGATGTTCCAAGGTATGTGTGCAGGTCGTAGAGATATCAGAAATTAGGTCAGATTTAGTTGATCCACACCAAACACATCTGCAGATTGATTACTGCAGGGCCCGATTTTCGAATGTGTGTACTCTACTAGGGTCCCAATTTTGTTCTCATATCAGGCTAACTTCAATCTTTTTTAGGCGAGATGCCCGATACATATGGAATTTTAAGCTTCCACAACACAAAAAGCACGGCGTAAAAAGTAACACAAACCTGCTTGCCTACATAAAGGTTGGTGTCTGTTCTTGATATCAAAAGAAATATACAATTTTTGCTTCGATTATGTGGTAAAACATGGCAGTGGCGAATGCTTTATTAAGCAGTGCAATAATTATTGCTTACCTTTTTACATTATTTTTTAGTGCCACAAGCAGCATGGCACATGGGTGCACAGAGATTCGGGAGAGCGCAGAGGCCGTCCTCAAGGAGATATACAGTGAAAGAAAAGGTAACAAACTAAATGTATTTAAAGAGGAAGAAACATTATTGATACACTATTGCACCAGCCACCTTGGGGTCAACTATACTTCCTGTGTATTTTTAGAGCTTTTATAGTCATGCTTTAATGTAAAGCCTGGCCTGCTTGACAATAAGTTGTCAAGACATCTTTATACCTGATGAATTATGAATAAAAGCAGTGTTAATTTATTGTTATGACTTTTATGGCACACATTTTCCTTCTAGACGCGCTGGAGCACGATGACGCACCTTTAGACATCCTGAGCTTAGACAGCTCTAGCGACCTGTTCAGTCAGGCTGCATCACCAAAGGCAGCACCAAGGCCAGCACTTCAACTGCTCCCAAAAAGCGATGTGGCGTAAAGTCAAACCGGAAAAGCAGAGTTGATGTCGAACTAGAAAAGGTCGACGAGCAGCTCGATCAAGGTGAAGAGGTTGACGAGTGCGCCCTCTTCGATCGAATCATGGCCCACAATATGGGACTGTGCCCACAGCGCCTCAGAAGAGATGTGCTTAGGGCAGCCAAGAAGTTTGAGGGGGGAAAGTAAACTACTTGTGCAAACAAATCATTTGCCTGATGCAGACTGCCTAAAGGTGTCATTCAATTAAGACTATGTCTGATGTGCAGCTGGACACTGCAGTGAAATGCTAATACTAAACTGTGCCGTTCGCAACTACGTTCTGTCTCGTCTTATGGTGGACAAAGAGCCAAAGCTACAAGCCGCCTAGTCCAACCATGAGTTAGCTAGAAACCATGTGGTATTATTGTTCCGGCGTGCGTGTCATATGAGAAATATAGCACTTGCTTTCCAGCTGGCCAACGATTAGAGCTGGAGGCCAGTACCTCTGGCAATCAGTAGGGCCAGATAGGGTATTCCTCTTTTTTTTTAACAAAAGTACGCCAAGATTGCGAAATAGTATGACCATGTCCCACCCCGCCAGCAGTAGCAATTAAAACAGGTGAGAGAGAATACGAGTCTTAATGTCTTTAATAGGTACATTTTTTGCTCATGTGCAGATCGATACAAGAACTACCGGTTTGTGTTGGCGTTCAGGTCTCCGTGCAGTGAAAATATGTACCGTATTTTCCAAACTATAGTCCGCAAAGGCGAAATTGAGGTCAAAAATAAGTTTCTGCTTAGATAGTCCGCACGCCGTGCTTAGTCTGTGCCTCGTCCGAATGTAAAAATTACCATACACAGCACACCTTGACAGATGCCTGCTGTATAGGCTTCTTGCACCTGATGTCGCTTCGGGTTAGACTCAAAACAGATATCAACATTGTTGTCTGCTATCAGTGCCTTGGTGCAATGTTGGAGGCAATCGGCGTCTTATTGTGGCAGCAATGGTGCCGTACAGTCATACAGCCGACCTGGTCAATCGTAAAGAGGTTCCTCAGCTGACACGAAGTACAGTCCACAAACGCTTAGTTGGGTACGAAGGCTTTCTGTCGAGATAATAGAGTTAATATAACGTGCATCACACAGTAGTGGTATACGACCGCACGCCGGTACGATGCTCATCTAGATCGAAAGGGGCAGGGGTGGGGATTGGCCCCAGGATCTGTGGGTTCTGCAGCGCGAGCTTTCGCTCCACGTGCTCCGAGCTGGTGTGCGCTAGTCCACTAGGCCACCGATCTCCCAGCGCTCACTGCGGGCATCCAGGCATCTGAAACCCTAACATTTGGCGCTATTTCTTTCTTTCACGTAACGTTCCTAGCGGCACATGACGTCAAATGCACATCAAGCTATTCTTAAACACGTGTCGCCAACTGTCTGTTCTATTAAAAAAATTGCGACTTGCTGTAACTGAAAGCGGAAAGTTTGAGGTTTAATAACATTCTTCACGTGTAATATATTGATAAGAAATTTCAGAAAAATCTAATATCGAAGGATGCTTCGTGATTTTATGCCTCGTAATTTTGATTAATTGACGTGATTCTGTTTTTATAGCACGAGAAAGTAATACCATTTTAAACTTCATTTTTTTTTTGTTCTAAAATATGCATAATCTGTACAATTCGTTGACCACATTTTTTTTTTTAAATTCATAACATCAAACAGACCGTTTACGCGGATTATCGTGGACGATGGAACGTTATAACTAAAGAAATGTTTTTTTTTTCTTTATATATTAGAGAGTGTAGTCTACTAAAAGCTGAATATTAAACAAATAATTCAAAATAACTGTAATATTGAGAAATTAAAACATAGTTGAAAAACAGTTCTATAATTTGACATTAACTTTATGAGTGTAGGATGAATAGAAAAAAAAAGTTATAAACCGTCAAAAAAGGGCCAAAACGTTCAGCACGGTGGGGTTGTGCCTCAAGGTCAGGCGTTCTCGTTTATCCACAAAGAATTGTTAACTGTTTTTTTTCTACATTGCGCCGCTCATTGCAGGAAAAAAAAAACAGTTCACATCAGACCAATACAAAATTTCCAGTGCAATACGTATTTTACGCAAGAACACAAGCTGTCGCACCTTGTGTTCTTGCGTAAAATACGTATCGCACAGAAAATTTTGTATTGGTTTCTGGAAAAGGTTCGGTATAATTAGTTTACTAATTACTTTCGAGTAGGTAACTTTTCAATCGGTGAATAGATATGTATTTTTTTTTTTTCATTAAAAACTCTCCGAGCATCATGAAAAAACTCTAAATTAACTTATTCTGTAAATATAGAAGGAACGCACAGCTTTTTAACGTGTTCGAGGAAAACGCTAACTTTAGGCTCGTCTCTAGGTGGCCGCATTTTCTTACCATCTGCCAGGGGGGGTGGGGGGGGGGGGGTAAAGTGGTAGTCGTGCGCCTCGGCCACGGGGCCCAGTGAAGGGTTATCAGATCGCTTGCCCCGTACCTGCTTATCGCTGTGGCATGTTGGCAGGCTCAATGCCTATTTAAGCGGCGCCCACATAAACGAGGAATCCTTCTTCTATGGAACTGCGTGGGCGCTGACCTTTCTTTCGCGTCTACACCGCAACGAGGCAGGCAGGACCGATGGCGCAAATATGATTCCGGTGAAAATCCGGCACCTAAAAACACGGCCAAGTTGAGCGTTTTTTTTTTCTTTGATCGGAACGCCGTAAAATATTGCACATGCTTTCAATATTTTTCAAATAAGATGATGTAGTGTTTTTCTTTTCTCTTGAGACTTTGCCTTGAAATTCATCAATTGGAAAAGTGATTTACTTGAAGTAATTCGTACTCTACTTAAACCGAACGTTGTAAATTTTCCCGAATGGGCCCTTTAGCAAAGACCAATACGACATAAACTTTTTTACTCTGTATTTCTGAATGTACTATTGTGGACACTGTTAGCTGTAACACGGCAGCGGCGGCAGTACCTAAAGTTCCTGTATAGGCTCCCTACGGGAGCCAGAGTTGCGCGTTCATGCATGGCATGTGGATACAGCTCCTCACGTGACTGAATTCGGCGAATAGCAGCGCCGCGCGTTCGAGGCGCGCGGCACGCTCAAAAGCCGGGGAGCGTACGCCGGGCCGCGTGCAACGTCTACTTTGCTGCACGACACTTGATACGGCTCCTCACGTGATTGGATCTCGGCGAATAGCGGCAAGGGCGGCACGCGGCACATGGAATCAAACGCGCAACTCTCCGAAACCCCCAGCGCCACATAGCAAGCGCCGTCCAAAACTCCACGCACGCGCCGTGTGGCGGAATCGCTCTTGCCGCATGCGAGCACACCGTCGCTTTGTCGTCTGCTAGGCACAAAGCAGACGACGCCACAGCGCTTGCAAATTTTCGCTGAGACGGTTCAGCGAACCACCGTGTAAGAGGAGCCCACGGTTCATTCCCTGACTCGTGGATATGTGTTCTCTGGCTAAAGATAATCATCGCCACTAAATGTACGTAATATCACGGTAGATTACATTTTTTATGGGACAAACTTGCGGTTATACTCCGTTTCACTTTAGGTCCGAGCGCAGCGGACGCTTCGAGAAGATAGTGCCAACCAAGCAGCGACGAAAGCGCACATTTTGCACCTGATTGGGTCACCGGTGATGCAATTCGTGACGTTGCACCTTTGCCGCTACTTTATTGGCTCTGTCGTTTTGTAGCGCGCGCTGCGCTCGGACTTAAGGTAAAACGGAGTATAACCGTTGATTTCCGTGTCACACCTGCTGCGCTCCTACAGGTTTGCGAATGTGTATCGTTAACGATGCATTGCGCATGACCGCACGCCCGTCTCTGAAAAAGCAAAAACAGAAACGTACTAGACAGGGTTTATGTCCCAATTACTCTGCAATCTGCCCCAATAAAAATCGCCGGTTGAAAATGAGTTCAAGACCAGTTCGCTAAGGGGAGGGTACCAGACGAGCAGAGACGGCTGATAGTTGCTCTGTGCCTAAAAGAGTATTCACAGCGAGCGACCGCGGAAATGACTGGCAGGCCGCTGCCTACAGTTAACCGAATTATTCAAGCGTACCGGGACGATGGGTCGTAAGCGACGCTGAAAGCAAGCCACGTTCTGGATCTACGTAAGTTGAAGAGAACCGGCTGCTAGTTGCTTCTCTGGCAGAAAGTCCTTTCCAGTCTGCCTCTGACGTTCGCGAAGCAGCAGGCGTAGCCGTAAGCGACCGCACGTTGCGGCGCAGGTTTGCGGAGGCTGGGCTGTCAAGCCGATCTGCGGCCCAAAAGCCACGTGTCACTGACTACAACAAGCGTGCTAGTCTCCACTTTGCTGCCGACCACGTGATGTGGACCACGGACAACTGGGGACAAGTGGTCTTCACTGACGAGTCTACCTCCATGACTCGGAGCAACCAGCGGAAAAAAGCTACGAGTATGGCGAGCCGACTACTGCCGGTAAGGGTTTATTTGACTAAAGGCCATTCATCTGGCCCCTAAGCGGTTTATTGTTGCGTTGTTTCTGCAATTATTTTACAGTTACCATCCCGACTTTGTGCAGCAAGTCGCCCCTAGTGGCCGCAGCGCCGTTTATGTCTGGGGCGCCATTTCCCGAAATGGGCTCGAGCCACTGTTCAGGATCATGGGAAGATTGACGAGTCAAAGCTACTACTACGTACTTGGCCATGTCTTGCTTCCCTATGTCCTCGACGGCCCATTCCGTGACGGCGACTTCGTGCTCCAGCAGGACTTGCCCCAGTTCACACGGCCAACAAAGTCCGCTACTTTCTGGAAGAACGCTGCGTCAACGTGCTTCTATGGCCACCCAAGGGTGCAGTCCTCTACATTATTGAGCACGTTTGGGGGCCCATGAAGACAGCGATGGCGCGGCGTCCTCTCCACAGCGCCACTGCCGACGACCTGTGGCGCTTCGTACAGGAGGAGTGAAAGAGGCTCCGCAACAAAAGGGATTTCATTGCCCAGCTGTATGATTCCCAACCATCACTGATGAGAGCTGCGTTCGACGGCAACGGAAAAATGACACGATATTAAGGATGTCGCCGCGAATTGCATAGTGCCCTTTGACCCACTATTGCACAGACTGAAAAGGAATAAATGGTTCTTGCAATGTACTTAAGAGTCAGTTTTATGTTGTTGTTGTTGTTATCTTTTTCGATATGTTCTTTTCCAGGACAAATCTAACAAGTCAGTCATGTTTATTTTGTCCTTTAAAACGTTATTGATCAGTTGTAAAATTATCCTCAAATACAAAATATATTTCTATAGGTTATAACGCGTCTCATTTGATCATTTGTAACGATGTTTTTGATAGACTCATATAGTACCCACACTTTATTAACTGAGAAAATGACTGTAAAGAAATAACTTGCTCTATCTGATGCAGTGTGAAAGCTTACTTTAATACTGCGTTTTGAAACCAGATTGGGAAGCATTTGAATGAAGAAAAAAACCATCAACAGCCGTGAGTATATGAAAACATTTAGGCTACCGTCATACCTAGCTTACATTATCCGTAGCCTGGTAGATTACGGTCACTGGTTGTTTGGCAGACACGTTTTCCTGAGTCAGGAAATCGTTCACAGCGCAAGATGCGCCACGAAATCTTGCTGAGCGAACATTGGCAGGCGCTGTGGCGTCGTCTGCTCTGCGCCTATACTTCGTTTCACCAGTCCGAGCGCGGTCGATGTTATGAGACGAAGGGCCAATCAAACAGCGTAAAAAGCGCAACGTCATGGCGTGCTCTCTGCGCTTGACTATAGACCGACACGCGGAGCGGCTCTGTTTACCGACACGGCCGGAAGGCCGCGCATGCGCGGTAGCTGTGTGGGCAAAAGCGGCTCGGCTCTCCGTGTTTTCGCCATTGCGTTCTGTAGCGTGCGCTCGTTGTTGACGTTGTAGGGACGCTTCTAGCTTTATTTGTGCGTCGCATTTCCTGACAACATATGTCGTATGCTATGCCCGACTATTTGAGCTCGCTACCAGAGCCTGAAAGGCAGCGGTACCGAAACAAACTGTGCGTGGACGGCGTTGCCTACGAGGATTCGTACGCCGTAAACAAGGCCTGCTGGACTTCCGATGTGAAGTTGCTGCCACTGAAGTCTACGGCTCACGTCGTCCTTTACTTAGTTTTTTCGCCAAGCCAGTTCACGGCCGGCACGGTGCAGGCGTGCAAGTGTCTCGAGGCCTACGATTGCTTCGAGTCGATCGCTTCGACTGTGGGTCAACGGAAGTGTATCTAATAATTGATTAAATACACACAGCGTCTTGCAGTCAAGGTATGGTATTCTTCCTACCCTCATGACCACAAGGCGGGACAAGAGGTAACGCTTTGTCCGTCCTGCAGTCTTGGCGGTAACACCTTACAAGTAACGGCGCTACCAGGAACGCGTTACTTTTTTCATTAACGTAGTAACTTACTCGTTACTTTTTTGAAACAGTAACGGGTAACGTACTTACGTTACTCGTTACTATTTCCTAAGTCTTAAAGAAATTACACTTCAATCGTGTAATTTCGTGTTTTTAGGCGTCAACTCATGTTCTTCTTTGCGTTTTTTCTCGTGAGTATTTAGGTGAAACTGTAAAAAGAGATAAAGTAATTATGTTCCGTTTCTGCATGAACATAATGCTTTTTTTTATATATGAGCTTATGCATACCTGTATCGTCAAAACCGTAAAACGTATTAAATCATAATTTAAAAAAAGTAACGCAGAAGTAACGCGCGTTACTATTTATCGGTAGCGGTAACGCGTTGCTTTTATTTTTAGGTAAGGTAGCTCGGTAACGCGTACCTTTTATTTGCGAGTAACGAGTAACATATTTCGTTTCTTTTTTTCTGTAACGCCTACAACACTGCCGTTCTGTCGCCGATCCCCTTCTGCTGGGTATACCACGGGTGTTGCGAGCCTCCGACGAGCGCTTGGCCGGTGCTTTGTTCGCGAACACCGTGGGAACAAAACCCGGGTGGTCTTGGTCAGACGACGGTTTCCCTGCACATAAGCAAGCCTCGGGACGGAAATTGAAATGGAAGCCGCACTTGCCTTCAAGAAAGTTCTTGCTGCACAAACGGTCGTTCGCGCGAGGCGACCATTCTTTTCCACCCACGGATATTATCCACCTTCTATATATGCCTTTCAGAGTCTGCCGGGAACTTGAGGAAACTCACTCCGCTACTTTTCTTGTACATTTCGGTGCAATTAACGGCAAAACAGCTTCGCGGCATGCTGAAATGCTATGACGCCCATGCGAAACGGGCGCCCTTTTGCCCACACCAGCCAGCTCCGGCGCGATCGCAGCGCCGCCGCCGCTCCGTGACGTCAAGCCCGCGTGTCGGTCCAGAGAGACGGCCGGCTGGTCCTATCAACTACAGAGGGCACGCCATAACGTTGTGCCTCTTTCGCTGTTTGATTGGTCCTTCGGCCCATAACATCGGCCGCGCTCGGACCTCAGCTGAAACGAAGTATAGCTGACGACGAAGCAAGGGTGTGCTCCTAGGCGGGAAGAGCGAGCCCGCCACACGGCGTATGAGCGGAGTCTCGGACGGCGCCTACTGTGTGGCGCTGGGGGTAAGGGGCGGCTAGAGTTTCTGTATTGGCCCCGAGAGCGAACACAAGCGTCACTGCGGTCGCCGCGCCCTCATTTGGTGAGGCGTACCGTGACGTCAGGGGGAGGACTCCGCTCCGCGATTTCGTATCGGCTCTCTTCCCAGCACCGGTTTCCTGGTTTGGCGTTGTGTGCCGCAACCTCTTCGAGGAGCGGGACTTCGTTTACCCGGTGTACAAGACGTTGAGTTAGGCCGATATTGACGTGCTTCCGTGCATTTTATAAGCCTGCTTGTCCCTTTTACCTTTAAAGTTGGGTTACGAAGCCCGGAGGCTATCGGCGGAGGCGATTCCGCCGATGAACCTCCCCGTCCGTCCACACGACACAAGGTAATCTTGCGAGGGGTCGGTGAAGTGGTGGCGCAAGTGTTTCAGACGCAGGAATTCTGTTCCCTGCATGTTCATGATTTAGGACGATATTACATTCCGCTTTCAAAGCATTTGAAGTGGCATTTATATCACGGGCATTTGGGGGGTCGGCAAATTAGCTCGCGACCCCGACTCTGTGCTGCCACTCCGCATGCGCTGGTTCGCAGATGTTTTAAAGGCCCTGCGTCTGATGATCTTTGAAGTGCATGTGGAACAGGGTTGTTTTACATAAATGTAGTTTCTTCGTGAATTAATTAGATAGTTTATACACGCATGCAA
Organism: Ixodes scapularis; assembly: GCF_016920785.2. Lineage (NCBI taxonomy): Eukaryota > Metazoa > Arthropoda > Arachnida > Ixodida > Ixodidae > Ixodes > Ixodes scapularis. Next base: position 36,434,848 of record NW_024609839.1, read on the forward strand.
GCATACTTCTTAGAAGATGCACAATTACTGGAAATTAGTTTGTATGGTAGCAGCAAACACGGCCGAATTGCCCCCAGTTGCCTGTATATCTATTGAACTGCCCAAAATATGCACAGCAATAGTGCCGTAATTTGGAATGTTTATACTTTTAGAGCGCAGCTCTTAGGGGCCCGTTCCCGGCTTGAGCGGCGTCGCCGTCGCCGTCGCCGTCGGCGTAACCAAGGTCATCCCAAGGTCACGTGACCCCCAAGGTCACAACCCCTCCAGGTCACGTGACCCCTCCCAAGGTCATCTCAAGGTCACGTGACCCCACGTGACTCCCAAGGTCACGTGACCCCTCGAGGTCACGTGACCCCTCCCAAGGTCATCTCAAGGTCACGTGACCCCAAGACCCCACGTGACCCTTTGAAGGTCACGTGACCCCAAGTCACGTGACCCCTCTGAGGTCACGTGACCCCCGAGGTCACGTGACCCCTCCCAAGGTCATCTCAAGGTCACGTGACCCCAAGGTGACCCCCACGTGACCCCCAGGTCACGTGACCCCTCTGAGGTCACGTGACCCCCCGAGGTCACGTGACCCCCCTCCCCGAAGTCACGTGACACCCCCCCCCCCCCCCCCCCCGAGGTCACGTGACCGCCCCCCCGGAGCATATTAAAGAATGAGGGGAGGAGGAGGGGTCTACCCTCCCCTCAGTACCCTTCACTCCTCCTCCTCAAGAGCTGCGCTCCAATTCGGCGTTACAGGGATTTGTAAACGGCTTTCACTTTTTCCTGACATTCTTTATTTCAGCCTTTGGTATTTGGAAAATACACCGTTTAGTCTGAATTGTCATTTCCAATTAAAAGAGATACTGCTGCAGGTCCCCAATAGCTTCCTCAGCCTCTAAACTCCGTACAGCTGGACTCTCTGACAACAGAGGAAAACAGGAGTAAAAGCAAGCATTCGAACGTGTGTCCAGTGGTAGATGCAGCACTAGTAGCAGAAAATGTGGAACCTGTGAAGGGCGACAGTCTGCGTGAGAAATGCTTCTGGTATTTTAGCTTCAGGACAATTCGATTTAAGTAAAATCTCAATTTTAGGGCTTAAGTGACTAATAACGAGCTAGACACCTTCGTTTACGTTTGTTATACATTACTTGAGGGTTGATATAAACAAGTCCACAGATACCACCCGCGTAGTTCATTGAAATACTATCCGAATCCAGCAAAATTCAAATGCGAGCAATGTATATCACAAATGTTCCTTGTTTTTTTTTTTTACTTTGCCCCTGCACTTGTACTGTCTTACTTGTGATTCTCCCCCCATGGCCCAGACTGTATTTAGCATGTTGCTCGAGCAGCATGCAGCTTTTCTGCTTCGGCGATTTTGTTTAAAAACAGAGATGCAAAACAAAGATAGTATACATAACATGCCCATTCATTCAGACCATCAGCAGCATTTATTGTGCGAGATGTAAATGTGTAGTGATGTTCCTGCAATTGTGGCCATATTTCTTTATTTCCATATACGTACCAGCTGTGATTCATGCGTTGCCTGCCCTGTCAACCATGCTTAAAATGTTGGTTGAAGCTTCGTCTGTATAGCTACAGGCCATACCTCAATAAAGGCACATATAAAAATTTACACTTCCTACGAAAAGCACGCAAAGAAAAATTAAATAGAAACGAGCGCGCTGACAGCTGGCGTCGTCACAGCCACCACAGGGCGAGCAGGGCGAGTCGGGGAAAAATTCTCTCCTCGCCGTGACGTCACCCCGGTTTGCCGTAAGGGGACGCCACGCGAATTTCGCGACTCCAGCAAAACGGACGCCACCAAGCGGGAAAACCGGGAACCAGCCGGTCCAGGTCGCTCCGCGCCCCTCCGCGTCCCTGGTGGCTTTCGCGGACACCTGTTGTCGGCACGATGGCGAATAGTGTAATTTCAAGAAGGTCCGAAAATTTCTAAAGTTTGCCTGAGTGGTCATTAGTGTGGTGAAGCCTCAGTAGATTGTTTCCTTCCAACACGTGTTTGAAAGCCCGTTTACTCCACAACACCCGGTCGCGTGCTTTCGATTTTTTGGATGGGGAGGAATCGCGGAAAACCGTTTTGATTTCTTGTCTGTCTCGAATCACATTCAAAGTGACGACTACTTGATAACTGATAAGGTTTTTTTTTTTTTTTTTTTTGTTTTTTAAGGATGTATATTCTGTTTCATACTTAGCGTGCAACGCTGTCAAAGCTACTGGCGCGAGCGTGGGGCTTGATCTCGTTGATCATTTGCTTGAGTTATCGCGCAAACTAAACCATAGATGAAGCCATGCGCTCTCGCCAGTAGCTTTGACAGCGTTGCACGATAAGTATGAAACAGAGTATAGAACAGTGGGAGGACGACAGACGAGGCATTTCACTGGAGAGAAAATCAATGTTGCAGTCAAGTGAATGGGAAGGTTCGATAGCTGTTTTTTTTTTTGAGTTTGGTTGTGTTCGATTAGCTTCAAGTTTGAGCCACCCACGCCGGTCGGTGCGTTGGCTTTTCATCTTGGCTACTTTTCGCCGAAAAAGCCTCTGGACCACTCTGAAGGAGTTGGGCTGATTTCGAAATTACTTGATTCAGGAAAACCTGCTTGCTGCAAATCATGAATGAGGGAAATTACCTGTTTTCAAAAGGTGGGGGACGCGTCTCGCAACGTTAGAAGCTATCACGGCATTTTGATCAATCACGCCTCCAATATTTACATGATACCCCCGTCGAAGCCAGCAGCAATATATGTCTACATTGCTCAGGGTGACCGGCCACAAAAAATACTTATTTTCTCCGTTCAGGATTCGAAGCAAAGTTCAATGCAGAGAGAATCTGCGTGAACCCCAATGAAGACTCTCTTCAGTTTGTCTCCGTGTTTCCGGCTAGAACCATTTGGCTAAGTTTAAGTAGTATCTCCCTGTCTCTCAAATACACTTTTATTCAGCAGTTCACCTAATAGCTAGTCAACTAAGGTCCTATTTCAACCCGAAGAATATACTAATATCGCTTTAGTGGGACATAGTACGTAATTTAATACATAACTCGCCCGTCAAAATGACTTCTCGATTGCTACTAAAACTTGAGTTGAAATACGAGTATCAGCTGCTTAGTGGGGTGCCGGCGGGTTAACATGCTCCTTGGCTCAAGAAGCGCTTGCTTAATTTTCGTAATTTTCCTGCAGCCTGTGTTGTTCATCCAGCAGACGACTGGTGCTGTTTCTTAAACGCGGATACGCATAAAAGCTTGATTTCGCGGTCGAGGCATGCGAGTTGGCTGAAAATTACTGTCGGTGGAAGACTTCTGCAGTCATTGCCGCTTTGCTTAGATGATCAAAACTGATTGGAGTCTATTACCGCCTCTCCAGAGCCCATAGTTTCGGTTTTGAACGAAATTTCCGAAACGAACGTTTGACATGAAAAGAACAAAAACCACCGGGAAAACAAAACTATGCTCTGCAAGTTTATGTGCACCGGCTACACTTAACCGTCTCAGTTCAAATACCTATAAAATTGCTCATTAAACAAAAGAAAATCCGATAAATTGAACGCGCCACCTGTTCAGGTGGCCCGGCCGAGCCGGCGCGACCTGGACTCAGACGCCATGTTTTGTTTGGTGGTGGCGCCCCCTATAGGTCGCTGGAGTCGCGATACTTTAGTAGTTGCCTTACCGGCGGATAGAGGGCGCTGACGCACTCGGCGCCATTAGGTTGCTTCAATTTGATTGGTTTCGGTTTCAACGTGAACGCTGCTATGCTGCTGTTTTACGTTGCCGTTCCTCTTACTTAATTTTGTGATACGAATATTTTTCTTGTAGCACACAACCAATCAAACAGCGGTATTGAACCACTTTGAGGACTACGAGGTGTATTTTAGCCTAAATTGCGGGCTTTTTTTTACTAACTCCTTTGATGTATCTGATTATGGTTGGTTGCAAAACGCCTGGCCGATGTAGAGGAGAGATTACCATCATTTACGGCCGTACCCGATGACACCAATTTCCAGAAAAACAAACTAATGAAGAGACTAACACGTGAACGTATAGAAGCATATCGACAGCTTGATTAGCAATGTGCTGAATCGGCCAGAACAGATGAACTCGCGAGTTTACTGCACATTGTTTGGTTTTCGTGAGCACCCAACCTTTAGTGAAAGTTGCAGACTAAAAATGTATCGTGTAATGAGGCAGATAATTGATATAAACAAGTAGTATCGTCTCGACCTCTTTTTTTATTATTATTATTATTCAGCACTCGAGCATGTTTTGACAGGCCGAGGAGGACATTTCTTAAATTATCAACCCTGCTAAAGTATTCATAAGCAGCGATTCGCGATATTGGCCCTTGATAATAAATTATTTCTATATGAACATTTGCTTATTCAAGATATGATATAAGTGACAGGCCCGTCAAATTAAACCTAGCATTCGTCTTGCGTAAAATTTGCCATATAAAATTAAAGGGCGCAAAAGGACAAACACCTCGGAAAGTTTGGCTGAATCCTAGCACTAGGCATCACTCCACGGACCTTTGTGAACAAACATTTATTTGTTTGAACATATTCGCTTTGTAAATTTCGGCGTCGCCAGCCACCAAAAGTAAATCTCTATTCGCCACCGACAATCTTGGACTCAAGTTGTTGTTATGCAGACAACTATTTTTTTTTTCAGCATTACATATTGCGGATTTCAGATACTGGCAAAAGTTAAAACAGCATACATAAAAAAAAAGTCGTCATTATAGCGCATGCGCCGAATCCAAACCGCGTTTTAGATTTGCAAATATAAACGACGTTATTTCTTTGTGCACGCTATTCTAAAACTCGCTACTGTTAAGTTGTGTGTGGCAGTTTCTTACGCGGAAAGTCCCAACCTTTGTGTTAAAATAAACTAAAAGGATGGCACTGGTTCTCTGAAAATAATCAATAAATCACTTAAATGACTGTCGAAATGGGAGCAACCGTGGTATACAATTTCTTAAACTTTATACGTTGCCGACCAACCGATTGTTTACGTAGCAAAAAAGATTGAGAACCTCATACACATGGAGGTCTGATGTTATGAACAAACAAATCGCCTGATGTTGACATACCATTACTTCTAGCCTCAGATAAAATACAGGCTAAACGTTCGTTGTCTATCTCCTCAGCGCGTTTCCTCCCATAATCAAAAGAAACTGTTTTCGATATATTATGAATAGAAAGAACGATACTTTCAGGAAATGCAGATAGTCTCCTTGCGCTGACTATTTTTGACACCTTCCGATCCTAGATGCGCGATATAAATATACGCGCTTCTTACTGAGAATGTTCCGCCACAATTAGCAAACAAACCTCAATTGTCATAAGGACCTTTCAACCCTTGTGATGTCTTAGTCGTCGAGGAGACGTATCGGACTACAGTTTCCGAAGTAAGGCAAGGAAACGCGGTGCAACGCGACGAAAAACACGAATACAACGCATCCGCCAAGGCGCGGGGGGGAGCGGAGCAGCAAGTTGAAGCAACCTAATGGCTGCCGCGTCACGTTATTCCAAGATGTCAGCGCCCATGCGGGAGAGGATGAAATGGTCCATATAGATTTTTCCAGCGGCAGTCCCAACGGAAGCGATTTACAAAGCGCGTGCCTGGTTTTGAGAGCGTACGTCAGTGTTGGCCGACTGCGCTGGGCTTTGCTTTTCTCGTCAGTGGGCTGTGGCAGCCTGCGTAGGCGCAATTCCGGACGCTGGTGGCACCTAAATTGCCTCGTTTTTTTGTTTTTTTCTTTTGTGTTCTATGGCGAAGTGAATTTCTCCAGGTGTTTAAGAAAGCATTGCACTATTTTCGAAAACAAAAAGAAACAAATGAAATCTATTTTTGGTGAGTTCGTGCCCGACAGAACAAATGCAACTGGAACGTTTGTTTCATAGTATATCGATCTTTTTTACGGCACTATACACTCAGCCGTGTCAATCTACATAGGTATTAGCTGCCGAAAATATTTGACCACACCACAGGATAGTCGAACTACATGGTTATTCCCCGCTCACAACAAAAAATTCAACGAGTCTCATCAATGCAACAACACTTATTGTACGTACCCCACGGTCCGCGTTATCCGAACAGGATATGAGAAAGGTCTGCAATAACACAGCATATTCAATATACAGTGTGCACGACAGTCACTTCACGACGACTGAACGGAATTCGGCTTGTCTTGGGGCACGTTTTGAAGAGTGCTGCTTTTTTGTACAGGACCAAAGCAAATGAACCAATGTGTCTATTCCGTCCCGACACCCCGGATCCTAGCAGCTATTTTTCGCGAAAACCTGGAACATAGCCGGGGAGGCTTTTCGGAGATTATCTCAACGGAACTAATCCTCCAAGAACGTAAAACGGCCCGCGTCGCGAGCTGCTTCACGTTCGCTCTATTCGTTCGTTTCCTGCGAAGGCCGAGCAGGCTACGAGCCCTGGTATTTCCTGGCTCTCATAGTGGAAGATAACACAAAACGTGTAAGCATGCTGAACAGCAAAATAAAGTAAACGCTTTTACGAAAAGCTGGCGATTTTCGAATGCACATAGCGGGTGGGGAGTCGCGCTGACCGGGTTTCTACAGCTCAGGCGGGTGTCAAAAATTTTTGACATAAGGGTCGCTCGAGTCGCAAAATGGCGGCGGCCAGAGAGCTCTTTTTGCAAAGGTCTATAGCTACCTACATATCGAGGAACTCTTGGGACGGCCGCCGCTGCCGTGTTGCAGCTAACGGTATCCACGATAGTACGACTTGAGTGACGTTTCAAGAAGCACCCTGTATAAATGTGTGAACTCGATCCCGAAGGGTGTTAGTGCTATTTCTTTATGTAATTTACATCCTGCCAGCACGGATTGGATACAAGTACTGCGTCAACGTTGACTTGGGAATCGTATTCTCACCTGGGGAATACGGCACTACGGCCTTGCTATGTAAGAGTTGGTTGCATTCACACGCATCTCAGTAACGGCGGGTTTTCGTTCCAGGGCCAATGCACGTTCGGGAAGTTCGGCAGTACGAGAGCGGTACCAAGCTTTTCATTCGGCAACTGCCTTTCGATCGGCTCGTCCGAACGATCGCCCCGAAGTGCATCACTGCCTTCAGGTTCAGAAGAGAAGTCCTGGGTCTTCTGCAGCGCATGAGCGAGACGTACCTCACCTGCCGGTTCGGAGAAAGCAGCGAGTGCTCCTACCATGGAAAGATACAGCGTCTCACGGCCGGAGATGTCCTGCTGGCTCGAAGAATGCTTGGGGATGACTGCCTTTCGAGCAACGTCTGAATACACTGATGCCAAGACGTGTAACGTGTAACTGGTGTTCATGTGCATTAAACAGGCTCATAGCTTAGTCGTGCGCTCCGACCTATGATTCTTTTTTACTGTTGCTTCTCGGCCCGTATCTTACGGTGCTTTTAGAAGACAGACTTACCTCCGGACAGGTTCATTGAAAACGGTAGAGTTACAATTTATGTGCTGCGAAACTCTATATGTTGGTGGCTAACACTGCATGAAAACAACAGTACCTTGTCGGAGGAACCCAGAAAAGCTAGACAATTTTACAGAACTTGAAAATGTACTCGTTGGCATGAGAAAGTGGGGGCACACACGCGAGACTTGTCCCCACACTCTAAAATGCAAGCAAATACTTTACTAGGAAATACCTTTCACATCCTTCCAATGACTTTGGAGCCGAGAGCATTTGAGAAGTAAGAACGGCTAGACACGCGCGGTTTCTGAGCTTTCCCTTTGAATTCGGAGGATTGGCTGCCGTCACCTTTTGTCATTGGCATCGTTCGAAGGCAGTCGTTTTTGCTGTCCTGCAGAATTCAGTATCTCGATGCGCATGCGTTCGCTCGCTCCCGGTCTGTCGCCGATCAGGGAATATTTGGTGCTGTACGCGCGCTGTATGATACAAACGTACCAGCTAGAATATATTCCTCTAGTTAATTATTTGGCGTAAACTACTATTTAGGTGAGGACAAAGCACGGCGAACGCTGTGACGCGATCAACCAGCCTGACGGACACTCGCTTAATCACCGCACCAGACATGTTTCATTTTCAATGTGTTCATAAATCAGACATAACCGCGTCATAACGCTACATAACGCGTTCACCGAGTGGTCTCCCCATCGCGGCTTGTGTGAATTTGTGTTAGGTGAGTAAACTTATATAAAGCAGACATTGACTGCGGTCCCGTCAGTGGGCCCACTCACTCATACGTTGAGGGAACTAAGATTTTTCAATATGAGCACGTATCTATCTCTATAGATGTACAAGCCCTGAACGAGCGGTCGACAAAAGTGCCTTCCGCTTCTCCGTCGCCCACTTATTTTCGGTCACCTTAGCACCGGGTACCATAGGCAGTTTTGTCGGCACCTAATTCAGCGTATTCCCAATTTTCATGAGAGGTCGGGCGACTAATTTTTGCATACAAATACACTTGGGAGACACTTAAGCTTCGCCTTTAAAAATGTAACGCGTTAGCGTTATAGGGTGCCGTTTGCTAAGCTTTCTCATACAAACACGTGCTCGTAGCCAAGCCGTGCATGCATGTGTGCATTGTTCCACAATGCTACGCTCGCAGCCACGTTTAATCCCACAAACACCGATGTCAGATTTTCTGCGGCACGACCTCCTAAACAATATCCCGTTAAAAACAACAACGAACAACATGTACTTAATAGTTCCACATTGTTGTTCAGAGTCCAAAAAGCAGCGAGCTTTGAATATTGAAGCTGCTTCCAATGTGTGTCCTTGCAAGCATCATAATCATCTACATAGTGAAAAAAACGCTGAAACTTGGGACAAACATTGGGACAACACAACACCGTCTCAAGCGCTGCTTTCATTGTGTTGTCGCATAATTTGTCCCCAGTGTCAAGGTTTTTTTTTTTTCGCTATGATCGTTCACCAGGTCACCTGCACCCTTATTTCACTCAGCATCCTGTGTGGGCATTGTCCGCGCGCCAGTAGTCTTCGTGCTGCATTTCAGGAAAAAAAAAAGACTAGTGCGGGTAACAAGAAATGTTGTAGGCGTCACCAAAAAAAGTAACCAAATACGTTACGTTACTTGGAAAATAAAGGAACGCGTTACCGAGCTACGTTACTTCAAAATAAAAGGAACGCGTTACCGTTACCGATAAAATGTAACGAACGTTACTTTTGCGTTACTTTTTTAATTACAGATTGACAAAAACGGCGTTTTTTTGGCGAATGCGTTTTTCGACACTGGGACAAAGGGCTATTTTTTCTAGTGGGACGTTTCGTGGGGGTAAAAGAGATTTTACATTTTCTAACCAAGAGCTAAAATGAATAAGAATAAATTTTGTTTCTTTACCTGCACCACCAAACGATATAACAGGTTTAAACCAATTAAAAATAATTAAATAAGGTCTAACATGAACAAAATGAAATTTTTTATTTATTTTAACCTTCTAAGCCTTTGAGTGCCGCGCCCGAGTATACTCGGGCGCGCTTCCCTGCACACTCCCTGCCGTTAAGGTCATAGCAGAGAGAGTATAGTTAGAAAAAAATGCCCTCCCCCTCTCATCCCGCATGTCGTCTCCTCCGCCGAGTGGGCTGTACCTAGCATCCGGCTGGCGTGCAAACTCTGTTTAAAATCGCGTCAATTTATAAGTTTCAAGTGCAGATGCGCAGATTTTGGTATGCCAGTTGTCGTGTAATACTATGCTAGATAAAAAGACCAGCAGGGTCCAGTTGCGCAGTAACCTGCGTGCAAATAAAAAAAATAGGGAAAACTGTGTCAGATTGGCCGGTCTCTGACGAAAAGTAAATCGGTTGCTGTACCCTTTTTACTATACAAAGTTCGTACTGGTGGAGGCCTTTAGCGAACATGAGTAGAAGTCTAAAATAATAAATAAAAACGTGCTCTCCTGCCGCAATACACGCAGTAGCTGAGGGTAGGGTAGCACTGCCGGCTGACTCAACTGCTACTTAAGTAACGGAAAAAAGACATGCTAGTTGATCATTTAGCAAATTGGAACAACAGAGAGCTATAGGCGGATTTTGGAGTAGCCATAACTGTTCTAAGAACGCGAACCACTTCACAACTGCAGCCACGAGCGAGAGTTCGATGTTCCGTACAACCCAAAGATGGAGAATGGCAACCTCCCGGTTTGTCGTCTGCTAGCGGAGTCGGGCGCGTGCCCTCTCTCTCGTTTTACCCCGCCGAACCCACTGACTTTCCCGGATGTATGGAGAGGGCGCTGCCGTCGAACAAGATGGTGCCGCCCAGAGAGCGCTAAATGGAATAGTCTATACTTGTTTCGGGTTTTCAATTTACTCATTGCCTTTCCCGGCTAAACTCGGGCTGACAATATTGTTCTGAACAGGAAGCGGCATCTATGGACAACCAATTTAATCAATGTTTTGAGCGGTGGTTCCGCCCCTTGACGGCAGGTGGAGATTTTTGTAAAGGGTAAAGGCCACTTGCGTATGCGTTTCCGCGTCAACATTTTTTTCCAGTGGCGAATGTACGTACTTCGACTTCACGCCCCTTGACGGATGCCGAATTACAGGAACTTCTAATTAATTCAGAATCTCATGACAGCGAAACCGAGTGTACTTTGGAGAGTGACGAAAGCGGCGACGACTCGACGCCACCTGAGAGGCTACTCAAAGAAAAAAATTCAACAACACTGGCTACAAGTGGTCTACAGGTGACTTCGCTCCCATGCTTGATTCTTCAAAGTTTTGACTCGTCGTCTTCCGGAGTCCGTACCTCGGGCATCATGAAAACCTCATGTGAACAAGACTACTTTGAACTCCTGTTTCCCGCAGATGTTGAGGATGTAATTGTTCCGCAGACAAACCTTTATTACCGAGAAAGAGAGATTTTGGAATTTATGGCGCAAAAGCTACGACGCCATCTGCGCCAAACTAAATGTAAGGATCATTGTATCAAAGGAAGGGTTTTACAAAAGGATGACCAAAAGGCTAGAGTCTGTGTAAAAGTCCAATACTACTAATAAATTATATTCCTCGTTGAAAAGAGACTAGAGGATTCTCTCCCACAAGGAGAGCAGGATGAAATGGGATATGATATTGAAAAAAATCAGGGAAATGAATGCGGCGCTTGGACTGAAGGCTGGGACACAGCCACAAGATATGCAAAACAGTGAGCCTGTCACCACACCGATCACACACAGGGGGATCTTCTCCCGAAAGCAGATACCTATGAGTTATAAATGGGTGTCCAATTCTCAGGCGGCACAACAACGTTTTATGGAGTCGGCTCTGGCATGAAGAGCTTTCACAAGCTCCCAATGCAGGTTTGGTAACATGGGGCTTGTTATCCTACTCCATGTCCCATTCCAATTGTCAAGAGTGAAGAATCGAGGACTTCACCAAAGGCTTAATATCTTGATATTGTAAACAGGACAGCGATTTTGGAAGGTTCCCGGTAGATCCTTCAAGCTTGTCGGCTTCTTCATTGCCTTGAATGCCAATGTGACTGGGTACCCAACAAAATTATATATTTTGACCCTCATGCAAAGCAGAGTTAAGTTTATATCGAATTTGTTGTACAAGCATATTTTTAGTATCTTTAAGAGAGCAAACTGCAAGAATCACATTTTGAGAGTCAACAAACAGGACCGCGCCCTCAGTATTTTCCTTTTGATAATATATTCAATCGCCATTGATACCGCATAGAGCTCCGCAGTAAAAATGCTGGCAATACAATCAAGTCGTTGAACTTTGGAGAAGCTTTCAGAGTATACAGCGCAACCGACAGAGATGAAGTCTTCGCGCCATCTGTATAAACATGAAGATAACCATCATACTTATTTTGCAGTTCCCCAAACTCTTGCTTAATTACACCATGGGAAATGCCGTGCTTGTTGAACTTCGCGAGAGACCAGTCGGATTCAACTCGCTGTGTTTTCCAAGGTGGAATACCGTTGACTTTCCGAACGAGGCCGACCTTGTTCAGAGAAAGGTGCAGCGAAGAGCGAAGATGTTCAATGCGGAAGCTGAACGGTGTTACAATGCTCGATTTATTTTCAAAAAGGCGATAGAATCTTGACCTTGTGAGGGAAGAGTAAGTTGGATGCTGAGGGTCGGCCAGAATCTTGTAAGCATATGTTAGACTAAGTGTGATGTATCCCGGGCGAAGCTCAAGCCGCGACACCGAGGAGCGTCCAGAAGTGTTTTCAATGGCGCCTGGAATTGCAATGCCCGAGCACCCGCCCCCGGCCCCAGGTCCGTGCTCTTCAAAAGCGCGGGATAAGCGCGTGTGCCCGGTGACGCCGTCTCTTGGCCACCAGCTGATACATGACACTTCCCCCTCACTTGGCTGAGAACCCGAATCTTTCTGGCGGCCGTCGCACGCGGGGATCGCGCGGGAATTACCACGCGCGATCCCCAGATGAGACACCCACGATGAATTGACAACTCTGCTGCCTTCAGCCTGTATGCGACGAAGCGATCACCGTCCAGCTTTCTCACTTCGCCATGTTTGACCGCTTGGAACACCTTAGCTAGTATGGAATCCTTTGCTGTGTTGTTCGCCAGTTCTGTTGCAGTCATGGGAGGTTTCGTGAGCGCTTCCAACATCAAGACATCGCCTGGAGGACGTTGCTCGTCGTCAGTTTCCGGCAACGGCAGTCTGCTTAAGGCATCGGCGTTTTGATTCTGTTTTCCTGCCCTGTAGATCATATTATAATCGTAAGCTGTCAGCTGAACACACCAGCGTGTCATCCGTGGCGAAAGCACAGTTGGTACTGAAGATTTTTGGCCCATGATCCCCAACAAAGGTTGATGGTCTGTTGTAATCGTCACCTGACGTCCCGCGACGTAGCGATGAAAACGGTCCATGCCGAAAATAATTGCCAGTCCCTCACGATCCAACTGTGAGTAAATCTTTTCGGCTTTGCCGAGCGTTCTCAATGTGAAAACGATTGGAGCTTCGTTGCCATCGGCATCGAGCTGAGCTAATACCGCTCCCACGCCGTAGGGTGATGCGTCACATGACACAATCAGGCTTTTGTTCTCTTCATAAGGCGCGAGAACAATTCGCTGTGCGATGGCATGCTTTAACTGTCGAAAAGCTTGCCGATGCTTTTCTTGCCATGTCCAAGGGACGTCCTTCCCCAGCAGTGCATAGAGGTCCTTTGCAATTGCTGCCCGGTTTTCCAAAAACGGGTCGTAAAACGCTAAGAGTCCCAGAAACGATTGTAGCGTTGTTCGGCATGTTGGCTCGGGCATTTCCTTGATGGCTTTCAGTTTTTCATCTGTCGGCTATATTCCAGCAGCACCAATGGTGTGGCCGAGGTATTCTACTCATTCAACTGCAAAACGACACTTATATCTCTTGAGTCGAAGTCCAGCCTGAGCGAGTCGCATCAGTACTGTGTCCAGTCGAGTCAGGTGTTCGGCTGCGGTCGCACCGCTGATGATCACGTCATCGAGGTATACCCCGATCCCCGGAATTCCAGCAAGTATTGTTTCCATGAATCGCTGGAAAATCGCTGGTGCCGCGGTGATCAAAAACGGCATCCTCTTGACTCTGTATAGGCCTTTTATAGTGTTAATGGTTAACAGATCAGCTGTATCTCTTGTCAATCGTAGCTGCTGATACGCTTGCGTGAGGTCTAGAGTAAAAAATACCAATCTTCCTTGCAAATTGGTCAGGATTTCTGGAATTGTTTGCATAGGATACACCGTTGTTTTCGCTTCCCTGTTTACTGTACTTCGATAATCTCCGCATAGTTGAATGGTCCCGTCTTTCTTCCGGACCACCACCACAGGTGTAGCCCACTCGGAATGCTGTGTTGCTTCTAAAATACCTTGGCTCTCGAGACTTTTCAACTCAGCCTCTACCATCGGACGTTGTGCGAATGGCACGGGTCGTGATTTGAGGAAATGAGGAGTAGCGCCCTCTTTTATTTCCAGGTTTACTGGTGGACCACTATGGCCACTGATGTTGGCGTCAAAAACAACCTCATGAGCCTTCAAAATGTTCGCAACGCTGTCCTTGGTGCCTAGATGGTGAATTCCACTGACCAGAATCTTGACGTCTTGAAACCAGTTTCTTCCCAGAATACTGCCGCCTGTTCCGCGGGTGACGACCAATGGCAAAATGTAGTCTTTTGATTTATGTCTGACATGCACGTTCGCCGTTCCAAGAACTTGTAAACCCTCGCCTGACCAAGTATGAAGGGTCAGCCCGTCCTGGTTCAACGTTGGAGGGTTCTTGGGTCACAACCGACGATACGTGGCTTCGCTAATGATTGAGCAAGGAGCTCCCGAGTCGACCTCCAATTCCAGCTCGCGATTGTTGATCTTCAGGGTGACCATGAACTTTGGCAGCGTGCTGGATGCCCGTACTGCATTCAGCTCGTGCAGGTTCCATGACTTGTCCGAAAGATCATCATCAGAATGCAGAGTCTCCTCGTGTTGTTCGACGTGGTGTGTCGTCTGCGATAGGTGATGCACCCTTGACTTCTTGAAAAAAGCCTTTTCTACATGCCCCTTCTTGTGGCAGAAGTTACATCGTGCATTTCGGGACTGGCACGAGAAGGCCGAATGCTGTTCTAGGCATCGGTAACATGTAAGTGGTTCTGGCTGTCTTTTCTCCTTCTGTTCCAGGTGCGCAGGAGGTAATTGTGCTTTTTTAACGGCGTAAATTTTCGATTTTTGGGCTTTCATGTCCCTTTGATGCTGTGCCGCACCTTCTGTCCTCACAGCCATGTCGTATGCTTTTTTAAACGTTAGGTTGGTTTCCGCAAAGAGACGTTGATGTAGGTGCTCATCCATTATGCCACACACGAACCGATCCCTGAGGATTACGTCCAGAGGCAGCATGGTAGGGTTGGGTACTGGTGAACTCACGGTGACCGCAGTTCCAGAGGCGTCCGCGCTGGCGGGGTCGGCAGTCATTACAGTAGCCGCCGAAGCCACGCCGGTGGAGCTGGGCGATGGCGCAGCTGTCTGTGTCACCAGTATCCCGAAATTGCAGTCAGCGGCTAACTTCTTTAGAGCTGCCGCGTAGGTTGCAATGGACTCCCCGGGCTGCTGGTCTCTCCGCTGGAACTTCGTTCCGCTGAAGAGCTCTGACGGCCGGGGGTCTAAGTGCGTCTGCAGCATCGCCATGAGTTCGTCGAAAGGGACGCTTCCTGGTGTCCTGGGTGCAACGAGTGCTCGCACTACTTAGTATGTCTGTGCTCCACAAAGCGTAAGCAGTAGAGCCCTCTTCTTTGAAGGCTCAGCTATCTCGTTTGGCTCGCAGTATAAACCAAAACGATCGACCCAGGATGTCTAAGCTGTCCGGTTTAATCCTTCCAGCTTTCCTTGCGTGGTCATTGTTCCCGCTGTAGTCCTTGTATGTTGACTGACTCGTCGCCAAAAATGTAATGCATCCCGGGCGAAACTCGAGCCACGACACCGAGGAGCGTCCAGATGTGCTTTTAATGGAGCCTGGAATTGCAATGCCCGAGCACCCGTCCCGTGCCCCAGGTCCGTGCTCTTCAAAAGCGCGGGATAAGCGCTTGTGCCCGGTGACGCCATCTCTTGGCCCCCAGCTGATACATGACACTGAGATATGTATGTACGTCGCGTGTTCAGGGACAGCTCATTGGATTCTGCATACAAACTGAGGACGGGGGACGTCCGGAAAGCTCCTGTTGCCAGTCGCAAGCCGAGATGGTGAACCGAGTCCAACATCTTAAGAGCAGATGGGCCAAGCCGATCCATACAGTACTGCACCATGGTCAAGACGGGATCGCACGAGGGCATTGTATAGCTGCAGGATACTTTTTCTATCAGACCCCCAAGACTTGTGAGATAAAACTTCCACGTTTGTCGACTGAAGGCATTTTTGCTTCAGCGCTTTAAAGTGGGAAATAAAATTAAGCTATCTATCAAACATTACACCAAGAAATCGGTGCTCCTTTTTAACTAGGTTAGGGGTTCTATTTATTTCCAGGGACGGATTCAAAGACAGCCCGCGCCACAAAGAGAAAGGAACACAGACCGTTTTTGAAGCAGAGAACTTGAACCCATTTTCATCGGCCCACTTGGACAGTTTGTTTATGGCTAACTGCAACTGGCGCTCACAGCTAGAAAGGTTACAAGACGATGATGAAATCTGTATATCATCAGCATAAAGAAAATATTAAATTGAGGGTGGCAGCAGTCGTGTGAGTGAATTCATTGTTAGCAAAAACAAAGTCACACATAAAACACCCCCTTGAGGGACTCCATTTTCTTGAACAAAGAAGTCAGATAGGGCTGAGCCGAGACGAACTTGGAAAGTCCTGTCTGTCAGATATTCCTTTGTGGTTCGCAGCATACGGCCCCGGATATTACAGGCATCCAGGTTTCGCCAAATCCCGTACCTCCACGCTGTGTCACATGCCCTTTCTAAGTCGAAAAAAACCGCAACACAGTGCTGCCTGTTAACAAATGCCTCACGTATCACAGTTTCCAGGCGAACTAAGTGGTCAAGGGTAGATCGACTTTGGCGGAATCGACATTGATACTTATCAAAGACCCTCTGGCATTCTAACATGTAGACCAGTCGCCTGTTTATACGCGTTTCATATGTTTTCCCAAGGCAGCTTGTCAGTGCAATTGGGCGATAGCTTGATGGTTCTGAGGGGTCTTTGTTAGGCTTTAGGAGGGGGATGATATATGCGTGTTTCCAAGCCTGAGGGAAACATGCCTTTTCGCACAAAAGATTAAAAAACAGGAGAAGGTTTTCAAGGGATTCCGGAGAAAGGCGGCGCAGCATTTCATAATGAATTCCATCGGGACCATGGGCAGAGAGCATTGTCACATTAATAGCCATCTCAAGCTCGCATCGTGTAAATGATTGGTTATAGGATGCTGAATTTCCTCCTGACATGACAAGCTTCTGTCGTTCCGCACGACCTTTTAACTGTCAGAAGGAAACATTAAAGTTGGCCGAACTAGATGAATTATAAAAATGTTTCCGAGTATGTTACCAATATCTTTTAGTGACGAAGAAGGAGCATTAAACGTTGGAATGGCAAAGCACCTGTAATCCCCATTTACTTTCCTGTATCTGTCCCAGGCCTCTTTGGCTGAGACAAAGCTGGTTAAAGAAGCGAGATCCTTCATCCACGACTTCCGCTTTGCCTGCTTCCTAGTCCAACGAGCCTTGGCTTTTCGTCGCTTGAACTCAACAAGGTTGCTTCACCCCGCAGGGGGCACCTGTGAAAGCAGGTGTTTGGAGAGTGGCGTCTCCACGGACTCCGAGCCATGCGGGTTCGCCCGCCCACGTATGGCTGTGCGTGGCTTTCCCGTGTCCGGGGAAAAGGGCATCCTGGTGGTTGAGCCGAGCCCGGGGTAGGTTTGGACCCTTCGGGGCCTTCCGGGTGAGGCAATACACCACTTCGGCCCCTGCTTCTCGTAGACGGGAGTCCTGGTAAGGTCCGGCCAGGATGATTCAGTCTAGTCGCCACTTCTACTATCTCCTCTCTGCTTTCGCCCTTGTCTTCTCATCCTTTTCACTCTTCTCAATTCTCTTCTTTCCTTTTCAACTCCTTTGGCGGCAAGGGCTAACCTTGGGTGGCGACAGACACCTTGTACAGAACCACTCTTGGTTATAGAGACTGGGCAGCACTAATAGCGTAACGTCTTCAGCCAAGCCATTCTTGTTATGGAGCGTTACCTATTCCCTTGTTGGGCTCGGTGGTGGGCGGTGCACCACAGTTTCCGAAAACCCTCCCCCTTCATATGGGTTCTCAAGCTAAAAAACCTTTTGATCGGGCCCCGAAAATTGTCCGCACCGAAGCACTACAGATAGAAAAAACAACATACACGTTTTCAAAGTTCCCCAAGTTTCTTGTCATGCATTCTGAGGATGAAAGACCGCTTTGCAAGCTGTCCCCTTTCCTCATTTCAAAATTTCTTGAAGGAGTGATTGGGAAGAACTACAATGCAAAAAAGATGGCATCTGGTGACCTCCTAGTGGAGATACACAGTAAGCAACAAAGTGATTCACTATTAGCACTAAACTGTGTGACTGATTACAAAGTCACTGTCACACATCATAGAGCACTTAATACAATTCAAGGGGTGATCTCAGAAGACGACCTGCTCGAGTGTACAGAAACCGAAGTAGTTGAGGGCCTTTCTACACAAGGGGTAATCGCTGCTCGGCGTATTACCCTTCGCCACGATGGTGTTGAACGCAAGACGAAACACATCATCCTCACATTCGAGTCAACTACACTTCCTGAAGTTGTGAAGGCAGGATATCTCCAGTGCCGAGTCCGCCCCTATGTGCCAAACCCTCAGCGGTGTTTTAAATGCCAACGGTTTGGCCATGGGTCACGGAACTGTCGAGAAAGTGACATGGTTAAAATCGCGCACAAAGAGACGAGGACAAACGAGGAAGGAACACAGAACACAGACAGGCGCGCACTCACAACTCTAGTATATTAAGTGAAGAGGAGAAAGATGAAGCACTATTTTTTACAGGGGACAACGTCACCAGGGGGAAACAGATCATCCGCAGTCAAATGATCGCAAGAAGGCAACTTCTTTTTCACTCAAAGCAACCGACGGCTGGCTAACGCAGCGATCGCTCAGGCTCAAGATGGTGAACGCCTCGAGCACCTCGCGCGTTTGTTTTTCTTTGAAGCGGCCAATGATTGATGGTTTTTCTAAAGATGGTGTGCACATACAGGTTTTACAGTGCACCGAAAGGTGACCTCCTACATTAGATGTTAAAGTAAGTTTATGCTCTCGTAGCCGGTCATTCAGACACCGTCCCGTCTGTCCAACATAGCATCTTCCACATGAAAGAGGGATGCTATAAACAACGCCCGATGAACAGGGAACAAATGGCCGCACATGTCTTTTGTATCACGTGTTTTTGGATAATTTTTCCGCCTTTTCACGAACCCTAGAACAAATTTGTCGCATTTTCTTAGGGGCTGATAGTACAACGGGCACACCATACCTGCTGGCCACTTGTTTTAGGTTATGCGAAATTTTGTGCAAGTATGGCATAACCACCACCCGTTTTTTTTTTTTTTTTCACGGGGCGCCTAGTTTTTTCACCCCCTTTCACATTCTTTACAAGCGTTCCTATCACTTCGATTAAGACCTGATTCGGGAACCCTGAAGATTTTAGTCCATCGATCTGGCCCAAGAAACTCCAATGAATGGCATGGAAACCTGACTTTTTTAGTGCTGAGGTGAGGCAAGAGATAGCAATGCCTCTCTTCACCACCTTGGGGTGCGAGGATGTGTAGTGAACAATACCTTTTTTGGAACGTGGTGACAATGCCCAGCACAAGTGATCGGCGTTCAATGAGAGGAAAAGGTCTAAGAATTGCAACGCCCCTTCGTTAGGTTTCTCAAAAGTAAAGGTGAGCCCAAAACCGCACGTATGAAAAATGTCCATAATCGTAGTAACTAAATCTTGGTCCGCAGTCTTTTTGTACAGTAAAAGAAAACCATCTACATATCTGAACACGCTGGTGACAGGCGTGGACTTAATAGCTAAAGCAATGGCACGGTCAATTCTCGCAAAAAAAATATCGCTTTTTTTTTTTTTTTATCAACTCGCCCAACTTACTACTCTTCTAGAGGAAGTGACACTTGTGCCAAGTGTTCTAGCAAGGAGCACGTTGCTGATGTGTGCGAGAATGAGCCCCACTGTGCTAACTGTAGCGGTAAGCACCCAGCGTACTTCCAATTCTGCCCATTATGGAAACAGGAAAAAGAAATCCTCACCTTGAAGGTTACCGAAAATATTTCATACGCTGATGCAAAGAAGCGTTTCGCCTTTTTATCCAAAGGCTCTTATGCCGAGGCCGTACGCAGGGGACCGGTACGGCCAATGGTTTCGACGGGAACGCAGACGTCTACGGACAGTCTGCGCCTCCCGTCGAGGTCTCCGTCCTCGGGAGCGGTGCCAGTGACACCGCTTTCGAATCGTAAGGTGGATGTTGCCTCTTCTGCATCCACCTCAGGGCAGGGGCTGACCCCCCCCCCCCCTGCTCCACCTGGCCCTTTGGCCCCTAAGGGCCGAGGCCTACCCCCTCGCTCCTCTGCTCCCCAGAAGAAGCCCGGTGAGACGTCGAAGCAGTTGGCCCCTAAGGGTCA
Organism: Ixodes scapularis; assembly: GCF_016920785.2. Taxonomy (NCBI): domain Eukaryota; kingdom Metazoa; phylum Arthropoda; class Arachnida; order Ixodida; family Ixodidae; genus Ixodes; species Ixodes scapularis. The sequence goes on from NW_024609839.1 coordinate 36,454,952, forward strand.
ACTGACGACACCACCGAAGGAGCCCATGGAAGAGTGTGGGCTCAGATCCGACGACGAGGCTATCCTCTCGGGATCGGAGTCTTCCCTCGCTGCTCCCTCAACCTCTAGTGGAAAACAGAATGACTGCGCGAAAAAAAAAAAAAAAACACGCTCCGCGCACAAAAATTGATTTTAAACCCTAATAACCTTTTTTTACCCATTTTTGCAGTTTATAAGTTAAAGTTTATTTTAATTTTGGCACTGCTATGACTAAACAATTAGGTATCATGCAGTGGAACTGTCGCGGACTTCTTCGTAATATTGATGACGTTAATTTTTTTCTCGATAAGCTTCGTCCTGTGGCACTCGGTTTGCAGGAAACCCATCTGACCGACAAACACACAGAGGTCTTACGCCGGCACCAGGTTTTTAGGAAGGATCGCCTTTCTCCTAGCCCTTCTGGAGGTGTCGCAGTTGTAGTGCAGAGCGGGGTTGTGTGTGCTCAGGTTCCTCTACAAACACCACTCGAGGAAGTAGCAGTTCGCGTTCTCCTTGACCGACTCGTCACCCTCGTCTCTCTCTACCTGCCACCCAACGTTCCACTGCAGCTCCACAAGCTACAAGGACTCATAGATCCGCTGCCTCAGCCTTTTTTAATTCTAGGTGATTTTAACGCCCACCACCCTCTGTGGGGTAGTGTTCGTCAGGATTCCCGTGGTGGAGTTTTAGAACGACTTTTATTATCCTCCGGGCTCTGTCTTCTGAATAAAAAGGAGCCAACGTTTTTTAGTGCTGCTCATAACACCTTTACATCAATAGACCTTTCCATATCATCATCAGCTTTATTTCCATGCTTTTCATGGAAGGTTTTAGATAATCCATTTGGCAGCGATCATTTCCCCATAATTTTAGAAAGTTCAATACCCCTTCCTTCGCTTTCGACCCGCCTTCCAAAGTGGAAATTAGAGAAGGCTGACTGGGCTCTTTTTGGTTTAAATGCCGTACTGGATCCATCGCTTTTTCGCAGTATGTCCCCCGAGGAGGCGACGGTGTTTGTCACTGAATGTCTAATTAATGCTGCTGCATCTTCTATTCCGCAAACATCCGGCGTCCTACCCCGGAGATGCAAACCCTGGTGGAATGAGGACTGCACTGTCACTCGCAGGAAACAGAACAAGGCATGGGGTATATTTCGCCGTTATCCCACTGCTTTGAACCTGATTGAATTTAAAAAAATGTAGGGCCAAGGCACGTTGGACACGGAAACAGGCAAGGAGGACATCATGGGAAAAATGTATATCTTCTCTAAATAGCTTTGTCCCAGCTAAAGAAGTTTGGGATTGCCTGCGGAAAGTTCGAGGAGATTACCAATCTTTCCGAACTCCTCTGTTTTCTTCCCCCTCTGTATCGCTGAAAGATCAAGCAAATGTTCTTGGGGAGCATTTCCATCTCATTAGTAGCTCCTCTAATTTTAGCGAAAAATTCAAGAAGCTCCAGTCGACTGTTGAAAAGCAGTACATCTCGATGTCGGAGGGTGGTTCATTTTTTTACAATAGACCATTCACAATGTGTGAACTCAAAGTCGCTCTTGGTGCAAAGAAGCAGTCTGCACCAGGGCCAGACAGACTCCACTACGAAATGGTGAGGAAACTGTCCCCTGAATCTATGAACGGTCTGTTAACTCTCTTTAATCATCTATGGCAAGGTGCTGCCTTTCCTCGTTGCTGGAAACATGCCCACATAATCCCTTTTTTGAAACCTGGGAAAGACCCTTCCATTCCTACGAGCTATCGTCCCATCGCACTCAGAAGTTGCTTAGGGAAGACTTATGAGCGGCTTGTGAATCGTCGTCGTGTCCATTTCTTAGAGACTGAGAATTTTTTTTATGTAAACCGGTGCGGCTTTCGGGAGGGACGAGCGACCACCGATCATTTGGTTCGCCTAGAGACCGCTATACGTGAGGCATTTGTACACCGGCAGCATTGTGTCTCGGTGTTTTTTTTTATTTACACAAAGCATATGACACCACATGGAGGTATGGAATACTTCGTGACTTGTACAACTGTGGTGTACGGGGCCGCATGCTTCAGTGCATACAGAGCTTTCTGAGCGAAAGAACCTTTCAAGTCCGATTGGGCTCCACACTTTCAGATGTATTTTCTCAAGGAAATGGTGTTCCTCAAGGAGGAGTGTTGAGCGTTACCCTCTTTGCTGTAAAGATTAACAGTCTAGCTAAGGTTATGCCATCATCAGTAACTTACTTTCTATATGTGGATGATGTGCAAATATCTGTGTCTTCCTGTAACCTCTCCAGTTGTGAACGACAATTGCAGCTTACAATCAATAGAATGTGTAAATGGGCAGACGAAAACGGCTTCAAATTTTCTCCTGAAAAAACAGTCTGTGTTCCTTTTTCATTACGCCGGGGATTGTCTCTTGATTCTTCCTTGCATCTTAATAGCATTGAGATATCAGTCCAACAAGAACACAAATTTTTGGGTGTTATTTTTGACAAGAAACTTACTTTGTACCCCATTTGAAGAATTTGAAACGGAAATGCTTGATGTCATCAAGCATCCTAAAAGTGCTATCGCATATGTCGTGGGGTGCTGATAGGCGCTGTCTTCTACGACTGTATAACTCCTTAGTTCGATCCCGCCTCGACTATGGTGCAGTAGTATATGGGTCAGCACGGCCATCCGCTCTTAAGATGCTTGACCCAGTACACCACATTGGACTACGACTTTCTACAGGTGCATTTCGCACATCTCCTGTGAAGAGTTTGTATGCTGATACGCATCAAATGTCCCTTGAGAAACGGAGGCAGTACCTCAGCGTCTCTTATGCTTACAAATTATTTTCAAATCCAAAGCATTCCTCCTACAGTGCCCTTCATGCTTGCAGAAGTTCACACCTTTTCGAAAACAAACCGACCATTGTTAGACCATTAAGCCTCCGTTTGCAAAGTACTTGTCAATCCCTTAATATCCCCCTCCATGAAATTCCCTTGCTGAAAAACACTCATAGGGTTGCTCCATGGGATGTTCTGCCGATTTTCTGTGACTGGTCACTTGCAAAATACAGTATGAGGGTCATTTCACCACAAATCCTCGGGCAGGAGTTCCCCTCCTTGCAACAAAAATTTGCAGACTACCTGCAGTTTTATACAGATGGGTCCAAATCGTCGTCTTTTGTAGGGTGTGCTTTCTATCCCGCCTCCTACAGCAAAGCCACACAAGTTGACTCTAGGGCAAGCATTTTCACTGCAGAGCTTTATGCTATTTTACTAGCGGTCGAACATATACTCGACAATAGTATTATGAAAGCTGTAATTTTCGTCGACTCACAAAGTGCCTTATTGGCTGTGTCCTTCCTGATGCACACAAAGAACCGCCTTGCACAACATCTACATGGTAAGATCAATAGCGCCCTGCGACGCGGTCGGGACATTAAGTTCTGCTGGGTGCCAAGCCACGTTGGGATTTTGGGCAATGAAGAGGCGGATAAATTGGCCGTGTCTGCCCAAGGCTCGTTCATAACATTCAATTGCTTACCTTACCAAGACTTGAAACCACTTCTGAGGAAATCTATTTTTCTCAAATGGCAGCTGGAATGGGATACAGAGAGCAACAACAAACTTTACATTATCAAGCCCGTTCTGGGCGTTTGGGAGAGCTCTTACAACAGGGAACGTCGTGTGGAGGTTCTTCTATGCCGTCTAAGAATAGGTCACTCCCGTGTGACACATCAGTATCTGCTTCGTGGTGAGGATGTTGCACTATGTGAACATTGTGGAGAGCTTCTGACCGTGTTGCCCATTTTGTGGCATTGTTCGTCCCATCAACCACTCCGTCAATCATGTTTTCTCGAACTTTTTAGGGATCACACCCCCTTTCATCCCTCTTTTTTGCTTGGTGATAAACCTTTAGTTCCATTCAGCCGTGTCTTAGACCTTTTAAAACAAACTGGATATTTATACCATTTGTAAATATGTAGCCTCAAAGTAGACTTTTGTTATAATATGCTCTAAATACGTTAAGTTTGGCGCATTATGGCCCTCGTTGCTGCTGCGCCAATAAACTCCTAATCATCATCATCATCATCATCAAGGTTGCTTCAAGTGGGGTATCTGCGAAATCTGCCCCACGCCCTATTTTGGTTCCCCCGGGTTGTGGCACACTCCTTATTCTACCAAAGTTTACGTGTTTCTTTCTTTTTTTTGACTGCTGAGCAGCCTTTAGTATCTGCTAAGTAACCTAAAGTGTAGCGTTCTCAGGGAACATAGAAGAAAGAAGCGAAGGATCTAAAGTGAAGTTAAGATTAAAAAGCGCCCAGTCTGCCTTTCTAACTTCCACCTAGGAACCCACTTTAAAAGATTAGGCAATGGAACGGTACTCTCTAAAACAACTGGATAATGATCACTTCCAAAAGGGTTATGAAGAACCTTCCTGGAGAAGCCAGGAAGTAATGAAGGTGAAGCAATAGAAAGATCAATGGATGTGAATGAGCTTTGTGCCGCACTAAAGAAGGTTGGCTCACTCCCGTTAAGAAGGCACAGCCCCGAAGAGAACAAAAGACGTTCAATCACACCACCACGGGAGTCTTGACGGGTACTACCCCATATAGGATGATGAGCATCAAAGTCTCCTAAAATTTAATAAAGGTTCCGGGAGCTGTCCTATAAGTCCCTGCAGCTCTTGAAGGTTTAAAGGAATGTTAGGTGGTAAGTATAAAGAAACAATTGTTACAAGGCGGTCCTGAAGGAGACGTACTGCAACAGCTTTCAGCGGCGTGCAGAGGGGAACTTGAGAGCAAGCAACTCCACTCTGCACGACCACTGCAACACCACCAGAAGGGATGGAAGAGATGCGATCTTTCTAAAAACCTGATGACGTCTTAAAATGTTGAAAGAATTAGTGTGAAGATCTGTTTCTTGCAAGGCAAGAGCGATGGGACGAAGCTCATCCATGCAATGATTAACAACATCAATATTTCTTTAAATATCGCGACAGTTCCATTGCATAAAATGTCACTTTGTCATCTATTAGAAACGTGTGTAAATATGTAAATATAAGGAGATAAAACATAGCAAAATAAATAAAATTATGGAGAGCTAACTCGAGCTAAGTGGAAGATGTGATCACAATACAACAGCTATCGGGGCTACTTGGGCGCTACTACAGGTTGCTTCTTTTTAGATTTACGAGAAGCTGTCTTCCATTCTATACCATCCTGGTCTGACCCAGGAGTAGACTGACTGTCAGCATCAGTTGGTAGCTCCATGTCCTGGGAAGTGTCTGATGGATGGAACATGACATAGCTGGTCCGGCCTGGCACGCGCGGGGGAAAACCCCAGCCACGACCGGATGGAGGAGTGGAGGACGAACTGGGCGAGGGGTCACCCAAGTTTGTCTTGACAGCTCCTTTGAGCTGCATGGGTACCATGCTGCTCCTTCGGTAGAGAGAGAGAGATTTTGGGGGTTTATGGCGCAATAGCTACGAGGCCATCTGCGCCAAACTAATTGAAGGTTTGTACTATAAAACAGGTTTTACAAAACGGCTAACCAAAAAGCTATAATCGGTATAAAAGGCCAATATTACCAAGACATTCTATTACTCGTTCAAAAGAGACCAGAGGAATCTCTCCCAGAAGGAGAGCAGGATAAAATGGGATATGATGTTGAAAAAATTCAGGAAAATGAATGCGGTGCTTGGGCTCAAGACCAGGGCACAACCACAAGATATGCAAAACAGTGAGCCTATCACCACACTGATCGCAGACTGGTGGATCTTCTCCCGAAAGCAGATGCCTATGGGTTACAAAAGAGTGTCCGATTCTCAGACGGCACAACAACGTTTCATGAAGTCGGCTCTTGCATGAAGAGCTTTTCCAAACTCCCAAAGCCGGTTTGGTAACATGAAGCTTGTTACCGCACTCCATGTCCCATTCCAATTGCCAAGAATGAAGAATCGAGGACTTTACCAAGGGCTTGATAGGGTAAACAGGACAGAGATTGTGGAAGGTTACCGGCAGACCCTGCAAGCTTGTCGGCTTCTTCATTGCCTTGTATGCCAATGTGACTGGATACCCAACAAAATTTTATATTTTGACCTCCATGCAAAGCAGTGTTAAGTTTATATTGAATCTGTTGTACAAGCATATTTTTAGTGTCTTTAGGAGAGCAAACTGCAAGAATCACACTTTGAGAGTCAACGAACAGGAACGCCCTCAGAATGTTTCTATTGATAATGCATTCGATCGCCATTGATACCGCATAGAATTCCGCCGTAAAAGTGCTGGCGACACAATCGAGTCGTTGAACCTTGGAAAAGCGTTCTGAATACACAGCGCAACCGACAAAAGAAGAAGTCTTGGCACCATCTGTATAAACATGAAGATAACCATCATACTTAGTTTGCAGTTCACCAAACTCTTGCATAATTACAGCATGAGAAATGCCGTGCTTGTTGAACTTCGAAAGAGGCCAGTCAGATTCAACTCGCAGTGCTTTCCAAGGTGGAATACCGTTGACTTTCCTAACGAGGCCGACCTGGCCCAGAGGAAGGTGCAGAGAAGTGCGAAGACGTTCAATACGGAAGCTTAACGGAGTCACAATGCTTGGTTTATTTTCAAAAAGGCGAAAGAACCTTGACCTTGCAAGTGAAGAGTATGTCGGATGCTGGGGGTCGGCCAGAATCTTGTAAGCATATGTTAGACTAAGATATGTACGTCGTTTGTTCAGGGACAGCTCATTGGATTCTGCATACAAACTGAGGACGGGCGACGTCCGGAAGGCTCCTGTTGCCAGTCGCAAGCCGAGATGGTGAACTGGGTCCAACATTTTAAGGGCAGAAGGCCGAGCCGATCCATACACTACTGCACCGTAGTCAAGACGGGATCGTACAAGGGCGTTGTATAACTGCAGGATACATATTCTATCAGACCCCCAAGACTTGTGAGATAAAACTTTCAAAAGGTTTGTGGACTGAAGGCATTTTTGCTTCAGAGCTTTAAGGTGGGAAATAAAGTTAAGCTTTTTATCAAATATTACACCAAGAGATCGGTGCTCCTTTTTAACTGGAATAGGTGTTCCATTTAATTTCAGGGAGGGATCCAAAGACAGCCCGCGTCGCAAAGAAAAAGGAACACAGACCGTTTTTGAAGCAGAGAACTTGAACCCATTTTCGTCGGCCCACTTGGACAATTTGTTTATGGCTAACTGCAACAGGCGCTCACAACTAGAAAGGTTACAGGACGATGATGAAATCTGTATATCATCAGCATAAAGAGAATACGAAATAGATGGTGGCAGCAGTCGTGCGAGTGAATTCATTGTCAGCAAAAACAAAGTCACACTTAAAACACCCCCTTGAGGGACTCCATTTTCTCGAACAAAGGAGTCAGATAGGGCTGAGCCGAGACGAACTTGGAAAGTCCTGTCTTTCAGATATTCCTTTATGCTTCGCAGCATACGGCCCCGGATATTACAGGCATACAGGTTTCGGAGAATCCCATACCTCCACGCTGTGTCATATGCCCGTTCTAAGTCGAAAAAAACCGCAACACAGTGCTGCCTGTTTACAAATGCCTCACGTATCACAGTCTCCAGGCGAACTAAGTGGTCAAGGGTAGATCGACCTTGGCGAAATCCGCATTGATTGTTATCAAAGACCCTCTGGCTTTCTAACATGCACACCAGTCGCCTGTTTATCAGCCTTTCATATGTTTTCCCAAGGCAGCTTGTGAGTGCAATTGGGCGATAGCTTGATGGTTGTGAGGAGTCTTTGTTAGGCTTTAGGAGGGGGATGATATGTGCGTGTTTCCAAGCCTTAGGGAAACATGCCTTTTCCCACAAAAGATTAAAAAACAGGAGAAGGTTTTCAAGGGATTCTGGAGAAAGGCGGCGCAGCATTTCATAATAAATTCCATCGGGACCAGGGGCAGAGAGCTTTCTCACATTAAGAGCCATCTCAAGCTCGCATCGCGTAAATGGTTGGTTATACGATGCCGAGTTTCCTCCTGACATGACAAGCTTTTGTCGTTCCGCACGAACTTTTAACTGTCCGAAGGAAACACTGTAGTTGGCCGAACTAGATGAATTATAAAAATGTTCCCCGAGTATGTTACCAATATCTTTTAGAAACGAAGAAGGAGCATTAAACGTTGGAATGGCAAAGCACCTGTAATCCCCATTTACTTTCCTGTATCTGTCCCAGGCCTCCTTTGCTGGGACAAAGCTGGTTAAAGAAGAGATATACTTCATCCACGACTTCCGCTTTGCCTGCTTCCTAGTCCAACGAGCCTTGGCTTTTCGTCGCTTGAACTCAACAAGGTTGCTTGAAGTGGGGTATCTGCGAAATCTGCCCCACGCCCTATTTCGGTCCGCCCGGGTTGTGGCACACTCCTTATTCCACCAAGGTTTACATTTGTTGGGAATATTACCAGATGTTTGTGGAATGAACCGCTGAGCAGCCTTTAGTATCTGCTCAGTAACATAAAGTGTAGCATTCTCAGGGCACATAGACGAAAGAAGCGAAGGATCTAAAGTGGAGTGAAGATTAAAAAGTGCCCAGTCTGCCTTGTCTAACTTCCACCTAGGAACCCGCTTTAAAAGATTAGGCAATGGAACGGTACTTTCTAAAACAACTGGATAATGATCACTTCCAAAGGGGTTATGGAGAACCTTCCATGAAAAGCAAGGAAGTAATGAAGGTGAAGCGATAGAAAGATCAATGGATGTGAATGTGTTGTGTGCCGCACTAAAAAAAGTTGGCTCTTTCCCGTTAAGAAGGCACAGCCCAGAAGACAATAAAAGACGTTCAATTACACCACCACGGGAGTCCTGACGGGTACTACCCCACATGGGATGATGAGCGTTAAAATCACCTAAAATTAAAAACGGTTGAGGAGGCTGTCCAACAAGTCCCTGCAGCTCTTGAAGATTTAAAGGAACATTTGGTGGTAAGTATAAAGAAACAAGCGTTACAAGGCGGTCCACGAGGAGACGCACTGCGACTGCCTCCAGAGGTGTGCGGAGTGGGACTTGAGAGCAAGCGACTCCACTGTGCACAACTACTGCAACGCCACCTGAAGGAGTGGAAGAGGGAGGTCTTTCCTGAAAACCTGATGGCGCCTTGAAATGTTAAAAGGATTAGAGTGAAGATGGGTTTCTTGCAAGGCAAGAGCGATGGGTCGAAGCTCATCCATGAAATGATTGACATCATCAATATTTCTTAAAATACCGCGACAGTTCCATTGCATAAAATGTAACTTCGTCATCTATTAAAAAAGTGTGTAAATATGTAAATATAAGAAAATAAAACCTGGTAAAATAAATAAAGCTATGGAGAGCCAACTCGAGCTAGGTGGAATATGTGACCCCAATACGGCAGCTATTGGGGTCATCACTTGGGCGCTACTACAGGTTGCTTTTTTTTAGATTTACGAGAAGCTGTCTCCCATTCCATACCATTCTGGTCAGACCCAGGAGTAGACTGACTGTCAGCATCAGTTGGTATCTCCATGTCCTGGGAAGTGTCCGATGGATGGAGTATGACGGAGCTGGTCCGGCCTGGTACGCGCGGGGGAAAACCCCGGCCACGACCGGATGGAGAAGTGGCGGACGAACTGGGCGAGGGGTCACCCAAGTTCGTCTTGACACCTCCTTTCACAGGAGCTGCAAGGGTACCATGCTGCTCCTTCAGTAGGGGGACCCTCTACACCGAGCAGGAGCGAGAAGCTCGCTCCTCCCTAGGAGGGGACCTAGGAGAGGGGGCAGGCGCGGCTGCTGCCGGCCTGGCCTTGGATGAAGGAACAGCCTGCGAGCTACCACCACGAGCTGGAGGAAGCTGCTGCTGCCCCGGTCGGGGAGCAGTCCCGTCTGTTCCACTATAAGGCTCAGTACGGTCGAAATGAAGTTTTGGGGTGTATTATATGGGGCAAAGGGTGTAAAATACACCCTTTTTTACCCTTTTCTCTTGAGAGTCTAGCGTAAGTACGTTAGCCGCTGCAGTTTTGAAAAAGTAAAGAGTACGCTACCACGTTACCCAAAAAAGTGACGCGATAACGGTAACTCCATTACTTGTAACGCTCTACCGCCAACGGTAACAGCCCTATTGAAAATTCCATCAAGCAACGTAATTTGGGACACTGACTGCCAGTCAGCAGCCTTGGTGGAACGTGATGGACCATCAGACGTCATCTGATGGTCCATCAGATGACGTCTGACTGCCACTGCCAAGGGATTTTCATCAACAAGGGCAGCATTTATATAAGAATAAAGCTATACGCACTCATATATATAGCCAAATGCCTCGATAAAACAAAATGTTCGAGAAAAAAAAATCAGCACCACCGTGCATTGAACCCGCGACCACATGCGTACAAATCAGACACCTTAACCGCTATGCTACGCCACCGTTAGAGAAACTCGACTTGACTATTCGTTTTATGCGAAATACTTTGGCCGCAAATGCAGTTAAGCCGTCAGCATGTTATGCAAAGCACTCGTACATCACTCGCCGTACTTCAGTTCTACTCACCTGCCATGTAGAGTACTTTCGCGTCGTAGAACGATCCTTTTGTTCGCGCATCACCGGCCCAGTAGACCTGGCACACCCTGTCGTCTTCAACTACACCGCTAAAGTCCCTTACATCGTCGGAACTCACAACAGGCTGGGTCTTGTCGAGTAGAAATTCTTCTAAAACATAAGACATTGTAGAGCCCGGGCAAGACCGACAGGTTGGAGCAAGCGGGCGAACAAAACGAGTTGAGAGCGATCGTTCATGAAAGCTCGGCGAAGCCTCTATGGGCGAAGCGAAGTGCGAAGTGTCGTGTTCGGCGCTTCGGCGGGCTTGTGATCAAAGTTGTCGGTCGGTTGCGTGTCATATCTCTAACGTCAGCGGTTTTATGGGCTCACGTCCCAAAATCGTTTTCTCGTGCATAGATTACTTCTCGTATTCATAGACTTGACGAAATAGTGGTATCCGAATGAACTTTACGTCCTTTGACCGTACGTCTGTCTGCACGTCAAAGCTTTCTGACGTACAGTCAGAGACAATCGATGTACAGTCAGAATCACCACCAAGACATCCTGATGGCATTTCGCGGCGGCCGACTGCCACCAGGAAACCATCAGAAAGCCGACAAGCGGGGTGTGACTGGAGTTTGACTGTCGGTCAGAGTAACTTGTTGGCCAATCAGACATGCTTGACGTACTGTCAGGCACAGTCAGCGGTCCACTAGAAAACATTGACTGCCAAACAGAGTTACATTGATGGATTTTTCCTTCGGGAGGTCAGACTTCCGGGCATCTGCCAAGAACGCACCCTCGTGCAGTGCACGCATCGTTCAGGACAACATGCTCGTGCTTGCAGCTTTGACTTCGGTCTCGCATAATGTAAAAAAATAGTAATATTTTCAGGGCAGCACACAGGCGCGCGAGCTTGGATCTGCCGAATGCTTTTGTTTGTATGTGACTTTGCTCCGAAAATGAACTTTCCAAGATAGCCCGTGTAGTGGTCGCTATTTGTCCAGCTAGTGGCGCCCTTTTAGTGTAGAGGGGCGTGCGTGTTCTTTAGAAGATGTAAAGATGTTCACGAGCAGCCGTCGGAAGATGTTCACGAGCAGCCGTCGGTGTCGGATGTCTTTTACTGAGCTCCTCCTCACAGGGTTTGAGAGGTAGGCTCTGAATCCTACATGGTGTCAGACGTGGGATATGGCAAGCTCTGATAGCACAACCGATTCCACAGCCTGGAGGGGCATCGCTCAACGCCAGCCTGACAGCTTCGACTTTTCGAACGCGGAACTGTGGCCCTCCTGGCTATCGCAGTATGAAGACTACGCCTTTGCATCGGGTCTTTCCTCGGCACCTCAAGATGTTCAGGTACGTCTGCTACTCTACTGCATGGGATCGGAGGCCCGACGCTTGCTGCAGTCCTTTTCGCTGTCCGCTGAGGCGCCAGACAACGTCGTGGTACGGTGTTTCACCGAGCACTTCGTCCACCCCGTGAACAAAGTATACGAATCGTCGCGTTTCCCTCGGCGGGTCCAACAAGCGGAGGAAACCGTAGATGCGTTCTACGCGGAGCTGATGCGTCTAGTCAAGCGCTGTAACTATGGCACCCCGGAGATCGAGGAACGTCTTGTCAGGGATCGGTTTGTCGTCGGTCTTCGGGACTCTCAGCTGTCTGACAGTCTTGGACGTAACCCGAAGCTCACGCTCAAAGACGCGTGGGTACAAGCGCGCGAAACCGAAGACGCCGACAAAGAAAAGGCAACCAAGGCAGGAACGGGTCAATCTGAAACTCCATGAGGTCAAGGTGTCAATCTTGGCGCGACCAAGCTCGGAGGTCGTCTCAAGCGACGCGGCATTAAGCCTAACGCCACCAACGCTGCTCACGACCAGTCGTCTCACGTCTCTGCAGGCAGGCCTGGTTCTTGTTTATTCCTCGGACGTTCACCTCATCCTCGTGAGGACTGTCCCGCACGCAAATCGAAGTGTAACTTTTGCCGTAAGCAAGGCCACTTCGCAGAGGTCTGTCTTCCCCGCATGAAAAAGCAAGCCAAAGCAGGCACTCTGTAGCTCTCTGTAGTCGACGCCGGAGAGAAGGCTTAGTACATTGACGTCACCGTGAACAACTATACAGCGTCCTTTAAAGTGGACTCGGGAGCCGAGGTGACGGCTGTTCCAGATGGTTTCCCTCAGATTCCCAAGCGTGTGTCAAAGGTGGAAAACGCCATTCATGGACCGGGCAACCATCCGCTTAAAGTGCTGGGTCCTTTCTCATCGACGCTGTGGTGGAACGGCAGATCTTTCAAGCAGCAGGTGTATGTCATCCAGTCTCTCAGTACTCCTTTGCTGGGCTTTTCTGCCATACAGGACCTTCAGGTCATCAAGTTCCTCGATACTGCAGTTAAGCCGGCAGTCAACCCAGGCTTCACTGAGCTCTTCACAGGTCTGGGTACGCTACCCGACGAGTACACGATCCGGCTAGAATCCAAAGCCACTCCTTTCTCGTTGAGTGTACCTCGTCGTATACCCTATCCCTTAAGAGAGGTCGTGAGGACGGAACTGGAGAAGCTCGAGCGACAGGACGTCATTCGTCGGGTTGAAGGCCCCACCCCGTGGTGTGCAGGAATAGTCGTCGTTCCGAAGGCTTCTGGTGGTCACCGTCTCTGCGTTGACCTTACGAAGCTCAACAAGGTCGTCCTTCGAGAACGGCACATGCTCCCTACGGCGGACCAAGTTCTCGGACATCTGGGAGAAGCGACTGTTTACTCCAAGTTGGACGCAAATTCCGGATTTCACCAGGTGAAACTTGCCAAGGAAAGTCAGGAGTACACCACTTTCATTACTCCCTTTGGCCGCTTCTGCTTCTGTCGTCTGCCTTTTGGACTTACGTCGGCACCAGAGTACTTTCAAAAGCAGATGGTGCGCATGCTCGAAGGACAGGTCGGGTGCGTCAAGATGATGGACGACATTCTTGTCTTTGGACGGACGTGCGAAGAACATGACGCGCGGCTCAACCAGGTACTTTCCCGATTATCGAAGGCTGGCATCACTCTCAACTAAGACAAGTGCGTGTTCGGAGTGTCCGAAGTCAGCTTCCTTGGAATCGTCGTATCAGCAGAAGGTGTGAAGCCGGATCCTAGCAAGATTCAGGCTGTCCAGGCGATGGAAAGGCCTGAGGATGTTGCAGGGGTCCGAAGGCTACTTGGCATAGTAAACCATGTTGCGCGTTTCGTGCCGGACATCTCCGAAGTCACCACTCCTCTCCGAGCACTTTTGCCGAAGAGCAACGTATGGGCCTGGGGTCCTGAGCAGGCGGCTGCATTCCTACGGGTGAAGAACCTCTTGAGTTCAGACTGCTGTCTCGCCAAGTACAACCCGGTGTACCCTGTTGTGTTAGCATAGGGACAAGAACACAACCATTCCTTCCCGAGCCCAGACAAAGAGTGTTCTTTACTTCGTCGTCCTCTAGCAGCCCCCCCACCTCCGGCACGCGCTAACACGCGTAACCTAGCTTACTGAACACCTCCCCCTTTCGGTCGGTTGGTGGATAGTATTATAAGTTCAATCTATTCACCGGCTTCACTGTCCGTCCACTTCTGGTAACAGTCAGACCTTGTGGCCCACTAGGAGCTGCTAATAGCTCTGGTAGAGGCTGTACCCTGTCACTGGTAGCCGGAACTCCAGAGGAGGTTGGAGTCGACGGTACCAGATGGAATCTATTGCGCCTTACAATTCCACGGTCCGTTTTCACCTGGTAGGAGCGAGGTGGACCTGCTTGAGACTGCACCATTCCGCTTGTCCTCTGGTCAATTATGCAGACGCGTTGTCCGCTTTGCAGAGGTTTCAACGGACGTGCGGCATGTCTCGTGTCGAAGTTACGTTTCTGTTTCTCCTTGTTTCCTTCCTCCCACTTCCGTAGCTTCTGAGGGTCGGGAGTAACAGGTTTTAACAAAGAAGGAACAATTGGGACAGATGTTCGAATTCTTCGGCCCATTAGAAGTTCAGCTGGGTTAAACCCGTTTGCAAGGGGGGTAGCACGCTAGTACTGTAATACACGGTACGCATCATCCGTTTTCTTCCAGCTCCTCTTGATGATCTTTACTCCGGCTTCCACAAAACCGTTGCTTTGTGGAAACATTGGGCTAGAAGTTTTGTGAACAAAACCCCATTCTTTCGAGAACTTGAAGAACTCGGATCCAAGTAATCTTTGGAACTGTGGTCCGTTGTCGCTGTATACGGTTTCTGGAGTCCCATGTCTTGCGAAGATAGACTTCATGTGGCCGACGACAGAAACAGCTGACAAGCTGGCCAAGGGAGCAACTTCGGGGTATCTGGAGTAATAATCCGTCACTAGCAAATACCACTTGTTATTTAAGTAGAAAAGATCTACGCCTACTTGCTTCCAAGGCCGTTCAGGAAACGGAGTTGGTATCAAAGGCTCTCGGCGGTTGAATGTTTCCTGAATGCACTGTGTGCACCCTTTTACTCGTTCTTCTATCTGCTTAGACAAGCCTGGCCACCACACCGATTCACGGGCGCGTGCTCTGCATTTAACGATACCTTGGTGACCCTGGTGAATGCTGTTCAAAACTTGATTTCTCATTGCCTTAGGAATGATTATCCTCGACCCCCTCATTAGAAGGCCGTCTTCCACTGCAATGCCACTTCTGTGCTGCCAATAGGCTCCTGGTCTAACGCTTTCTTGGCTGGCCAGCCCTCTCTACTAAAGTGCGTTAGAAATTGACATGTTGCGTCAATTTTCTGGTTAGCTTGGATTTCTTTCAACTTTTCGTCCGTTGCTGGTAGATCTGCAGTGAGACCTCGCACGTATGCTGATATCTCGTCCTCCATCTCCTTGTCCGGTGTATGCTTCAGGGGATTTCTGGAGAAAAAGTCAGCCGCCACTAGGTCTTTTCCGGGAACGTGTGTGATATTATAAGAGAACCTCATCATCCGGAGTTTCATTCGCTGTAGTCTTGGCGTGATGTCTTCCAAGCTCTTGGAAGAAAATATAGGAACCAGCGGTTTGTGGTCCGTCTCTATCTGGATTTTCATCCCGGTTATGAAGTCTCGAAACTTTTCGCACCCCCAGACCACCGCCAGTCCTTCCTTTTCGATCTGGGCGTATCGCCTTTTTGTTTCGCTGAGTGTTCTCGACGTGTACGCCACTGGCCTGTAGATCCCGTTCTCTTGCTTCTGGCGCAATACTGCGCCAATTCCAAAAGAGGCGTCTGTCGACAACATGGTTGATTTTCTTGGGTAAAACAGAACGAGTATCGGGTCTGATGTCAAAATCAACTTTAGCTTTTCAAAAGCCCTCTGTTGTTCGTGGTTCCAGGCCCATTGGTTTTTGGAACTCAGTAACGCGACTAACGGGTGTGACTCTTGGGCCAAATTGGGAAAAAATTTCCCAAGGTAATTAACCATTCCAAGAAAGCTCTTCAGCTCCCTGATACAAGTGGGAGCTTTCATCTTCACGATGGCTTCTACCTTCTCTTGATCTGGACGAACTCCTTCTTGGTCGATGATATGCCCAAGAAACTTTACCTGAGTTACTGTGAACCGACATTTAGTTTCGTTCAGGGTAATTCCTGCTTGCCTGAGTCGAGAGAGGACGTCTCGCAAGTTTCTGTCGTGTTCTGCTCTTGTGGATCCGTACACAAGGATGTCGTCCATGTTGCAAACTTGCCCTTTGATTCCGCTCAGAAGCTGGCTCATCTTCTTCTGGAAGAACTCTGGAGCAGATGTAATACCGAACGGAAGTCACTTAAACTTAAAGTGTCCTAATGGTGTGATGAAGGTGGTCAGAATCTGGGACTCTTGCGCAAGCTCAAACTGCCAGAATCCAGAATTTACATCAATTTTTGAGAAGAACTTCGCATTCCCAAGTTGTTCCAGTACGTGGTCTGTCACTGGAAGCGGATGTCTTTCTCGTTCCACATACTTGTTCAGCTCTGTGAAGTCAACAAAAATTCTGTAGCTTCCGTTCGACTTTGTCACGACTACCATTGCTGAGCACCAGTCTGTGGGCTCGTCCACACTTTCGATTACACCCAGGGTGATCATACTGTCGAGCTCTTCCTTGATCTTTTCCATTAAGGGAATTGGGATTCTTCGTGGAGTGCTGAGAGACAAAGGAACTGCATCCTTGCGTAACTTAATCTTGTAAGGCTGCTTCACGCAACCAAGGCCTTGAAAAAGTTCCGGAAACTCGCCCTTTGGATCGACTATCCCGTTTTTTGTGTCGACTACCGCACTCAGTCTCTGTACAAGTCCCAACTCCACAGAGTGGCCTCTCGACAAAAGTGGTTCGTCTAGCTCTTCTAGGACATAGACATCAGCGGATAGGCGCTTTTCGCTATTGCGAATATCTGCTCTCAGTACACCCAGTACGTTCAACTTTGTTCGGCTGGGCACCTTTACTACTCTTTTGGCCTCAGCCAGAGGCAATGCACTGAGGTACTGTTTGTAGATTCTTTCTGGAATCGCAGTGATGTCTGCCCCCGTGTCTATCTTGAAAGACACTGGAGCTGCCTGGACTGTCAGTACAGTCCTCCATGCGTCTTCCTCGGCTGATTCTATGACTCCAAGAAAGGCGGGCTCTTCGGCTTTGACTTCTCTGACTATCATGGAGCTGCGGCAAACTTTTGCGAAATGTCCTATTTTCGTGCACATGTTGCAGGTTGCTTGTTTAGCGGGACATCTATTTCGTGAATGAGAACTCCGGCCACACAACGGACATGTTTCCTTAGTAGCCTCTTTGGAAGACCTTCTCGCATTCACCTTGCGCGTCGGTGGCGACGCCGCGGACACTCGATTGAGACTGTCTTCTACGTGAAGATCAGCTTGCTGCTTCTTCACAGTCTCTCACTGACGTGCCATTGTGGTTCCTTTTTCTAATGTCAGCTTCGCGTCGAGCTGCATCCGCTCGGACAACTTCCTGTCTCGGACGCCCACTACGATGCGGTCCCTGATCATTTCGTCGTGTAGGTTGTCGAACCGGCAGTACTTGGCCAATCCATGAAGTGCTGTTATGAAGTCTTCTACTTACTCCGATGACTCTTGCACTCGCGAATGAAACTTGGCCCTGTCGTAAATTACGTTCCTTCGAACAATGAAATGCTCTTCGAACGCATTTCGTACTGCGTCGTACTGCTGCATTTGCGTCTCTGTCAGCTTCAGCGAGAGAAGAATATCCTCGCTCTTGTCTCCCATCCAGTAGACTAAGGCGCTGACCTGTTCGGAACCGCTTTTTGCTTGGAGTCCACTCACCGCTCGAAAGCGCTCGAACCTCTGAATCCACTGGGGCCAGTCCTATGACTTGGAAAAGTCGAACTCTTCCGGTGGATGGCATGCGAAGAGTGGAGCCGCCATGGCGATCCGAACATCAGGTTCTTGAGAACTGCCGACTTCTGTTGCCATCAGTTCGCAGTCGTCGTCCTGGTACACTTCTTACTGAAGTCCTCTCAGGGCTAACGTCCTTAACCAGTCGCTGCCACCATGTTGTGTTAGCATAGGGACAAGAACACAACCATTCCTTCCCGAGCCCAGACAAAGAGTGTTCTTTACTTCGTCGTCCTCTAGCAGCCCCCCCACCTCCGGCACGCGATAACACGCGTAACCTAGCTTTCGTGTTTCCTTGGAGTCGTCGTATCAGCAGAAGGTGTGAAGCCGGATCCTAGCAACATTCAGGCTGTCCAGGCGATGGAAAGGCCTGAGGATGTTGCAGGGGTCCGAAGGCTACTTGGCATAGTAAACCATGTTGCGCGTTTCGTGCCGCACATCTCCGAAGTCACCGCTCCTCCATAGGGACAAGAACACAACATGGTGGCAGCGACTGGTTAAGGACGTTAGCCCTGAGAGGACTTCAGTAAGAAGTGTACCAGGACGACGACTGCGAACTGATGGCAACAGAAGTCGGCAGTTCTCAAGAACCTGATGTTCGGATCGCCATGGCGGCTCCACTCTTCGCATGCCATCCACCGGAAGAGTTCGACTTTTCCAAGTCAGAGGACTGGCCCCAGTGGATTCGGAGGTTCGAGCGCTTTCGAGCGGTGAGTGGACTCCAAGCAAAAAGCGGTTCCGAACAGGTCAGCGCCTTAGTCTACTGGATGGGAGACAAGAGCGAGGATATTCTTCTCTCGCTGAAGCTGACAGAGACGCAAATGCAGCAGTACGACGCAGTACGAAATGCGTTCGAAGAGCATTTCATTGTTCGAAGGAACGTAATTTACGACAGGGCCAAGTTTCATTCACGAGTGCATGAGTCATCGGAGTCACTAGAAGACTTCATAACAGCACTTCATGGATTGGCCAAGTACTGCCGGTTCGACAACCTACACGACGAAATGATCAGGGACCGCATCGTAGTGGTCGTCCGAGACAGGAAGTTGTCCGAGCGGATGCAGCTCGACGCGAAGCTGACATTAGAAAAAGCAACCACAATGGCACGTCAGTCGGAGACTGTGAAGAAGCAGCAAGCTGATCTTCACGTAGAAGACAGTCTCAATCGAGTGTGCGCGGCGTCATTACAGGACCCGCAAGGTGAATGCGAGAAGGTCTTCCAATGAGGCTACTAAGGAAACATGTCCGTTGTGTGGCCGGAGTTCTCATTCACGAATTAGATGTCCCGCTAAACAAGCAACCTTCAAATAGGACATTCCTTGGAGCCGTCGTATCAGCAGAAGGTGTGGAGCCGGATCCTAGCAAGATTCAGGCTGTCCAGGCGATGGAAAGGCATGAGGATGTTGCAGGGGTCCGAAGGCTACTTGGCATAGTAAACCATGTTGCGCGTTTCGTGCCGCACATCTCCGAAGTCACCGCTCCTCTCCGAGCACTTTTGTCGAAGAGCAACGTATGGACCTGGGGTCCTGAGCAGGCGGCTGCATTCCTACGGGTGAAGAACCTCTTGAGTTCAGACTGCTGCCTCGCCAAGTACAACCCAGTGTACCGCACAACAGTTTCGGCAGATGCCAGCTCCTTCGGCATCGGTGCCGTACTCCTTCAAGACCAACCTTCGGGAGGAAGGAGGGCGGTGGCCTTCGCATCTAGGGCCATGACCCTGGCAGAGATGCGCTATAGCCAAACAGAGAAGAAGGCTTTGGCAACGGTGTGGGCTGTACGACGTTTTGACGAGTTTGTACGTGGTTTGCAGCTCAGTGTGGAGACCGACCATATGCCCCTGGTATCTCTCTTCGGCAAGATGGAGTTAGACATGTTGTCTCCTCGCATCCAACGCCTTCGTTTAAAGCTGATGCAGCACCAATTTCGCATGCTGTATGTGCCGGGGAAGCTACTGGCAACAGCGGACACTCTCCAGAGCTCCCCAGAGAATGGGGTCTGAAGGCAAGGGCAAGGACTCCCTTGACACATTTGCAATTGGAGCACTGGAAGACACGTCTGATGACATTCCACTCCTCCCCGAGGAAGTCCAAGCTGCGCAACAGTCTGACGGAGAGTGCTGTGCACTCAAACGGTATTGCGAGGTTGGATAGCCGACGAAGCACTAGCTCCCTGTCAACTTGTCCAAGTATTGGTCTGTTCGAGGCGAGCTGTCGCTGTGCAAAGGAATTCTCCTCAAGGTCCCGAGGCTCCTTATACCGGCCGACTTAAGACAGGCAATACTGAGGCTCATACATGAAGGTCACCAAGGAGTTGTCAAGTGCAAGGCTCGTGCTCGTGACTCTGTCTGGTGGCCGGGCGTCAATGCGCAGATCACTTCCTTGGTGAGCGGCTGTGAGCAGTGTGCCAAGACAAGAGTGCAGCCGGCAGAACCTTTCATATCGTCCAGTTTTCCTACTCGCCCATGGGACGTCGTCGGTGCCGACCTTTTTCATTAGAAGAAGCAGGACTTCATCGTTATTGTGGACTATCACTCGAGGTACCCGGAAGTCTTGACGTTAAGCAGCACCTCGAGTGGAGCTACGATCGCCGCAATGAAGTCAGCCTTCGCTCGGCATGGTATCCCGCGATCCGTAAGAACGGATAACGGCCCGCAGTTTGCAACGGGGGATTTTGCGAAGTTTGCAAAAGATTACGGCTTCCAGCACCAAACAAGTAGCCCCAGATTCCCGCAATCTAACGGCGAAGCGGAGCAAGCTGTCCGCACCATCAAGGAACTCTTAACCAATTCTGAGGGTCCATACTTGGCACTGTTGAGCCACCGAGAGACCCCCGGTGTCTCTGGAGACAGCCCCGCACAACTTGTGTTCGGGCGTCGGTTGAGGACACGGCTTCCTAGGGCTCAAGATGAAAGTCTTCCGCGGCCACCATCGCCCGGTCGCGTGGCAAGGAGGAATGAGTTGTATAAAAAGAATGAGTTTGTCAAGAAAGCACGCAAGGCGCGTTTGAACACACGCGCACTGGGTTTCTCGGGGCAACATATGCAGTCTGTCTTCGTTAACGAACATTTGTCTCCTGAAAACAAGCGGTTATTTTCCAAGGCACTAACATTGAAGAAGGAAAAAGGTTGGCTCTTCCTTTGGACTGATAACTGCCATATCAAAGCTCGCCAAAATACTGCGAGCCGCGTCTTTCGCATAGCGTCCGATTCAGACCTTTCGATTTTCACTTGAATTATTCTTAAACTTTCATAATGGCATCGCTCGTCTCACCTTCTGAACTAGAAGATTACTTTTCTTCACCTTGCAGATCGCTGATTCATTTTAACGCGCGCAGCTTGCGCAAGCACACCGATGACATTACTAACTTTTCATCTTCTGTTGGGCATCGGTTCTCTATTATTTGCCTTACCGAAACTTGGCTGAGTATATCCGATAAAAACTTGTACGATTTTCCTTCTTACTCAGCCGAATTATTGCCATCGCGCTGGAAGTAGTCATGGTGGGGCTGCTATATTTATCTCTTCTGGTCTTCATTATCATCGTCGACATGGCCTAACGCTTAACCTGCCTAGCTGTGAATCTGTCTGGGCAGAATTCCATGAATCATTCTTTTCGCAAGACGGAAAAAACATTATTGTTGGATGCATTTATCGCTCACCATTATCTTCCACTAGTGAATTTTGTTTAGCGCTTAGTGAAGTGCTCCATAGACTATCAATCGAACGCAAAAACGTCATCATCTTGGGAGACATTAATATTAACCTAATTGATACTAACACTTCTTGTTATAATGAATACATTAACTGTCTAAATGGCAACGGTTACGAATGTCTCATAACCATTCCAACTAGGTGCACTGCCAGCGGACAGGCTTCACTGATTGACCACGCACTGTCTAATCTATTAACATCTCCGGACGCTGGCGTTATCGAAGTTTCTATCACAGATCATTACCCTGTGTTTGTGCGATTGAATTTTGTTTCCCATGAGAACGACGTATGCCTAACAAGGAAGAAAGTAAACACTTCATTGTTTGTTGAGCTTATATCTAACTCTGATTGGTCAGCAGTAACTAACGTCACTCATCCTGAGGTTGCCTTTGACGAGCTCTGTGCCATTATTACCAGGGCTCTGGCTGCTTCTTCTTCAATAACCACATGTAAAAAGAATACGTCGACTCCTTACAGCCCTTGGATGACATTTAGTCTGCTGAGGTGCCTGCGAAAAAAAGATAACCTATATAAAAAGACTAAAAGACAACCCTTTAATTTACCGCTAAAGATTCGTTTTCGAAGTTATAGTAATACACTAGCTAGGCTGTTTAAAGATGCTAAACGAAGGTTTTACGAGAATGAAGTTCACCGTGCTGGTAACGACGTCAAAAAGCAATGGAAAATACTAAACTCGTTCTTGAACAGGACGACCACGACTGCCCCCATAAATTCTGTTCAATTTGGCAACGTTACCTACAATAACCCATCTGACATTGCGAACGCTTTTAGCGACTCATTTTTCACTGATCATCCTCAGCCTTTTATTCCTCACGACCACCATTATCAGCGCTTGCCTCATAGCTTCTTTCTTTTTCCCGTATCTCCTGTTGAAGTCCGCACTGTCATTCATAACCTAAAAATAAAAAGTGCTGGTCTTGACAACTTTTATTCTTTTCATATTAAACTAATAGCTCATTTAATCTGTGACGTTCTTTCCTACATTATAAAGCTCGTATTTAAAACTGGCGTTTTTCCTAGCGTATTGAAAGTAGCTAAGCTAATACCTGTTTTTAAGAAGGGTGATAAGCGCCTTGTAACTAACCATCGTCCGATTGCAATTCTTTCGTTCCCCTACTGAAAATTCTCATTTGTATGAGAAATTTCTTGTGTCCAATAAACACATATGAATCATACAAGATATATAAGAACATATGAGAACCGTATAAGAACCATATAAGAACTATATAAGAACTATATAAGATATATGAGAACACACAAGCACCATATGAGAAACTAGGGGGAACTTTCTTATAAGTTTCTTATGGGGTTCTTATATATCTTATATAATTCTTACATAGTTCTCATATAATACTTATATGGTTCTTATATTGTCCTTGTATGTTCTTATATATCTTGTATGATTCATATGTGTTTATTGGACACAAGGAATTTCTCATACAAAATGATTTTTTTTACTAGGGTCTTTAGCAAAATTATTGAAATACTAGTTGTTATACGTCTCACATGCTACCTCTCAAAATTTAACGTCCTGTCGCCCCGTCAGTTTGGTTTTAGGGCTGGTTTTTCAACTGACCTGGCACTAATTTTTTTAACTGATGATATTAAAAGAGCATAGACTGCGGTAAATTTGCTGGTGCTTTATTTATTGACCTTTCTAAAGCTTTTGATTCAATTAACCATAATATACTTTTTGCAAAACTAGACGCTATTGGTATAGCTGGTCCCACAATAGCATTAATTAGCAACTATTTACAGGACAGACAACAGGTCGTCTATATTTCTGGTGCATATTCCCACTTTAGAACTACTAATATTGGCGTCCCCCAGGGCTCCATTCTTGGACCTCTGTTGTTCCTAATATATATTAACGACCTTCCTCAGTGCATTAATTTTTCTGACTGTTTACTATACGCTGACGATACTACCATCTTTACTTCCGATAACAGCCTTCACTCATTGTTACTCAAATTTAACGCTGACGCTGCCAATGTTGCTAACTGGTGTCGGCGTAATATACTGAACATTAACGCTTCTAAATCTACTTTTGTCATTTTCACACCAACCAACAAAAACGTTCCAGGTCTTCCATCGGTTCACTTAAACTCTAATGTATTGACGGCTACAAGCCAGTTGTATTTCTTGGGGTTGAATTAGACACTCATTTAAAATTCCACAGGCATATTAACTCCTTAACTAGAAACGCAGCATTCGGCATAAGAGCATTAATCAAAGTACGCGCCTTTTTCCAGATCGATACGCTCATTTCCCTCTACTACGCATTTATACATAGTCATCTTAACTACAGCATATCTTCGTGGGGAAATACTTATCGCACACATTTGTCTCCATTGCAGCAGGTCCAAAATCAAGCATTTCGTATCATCACCTTTAGTCACTTTTCATCTGATATTTCTTGGTTTTTCCGTGCTTTTAATATTTTATCTGTTAGCAATTTAAATAAACATACCCTCGGGTTACTTGTGTATAATTTCGTGAACGGCAAACTCGCTCTAACACTTCTTAACGATAATCAGTTTCCACAGCATAAGATAACTCGATTCGCATTTCATCACAACTTGTTATTCCCTAAGCCTAGGACTAACTATGGTAAATTTACCACCAACTTCTCAGCCACGGCTGTGTGGAATTCATTACATTTAGCCATCAAGCAATCTCCATCAATTCACGTGTTTAAGCAGAAACTTCGCATATTTCTTCAGTCCTTTTAGTCATACATTGCTGTCATAACGTCATTGTGTATCTCTCTTTTTGATAATTGCCGTTTTGTCTCTCATATTATTGTAATTAGTACTGCATTTCACTCATTCTCAAAATTGATTTGCAATTCCAACTGTTATAACCTTGCTCTGTTTATTCAGTGTTATTTTATTTATAAGTTTATAATTATTATGAGTGTTTAACTTACTGTTATTTTGTTCATTTTATATCACTGCAATTAGTTCTGTGTTTCACTTATTCACGTCATAATTTATTTTCTATTCTGACTGCTGTAAATTTGTTTTATTATTATTGCTACCATTAACAGGAGGTCCCTTTCCAGTCTCTGACTCTGGGACCTCCTTCTGTAATATTTCTAATGTATTTACCTTTGATCTACGCACAATAAAACCAACCATAAAAACCAACCGTGAACGTAAACAAACTCAGGCCTTCAACCAGCGGCATGCTGCCCGTGAGCTGCCTCCTTTTCGTCCTGGAGAAAGAGTGTGGGTACAGTCGGAACAGTGTCCGGCCACGGTGCTCAGCCCAGGACAGCGTCCCCGCAGTTATCTGGTGGAAGCTGACCACAGCGGAGCGGTCCTTCAGCGCAACCGCAGGGGACTGGTTCCTTTTGCATCCCCAAGGCAGCCGGTTGAACCACCCGCACCTGACGGTGTGCCTCCAAGCCCAATAGCGGCTCGGCAGAACATTAGTAGTGACCCAAGAGGGCCGCCTGTGTCGACAAGTCACTATCGGACTCGCAGCGGACGAGCCGTGACCCGCCCAAGGCGTTTAGACTTGTAACGGCGGACAGTTTGAAAACATTGCAGTTGATGGGACTATTGTGAACAATAAGTAGGTGCGTTTCGCCGCAAGAACTATTTGGCGAAAACGCAGCCTCTAAGAAGGGGAGATGTAGTGGTCGCTATTTGTCCAGCTAGTGGCACCCTCTTAGTGTAGAGGGGCGTGTGTGTTCTTTAGAAGTAAAGGGGAGTTCTTCACGAGCAGCCGTCGGTGTCGAATGTCTTTTACTGAGCTCCGCCTCACAGGGTTTGAAAGGTAGGCTCTGAATCCTACAGCACGCTCGCGGCATTGCTTTTGTCAGCATTGCAGTTGTTTGTGCGATAGAATACAGACCCTAAATATCGCGCTGCCCACAAGTGAAAGCAGAAAAAGACACGCCTCCAAAGTGCACATCATTGACCGTTGGATATATGTGAACCACACCACCGGCCGCAGTGAATTGCTCGAGGCGGATTAATACAGCGCTGCACGGACCCATAGATCAGTGCGACGTGGAGTCTAGCGAGAACGATCACAGGATGGCGCCACTGCGTGGAGCCCAAAAAATTGTGTTTAGCGGACGGAGTTTTGTTTTTTACCGGAACGCAAACTTCCTCAAATCACATTGTAATTACAATACATCGAGGAATATTATTAGTCGATATAAATTTACAAACATGTTTTTAAAGCATCGCGGTACTACAATTTGCATTTATCTTTTCGTTTCATTTCTCCGACGCTTGAAAAGGAAAGCTAAAAAAAACGGTGGCACAGATGAGAAAAAAACCTTTATGGAGAGCCTTTCTAAACAGCAAGCGGCCGTACGACAATATGAGTTCGGAAAAACTTTGGCTACAGCATGGTTTACACGCACATTTGATTAGGGTTCTACTATAGGTACAGACAAATAATAAGGTTCCTATAAATAGTTCTCACGGACGTTGCAGCCGGGGCTTATGGGATATATCAGCGCCATTACCAGGTACACTGTTAGCAAGTCCCGTGTATTTGGCGACTATTTGGGGTGAAAAACACGCTATTTACACAAATTACCATAAATTTACACGATGAGTAACGGATAATTCGTTCAAAAATCATGCGAGGTTGTAAGACACGTGTTTTGGTTCGGTCATACACGCATAACCGTGTAGCCGACCTCGATAACACGCATCGCCCCCGGCGACGACCGCGGCATTGCCGGCTATCGAAGCACCGGAATGCTTGGGGACACACTTAGAAAGGACCGTCGAGACAAATGCCGCGGAAAGAAACATGTCTCGGAGACAGATATGCACCAAAAGCAATTGCGCCATGTCGCAGGACGTTGGCGAAACCCGCGCTTACCGTGCTCGCCGCCATCTTCTGGTCGATGGCAGTGCGGCTTCCCTCATGTCGCCCATGTTTGTATTTAGTTTAGGGGTCCTGATAACAGTTTCTTAGACACCACAAATAAAGTCATGGGTCTAATTATTCGTTCCAAACAGTTAAAATGGATATAAAAAGCGTGTCCTCGATGTGAACACGTGACAATGCAGTTGGTTTCGTTTTTGCTTCAACCTTCAACTGCAAGCGATCTGGCCACGGCGCAAGCGCAACGCCGATGTACGCTGGAAGCAAGCGCCGGTTGGCTTTCGTTGTTTTTGTTTGACCGGAAAAAATCTGACAAGTACGCATGGCGCCGCTACTGTTTTGGTTTGACGGGACGCGAGAAGCTTCGCATAGAGCTTCGGAGTTTGCGAGCACATAGTGAAGACGTGACCGGAGAAGTGCCCCTGTGATGTTCCTGGAAGACGGAAAGTAGCATTCGTAATCGTCGTGTGTGCTTTGAAAGCGAAGGGAGTCACAGGGTCCATGAGTTCGCAACCACAAGCTAAGGTTCACGACAGCGCGGCGTTGACTTCGCCGATCTCGTTCTGGTTGGTGCAACCCGGCGATGCGAAAAAGAGCTGAAACATTCGTCGTGTGTGGTGCGGTGCTTTGTATTCCGGGTCTGTTTGAACCACGCTTTTAACACGGAGCGCAAATTGTTTGTTGCGTGGTGGAGGTTCAACTGGTACAGTCCCGTCGTCGTCAGCTGATCCGGTCCAGCTGGTCCGGGAGGACGCAGCGAGCGTTTTTAAAAGTATATCTTCCTTCGTTCCGTTTCAAACTGTGGAAGTATCCCGACACATACCGTCAGTAAGAAGCAGCGGGCGTTTTCAACAAAATTACGTTGTTTTAATCGAATAATGAACTCCGGATTGTTGTCTTAAATCTGCCGTTTTTTATGCTTCGTGTTGGACTGCGTTTGCATAGCGACGCACACCGCTCGAGTAGATGATTCGGTCCTGCAACGAGTTTGTTGCGCCAATCATGCGGCGTGAATAAATTAAGGCAAGGCTTCCTACCTGCCCACTGATGCATGTACTGAGACCATTTTTTATGTTGTGAACGTAGTGCTCTTTCTTTATTTTGGAAGACGCGTTGGTGCATTTATTATGGTACAATCACTTGAGAGTTGAGAAATTGGAGAGCGAGCAAGCTTTCCCAACTTTGTCTCTTTCTCTCTGGCACTGCCTTGTTTCAGTTTCAGTAGGCATATCTACTAGCAGGTACAAACTGCTATAAAGCAGGTAAAAAACGGGAAGCTTAGGACGGTGCGGCCTCCGTGTTTCGCGCTTTTCGCAAGGTGACAGGGTAAATGCTTTTTGTGAGATATGCGGAATATGCAAGCGATTTTGTTATGCCCGTCGTTTGCGTCTCTCCAGCAAAACGGATAAGATGATCTACTACAAAGGCGCAACCACAAGCCAAGATGTAAGATAGCACTCGTTTGCTTCGGTGATCCGTGTAGCTGTATTTTACCCTGCTCTCTGCAATACCGTGTCATGACGAAGAGCTGGAACGGTCACGGTTTGTGCTGGCCTCCCGGTTGACAGAAACCCGCGTCGCCCGCATCGGCACCGAGTGCGCTTGGGCTGTTGATGCTCAAGCCTTTCATCCGCGGCTTGTCGCCAGCTCATCCTGCTGCTCAACGGTGAGGAAGCGGCGAGAGTAACCTCGGAAGTGAATGTAAATCCTCGTTCATTCAGTTATCTGGTGTCAAAGTGTGGAAGATGTCCAACGTGTGCTGAGGGCGGGAACTACGAGCGTTTTGCCTTGCTTTTATAACCGAAACCAGACCAACGAGATAACTGCCTTGCGTACTCTAAAATGACGGAAGCAATAAGTTTCAACAGGTCGAGTACGTCACCGGGGATGTAGGCGAGACGGTGCACACTGTTTAAACGCTTGCAGTACCCACGAGTGGTACCAGGAAAGCGACGTCAACAGAGAAGGAGCTCGCGATTCAGCATAATGCACTGCTACGGGCCCGTGTATCTTCAAAGTTTGGGGTGGTGGCAGTATAAAAAAAAGACGCATCAGCGCCCCACACCAGTGTTCACGAATAACACCGGTCACAAACTCCCAAGCCCCACCGCTCTTCTCGACACCGACACGACATACGACAACAGACTGCATCAAAACGCCCCAAAAGTGAAGCCGTCTGCTCCCGTACTGCAACTGCTACAACTAGTGGAACTGAAGTGTTGGGCGGATGTCCGGATGTCCTTCACAAAAATATATATAAAATGCTGTTCGCAAGGATCATTTTCATTTAATATTGTATACGTAATGACAAATCCCAATAATTTGTTTTCCTATCTGATTCAAGCTAGTCGGACTGCTCATAACACTGGTCAAGCAAGAAAATAACAAAAAATTGAACTTTTTCATGACCGGTTTAAGATTTATTGATAACATATCGTTATTTATTGCAACGGACTAACATTATAGATTTTGCCTCCATACTTTTTAAATGCAAACAGTTCTAACACACGGCTGTCCATTGCGCCGTGTTTTGTGTATTCTTCTATAAATCTGTAATGGTCAGCGACCAAAGAGCTCACCCTCACATGTCAAGCTTATATGCGCCGCGGGGAGAAATGGATATCGAGTAGGAAGTGTCGGGCGTAGTGTCGGTTGTTGTGTTTGTGTACATGTCGGTGCTGTGTAGCTGTGTGCTGTGTTGCCTGCGTTGTATGTAGGGTTGCTGTGTAGTCGTGGTCGTTCGCGTGTTAACAGACTCGTCTTTCTTTTTAAAACAGGCTGCTAGAAATCTCGATAGGTGGCGCAAGTTACCGCCCGATTCTAAATAGTTTGCTCAAGTTATTTATCTATGTAAGTTCGGCTTTTTTTTTTTTTTTTTTGTCTAGAGGCTTGTTGAAGCTACCGACGCCGCCGACCGCCGACAACGCACGTACGTACTTTTGCAAGTAGCTACGTCCGCCGCTTGGAGACTTTACTGTGTATAAAAGACGTCGAACGAGAACTAAAGCGCCCTGTGTGCTTTCAATTCGGCTGAAAGGCGCGCGGTTCGCTGGGCTCGTCTCTCGCCTGTTCTCGGCCGCTGGCCGCCATGTTTCATAAGGAACACGCTCGAAACGGTTTTGCGGAAGGCAGACACGGTGTAGCGTGTTAAGTTTTCACAGCACCTCATGTGTAGACGAAAAACACAGATGGCCTCGTGTAAAACGAACACGTTTCGACGTGTCCGCTATGGGACAACGGTTTACACGTCTGGGCGTGTTATTTTTGCTAACAGTGTACTTACATAGTTTCGGTTTCGGGATCAGCGCCGGCAACGTTGGCCGCCTCTGCGTTGGCTGCGGTGTTACGGCGTGTGCGGCGCAACAGTGCACGTTTCTTTCTTCTGGTGTACGGTCGCGGTCGCAGTGGACCAATCATTCCGATTTGCGCGGTGTTCGGCTGCCGAAGCAGAAGCAAGTCTTCTGCACAGCAGAGAACCGCAGAGCCAAATGCAGGGATGCCCCGTTAGCCAATGGTGATAACGCGACAATGATGATGATTGGGGTTTAATGGCGCAAGAGCGACTGTGGCCATATTGCGCCAAGAAAGTTAATTTAAAAAGCCTAGCATGCAGTTATGTCTAAACTTACTTGTCTACTTATATCAGATGCAAAAGGCCAATTGCACGTAGGAAACTTAAAACGCGAGCAAATGGTACCAAAGGTCTATCATAACGCGACAATGTGAGCGTACAAAACTGCTATCCGAGAAACGCCAAAGCCCCTGGTTTGCTCGCATACATCGGAAGTGTCCGTGTTCGGGGGTAGTCACTTCATTACCAATAAGAAATACTTTGCCCAGGTTTACGTGGAATGCTGGATGCTTCTGTTCGCACCCTGTGCGCATTGTCATAGCGGCCGAGGCAGGGTTTGGCGTCTGGTATCCTCACGCTGCAGGAATGTGCTTTTACCTTTCTCGCGCCGTTTCTCTAATTGTGTAGTGTTAGTAGCAACGTTACTAGAACCACTCAGTAGGGAAACTGCCATAGAGCCCGCTTTCAAAAAGTGGCACCGATCCGTACTCGATCGCTAATGGCGATCGCAACGCCGCTATTTCTCCCGCAGCGGCCACTCGAGGAAGTGCATGTGACTTTTATTTTGGCTTTAATCGGCCATCTTGGTGCCGAAACAAGTACGATGGAAGGGGTTCCTCTCCTTTCACCGTATCTGTATGTGTCCCCCAAGCGGACGCGCCACGAATAACTAACGAAGTTAGGATGCACCTATGTCGCGACGCGCTACCTGAAATCACAGCCGAGACATGGTTGCATAAAAACTATATTAATTGCTGTCAACTCACCTTGCTCAGCACGACGATACGCTTCGATGGCAAACGCATCGCTGTCAGGTTCTTCATCGATCCACTCGTGAAATAGTTACGGGCATTTAAGGCCTCGAAGGCCTTCATCTGTTGCTGTGACACACAGTTCGACGACAAAACCAGGTAGTTAATTATGTCCACTTGCGTCGTGGCTGGTTGTACGTCCGCATCTGGGGTGGTGTCCACGCCGGCACGTAGCGGGAGCGGATCGACGCCGTCTACGGATCGACGCCGTCGTACAACATCACTTTAGACCCCCTACAAAAATATGTATGGACGTCCTATGTCCACACTTTTGCCGTTCTATTTCCCCTTTGTGCGTCCTATGGATTCCTGTAGACAGTTCTTAGACCGTCTATGTACCACTGGTTTGCCACAGAATGGACACAACAACGCTACTCGCGACTCCAACTAACTATAGGTGGCGCCACTCATTTTCCAAGATGGCGGGTTTAGTGAGGGTCAGAGATGCGTGCCGCTGTTGAGCCTGGCTAGTGTGCTGGCTTCACTGAGCGACATAAATTATTTCTGGTAATACGAGGAAGCTAATGTTTTATGAGCGCAGGTCAACTCTTTAACTTGAAAACAAGAACGGTGTTTAGCGTATTAATTACGGAAGGAGGCGCGTTTTAATTCTGGAGCGAAACCGAAACTCACTTCTATTTTGGATTTAATTTCTCGACAAAGGTCTTAATTTCGGATTCTTTCATGACTCAAGATGTGCCTCACATCGTAATTATTTACTTAGAAAAGTTGTTCGCGGAAACGTTATTTTGTGACATACTGTTCGATCCAGGCTGATATTTGCAGTTGTTGAAAAAATCAGTGCTGATATCTGTGCGTTCTCGCTGCCTTTTTCTCGCTCAGATAGTTGTCATGGGAAATAATGACAATTATCCCAGCACAAGAATAAGAGAATAATTCCAATTTTTACAATATATTCACGAAACGCATAAACTCATAAACGCTGCTCTCACTGCAACAACCCAAGACGGAATCCGAGTCAGACAGCTGAAGTGTGTGTGTGTGTGTGTTTATAGCACCGCGTGACGCGTAAGACTTCATATTACATCTAGCGTTTAACTGTTTGTCTATCTTGATAACTATGTCAGAGTTTTTCATATGCTAAAAAGAAAACAGAATTATACCTTTGTGGAAAGACTATTATGGTTAAATAGAGTATTCTCGTGATCTTGCCGTTAATTAGAGGCATACATTGCCACGATTTGTATTAATAATAATAATATTAAAATTCACATATTTGAATAAGTAATTCTTCAAGCTCTAACATAATTTGTTACTTATGATCTAATTTTAAACGCGCGAAGCAATATGACAATGAAAACTGTGCTAATTATCATCACTGGTTCCAATTGCTGCATTTTAATTACAAATGAAATAAAAATAGTCTAAAATCTATGAAAACATTCTAGCTAATGTGAGAAAGCCATGTAAAATTACATTAATTGTGGGTCAAGTATATTGCGCTATCAAAGTCGCGACTTTTGACAATCGGCGAAACGTCCAAAGTCGCCTCCAATATACTTCCAGACCAAATGCCTGAAAGTTAGAAACAGAAAGCTTTTTTTAATTACTGGTTCTTTCATAACATCTATTTACTTTTGTATTTTCTCGCCGTCGTTTTGCCAATCTCAGCCTTTCCAGTTCGAAGGAACGCCTACCTGCTTGCACGTCTGCTCACAGCAGCACGTTTCGTTGACGTTGGAAGCCGGTGAAACAGTAGTGAGTTTTAATATTGCGTATTCGAGCGAACTCAAGCCCTGTGTGTTTGCGTTAGCTTTGCGCGTTCCACACGGCGCGTGCGCGGAGCCCGAAATCGCGGTCTTGGATGGCGCATCGTGATGAGGCGCACGCACAACGTGGGGCACGCAACTCTAACGGAAACGCACACCGCTTGCGTTTGCTTCTATGCGCAATACTAAAACTCTCCAGTAAGGAACAATCCCATACCGGCTGCAGCACTACGTTGGGACAGTGAAAAGTTGTTTGCATTCGGAAACGACATTTCACGAGCCATGATCGCGAGCAGTTCCGCCATGCCCGCTGTGCAGGATAATCGGGGGACCCTCACTAGAGCGCCTCCCGTTTCCGCCGCGGGAGGGCGAGCGTCGAGGTGGAGACACGAATAGAGATCTTCGCGGAAGAAAAGGTTTTTCATTCCTTCCTATTTCCGTTCTATGGTCCCGGTGAGTCTATGGACATCCTATTGCCTCTCTATGGTGTGAGCTATATAATGGTAGATTAATAAAGTGATGCCGGGTAGACGTTTTCTTTAGGTGTAGCGAGGTGTCCGAGTCAAAGAGTTGTTAATTAAGTTCCGGGTATCAATATGTTACATTGATGTCTGGAGGCATATCCAACCTCGGGGTATACTCATTGTGGAGATGGAAGTGTTTAGTATGTGCCGGAATAATGTTTTTACTTTCTCAGTGGGAGGTAGGTATATGTGGGCCGCTGCCGCCCCCGTAGATATTCTCAACTTTCACAACCCATAGGGGGCGCACTGGTGCCTATCAGAATTGCGGTCATCTGGATGATCGTCGTAAACACAGCGGTATACTAGGCTGGGTCCACGCGCGACGCGTAAGTAATTCTAGTTATGCTGTATACGCGCAGTATCAAAACCTTACTTTATGTTGTTGTTTTTTTCACGACAGGAAAGTGTAGGCAAGCCATTTTATTATGAGGCCAATCATCCAGGAGTTAGGGAGTGAGATTCTCACACCGCGGTACCACCATCGCTTAAAGTGGCTTCTCTATGGACCCCGTAGGGACTCAGTGCAGACCCTGTATGGCTTCCCTGCGAACCCCGCACGTACTCCCTATAGATCTTGTATGGCTTCTTTGCAGACCCCTAAGGACCGTACACTCTTTAAAATGACTTTTACAGACCACGTTTTTGCGTAAAAACAAGTAGGACAAAGCTCTTTTTGTAGAAACCTTTATTGGAGATCAGTACAAAATGACAAGAGCGTGATGTTCGCATACACTTTTAGCTTACAGGGTTTGGCGGCACAATTAATATATATATATATATATTTTTTTTTTACAGCCATGCCTCACTGGCGACTTCAGGTAGCTCGTCCCGACTTGGGTGCGTCCTAGCTTCGGTAGCAATTCGCGGCGCATCCGCCAGGGAGACGGGGCTTGGCATCCCTGAAACCCCTCTTCTACCGTATATGTTTCGGCGCCAAAGTGGCCGATTAAAGCCAAAGCAGAACAGAACATGCTGTCGAATATCGATAGTCCCAAACCAGCACACGCGGTCGTGCAGTTATCCGAGTGGCCGCTGCGGGTGGAATGGTGGCGTTGCGATCGCGATTAGTTCGGTTTTTGAGTGCAGACCGGAGCCGCATTTTCAGAGCAAGCTCTTTAGCCATTTCCCAACTGACTTGCTCTAGAAACGTTGGTCGGTGCGGACCCCGTAGCAGACCTCCTACAGACTGAGTGGCTTTTCTGCGGACCCTGTAGGGACTCCCTGTAGACCTTGTATGGCTTCTCTGCAGACCCCATAAGGACCCTGTGTAGACCTTGTATGGCTTCCCTGTGGACTCCCTAACGACTCCTTGTAGACTTCGTATGGGTTTTCTGCAGGCACCCTATAGACACCGTAAAGACCCTGTGTAGACATCCTATAGAGTCCCTATGGACTCTATTGGCGTCTTACCATAGAGAGGGTATAGGATGACCACACATCATCCATAGAATAGGACGTCCATAGAACGTCCGTTGGCCAATATTCTATAGGGCAGCCATAGGACGACTTCACGGAGGCAACAGAAGTCGTGGTCTGCCTACAGAGGCCTTTTGTTCTGCCTATGGACGCTGCTCTGTAGAACGTCCTAGGAGTATCCATACATATTTTTGTAAGGGTCGTACCGAGCCAGAGTGGAGCCCACAAGCTCTTCAAAATAGGAAGGGCAGAACTCATGGCAAATGGTTTTTGCCATCGCGCTGTACGGGTGAAAAAATTCCGTAGCCAAGTCGCAATCGAGCGGAGCACATGCGGCGGCGGCAGCGTCCGCGTCTGCTTTTCAGTACCGGTGGCCAACGGGCGGCAGTAGAGGAAGTGACGTCACGTGAGAACTATGTATATCATGGAAAGCAGAAATACCAGAAGCTGCAGTAATAAAAAAAAAAATTCAGGCAGGGTTGTCCGTTTTTGCCCCTCCTTTTTACAATATTCCTGAACAGAAGAAAAAAAATTGAAGACTGCAATTTAGGTTGTGATGTGTCATATATGAAAAGAGGGAAGAAGCTAAAACCACGTAAGAACAGGAATGTTCTACGCAGACGACATTGTACTGTTAGTAGATCGCCGGGATAGTTTACAGGAGCTCATTAAGATCTATGAAGAGGAAGGTGACTCTCTAGGACTGAAAATCAGTGGCGACAAGTCAGGAATAATGGTTTCTAACCATGATAAGGGGACCCGCTGAACATTCAAGACATTTTAATAGACCAAGTAGAGAAGTATACATATCTAAAAGTATGGGTGAATGAAAAAAAGAAATACATAGAAGAAGAGGAAGACATTTTGATAAAAAGGAAAAATTAATGCAGCAAAAGGAAGAAAATATGATTAAAAAAAAAAAGGAATGCAGTACGTTGCCGTACGCGCGCACCCTCACAGGCCCTCTACCACACAAGAGCTTCATTGGTTCCAAAATGTAAATGATAACACGTAAACCAATAACAAATAGAAATAGAAATAGACTGCCCGCACACCTTGAAACTGCCAGATGCCACAAATCGACTACGGCACGTGTCCCGGAAACCACGGAGCCCTTCCCCCGCACATACCTACTACAAATGCAGTGCGTAGCAGCGGGTCTTGTTCCACAAACGGTATATAAACTCGGTGTCCAAATCCCGGAGTCCCATGAAGGGAGGCGGTTCTTGCGGCGCCTGTCCCAGCCAGGCGAGTGCTTCGTTGCCGCTTCCCCCAAGGTGGTCCGCGATGTCTACGTGCGTGAGCCCGATCCGCCGTGCGAGGATCCCCGTGACGAAAACGTCGTCAATCCAGAAGTATGGCGTCCCGACCGACGCGCGGTACAGGTCGAAGACCACGTCGGGCGACATCACAACCCCGAACCCCAAGCAGTACGGTGGGTAGCGACGGCCGCGGTACTCGCCAAAGCCCACCCTCCACTTGCTGCGATAGCTACGCTTGACGACGGCCCGCCGAATCAAAAGGCACGCCATCAGTTTGGGAGGCGCCAGCGCGCCAAACACGGACCGCAGGTACGACGTCAGCTGAAACAAGTCCATAAACACGTCGTCGTCCGTCTTGAGCACGTACCGCGCGTTCCGGCAGAAGTAGGTCACCCACTTAAGCCCCATCACGTGCTTATATGTCAGGTTGCGGTAACTGTCAGCGAAGTCCCCCATGACCAGATCGCCATGAATGCTACCCTCGAGCGCAAGCGTCTTCAGCTCGCGCGCGTCGTCCGGACGGCCAACCATGAACACGAGCGCCATCTTCTCTGCGGTGACGGCCCGCAGGACACTCGCGTTGCCCCAGGTCTCGCGGATGGTTCGCCGCCTGTCCCAGTGCGCCGGCGCCGAGTGCACGAACACGACGAGGAAGAGGTCATCCAGAGGTGCCTTGCAGCTGTCGCCGTTGACTATATAGTGGAAGTCATTCTGGTCTATCAGTGTCCTCCGGTCCCGACGTTGGTCGAGCGCAGACAGGTTGTACGCTCCCTGAGGGCCGCTCCAGGGTGGAGCGGGGAACGTCCGCTGTGGTGCAAACCACTCGTAGTCGATCAGCTTGACGGCGTAGTGTACGGATCTTGGAACCAGCGAAGGGAGCGTCAGCAAGCCCAAGATAGCCAGCATAGTCGAATGACGCTTACAGTAAAACAGCAGCGGTAGAGGTCCGCTGCTTTCGGGCCTAGAAAATGAATCAGGCATGCATCGTTGAAACGGACCTTCGTCGACTCGGAGAGAGTAATCCTAATCATGCTCTCCTCACTGTACCAGAGAATTACTACTTGTCAACACAAACACACCAAGAGCACCCCCATGGTCTACATCCATTAGAGCAACAAACAGACACAACCAACACTAACACACCCCAAACATGTGCCGCGTGCGCTCGATGGCATCTCCGGCAGGCTTGCAATCACTCGTACTGCACAAGTGATTGCAAGCCTGCCAAAGTGGCCAAGGATGACACTGCCTCCATGCTGCACGTGTCTGAGGTCTGTCAGTGTCGGCTCTTTTTGTTTCTCGTTCCACTGGAACTCCAGCATTAGGGCGCAAAATGCGTGTTTTCTGACGCTTACACCCATGGCTGCACACTTTCAGCACTCTTAATTTTGAGTAGTACACCCTTATTAATGGTAAAATAGGGTGCTGCTGCATGGTACACCATACACTTTTGAAGGGTGGAAAAAGGGTGTAGATAACGAGGCTACGAAAGTAAGGCAGACACCCTTTTTGAAGACTGTTCGTCGCACTGACACCTGCTTCATACAGCCTTAAAAGGGTTATGACACGAAAATTAAACAGAGAGATTATTCTTGAAATGCAATGCTCATAGGCTACTTAGTATATACACTAAGTTACGCGATTTTTAGAGCTCTGGTAATTGCAATATTTAATTTACGAATTTTTATCGTTTTCATCTGGCGACTAGGCAACACTGCCCTAGTAAGTCACACCATGGTGTCCATAAACCACGTGACCATGAACGCTCTCTCATTCTAGGCGCCCCCATGATCGCCCAAGCTCTCCTCGCTGCGGTACGATCAAAACCGCTCACGCAACTCGGCAACCCGAACGTTATTCTCGCTCTCGCCCCCGGCCCGTTGACCTTCCACCCTGCATGCGCCTGTGAAATATTTCCGAACGATAGTGACCACGGCGTGTTTGTCCGTAACTCGTCGTCACTGGAGCTGGTCGCCAGCGGTTCGCAGTCAAAACGCACAGCTTCCAACAGCTCTTAGCAATCACTCTCATCGCTGCTGCGATCAATGTCGAACACTTTGACAAGGCGAGCGATGCCGTAGACGTAATCGTCACGGAACGCGTGCTCAAAATGTGGAAGGTAAACGAGGAAGCTGAGGCTCGAGCACGGTGGGCTCGAGACACCAAGAGAGCCAAGTATGTGATTGCGTGCAACGAGACACCGCGCTGGAGGCTGGCTACGTAGCAAGCCTCTCGCTCCGCTCGAATCCGCCCCTCCGAGGGGCCCCCATATAAATTGATTTATCCACGAAACTATCGCGCCATTTTCATTACAAATTTAGCAGGATTATAAGAATATGCAATGGGTCCTAGCAGTATAGTTATCTCATATTTTATTTTTGGCGTGTCATAACCCCTTTAACAGAGGTTATGTCGAACACTGATTGCATGTACCAATGCTTTTTTACTTGGGAGAGTCATCCCTTTAACTTATGCTATACGTCAAATACTGACGATAACAAGGCAACACACATGTAACCTTGAAAATTGCGGAGATGGACACCTGCAAATACGCGATGCATCGCGTCTGTTTGTCCTTTTTGTGCATGCATAAGAACTACATGTGGTGCTCCTTGCTTGTAAGCTTGTTCCTCGTACAAGAGATCCCCTGGAGGCTGCAGAGATTATCAGAATTCTATTTTTGGGGTGTTCACGCAAAGGTACGCTCGAAGCGTGGAAATTGCTTGATGAAACGAAAGGCAAAGGGGCATTTACATCACGAACGGACAAAGCCGATGCAAATACGTGCACGAAGATAAACAACGGTAAAGAAGTACCGTCGCTCGCCACTATGAAATACGCCTCGCAAATTGCGTAGTACCCGGTTGCATATCCCTTTTCTGTGACTCGAAACTTCCCTAACGGGGCATGCCGACGAAACGATCGTCGGGATACGTAGCAATAGACCGATCTCACCCGCCAGTTTATCTACGCCACCGCTGCCACGATGCATTGTGACACCATAGTCTCTGTGCATTGGGCTGGTGCGGTCCCGGGCGGAGATGCAGTGAAGATCTGGCTGACAAATAACCTTGCGCGTAAGGCGTTGTCACTGTTGTTTCATCAAAAAAAAGTTATTTCGCTCCGCCGTTATGACGGTTTTCACGTGTTTCGTCCCTGTCTGCAGCAACAGCAACACTAGACAAAACAATGTCGGGTTTCATAGCATTTCGAAGGCCCGGCAGTTGAGAGACGAATGGATCGCCAAAGTTCAAGCAGCCAGTAACTCGAGTTCCACTAGAGCGACAAACAGAAACAAAGGACAACAACAAGCCTCTAACACATGCAGCATGCCCGCGATGGTACCTTTGGCAGGCGTTATGTCGCTCGGTGCTCGTGAAGTAAGCACGAGTGATTGCAAACCTGTCAAAGATACTCTCGCGTGCATGATGCTCGTATTTGAGCATAGCCTCCCTTATTCTACCAAGCCAGTCAAATCGCGAAAGACCCTGGTTTCAGGCTTGTCGCTGTCGTTTTTTTTCTGTTTGTCACTCTGGTGGGACTCGGGCAAAAGGGACGGTAGACAGGTCTTCGCTTGTTCGAAAAAGCTAGGTAATACGCGTTGTGTACGCGAAAACAAGCTCGCGCGGGCCCTGGTTGCCCAGTCGCTGAAGATGGATTATGAAAAAAACAGACAGAACCCGTGGTGTGACCCCTGGGTCGGAGATGCCGTACGATCGTGCTCGCCTCCGAACGTGTTTGAGTCCTGACGATAACGACGTCATCGTGTGACGTACGTGCGAGCCATGTATAGTGGCAGTTTAGCTCCGTTGGGGCATTTACCTAAGTGGTAAATTTCGAAACAGGTTGCTAGCCTTTCCATGTAAAAGGCAAAGAAGCTGCGAAGTTGCGTTCACGCTGAAAACGTCGCGCGGTCTACATTTTTTTTATATAGCTGTTCAATCCGATGGAGTCAATCGGGCAGCACGAATAAATAAGTTAATGAACAGATTTTAGTTCACTAACCGACCTATCGTTAGTTCCCTATATGGTGTCCCTTTGGCCGTATAACTCACCTGCACGAACCAAATCAATCTAACCTTAGCGTCTTTTCTTGAACAAGCCTATAACGCCTAAACCAACGTTGGCCTAAACATCTTCCATAAACACTACGTATTTCTCCTTTGTCTATATGAGGTTATTTCGTGGTATCGGCTGTTCCGCTACATTGCAGGAAATTCAGAGTTTTAGAGAAGCTCCAAATTTCGGAAAGGGAATCACTGACAGAAGATAAAGCGCAGAGTTATATCTCTCAGGTGTCTCCAACACAAGCTAGTTGCCTTCGGTCGTGCTTTGGTTGTGCGTGCAAGGTAGAAGCCCACTTTGAGCAGTGCTCCATATGCTTCACTACATAAAGAAAGTCACTCGATGACATTGGACACTCGATATCGCGCTCCGGTTTTCCGTTACACGACACATGGAACACAAAGTACGCGTTCGAAACACTACCAGCGCGAACTCACCGATCTGCCATGATCCTCTCGAAGCTAGAGGCCGGAAGAAAAGCGTGGCCACCGGCAGGATGGTCGCACAAATGCTCGCTCTTCGTATTATTTGTAGTCACTAAACAGGGCCACCTGGTCCTACAGTTAACGCGTAGACAGAAACACGAGAATCGCTTCACGATATTCTAAGAACTCCGAGCAAAAACAAAAGCAGATTCCGCGCTCGCGATTGTCGTCTTCGTCTTCTTTTGAATACTTTCTCGGCGCCACATTGCCTCGCCTCGTGCCCCAAGATTCAGCTCGTGAGGCGAAAGCTCGCGCTGCAGAACCCAGAAATCCTTTTTTCATACCTCATCCCGGCCCGGTTTTGATTTGATTTGATTTGATTTATTTTGCACAGATCAGGCACGTACACGGCAGCGTGCAAGGCGAAGCAGAGAGGTTAAAACCCTTACGCCTGTGCGCCTGCTTGCCTGCCGCCGTGTACATAAGAGTCACAAAATGACGTCCACAAAACTAAGATAAGATGCGACAAGGAAATAAAATAATGACAATGAAGCTAAATACAGGGTGAGAAAGCTGAAAGTTTGCGCCAGTTTAGATTAGAGCACAGTTCACACCCGCAACCGAGTAGGACGAAGAGAAGCAAGACCGGCCCCCAAGCCCCCCGCGACGCCCTAAGA
This sequence comes from Ixodes scapularis, assembly GCF_016920785.2. NCBI lineage: Eukaryota > Metazoa > Arthropoda > Arachnida > Ixodida > Ixodidae > Ixodes > Ixodes scapularis. The sequence goes on from NW_024609839.1 coordinate 36,495,859, forward strand.
CCAGCTCCGCAGCAGTGCGTCCGGTCCCAAGGCGTCGCAAGAGGCCCAAAAGGCCCAGCCCCACCCCTCCTCCGTCCCACTCCACCGCAAGTGCGCGAGCGGCGCCTAACCCTGACTCGAAGACATTTGTCCTGCGAAGACTCTACAGAGAGCCTGGGACTCCTCAGGCTCCCTGGGCAAAGGACTACGGGCAGCCAATGGCATGGACAAAAAGTCCCTGATAGCCGCAGGCAACAATGATTCACTGTGTCGCAGAGTCCTGCCACGGAGTGGTTGAGGCTGCCCGGTCCTTTTGCTGACACGTACGAGGGCGGACAGTCTGTTGCCAGGAAGTGACCCGTCGAGCATCTAGAGCCACTCTATGTGGCAGCGTAGCCATAGAGTAATATAGTAAACGTAAAGAGAGGACACAGGAGCCGATTCGCGGCCCAGATAGTGCGTTTAATACCCTCCGCTACGTGGCGCTTTTCTGCAATTTGGTTAAATTAATTAAAACGCTTTCTGTTAAAAGTATTTATTTTTTAAATGGCAATGCTATAAAATTGTTTAAAGTACTCAAATTGACTAAATAGTTTAAATCAAATACGTCACAAAAACCACGTGATGAATGGCGCCTGCCATGGCCTGCCTGCCTGCACGCCGTCGCCTCTGCATCATTCTGCATGGCCTGTGCTCGTCCCTGCGTCGTTCGTCTGTGCCGTGCGTGCCGTCCATCTGTGCTTTCTGCTGCATCATGTTCGGTCGACTTTGCATCAATCAAGGTGACGCATGACCGCCCGCGTACTGGCATGCTCGGCGTGAATTCGCGGAGCCGATCGGTTCGAGCTTCTCGCGCTGTTGTTTCTGCCGGGCTGTCTGGCTGCACTTGAACGTGTGTGCATGTTGATTTTCGATAAGATTGTTTAAAAAAAAAATTTAACTTACGACCCTGCACACGACATTGTCCATGGGTTTACAGATGACGGTGTTGAACGAACCTTTAACATTGCAGATAGAGCCTTGGATGTTATGCTGCCTGAAATTTCCAGGAGGTGCGTTTAGCCCCTTGCATACACTGTTGTGCACACTCCAGCAACGTCTTCTGTTTAACGCAGTCTCCTCATTTCTCTCATTCGGGAGCTTAAAGGGGTGGTGCAAAGATATTCAATTGGAATGTTTTTCACCTTACACGAGCTTACTGGCTCTAGTGGGACTCAATGATACTTGCACGCAACGCCACTGACCAAGAAACTCCTTTGTTGCGCTGTAATTTCGAGGACAAAAACGAGTGTTTTCATTCAATCTCTCCTTCGAAAAACCTGATGACATAGCTGGGCGCTAGCAGTACCACCCAGTGACGATATTTGAATACGGCTCATAGATTGGACCCGAGCTTGGCGTGGACACTCGATTTGGGCTCGTGATAATCGATAGCTCGAGAAACATTCGGGTAGTGTCCTGTGTCCAATCGCTGCAATGACGACAAAAGCCGAGCCATAACAATGTCTGGAACTCAGCGCCTGTCCTGTGCCTTGCCAACCCCAGCGCATGGCTATGATCAACATTGGCGGCATATAATCGGCTCCAGATCACGGGGCCGCTTGTTCTGGCTGCGAGTTGAGTGGGTGAACTCTGCTCGTTTTTTTTATTTTTTTTCTGCGACTTCGATTGCGTGTGGTGAAAACAAACGGGTATTTCACCGATCATTAAAGTCAGGGATTCGTTCTAAGCGGTATTTGCGCAAAATACAAATATCAGTGCATCGCCCCTTTAAGACTGTTGGCTTCACAGTAAAGGCTGTGGTCTGTGGTTAGGGGGCTTCAAACGTAAGCTTGGTGTGTGTGGTGGTAAGCGATTTGTTGAAGTTTACAACGAACACGTTTACTTTGTCTTTGATGTTCCGCACCTTCCCAAAACAACCAAGAGCAATCTCCAAGCCCACAAACTTTGCATTGGAAATGAGGTCATTGAGTGGTCTTCTAATGTTGAACTTTATTGTTCTATCCATGAGATGAGCTTGCAATTGGCTCCGAAGCTTACTGAGAGACACATGTTTTCAAGAACCTTTCTGTAAAATGGAAGAAAATTGTGTCCAACAGGTACTGAGTGCCTCACTCTTTCTTGCAATCATATCCCTTGTTTATGCCAAGGAACTTCCTGAGGCAGCCATGGTTACAGCCTATTTCTGTGATAGAATGTGCATACTTTTTGACTGTTTAAATAGCTAAAAAATTCAAGAAGACAGGGCAGAAGTTGCGTCATGCCATTCTGAAGGTGGAATCTGAAATACTTGATTTTCTCCACCAGTAACTCGGATGGATTTCAGCATGGCAGTTCCAAAGTAGGAGGCAGTCATAAGCCATCATTGGGTGGCACGTTACTCTAAAAAGTGCCCTCATGCTCTGGAATGAGCTTTCAAGCATCCATGACTTTAAGTTCTTACTCACACGACGCCTGCAGCAAGACACACTTGAGAACGTTTTGGAGCTATATACGACAAATGCCGGGCTGCAACAGAAACCCGAATGTGCATCAGTTCGCCTCAGGACTAAAACACCGCTGGATAAAGAAACTGTTCAAACTGTCGGACAATGAAAACGTAGAGGATGACAAGGCTGACCTCCCAAAGGAGTTGCAAATATCTTCGCACCATGAAAGTTTAATTCCAGACATTGTGGAATGTCTTCCAATTGATAACTTCCCGCCACTAGAGGATATTTCTGAGCTGACATCAGACATCAGGTCTAACATAATTGATGACTCGTCCACTTTTTTATTACGTTTGGGGCAATTTGATGAAGCTTTTGCTTGCAGAGGCAACTTACAGCTGTGGCTGTTCTCAGCTGCTGTCGGATGAGTGTAATAACTTGACCAGGCCTCACCTGTACTCTCTTATTCCTAAAGCATACCACGTGCCTGGAAAATTCTTCGGGAACTTAGTAGTACCATCACAGGCTGCCTTTCATTCCATTCAGCAACTAGAAAATCACTTTCTTCCCATAATAGAGAGTGTGAACAATTGGGTTGTGTGCGTGTTTATACAGCCTAGAACTTGGTCTGCCTCACAGGGGCGACGAGTCTCCCAGCTGTAGATGAGAAATTTAGCCAGTGCGGTACAGCCGCTAGCCTGGGGTCTTTAACGTGCACCAAGCAGTAGTGATACACGACCGCACGCCGGTACGATGCTCATCCAGATCGAAACGGGCAGGGGTGGCGCTCGAACCCAGGATCCCTGGTTTCTGCAGCGCGAGCTTTCGCAGGGTGTGACACATGTTCGAGGAGTGTGTGCCGCCTTGTATAGCACACTTTGAGGTCTGGGTGGTTTTAGGCTTTGCCCAGAGGAGTAACGCAAAGGGTTTTTAAAATTGTTTTGCAGAATACGCTTGTGCTGACATGTTTGATTTCTTAACCGGAATTTGGACAAAGTTCGGTTGCACTCTTCTGTGGCTAGTAAGAACGAGACAGGTTTAACTGTTAATAGTGTATTAACAGAGGCGGTTGACAAACCAAAAACAAAAAGTGCTTATTAAGTGGGCGGTGCAGCTTGCTCTCCAAATATTTGTTTCCCATTTTTCCAGCGAATGTGTATCACGGCTCCCTAACAAAAATATTTGTCCACCTTCTACAGCATTTCGATAGAAAATAGTGTATAGAGGCTAAAAATATTTGAAAGAAAATGTATCCACTTTTGTATTTACTGCCCATAGTTTTTTAGCCGCTTTTTTCTGAAGCCATATTTCTTTTCTGAACGATTTCGGGGTATGTTTAGGGACGTTGAATCTTGTCAGATTTCAAATAGAGTTATCATTGTTTGGTAATGACTCGCCCGCAGTGAATTTGAGGCTATGCCAATTGGTGTTTTTTTTATATTTGCCGGAAATCGGGAATTTGTACTATCCGGCGTGTGCTTCGCAATGTTATTATACTCTTATGAATGGTAATGATAGCGACGTCTTATTTATTTTTGCACTTACTTCCCGTACCCGAGTCGGCGTGAAAGTGAATGCACGATACAGCATGTTCTCCGTGGAAAGGTTTTGTTAACTTGGTTCCGCTAAAAATGTATTACGAAGCGTACAATATGCCGAAGTCCTTCATATTAATTTATTTTTGTGAGTATCGATCTCTTTCGTATAAAACATACTGAGCTTCTGAAGTAAATCATGTATACATGAATGTGATCCAATAAAATGTGTTCGAACCACTTATTGTTGTTGACCCCAAAATGCTCCACCAGCCAGGAGTCAATGCGGTGATTGTGTAACTTCAATGCTTTACAATAGAAAAAGAACAAGAAATATATATATACTTCTGCTTTGTGAAGTAAGTTGAAATATTGTTTGACAGATTTTGCACGGACTCTATCGTAAAAAAATAAAGCAAAAGTGCGTCAGTATTTAAAAAAAGAACTAATAAAAACAGCGGCGTTGGGAGTCAAGGAGCTCCCGAGAGCCGAGCGAGGCGGGGAAGAAAGAGAGAGAGAGAACTGTACCGTAGAACCGGAGCAGAAACGCCCACACCGAAACCGAAACTAACTTGACCGGAAACGGAATCAGATTATACTTAATACCGCCCGCTAGGAGCGCTACCTGTCACTTGTCTATCTGGGCCGCTGGGGCCTATGGCAGTGTCCGCTCTTTACCTTGTGTATATTACTCTATGGCGTAGCTGCCAGAGTAGCGCCACGCTTTTCCCTGTGCCGCCTCTCACCGCGATTGGTCACACGCGGTACCATAGCAACGAGCCTAGCTGGCACCGTGCCCATAGCAACCGAGTGACTACTCGTCACGTGACCTCGCAAGAGCCGTTATGTCACTGGTAAGATGGCAGCGGCTAGAGCTGGTAGATGCGAGTTTGTTCGATGTGCGGAGTCGTGATGTGCAGCTGCTTGCTGGCGATTTCTGACTTCGTGCTCTTTGATGCAGGTATAACGTGAAGTATGAAAGAATGGAGATTTTATACCTTTTCTGTGCAAGATCGCTCTAGATATTAGCACCTGTGAGACAAATTAAGTCATATCGCCGCAGTGGCGCTCGGATTCCCGGATATGTTCGAGAATCAATAAGGCTTTTAGCATGCAATTTTCGCATACTCTTGGCTTTGTTTCAACGTTGGAGTGTCTGAGAACCGATGCGAAACGCATGAGTTGCAAGTTGGGCTTTGGGGAAGTTTCTTCAGCCCTTGATAACCGCATAATCACAGAAACGCTTAGCGAGAAAGCGCCTGCGACCTTTAACCTTTTGCTCTAATCGACGATTTTACAAATTGGCAGTTCTGAAGACTTTGAAATAACGTGCTTTCGTTGCAATTGATTGCACTTTATAGCAGTGTTTTTTTAATTATTTTTTTTTCAAGTGACAAGCTGGCGTTTGCTCAAATGACGTATATGAAATAACCTTTTATATAACAATGCATCATTATTAGACGCTTAGAGATGTGTTGGTCTTTGTAATCAACAAGTTACAGACATAATTAATTTTTACGTGTAATATTTGTTTTCTGTAGCTGGGCCCGTTTTGTGCTCAATTATGTCAGTGTGCTATGATGTTATCATCATGTGTGTATGGTTCTAAATATCCTCTTTGCCATGCCTACCAAGGCCAAACTGACGTCAGTGGACCCCAGCTCACGCATTGCACACGAAAGCTGCGTCACTCGGATGTATGCGCTCGTCAACAATCAATTCGTCAACGAATATTTGAATTCGCGTTCGTGGCCAATGAGTGCACTGACGGAACTTCTCATCACTTGCGAATGCCAACTTTTATGGTGTGCTTAAAAAGCACGGTGAAAGTTTGGGATCATCACACGGGTGCCCTAGCATGTCACGACCGCGTGATTTCACAGTTCGCTTTTGAGTTGAGGATTACAGCTAAGAAAGAAGAAGTTAAAAAATCATTTCATGGTCCCTTTAACACGGATATGTGTGTCACACCAGATAAAAATATTGACATTTCGCATGAAGGTAAACTTCCGGACGACCGCTTGGCCTGTCGGCAAGAACACTTCATATCCAGCGTCCGTCCCTTTTGATGGCATTAACAATCCTCTGGAAACCACCATGCTGTCCTTCTTGGTTTAACCAGGTTTAACCTTGTCTACTGTTCATCGCCCAAACGAGGGTGAGACCGTCGTCGACGTCGCTCCTCGCCAGTCGGTGAGATAATCTCATCCTGAAATGAATGATTGGGCCGTGAAGAAGTATGATGCTAAGCGTACGTTCGCTTACTATGGGGCAGTCGAGCAAAACAGTCATGTCCGGAGGCAATCGTCCTGTCGTGGCCGGCGTTTTCGGATTTTGTTTCATAGGAGCGAAATCCGAAAGTACAAGGACGGTACGTACGACCCACCAAGCGGCCGCCATCTCGGCGGCGCGGAAAACCACTCGCCTTGTCCGTGCAGATACGATCACCTACGATACTTAGCAGCTCTCGTCGCCCGACAGTCCCCGGGCTGCAAATCCGCCTCACTTCACAGAAGCAGACACCGTTCCCGCTGAGGCCCGTGCCGTACCGCCATGCCGAACGTCTTTTACCACCTTTCAATGGACTAATGGAGAAATCAACTAGCAAAAAATTGCCGCCCGCCGTCGCTAGCAGCAGGGTTACCATGGCAACCTCCCAGGCCCAAAATGGAGGTCACTATTGGCGCTTGTGACGTCGTGCATCTAGATAATTTCGCGTCGTGTCGCTACTATGGCAGCTTCGCTGCCATATAGAGTGGCTCTAGTTTCATCTGGTCGAGCATCGTTCCGGCGTGGGTTCACGTATCACTACAACGCGATGCGCGTTAAGGACCCCAGGCTAGGAGTACTGCTCAGGCTAAATGCCTCATCTACACTGGGTAACAATGTCGCCATATTCTGGCAGAAGAAACACCTTCCATCTAAACGACCATGGCCTCTGATGTTTTTGGCGCGCAGGGCTCTCCTTAGGCCGTTCCACTCACCGGGAAAGTCTAAAAATAGGTGGTAGAGAGCCTGCAATATTGCCGCTCTCCGCAGCTGGCCAAGTAGGCAGCGCGCGCGTGGCCTAACGATTATGGTACCTGGCTCCCACGCGAAAAGCTAGGGTTCGATTCCTGAGAGCGGCGCATCGTTTTGTTTATTCCTGCAGACTAGTATTCTGGTAAATTCGAGAATTCTGTTGGCTTGTTCGAGGTCTGAATGTTCTACGCGTCGAACTTTCTACGCCGATTATACCAGAAGGTCATGCATGTACATAAGGGGCTCCGCGTGGCGAGCCGCAGTCAGTTTCGCCCCAGCGTTCGACACTGCTCTTTCGCCGACCTCGACGCCCGCGACGCTGTGCTGTTATATTTTGTTTCCTTTTTATTTTTGGGCACAAGTTCGCCCCCATTAAACGTTTCAGTTTCCCCAGTTATTCTTTGTTTTCTCGCCTGTTTATTCGTGACATTTGGGAAAACAAAGAACAAAGGAGGGGGTGTCCTACTGCTCGTTGGGTGTCACGTGGCTTATTTTGCCGTACGAGCTGCGAGGTGGTGCCGCAAGCGTCGATCGTCAGCAAACGTCTCCGCCTTTCCGCCTACTTTCCTTTTCGGTGCACGCAAGCATGAGCCCACTTGCGGCTCATCGTAGCACAAGGTGTTCACCATTGAATTTCGAACGCTCCCCATGGTCTGAGATGAGCCCTCTCTACAATCTAGGCTCTATAATAGGGGTCCATCCAGTTGCGCCGCCGTGGTACGGTGAATGAGAGGGCTGTCGGCATCGTCGCGAGTGACAGGGAGCATCTGGTTAGAATGAGGCGGTGGCGCTGCCGTTGACACTGAGATACGACGTCCGCTTGCGCTCGCTGCCATTCAGGTAAGGCTGTCAAGAAGAGGTGGTGTGTGAAGCGAAAGACGAGCTTTGGTCCCGGTGAGCGCGTATGCCGCATGGTGGCACCTTGGAGAAGGAGACTGTAAACGTCTCGGAAAACGCAGCGAGCGAAAGCGTGGCGACGTCGGCGGCAGCGGTGGCGAGCGAAAGCGGGCCCTTCTGTGCCCGCTTTCTGGGCAAGCGGGCACACACTGGTTTAACGACAACCTTGAGTGCCTTAACGGTGCGTAGATGCACGACCTACTGTAATTCTGGTCTGCCCGGAGAATGGCGCCCCAAGGAAGACACTGTCGCTGATTCATTTAGGCGCTCGGTAAAAGATTTTCAGCGACCCGAACGCGGTCCACAGTCTGTCTAGCGTGCGGTCCGTACGGCGCGTGGCTGGTGATACCTAAACTCATGACCATACCTTTTACACTTATACAAATGCATGTCCATATTTTTATCACATCACCTGCTACTATAGCTCTTTCTTCTCTCTAACCCTCTGCTGCAATAGTTCAGACTATTGGCGGATTATAGCCTTAGATGCTGATGTGCCATAAACCCCCAATCAATCAATCAATCAATCAAACCTATGTTGCGTTTTTTGGACTCGCACGGCGACTATGGAGAAGGAAGTGACGTCAACAACGCTCTTTGGATGTTGATTGCTGCAGTCGCAGATGATGGTATCTGCAGAAGAAAACAGAAAAAAAAGTGAGTGGAAATCGGTTATCCGGAAGCTCCATTATCAACGGACGTGACATCAAAATGACATATGAATACTTTGCTATTACGTCGCTTCAAAAGAACGATGCAAGATGGGGTACAACGCGTCCGCGCCGTCTCGTCGAACGATGGACTGCACCCCGATAATTGAAATATTGTATCCAGCGGACAAGCGCAACCGGAGCCATCGGGATGCTTTTGAACTCCCGCAGCACGTAGTTCGGAAGCAGTACCGCCTGGCGAAGAGTTTAGCGCGGTGGCTGTGTGACGAACTACGCGAGGAGCCGGAGCTGCAGACACTGCGTCAGTCGAGTACTGTCATGACTGTGGAGGACCAAGTGCTGTGCGCCGTTCGATTTTACGCTACGGGGAGCTTTCAAGGCATGGTGGCGAGCGACGAGCATATAGCAGGGGATCAAGGCACGACCAGCATCGCCGTACGTGCCCTGTCGTCGCTATTGTGCGACGTATGAGAATCCAACATGGCTGCATCCACTTCCCCTGTTGGATAGCGCTACACTGAGCAGCCGAGCAGATAGAGCTCCGCGGCTCGTGCGCATGAACTCGTGCCTTGCGCCCGTGGCTAGAACGTACCCGGCTCTGAGCCGATCGCCATATTAAACCTCTTGTTCTGCCTTTCTATCGTGTCACCGTTCCCTGGCGCAACTTGCAACACGACTTGCAACATGGTGTCAGAAGTGGGATGCCGCCAACGATGAGCCGATTTCAAGAGCTCTTCAGCGGGCACCGCCGCGCCAACCAGGGACCCACACGAAGGTAGGCGACTTTGCTCTCGGGGATCTTCGGCTGCAGCCACGGGATAAAGGATGGCGTCCTTTGTCATACAACCACCGGAAGCATTGTGTTTCTCATCACCGACCGAGTGGCCCAAGTGAAAAAAAACGTTTCGAACGTTTCCGCACATCCTCCGGACTTATCGCCAAGCCCGAGCCACACCAAATAGATGCGTTGCTCTACATCATGGAGACCAAGCGGAAGATATATATGCCACGTTCCAGCTGTCTGCCGAGGAGGCCAAGAAGTTTACAGTCGTCATGGAGCAGTTCGACAAATATTTCATCCCGCGGCGAAACGTCATCTTCGAACGAGCTCGTTTCAACACGAGAGTTCAACAAGAAGGCGAGTCTGCAGAAGATTTTGTCACGGCGCTCCACGCACTTTCGAAGCACTGCGACTACGGCGAGCTTCAAGAACAGCTCGTCGGAGTCCGTCTAGTATTTGGAATCAAAGATCAGAAGCTCTCAGCAAGACTTCAACTCGACGCCGACCTCACGCTTCAGAAGGCACTTGAGACGGTCCGACAGGTCGAAAGCGTACATCAGCAGCAAGCTGAGCTCAATCCCGACAAGTCGACTGTCAACAAAGTCGCCGCGGCGCGTCAACAAGGAGCAAACCAAAGACGTTTCGTCAAGGCTTCGGCGAAATTTGCTCACGCGAACGACGAACGACCTCACACAGAAGTGAAGCCGTCTCCAAGCTCAAGCAAGAGCGGCGTTCAGAGACCGTGTCGCTGGTGCGGAAAAGAGCAGCACGGACGCGCCCAATGCCCAGCGCGGTCGGAAGTGTGCCGTAATTGCCACAAAAAAGCACATTATTCGTCTGTTTGCAGGTCTCGACGAGTCGACTTCGTTGAAGCGCCTGAAACCAACAGCGAACAAGGATTTTTAGGAGCAGTCAAGTCCTCCGAAACTTCGGAATGGGAGACTACAATCCTGGTTCAAGGCCAACCCGTAAAATTCAAAATCGACACTGGGGCCGACGAAACCGTCCTTTCACAAGCAACATTCGACATGCTCAAACGTCAGCCTCTGCTTTCAGAAGCACCTCGTCAACTTTACGGGCCCGACGCAAAGCTTCTCGCAACTAAGGGCGTTGCAAGACTCGAACTCGCTTACCGCGACAGGACAACTATTCAAGACGTCTACGTGCTTCACGATGTCCACACGTCCTTGCTCGGAAAGCCCGCCATCAATGATCTGCAGATATTTACATTCGTCAATGCCGTCACCCAGAAGGTAATCCCAAAAGTCGAATTTCCTTCACTATTCCAAGGTCTCGGCAAGCTGCAGAAAGAACACCGCATTCGCTTGCGCGATGGAGCGGAACCATTTTGTATCAACTCTCCACGCCGCATCCCGATACCCTTGTACGAGAAAACAAGGTTGGAGCTACAGCGAATGCAGACAATCGGTGTCATCTCTCCTGTCGACGAACCAACCGAATGGTGTGAGCCCATGGTAGTCGTTCTCAAGCCAAACGGATCGGTAAGAATCTGCGTCGACTTTACTGGTCTAAACCATCACGTCCTGAGAGAATGGCATCCCATTCCTTCCGTCGAGCACACACTCGGACTGCTGCACGGCGCGAAGATTTTTTCAAAATTAGATGCTAATTCGGGATTTTTGCAAATTCCACTGGACGAAGGCAGCAGGAAGCTCACCACCTTCATTACACCCTTCGGGAGGTTTTCCTTCAACAGACTACCTTTCGGCAGATCGTCTGCTCCAGAGCACTTTCAAAAACAGATGTCTAGTCTTTTGCATGGCATTAACAGAGTGGTTTGTGACATGGATGACATCCTCATCTGGGGTTCAACCGAAGAAGAACACAACAAGACGCTACGCACCGTACTGCAGCGATTAACCAAAGCTGGATTGATGCTGAACGAAAACAAGTGCCTATATAACGTCCAAAAGCTCACGTTCTTAGGCCATCAACTAGACTACAACTGCATCAGACCCGATGAAAGGAAGGTAGAAGCTATTTTGAAAATGAAACGCCCGACAAACAAAAGTGAGCTGCAAAGAGTACTGGGTATGGCCACGTACCTTGCCCGCTTCGTGCCAAACCTTTCAGAGGTTCTTCAGCCACTTTCATCCTTGTTGTCGAAGAAGCAGCAGTTTTTTTTGGGACTCGCCACAGCAACAAGCATTTGACAAATGGAAGACAGTACTATCTTCTCGTCCCGTACTGGGCGTATACGACCCCGGAAAGGACACAGTCGTCAGCGCAGAAGCTTCCTCCTTCGGACTTGGAGTACTGATCCGGCAGCGACAAACAGATGGCAAGTTCGCTGTCATTGCATACGCCTCAAGATTGCTCTCAGACACCGAAAAGCGCTACGCGAAGATTGAAAAAGAGGCTCTTGCCTTAGTCTGCGCATGCGGGAAGTTCGAAGATTACCTGGTTGGAAAAACGTTCAAGCTGGAGACAGACCACAAGCCGCTCGTCCCCATCCTCATGTCGAAAACTCTTGACGACTTGACACTCAGACTCCAGCGGCTGAAAATGAGGATGATGCGCTACCAGTACAGCGTAGAATATGTACCAGGGAAGGACCTACTAGCTGCTGACACACTTTCCCGAGCACCTCTACAACAGACAGGGGACACAGACCTTGAAAAAGACGTCGAAGCTTTTGTCTTTTCCTTGAACAAAGCTATCCCAGTCAAGGACCATTGCCTACAATGGCTAAAAGAAAGCCAAAAATCGGACACAGTCTGTAACCAGCTACGAAAACTAAGCTCAAAGGAGTGGCCATCCAGAAGAGACTTGCCACAAGACCTGAAACCTTTCTTTGAGCACCGACACCAGCTCACCGTAGAAGACGACTTGCTCCTCTATGCAGCCCGTGTCGTCGTTCCTGTCTCGTGCAGAAAAGAGATCATGCACCTCCTTCACGAAGGCCACTTCGGCATCACGAAAACACAAGCAAGAGCAAGGGACTGTGTCTGGTCGCCAACAATAGCAGCAGGGATAACTGCCACAGTAAAGCAATGCAACGAATGCATCAAAACCACGTGCAATCGCAAGATGCCGCTTCTAAACACGGAATTTCCTGACCGACCATGGCAGCGCGTTGCAATGGATCTTTTCTACTTCAACAGCCACTGGTGGTTGATCATGACAGATTATTTCTCAAGGTACCCCGAGATAGCACGACTTGAGAAACTCACATCGCTTACCGTCATTAACCACTGCAAATCAATCTTCGCTCGCCACGGCATTCCAGAGGTGGTAGTGTCCGACAATGGGCCTCAGTTCTCGTCATCAGATTTCGCTACATTTGCTCGAGAATACGGGTTCAAGCATACCACCTCAAGCCTATATTTTAATCAAAGTAATGGACTTGCGGAAGCAGCCGTGAAATGCATCAAGAAATCAATGGAAAAAACGAAAGACCCATACTTGACCCTTCTCTCTTACAGGTCGACTCCGCTGAAGAACGGCTACAGCCCCGCTGAACTACTTATGGGTCGACGTTTACGAACCAAGCTCTTTATGGTTCCCGAGATGCTCATGCCTCACATGCCAGACATGAGAAAACTTCGCGATTTTGAAGAACTATACCGAGAAAACCAGAAGAAAGACTTCAATCGACGGCATGGCGTACGCACACTGCCTGAAGTCCTAAATGGAGATGAAGTTTGGATCACTGACATCAAGCAGAAAGGTACAGTGCAGAGACCAGCAGAGGAACCCAGGTCTTACTTCGTAGACACTGACAACGGGGTTGTGCGACGTAACCGAACTCATCTTGTTCCTTTTCCTGCAAATGTCCGGGAGGCGGAAGTCGTTGACAGCGAGGATGCTCAAGAGCCACGTACAGAATGTGAAGGCAATCTTCATTCACACACGAGAAGTGGCCGATGCGTCAAGGCTCCCCAACGACTTTGACTCTTCTGTATGGGGGAGATGTTGGATAGCGCTACACTGAGCGGCCGAGCAGATAGAGCTCCGCGGCTCGTGCGCATGAACTCGTGCCTTGCGCCCGTGGCTAGAACGTACCCGGCTCTGAGCCGGTCGCCTTGTTAAACCTCTTGTCCTGCCTTTCTATCTTGTCACCGTTCCCTGGCGCAACTTGCAACACGACTTGCAATATCCCCCAAACGACAAGCGAGATGGTAGACTTGGAAAGGGGCTTCCGACTACTTGGCAGGATTGCGGGCGTCATCGGGTGCATCGACGGGACGATAATCAGCATCGCCGGCCCGTTCAAGTACGACCCCACCGTCACAAAGGTTGCGTATTGGTGCAGGAAGCAATACTACGCCCTTAAGGTGCAACCGTTAGTGTGATTCCGAACCAACAGATGGAGATATGCCCAGCCAATTGACGAACTTAATACGACGATTGTACGACGGAGGAGCTGCCACGGTTGAGTTCGGAGGCGTGATGTCCAGAAGGGTGGAAGTGAAACGGAGCCTGAAACGGGGCTGCCCTCTTTCTCCCCTCTTGTGTATGCTATACACGGGCAAGCTAGAACTACATCTCCTGAACGTCAGGGCTCGGTTTTTCACTCCCACGGGCAGAAGAGGGCCGACCTCTTCTTGGACCCCAGAGCCACCTCTAGTTCTTGCATTGTGAAAGGAGTGTTGCTCAGAGCTACAACCGGACATGGGTATACGTCAGCACTTGCTTTAAAACGTTTAAATTCCGTCCGATAATTTCGGGAGCTGGAAACATTCTCGAAGTGCTCTCCAAGCACGTTACCAACATCTTTCAGTGAATTAGCAGGGGAGCTAAATAGAGGAACAACAAAGCAAAGCAACAGCCGACGATAATGACCATACAGTGTAGGCTCTGTAATCAAGAAGCTGAAACAATAATACACCTGGTCTTCTACTGCCCGGCCCTGACGCCACAATGAGAGCTAGCCGACACCCAAGCCGACCAAGCATCCAGCCACGACAGTGGACGGCAGGCGACGCCACCGGTGAGTGTGCACGGAGGCTATAGAGCTACAGTCACTACAACTTCACAATCTGCACAAGCGCCATCACTAGCGGAAGCACTGGGATTTCAAGAGGCGGCCGACTCCGGAGCACACCCTACGCGGAGAGATGGGTGGTCCGCAAAACAAAACAACGGCTGGCAACTTGGTGGAAAAAAAGAGAATGACATGAAGCGCTACACAAAGGAGCCCACCAGCTTGGACACGATTAGTACGTTACCCCCCGTTCCAAAGGGATAGCTACATACATCATCAGGCCGTCACTTTCGTGTGCGAAAGTGACGGTTAGCGAACTTTAAAGGGACACTGACACCCCCCAAAAAAAATTTTTTATTTTTTGCCAGGCGCTTTATTATGGTGTCGGAGGACTACCCAATTAATATTTTGCAACAGAGTAGCGTATTTTTTTTAATAAAGCCAAAAGACGCAACTGCTCGAAACCGAAACCAAAACACGACGGAGGTCGGAGAAGTGGAGAGAAGAGAGTGACTGGCCGAAGTCACGTGGCTACACCCAACCTCTATACCCGCTGGGTAGTGGACAGAGCGCGCCACCGTCGATTGACCGCCAGCGCCAGTGTGGCAGGTTGGGAAAACACTGAGACGGCTCCAATCGACGACGCAGCACGCGACGCACCAGGCTATGATACCCAAGTACGCGTCCGAAAATGCCGCCCCTGGTCTTGTTTTGCGGGTTCAGAGATATTGAGGATGTCGGCTCGTTTTTTCGTGACCAGGCGCTTGAGAAGGGACACAGACTTTTTGAGAATAATCACGTCTACGCTGTGCGAGAAGAGGACGGCGTAGACATTACGGCCAAGTGTCACTCCCAACAGGGGAAGCACGTGTACGACGTCACAATCCGGGTGAGTGCGAGCTGTTATAAAAATATACTTCACTGAGAATCGTATAGACAAAAGCCTAATAATTATTGTTTTACTTGCGCAGTTAAACCCACAGTCCCGGAAGATCATCACCGGGTCGTGCACCTGCCGGTACGGCGTCCTCGGTGAGTGCAAACACAGCGCCGCTGTTGTGCACTACGTCAACAGACACGAAGTTGCCGCGTGTACCAGCTTGCCTCAGGCGTGGGGGAAGCCCTCGAAAAAGCCGAAATTGGATGACAAGGCGTCGATAGCCGATCTCTTTGGAGGTAGGACTACCACCACAAGTTGCAGCGTTAACGTGGCGTCAACGCCCGCGCGTGACAAAAGCGTCGAGCCGTACAAGTTATCGCGCAAGTCGACGCCCCACTCTTGATTTTCGCTACACCAATTCTTCGCAAATCCAGCATTTTGGACCGCGCGCATTACTCAATTCGTGCAAATTATGGGCTTGCAAACGTTAGTGGCCTTAGAAAATAATTGAGGGAGACTAGCACGAACTATCTTTCAAAAGTTGATTGACATTGTGCTGAAGTGGACTGAATTTCTTTTTTTTTATGAGTTAGAGCACTGGTCTGCATGAAATCCTAGGTGCTGTGATCTTTATTTGTATTATCAGCAAGCTCATATTTACGAGTGAATGATGTGCAATGTTACTTTCTTAGGAAACCGCAGCAACACCGTGAGGAAGCAACAACCACGAGAGATGCCTCCCAGCTACATCCTTCGCCACTTTCCAGACATCGAAACTCCATTCACCGACATTTTGCGAATGATGGACAAAAACCAGGTGGAATTGGAGTGCTCTCAGACCATGGATGACATTCTAGACCTTGTGGTGGACAATGTGCAGCGGTCCGAGGTGGAAGAACTTCTACAGAACGTTCCGCTTGAGCCTTCGTGTGGACAGGAGCTGGGGGACTGCTTACACCAACTCACAGATGCTGAGAGAAGCTTCTTTCAAAGAAGAGTTGCATGTTCCGACATTCTGAGTCTCTGCATGGCGACGCTGGCACAATCCAAGTGTGCACGGTGAGATCTCTTACCTCTTTGGGTCACCAGTTGAGGAAGTAGCTACCCATGTTGTAAACACACCTGTTTGGAGTACTTTCCAGAGGTATGACTTGTTGCAAGGGCCAAAACTTGAACCATGCTTTTAAAGTGAGGTCTGTTCTTTCATGTCGTCTCCCACAAAAGTAGGCACTGATAATTCAATGCCGAAACTTTAAAAAATCCGTCTTCAGACAGACGTGAGACCGTTGAATAACGACACACTTTATGCTTGCTTTGAAAGTGTATTTTTATTGCACAATATCATCCTGGGTCACTACCATGGGCACGGCACTGAAGATCAGGCACTATTAACACTTTGTTTCACAAGAGCTGCAAACTGTCTCTCCGATTAACACTGATGCTCCTGCACCAACAGGTGGTACCAAGAGCGCAAAATGCGGATTTCAAGTTCAAAGGCGCATACTATCCTCCGAACCAAAAAGACCCCACAGGAGCTCGTCTCAAGCCTGATGAACGAGGAAAGCTTTACAAGCGAAGCAACATCCTATGGTAGCCTTATTTATTGTGTTGTTAGTGTTCCGAAAGCTAACACCAACTTTTTTGCACAGGCTTGCGGACTGAGCCGAAGGCACGGCGATTGTTTGAAGGAAAGGTTCGGGGCCATGTCACTGAGGTATGTCATGCAGATGCCCCAAGGAAATATTCCATCATGTTTATCTCATCTACGCTTGAGAAGTGATAGTGTATCATTCACAATTCGACGTCTTCTACTTGCAGATTTTAAAAGTTTTTGCTGTGGCCTTTCATCTGCACATTTAAACTGCATGAATTTGAAGATATTGGTTATTTTGAAAGGTTTTGTGATAAACAGGTTTAACCATGTCATAAAATGATTGGCATGCAAGCAAATGAATTTGCAAAAAGATGAATCCTTCAGCTCAGTATTTCACTTTTCTCATTTTAGGTGGGCCTGCTTGTCCATAATGGTAAGCCCTGGCTCTGCGGGAGTGCTGACGGGCTCTTCGGACTGACCACTGGCACCGTGCTTTTGGAGATCAAGTGTCCTAGCAGCATAAGGAACAGCCTTATCGTTGATATCACCCGGAAGGTGACATTTGTCAGCTACTTAGTATATGTCGACGGCAAGCTATGTCTGAAACAATCACACCGTTACTACACGCAGGTGCAGGTGTTGATGTATATTCTGCATTTGGAGGAATGTTTCTTTTTTGTATACACCAGTGTCGATAATGTCACCCTGCTCGTCACCAGAAATGACGACTTCCTGGACACCGCCATCCCAACTCTGCAAGACTTTTATTTCGATTGGTATTTGCCAGCCCTTGCACGCAAGTACCAGTCCTAAATAGACCATTTTCAGAAATTTCCACATAAGACACTGCATGTACTGCATTCAACATGTACTGCATTCAAGGAACCAGTGAAATAAAAAGTTGTACCCCTGCTTCAATTTGCTCGAGTTCCAACTTCTAAGGCGTAGAAAAATGCAACTTTGCTATGAAATATCTTCGCAACTTGTACAGCAAGACATGACATGCCACACAGGGAGGCCTCGTAAGAGCAGTGTATGGCCGAAGTTATCTACTAAAAAGTACTTACACAGGCACTGAGGAAGAGCTGGCTTCAAAAATGCAATGGGGGCAGGTGTACCATCTCGGACAAAATGAGCTACACCACCATTGGACCTTTATGCTACTCCTGCGATCTCCACAGGATGAATTCTCATGACTGAAAACGCAAACATTCTTCATAATCCAACCATTCTCTGGATGAGTGTTTTTCCGCTCTTCTGCGACGTGTTGCTTGCCGCAGAATCTAGCATGAGGTGCTGCGACTAAAGAGAGTGCTTCTACTTTCACGGCGCGTATCGATTGGTATCGCCTGAGCAGCCTTTCAAACAAAATTAGCTTACTGTTCAAGTTGCCTTGCCGTGACTATCGCAATATGAAAAGAGCAAGAACTCACCGCATTCAAAAAACGGACTCACTACTGGCCAGCGATATGAGCCACAAAGCCACAAGCACTAACTCTGGCCGTTGCGTCGCAGCAGAAGTTCGTCACCAATGGCACCTCACGCCACAGCTGATAAACTGCTAAACAAGGCGGCACCTCGTGTCAGATTCAGTGGCAAGCACAGCACCGCAGAAGAGCGAATGAAAACACACCCCTGCAAGTACATTAGAACGACCAAGCGCTCAGAGTGCGAAACAACTAATGCAAACAAGTTAACAGTTTTTTCTTCCTCTCTTGGTATTGAATGGCTATCAGGCAAAACTAGTGTGGTGGAAACAACACAGAGACTTGCCCTTTAAAGGGATTCTTCAACCAAATTTGAAATATACCAGTCGTGGTCAAAACTAGGTTGAATATGATCCACAATATCCGTGAATGACAATCGCACGTTTCTATTTTGAGCCTGGCCCACTCTGGCAAGCACTTGGAGACATAGACAGGACGACTGCATCAGATCCCCAGCGGAAACAGCCAGCGCAGAGCATGTGACATAGGTCGTCTTGGGACGAGCAAAGCTACGGCGAGGCTGACATCGAGAGGAATGCCTAGTCATTCCAGCCACCCAAGCAGCTGCTTTTGTACGAATTTTGAGTGACGGGTTAATCTTCTATAATCTTGAAGGGGGACAATAGCGACTTTTGGGACACACAAATGGAATTCTCGGGAAGAGGGGAGTTCCTCCTTCAGCTCTTCTCTTGTCGTGGCCGATGACGAGACAGTCCGGAGGCGAGACAGTAACCGTCACTAGCTGTCAAGGTTCCTAGATGGGCATTACGAATGAGGCTTTAGCGACATCCACCAGGTGCTCTTTACTAATCGTTTAATTTGTTTTTAAAATTCCTTTTCGTGACTTTTTTAAGAAGATATTGGTGTGTTCGATGTGATACTGCTCCTTCCAACGCATATAGACCAAAAAATGAGCGCAAAATTTCGTTGTAGTATCTCTTTAAGCAGTCAAGTTTGTCACCCATCAATACCCTAGCTGAGCAAAGTGCTTGAGTCGTGCTTATGCTGCTTGTATCATACAGTCTACTTTACATTTCATATTGTGGCCACTCCATGCCAAGTGTTTTCAAACTTTCCAGTCCCAGAGAACTTGAATATTTCCTAAGTGATAATTGAGGCAAACCAACCTGGAAGACCTGGAATTGTCAGAAATTCGCACTGTCTGGAAATATCAATGAATTATTAGAGAAATTGTCAAAACATTGGCTAAATCAGGGAAAATGGCCAGTGAAAGGGTATGGCAGTGTGGACTGAAACGAGACAAACACGTATCTGCATGGCAGGGCTGAATAATATTGCCCTAAAAGTTGTCCTTGACCGAAGGAGTCAAGGAATTTGATCAAGATAGTCAGGAAAACCCCCGGAAAAGTCAGGGAATTTGAAAGAACCAACTTGGTAGATAGCCTGATTGTGCCCATGAAACAATACTATACACACACTACATAACCAATGTTTGGTGCATACTTATAGCCGCCTCGGTGGCTCCAAGGTGAGAGCGCCTGCCTACGGACACCCATGCAGCGGGTTCGAATAACGGCCGAGGTGCCCGCAATCTGACAGAGGCTTATTGCGGAGAAGGCGCCGTGTAACCGAGCTTTCGGTTGCACGTCAAAAAATCCCCAGGTGGTCCAAATTAATCCTCAGTCCTCCGCTTGGGCGTGCCAGATGCCCGTCGTTGGTTTGGCATGCAAAACTCCCAAATTTTGGTGCACAGTTATGCATCAATGGATGGCTTGGTTCTGGTGAAATAGTACTTGTAGTGTGAAAAATATTTTACTCGGTGGGAGGGACGATTGTGGAAGTTGGGGAGGGCAGGGAACCTCCGAGGGTGCACCGAAAAATCCAAGGGTCCCTAGGAATGCAGTTTGAAAACCTAAGCTCAATGGAATGGCCTACATGCGAAGTTTAGTCATACGGCTTGATGATTGCAGGCTGCAAGTTTGCAAGCACAGAACACATATGGAACACATCATCCATCAATGGGATTAGAGTTATGGGCACTGTCATTTTGAGGATGTTATAAACCTTGATCCTTTGGATCATTCGCTCCACATGAATGCGTACCTGCGCAATGTTGTATGTATCCTGCACTTCCTGTTCACTAAACTGCCCATTCCCAGAAAGGAAAGGGGGCATCACCAGTACAGCATCGGTGTCCTTCAGACCTGCCTTGATGCCTGGGAACCCTTTGTCTGCTAAAATAACATCCCCAGGCTGTACCACACCCAGGAAGCCGGAATCCACTGTTACGTGGGTGTCCGAACAGCGGCCTCCGTAGGCCTTTGAACAAAAACAAATCACCCCGTTGGGTGTAATCGCCACCAAAAACTTCAGCGTGTACCCACTCTTATAGCTTGAGTAGAGCACACGCTGCTGACCTACGCTACTTGGTTCCTCTGTCCTGACTTCAGTGCAGTCGATTATCATCCTGCACTCCGGATAGTTTGCCTTGAAGCAATCCGGCAAGGTTGCTCTTATAATACTCGACGGAGGCCGAAAAATCCAGTTGCGTGTCGCAGCAGTCAAGGTTGTCAACACTGCCCGAAAGTGGCGTGATGCAGTCGTCCTGTCTATGTCAAACAAGACGCCAAGTGCGGTGTACCTCAGTCCCAGTTTCAGTTTTACCAGAAACAACAGCAACCTGTTCGGAAGAGAGACATCGCAGCTGCGCTCAGGAAGAAGGGGCAGCATGCTCAAAAGTAGGGAAAACACTTGCATGCTCACATTACAAATGTCCCGCAAAGCATCCTCGGAATGCTGGATACTCTCATACCCTCCAAAAAAGCTTGTCCTCTCGTTGGGACCTGAGGGCCTTGAAGATACTTGTGGCTTATGCTGCACCTCAGCGTCGTAGACCTCACGATGTGTGATCTGTGTACAGCCCTCCCCGCCTTGTAGGGAGCATGTGTACACTGAGAAGCTCTTACAGTAAGCTCCAAAGCTGTCCGTCTGGGTCTCCTGTAAAAGCAGTAGTGGTAGGACTTAGTCAGGCTGTCAATGAAAGCTATAGTGCTCAGCAAACAGCCCAAAACTAACATGCTTTTTTAAAATTTTTATAATTTGCAAGTTGGCTCATAATTAGGGTTCTTTGTTTTCTGTGTTTCTTTTTAGTGTCGGCCAGAAATAGGGGTTTATCGGGGTTTATGTTGTAAGATTGAAGGCATATCTACAGTGTTTCTCGAAAACAGAACTCTATACCCGCAATTTATTGGTAAATTGCACTTCTAGAAACAATTTCCAAAGAAAGAAGCCACCTCTCGGACAGTTCAGTGCAGTCAGTTTTTGCGGTCTACGCAGATAAAGCTGCTGATGAAGGTTCCTGTAAAACTAGGGTTTTACTTATTCAAGCAGAGGCTTCAGTTCAGTGTTTTTCGGTTTTCACCGATTTCTAGAAAGACTCTTTGGGGGGCTATGTTTCGGTTTTTATCGGTATATACCGAAAACACGGAACCTTACTCATAACTAGGGTGTGTATTTTCCGGTTTTAACCGAAAAACACCGATAAACATCCGTTGGTTAAAACCGAAAAAACCGGTCGTGGCATAATTCCGACCTAGCGAAACCGTTTCCCCGTAGAGGTTCGTCAAACGTGTTATCTCGTGGATCCTGCATCCTTCCAGTGTTTATACATGGCTTGCACATGGCGTCAGTCCGCCCTTCTTTCTGGGGTCAAAAGCGCTCTAGTAAACGCAGTGGAAGCTAAGCTCTCACACGCCTTTCCTCTATTGTGTCTCCCATGGCCCCCTTTTGGGGAAAAATTATTGCAGTGGAGGGTAGGCTCTCACGTGCCCTTTCCCCATTGTGTCTGGCCAAGTGATGTCGGTGCAAGCCATGTATTGAGAGATTGCTGTGGTTCCTGGAAGACATTGCCAACATCCGTGTCGTACAGGAGCGTGCGTTTTCAGAATTGCGGGTTGTGAACCGCAAGAAACGTGCTGCCATGAAGGATGCAAGCCTCTTGAAGTATGCTTGCATCTACTATAACAACCAAGTGTGAGAAATAGATGCTTCCTAGAGAAGAAGTGCATAAAATATGTGAGTAAAATTGGAACTCTCTGCCTGTGATCAATCACATTTTTCCACCGATAATCACTGATTTTAGCCTCGTCGTGAGACGTTCCACCGAAATACAACGGTGTTTTGAAAATAAATAAACACCGAAAAACATCCGCTCATTTTTCTCACAAATAAACACCGGAAAGTACACACCCTACTCATAACTTACCACTGAACACTTCTCATGAAGTTCAACAGCTTGACAGGGGGGCAGTAGTCCATGTTCCGGGCTTTCGCTGCAATCCAAATTGTGCTCATCAGGTACTGGGCTTGTGGTACCTGACTGTTGTGGTCCCAGAGATGGTGGACATGAAGTAGCTGCACCAGCTGCTCTCTCCCTCCACCTGGAAATATGTCACAACCAAAATCTACATTCCTGCTAATTTCACTCAAGGGAGAAGCATACTTTTGTGACGCTTTAGGCAAAAGCAGCCACTTGCGGTACTATTGGATGGCACTCTACACAAACTCATTGTCCAAATAGAAATAAGTTGAGTAAACATTTACCTGCCAAACCTCCTGACTTGCGCATCGGGATCCGAATTCCGCTTCTTGTACACAAGTGGAAATTGCGTTGGGATATAACCGGGGTGGCTCTCGATGTTGCTTGGCTCGTTGTTCACGAAATGGTCCGAGCATATTCTGGAGTTCTTGCTGGGCATCCAGTCCGAGCCATCATCACTGAAGCGTACGAGTAAAAAATTAGGATCAAACCCGACTTGCATGTAGAATGCAGCAAGGCATGTAAGCTACCAGTTTTACTAGTGCTTCATGCCTATCTTTATTTAATATGGTTTAGGGTTCTTTACCCCTCAGTGAAATCATAGCCGCGGTAAATCAGGACCTACCAAGCAGGGTCAGTCCCCAAGGCCACATTACTGTTTAAAAGCACTTAGTTATACTATGAGCAGCGATTTAAATCACCTCGCTGATAGCTGCTCAAACGACATTTCACAGACACATGCCCAAAGCAGCTCACCAACATTAGACAGTATGCAGTTATGAATTAAATTCACATTACTACTAGAATTAAAACGGTAGCCGGTTCGGGAATCGGAAAGCGCGGCCTCGCGAAGGAGCTTTCTCAGCGCACTGGTACCGGCAAAACTTTTTACGAGCCGCTGCTTAAGCGAGTACTGTCTGAAATATTAGCGCAGCCCTTAAAACATCGTTCAAATAAAAAGTGTCCGCGGAGCAACTTGAAGTACGCAGCCGGTAAACGACACAGCTAACAATTACGCGCACGTCAACCTGGCTCCGCTGAAAGGGGTGTCCAAACAGGACACTACAAAACGCACGACTCCGACAAATCGTGAAAATTGAAGCGGGCTTGAAGCGGGCGCGTCCGCTTCAATTTTCACGATTTGTCGGAGTGGTGCGTTTTGTAGTGTCCTGTTTGGACACCCACGGAGTCGTCGCATCGAACGATCGAGCCTAGGGCAGCGCTTCAAGCGCACCAATCGCCAACATTAAACCAGATACACCTCAAATGACGATATGTAACTGGAACACTTACTTGACGCGTCTTACGGCATTTATCCATCTTCCACGGCGTTCTTTTTCCCACGGCCTCGATGGGAACCTGTGGAGCTTCACGCCCGCTAGGCCTTCACGCTGGTGGCAGTCTTTCACGCAACAGTACCGACACTTCGATGCCTTCGAATGTTTGCTCTTCGGCGGAGCCATGCGGGATTAAACGGTACAGTTGACAGCGTTCTAACCATAAAATATAGAGTCAGAACCGACGCAGTAATCCAACAGAACTAGCAAGGCGAGCCGTATTGCGCAGTACGTCGCAGTACGTGAGCAAAACAAAAAAGGGCGAGGGAGCCGACTCAGTGTTGTAAATATTTCATACTAGATGGCGCGACGTGTCAGGCAAAACTTGACTGCCCAGCGGGTATGCACCCGACCGTGCGTTTTTGTTTTTTTTTCTGTCCCCTTTGGTAGCAGACGACACGGCGTGCGATGCGGCGTGCGGGAACTGCTTGCCGTGCGATTCTTTTGCAGTTATGTCTGTTCCGCTCGTTGTTCTGTACTCCAAGATGAGTTGTTTTGTACATTGAGGAGTTGGAGATGAGTAGTGAGTGCCCGTGGTGAATTTCCATGATCGGCTCCGAAAAGAATAAACCCAAGATGTTGCGTGAAGAGCTGGCTCACATGTCCTGCATCCGAAAAAAAGTGGCATTGTGCGACAGAGTTTCCGAAAGATCAACGGGATCGGGACCAATGGCTGGCTGCAATTCCTGTAGAACATTTACGGGCACCTCGGAAAGCGGACGCTACCTGATTTATATGCTCCTTGCATGTTGTGGAAAGTGATTACATTGAGTTCGCAGGTGTCAGAACGGAAATTCCATACCGTTTAGTTCAGCAAAGTATCGTCCACAACATTTGTTTGTTATTTTTTTGTTCGTTTCTTAAGTGATGATTGTAAAAAAAAAGAAAAAGATATGTAAACATCAAAAAATGTTTGAAAAAAAAAAAAATCACGGGGGATCGAACTTGGTCCCAACGCGTCTGAAGCGGACGTCTTTCCCACTGAGCTACTGGAGCATCCGGTTTCTGGTAGTTCTCTTTCCATAGTAATAATTCAGCCGGTAAACTGTAACTTGGAAAGTTTGCTGTCGATTTTTCTCTAGCAAAAGCACTCCCGGGTCGAAGTCGGGAAGCACCACGCTTTGGGGACATTCGCACCTAGTAAAGAAATCGTACGCGTGCATATTCAACTCGAAGTAGACACGTCGTACTTGACGTTTGCGCGAGCGTTGTCTTCAGCCACGAGAAGGGAGCGACGGCTCGGCGACGTCTTCGTGCAAATCGGCTTGGTGGCCGGGCGTGTCGTACAGGATGAATACCAATTCTTTTGATCAGTCCCAAATTTCTTTTTTAACGGTAGACAGAATTCGCCGGTACCGCGAACGACAGTTCTGAAATAGAGGTCCCACGCCCGTCGTCCGCTGCCATCGCCGTTCCCGCGAGTCCCACGATACGCGAAACGACGAACGCACAGAATGCTTCCGGTTGTCTGTGGAACTTTTTTTTTTCAATCAACGTATTTACAGCTTTTTAGAAGCCACAAAAAATGGGTTTCATATTTTTTTCTATTTTTAATATTTAGCGTGTGCCTTCAGTGACCCACGACTTTGATTAAATTTGGTGGTCGCATCGATACCTTAGAAAACGGCCCGTGACCGCGAAAAAGAGAGTGAGCGAGACTCGAACCGGCCAATTCTTGATCGGCGGTTTTCGGGCGGAAAGAAACCGAATTTCGAGCCGCAAATTCTGTTCTGGGTAGTTGAGCTCCTATATGTCACGTACAACTAAAAACCTCGGCGAGCATAAATACCCTGTCAGTGTCCCTTTAAAGGGACACTGACACCCCCCAAAAAAATTTTTTTTATTTTTTGCCAGGCGCTTCATTATGGTGTCGGAGGACTACCCAATTAATATTTTGCAACAGAGTAGCGTATTTTTTTTAATAAAGCCAAAAGACGCAACTGCTCGAAACCGAAACCGAAACCCGACGGAGATCGGAAAAGTGGAGAGAAGAGAGTGAGTGGCGGAAGTCACGTGGCTACACCCGACCGTGCTTTTTTTTTTTTTTCTCCTCTCTGTAGCAGACGACACGGCGTGCGATGCGGCGTGCGGGAACTGCTCGCCGTGTGATTCTTTTGCAGTTATGTTTGTTCCGCTCGTTGTTCTGTACTCCAAGATGAGTTGTTTTGTACATTGAGGAGTTGGAGATGAGTGGTGAGTGCCCGTGGTGAATTTCCATGATCGGCTCCGAAAAGAATACACCCAAGATGTTGCGTGAAGAGCTGGCTCACATGTCCCGCTTCCGAAACAGAAGTGGCATTGTGCGACAGAGTTTCCGAAAGATCAACGGGATCGGGACCAATGGCTGGCTGCAATTCCTGTAGAACATTTAGGGGCACCTCGGAAAGCGGACGCTACCTGATTTATATGCTCCTTGCATTTTGTGGAAAGTGATTACATTGAGTTCGCAGGTGTCAAAACGGAAATCCCATACCGTTTAGTTTAGCGAAGCATCGTCCACAACATTTGTTTGTTATTTTTTTGTTCGTTTCTTCAGTGATGATTGTAAAAAAAAGAAAAAGATGTGTAAACATCGGAAAATGTTTGAAAAAAAAATAAACAATTCACGGGGAATCGAACCCGGTCCTACCGCGTGTGAACCGGACGTCTTTTCCGCTAAGCTACTGGGGCTTTTTTTTTTTTTTTCTTTATTTCATGGGAAACAAAAACGGAGAGTCAGAGCACACAAAAATATCGCACTACAAAAATAGGTCCCTCATTTATCACTACAGTTCTTTCATCTGTAACAATTTGTTAAACAATGGTACCCAATCGGGCTTTGTGTCGCGACCTTCGTACACGCTGGTGACTTGTGCCACCAGTTGAATGAAATAACAATGCACAGACTTCGGGGTCTGAACGGCATTTCGCACGTCCATTCGGGATTTCCACATGCTGTATAAACTAAGGAGCATAATGAGGTCATACGGAACGGTGTCCCCTGGCGTTACGGGCAGAAAACGAATGGAATGCGGTGTAATATCTAGGCTCTTGCGCAAAGTTCGCTGCAACACATCCCAAAAAAAAATTGCGTCCCAGCAGTTGATAAAAATGTGCTCAACAGTTTCGGGCTCCTTACACAATAAGCAGTTTACAGTCCATGGAACAAAGATACCCTTCTCCTGCAACCATACCTTGGTGGGTAAAATAGAACAATGTAATTTGAAGAAGAATGTTTTGATCCTAGGAGGAATTCCCATCTTTTTTACACGACACAGCACATCCTGCCCAGGGTGATTTTTGTACAAGACTCGGTATATTGGCGTTGGGAAGAGAATATCAACAAGATCCCGTGTTAGTTTTTTCCTCGAGACAGTTGCGAGGTACTCCCGAGAAAAACGGACTGCTAGCAAATTAAAGGCGTCAACAACCTCTTTCAGGTATCCCACCAGTCTTGGTGGGTGATATTCAACGGTTGACACAACAAAAGTGGGGATAAAGGATGCCAGCTGGTTTTGGATGACTTCGCGAATAAAAGGGACTTCCTGGTCTCTTAAAAAAAGAAATCGTGATACCAACTGTCTAACGAATAAGTGGGGCAGGCCCACACCCCCGTCTGCGACACTACGGAAAAGGTTTTCCCGTCGCATAGGCTCCCAAGTTGAAGTCCATATGAAAACCGCAAAGACACGGTGAAACTTTTGTATATTGCTCCTTGCACAGTGTAGAACTTGTAGCACATACCAAAGCTTGGCAATCAAAAAAACGTTGCATATAGTTGCTCTCGTAAAAATCGACAGATCTCGGTGGATCCAGCGCTTGGAGCGCTTGTCGATATCTGCTGCTACAGTTGACCAATAGGTCGTGCTGTTTCTGTGGCTCTCCAGTGGCACACCGAGGTAGTTGCATGGAGTGCAGCTCCAATGGATGTCCTCGAAAACTTCGGGCGTGCTCGCCCACGTTCCGTGCCAGAAGCCCCTGCACTTTTGCAGGTTCACCGAGGCACCCGTGGCTTTGCAGAAAGTGTGCGTCAACCGCAAGGCGTGGCTTACACTCGTTTTATCAGTGCAGAAAAACGCAACGTCATCCGCATAAGCCAAGACTTTGGTTTCAACGCTGTGCAGGATATATCCTCGGACATTTGAACTTTGGATTATGCTCTGACACAGTGGTTCGAGGTACAAAGAAAAAAGTAAGGGGGACAGCGGGCACCCTTGCCTCACAGAAGAATGGACTGGTATACTTTCCGTCACGTTATTGTTAAGCACCAAACTCGTATAGCAGTTGGTGTACGACATCTTAACGCCTTGTAATATTATCTTCCCAACGCCTACATGCGCCAGTATCTTGAAAAGGACATCATGCTGAACGCGGTCAAACGCTTTCTCTAAATCAATTTGCAACATTGCAACTTGGTCGCCTCTTCCAGACACACAATCTAACACACTTCGGGCCACGTGAATATTGCTCTGGATTGCTCTACCCCTTATCCCACATGTTTGATGTTCCCCGACTACTTCACAAATAATAGATTGCATTCTGTTTGCCAGTACTTTTGCGAATATCTTGTAGTCCACATTACACAATGTTATCGGGCGGTACCCTTTCACGCAGCGTCGTTGGTTGTTGTCCATTTCTTTTGGAATAAACACCGTGTGTGCCCGTAGAAACGAAGGCGGGAGCGCGTTTGCCTTGTAGGCCTCTTGAAAAACTTCATGCAGCACGAGACAAATCTCGTTCTTGTGCACTTTATAAAACTCAGCGATTATCCCGTCGGGTCCCGGTGTTTTTCCTTGTGGGAGAGCGTCCACAGCATTTACAATTTCTTGCACACTAATCGGTTCTTCAAGGGTTTCAGCACAGTCTTCACTCAGTCGCGGTAGTAACGTTATCAATTTTGCAAGACCCTTGGTATCGTCTGCGAATGCGGGACAGCTTAGCAGTGCTCGATAGTGATCAAGAAAGACGCGTTCGATCTCCTCCTTATCAGTGACGATTCTGTTTCTGTGCTCTATCTCTAGTATTTCCTTACTCAGTGCGTGTCTCTTTTCGTCTTCCAACGCCTTCTTTGTGGGTTGCTCTCCCAAGAGAAACTTTTCTGCCCTCGACCGCACGACCGCGCCCGCGTACCGTTCCTGATAAAGACTGTCAAGCTGAGCTTTTATGTACTCTATGTCTTTTGTTCCGTAGCCAGGATTTTTGCATTCCAGCTCGTATAAAAGATGCAAGTCACGCTGGAGTTGCTTTTCTTTTTCGTGCTTGTAATAATTAAGCGTGCTTGCTCTTTCGATTGCCAATTGTTTTGCGTCTTGCTTAAAGGTTTCCCACCTCGCAAAAATGTTTTCCCCGTTTTGACCTGCTTTTCTAAGTAATTTTCGCGTTTCGGACACGAAAAACTCATCTTTAAGTAGCTGAGAATTTAGCTTCCAAAGTTTCCAATTGATGCGCTTATGCTTCCTCCGTTTTTGTCCAATCGTTATCGCAACCATGCAGTGATCTGTGAATGACACAGGTTCCACAGTATAAGCATTTAAAAGTTGTATTAGTTCAATAGAACAATACAACCTGTCTAGTCGGGCATGCGACGCCCGTTGAAAGTGCGTGAACTGTATGAGTTTGGTTCCTGTTTGAAAGTTGGCTACGTCTAGCAAGCCTCCCTCTTCGACTACTTCGAGCAATAGTTGTTCACTTCTATCAAGATGGGGCCTGGTCGGCGTTCGGTCATTTAAGTCGCAAACACAATTGAAGTCTCCAAGGAGTACAACTAGTCTATCACACACCAAGTATGAGCGCAAGTGATTGAAAAACTGAACTCGAGAATTCACATCGTTTGGTGCATACACACAAATCACCCGCCACTTGCATTCCTGCACCCGGAAATCACACATAACAAAGCGGCCCTGCAGGTCAACCGTCAGAGCTAGTTCGCTTAACTGAACTGACTTTTTTATAAACAAGAAACACCCCCCCGAAAGACCGGCAGCATGGCTGACACATACCTCGTATTTTCTCAAAAAAAGTGGTAAAGCGCGGTCAACCTCTTCCTCATTCTCTAGCTTTGTCTCTTGTACTGCTAAAAAGTCAATCTCCTTTTCTTCGAGTAGACGGTGTAGCTGATTCTGCTTTTTCCTCGAATGAAAACCGCGTACATTTAAGCTGGCGAAGCGGAAACCGCTCATCGCTGCTTAAGGGGGTGGCTTTTCCTGGGCTTGCCGCTCAAGCGGCTTCGACACGTTTAAGCGCTTACTTGCGTATGTGACCCCCGGTTCCAATTTCTTTCGCTTGACGTCACTGACACCAGTTCCCAGAGCAGAGTTTGTGTCCACTCCGTTCCCTTGACCCTCGGGAAAGGGACCTGCTTGCTTGGTTTCACCTTGGTCTCGGTCGTCCAGCTCCGAAGGTGTAGCAGCACTGCCGCAGTTACTGCCTTGCTCCATGGAAGAATCATCCCCAGTCTGCGAGGACACAGGTATGGCTCCTGGGTCTTGTGGCTGGTGGTCGTCGATGGCGCCGGTCTCGCCTGGTACGGAGGGAAGACTGTTTGCAGGGCCGCCCGTGGACGCCCCCACTTCGCCGTTGGCTCCCACTACTTCGGACACGTCCATGAACTGGTCGAGATTCGATTCGGCATCCTCGTCACCGCGCCTCAGCACCGTGGCATAGGTCGCGTAGCACTCGTTGTCTTCGTGACCAAATTTGTTGCACTTGGTACATTTTGGTGCGCGGCACTGTTTCCGGATATGGCCTACTTTTTTGCACCGTAGGCAAAGCGGTGGTCTTCCAGGCACAATGACAAGGGATTGCACCCCATATACCTTGATCATATGGGGCAGATCGGAAGAGCTGACGGCGTCGTGCAGCGTCATGCTGACTTCTCTGTTCATGGTTTCCAGGTGTTCCATTCCCGGGACTCGCCATTTCTCCCTAACGATGTTACGAACTTTACCGTAAGGCTCGAGAGCTTCCACCACACGTCTGTCTTCCAGATACGTTGGGAGCCAAAGTAGCCTTACCCTAATGTCCTTTGCGTTGGGATCCAGCACCAGACACTTCCGCCCCTTGACCGTGAGTTGTCCAATCCTTTTCATCTTTTCTGTGGCAGCCATGCTTGCGAGAGTGATCATCCATATGTGGCTCATTTGGAATTGTCCAATTGAAACCACGTCCGTCATGTCCACGATGTCCTTCAGTCCGTCTCGAAAATCCACAGCACGGTACGGTCTTCCCATCAGGTCCGCGTGCAAAAACACGGAATTCAGACACATTTTTCCATCTGGGAAACGGGGCAACACCACACGATACTCATCGCTACTGCTGGCTGCAGCGTCGATGCTTCCTCGGCCCGCGTGGGCCGATAACGCGCCGTTATCGGAGCGAATCATCGTCCGTCCGCTCTCGTCGAAAGCCGGAAGCGAACTCGCTAAGCTACTGGGGCATTTTTTTTTTTTGTAAACAGAAATTTATTTACAGTTATCTACAGAACACTATACTATGTACAAATGGTTCACTCACTTGGAATATGATACAAACTATTTACATACTGTCACTGAAGACCGCATAGCATTTGAGTCATCCGTACACTTTTCACCAACCAGATTACGCTGTTGGCATAGGCATCCATTCTGCATAGCTTGCGCTACAAGCTGGAGAGCTTGCTTAATATGATGTCCGGGGAACGGCTAAGATTAGTTACAACTTCTTTCCATTCCGTATCTTCACAAACTTTAACCATCCGTTGGCCCACTGGTAAAGCTATGTTCTTGAAATTTACCCATGAAGGCTTGTCAACCCCTCCTTCCGTGTCAACCTTTCTGGTTTTCCATAGACTGTAAAGCCCTAGAACGACAAGCGTGTCTAGAATACTGTCTAGTTGCTCTGAAAAATGTAAATAGCGGAGAATTTTTTCTTCCACCTCGAAATCTTTCCTTAATGTCCTTTTGAAAACATCCCAAAAGAAAAACGCGTCTACACAAATTACAAAAGCATGTGTAAATGTCTCGGTAGTCTTGCAAAGTCTGCAATCCAGTACCATGCTTCCTCAATGCCTCTGGACTCAAGCCACTCCTTCACCGGCACAGTTCGCGAATGGAAGCGAAAGAAGAATGTTTTGCATTTTGACGGAATCGGCATTCTCTTAATTCTTTTCATTAGGTCCATATTACAGTTTTAAGGAGGGTCGAACGGGCTTAATCGATATATCGGTTCAGGGAACAACGTTCTAAATAGCTGCTTTACTAGACTTATTTTGGAGCATGACTCTAGAAAGGCCTGATCAAATCTATCTTTTAGGAAATCTAAGGTGTCTGCTACTTCCTTATAAAAACCCCGCAACTTTCCGATATTGTGCGAGACCTGCAATCGGTTCTTAGGTTCAATGTAGTTTGTCAAAAATAATTTCTTACAAATTTCAAGGAATGGGTGTTGTGGTTTCTGGAAGAACTTCCACCTGGCAATTAATTGCCTCACAAAAATATGACCTAGGCCAAGACCACCATCTTCGATAGAACGAAATAAATTAGATCTTCTCATCGGTTCATAGGAAGACCTCCAAATAAATGTGGCAAATATCCTATTGAACATATTGACCGTCGTCCTTGAACAGTGTAGGACCTGGAGGAGGTACGTCAGTTTTGACAAGAAAAAGATGTTGCAAACGGCAGCTCGACCAAAGATCGAAAGGTACCTCATGTTCCACATGCGCGCAGCCGTTTTAACACTCATTCCAACGTTGTCCCACATAGACTTTGGGTTGTCCATATCACTTAAAGGTACCCCTAAAAGTTGCGGTTTGCTTGTTGACCATCTAATGTCTACAAATTTAGATGGCATTGTCCCCCACTCCCCACACCAGGAGCCCCAACTTTTGTCATTGTTAATGGCAGCACCAGACGTGGCACAGAAGTCTGAAACACATGACATTCCGTTTACTATGCTAGGTTTATCGGAACACACCAGCACCAGATCGTCTGCATATGCGAGAATTTTCACCTCGCAACCGTGGAGACGAAAACCTTGAACCGCGTTGTTGTTTATGATGCTTCTGCAGAGTGGTTCCAAATACAAGTCGAAGAGTAATGGTGAGAGGGGGCAACCCTGAAGCACTGAGCGTTGAACCTGAATGGTCTTTGTGAGAGATCCGTTCATAACCAACTTAGTCGTAATATCATTGTAACAAAGTCCCACGCCTTTCTCAATTGTTTCGCCTACTTTTATATGTTTCAGAAGAGCAAAAAGGAAAGGATGTTCCACCCTGTCAAAAGCTTTTGAAAGATCAATTTGCAAGATTGCAGCTGTTTCACAAGTTCTTTCGCATATTTCTAATATAGACCGTACAATATGAAGGTTTGTCTGGATATTTCTTCCTTTTATGGAGCAAGTTTGGTGGTCTCCTACAACCGAGGATATCACATTTTGCAATCGAGCAGCGAGCAGGCGGGCGAATATTTTATAGTCACAATTTAGTAAGCTAATTGGCCTGTAGCCACCAATCTGCTGTAGCTTGTCTGGATCTTTCGACTTCGGAATAAGTATTGTATGTGCTTTTCGGAACGATGGCGGTAAGACACCTTTTTCATATGATTCGTTGAATACACGAAGAAGTACTGGTGAAAGTTGTTTTTTCCATTTCTTAAAGAAACTTGCCGGCAGACCATCCGGACCGGGAGTCTTTCGACTTTTCATCTCACCGATGTTAGTTTCCATTTCTTCAACCGTCAGGGCCCCATTTAGGCTCATGGTCACATCACTATGCAGGGTGGGTACTGCAGATATTATTTCCTCTTGTCTTGGGTGTGTAGGACTGGACTTTAGTGAAAAAAGGAATTCGTAGTGAGATACGAAAGCGTCTTCGATATCCTTTTCATCAGTCAGGAGCGTCCCATTTTCGTGTAGGAGGGAGACTAATTTCTTTTTGGCGCACTCTCTTTCCGCGTGTAAATATTTTTTCGTTGGTTGTTCTGCTTCAATTACTTGCAGAGTTGGTGTTCTTGCAGCAGCACCTTCATAGCGTCTCGTGTCATGATCTTGAAGTTGTTTTTTTTTATGTTTTTAATCTCTTTTTTGTATTGCCCAGGATGGAGACACTCAAGTTGTAGTAGGTATAGCATGTCGCTATTCAGGCGTCTTTCTTCAGCTTTCTCGTAGAATCTTGTGACTGAGGAAATTTCGATGGCCATTTGTCTTATTTCAAGTTTAAATGACTCCCATTTCTGGCACCACCCATCTTTCGTCAGTGTGAGTTCATCTATCATTTTCTTTACCCTTTCTTTGAAGTCCTCATTATCAAGCAACCTTTCATTCATCTTCCAGAGTGACCATGACTGTGACTTATGCTTTACTTGTTTCTTTTTGGAGCCTACGTTTACCATAACCATGCAGTGATCTGAGAAGAAAACTGGAATCACTTTGTAGTTGCTTAGCGAATTGCTTACTGATCCTGAAACATAGATTCGATCTAAGCGTGCGTGGGATGACCCTTGGAAGTGCGTGTATTTAAGAGAGCTATCTATTGTCGATGAATCAAACATGTCGCAATCGCAAATAGTAGCTTTTAGGATATCTGTACTGTGGTCTTCAATTTTTCTAGTAGGTGTTCTGTCTCTAACATTCAAGACACAGTTAAAATCACCTAGTAGAATTACGTTAAACCTAGTGTCAGCATGTATTTGCACTTGACTAAATAATAATTCTCTCTGTTTCACATCATTGTAGGCATACACTACAATGATGCGCCAAGGAAGGTTGTAAATAAGCACGTTAGCGACCAAGAGTCTACCGGCATCTGCGCTTTCAAGTACGCTGCACATTCTGTACTGGAGGTCTTTTTTAAACAAAATAGCACACCCGGCCGAATAGTCAATTGCTGGACAGTGGAATATATCATAGCAATTCATCCATACACTATTGGCCAAAAACAAGAAATTTTTCTGTGAAACTTTAGTTTCTTGCAGGGTTACTATGTCGCAGTCATAGGTCTCTAGAAGGCGAAAAAGTTGGTATTGTTTTTTGGTTAAGTTGATTCCCCGGACACTGAGGGTAGAAATGCTAAATGGGCTTGCCTGAGCGGTGCCACCAATTACTCTAGTCGTGTTTAGGGCTAGTTTCCGGCCGGGCTAGACTTGTCTTCGCTCGATCTTTAAATTTAGGCTTTCCTCTTTGTTCTTGTAGGTCCAAGCTTGTCTGTGGCTCTTGTGTTACTGACAAGTCAACAACGGGTGTTCCAGACTCGGCAAGAGTATGTCGGTCAGTTGCCGTCAGTTTGGGTTTTTTGCATACCCGGTCATCATTCGTCTCAGTCTCTGGTGTTTTTGGTGGTTGTACCGGTTGTTTTCTGGCGTCCTTACTCTTCTTAGGTGGAACGTCGTCGTCGAGGCTTGCTTGTAACCCCCGCACCGGGCATACTTCCTTATCGACGTTAGGAGTCTGTTCTCCAGATAGATGTTCTGAAACCTCAGCATCGGACGTAGTAACCTCCCGGTGCGTGTCAGGTGGGTCTTGAGTGGAGCAATCATCGTTGTTGCACATCTCCTCTACGTCCATGATGTGTTCGTTGTCGTCAGCTTCCGGCGATGACTTTCCTAAAAGCTTCGACGCATACGTAACCACGCATTCTTCGCTCTCGTGCCCATAACGCCAGCAGTTATGGCATTGTGGGGTGCGACACTGCCTGCGAATATGACCGATGGATTTACATCGTAGACAAAGAGGAGGTCTTCCCGGGATGACCACCAGCGTTCACCCCAAAGATGGTCAGAGTGTGCGGTACCTTGTCCACCGTGAGGTGTTCTTTTAGGACCAGCGTCACCACACGTGTCAGCGTTTCGGTTTCTTCAAGGTCTGAAAACCGCCACCTCTCTCTTTTGATGTCCTTGACCGTGCCAAACGGCTCAAGGACTTTCTTGATTTCGCTGTCTGGCAGAGGAATTGGAAGCCATAGAAGCTTCAGCTTTATCTCTTCCTTGCAGGGGTCGATTATAAGGCATCTTTTCTGTTTCACGAGTAGCTCCTCACATGCCTTGATCTTGAGTTTGGCTGCTCCATTTGCAAAGACTGCCATCCAAACGTGGCTCATTTGGTATGGGCCCAAGCCAATTAGGTCTTTCCGATCAATGATCGAAAAAAGCACGTCCTTGAAGTCTGTTGCTTTGTACGGTCGTCCGGTCATATCAGCATGAAGAAATAAAGAATTAGTAACAAGCATACCTGAAGGTAGACGAGGAAGAATGATCCTGTACTCTTGGGAGCTTACCGCTGCCCGTTGAGAAACCCGGTCACCAAGTGCCGTCGAACTGCTCTCCTTCGAGCTCATCTTGCTTTGCTCACGAAGAGCCACGTTGCGCGTGTTTCGGTACCCGGGACGAACCCGGGTCCCTAGAAATAATTATGACTGAGGACAAGCAAAAAGCCGGCTTCACTTACTAACACTTCGTCGTCTTCGACGAGCTACTGGGGCATCTCTTTTCTGGTGGATCTCTTTCCTTAGTAATAATTCAGCCGGTAAGTTGGAAAGTTTCCTGTCGATTTTTCTCAAGCAAAAACACTCCCGGGTCGAAGTCGGGAAGCACCACGCTTTGGGGACATTCGCACCTAGTAAAGAAATCGTACGCGTGCATATTCAACTCGAAGTAGACACGTCGTGCTTGACGTTTGCGCGAGCGATGTCTTCAGCCACGAGAAGGGAGCGACGGCTCGGCGACGACTTCGTGCAAATCGGCTTGGTGTCCGGGCGTGTCGTACGGGACAAATACCAATTCTTTTGATCAGTTCCAAATTTCTCTTTTAACGGTAGACAGAATTCGCCGGTACCGCGAACGACAGTTCTGAAATAGAGGTCCCACGCCCGTCGTCCGCTACCATCGCCGTCCCCGCGAGTCCCACGATACGCGAAACGACGAACGCACAGAATGCTTCCGGTTGTCTGTGGAACTTTTTTTTTCAATCAACGTATTTACAGCTTTTTAGAAGCCACAAAAAATGGGTTTCATATTTTTTTCTATTTTTAATATTGAGTGAGTGCCTTCAGTGACCCACGACTTTGGTTAAATTTGGTGGTCGCATCGATACCTTAGAAAACGGCCCGTGACCGCGAAGAAGAGAGTGAGCGAGACTCGAACCGGCCAGTTCTTGATCGGCGGTTTTCGGGCGGAAAGAAACCGAATTTCGAGCCGCAAATTCTGTTCTGGGTAGTTGAGCTCTCATATGTCACGTACAACTAAAAACCTCGGCGAGCATAAATACCCTGTCAGTGTCCCTTTAAACACACGTGTAAACCATTTCTCTTTCGTCGTTGTCCTACTTTCCTTTCGTTTTTCTTTTTTGCTTTTATTGGCGTGTCTTACAAGATTCTCGATACAAAAGAATTGCGCCGCATATATAAATGCACATACACACATACATATACAGGCCTGTACAACAATGCGAGAAATCGTGTGTGGTGGCGCTTCAATACAGTGGTGTATTTTTCTATATCCTGAATTTGACATCCCTGGTCCTTTGCTTGCCTTTCACTGCACGAGCTTTCTTTGGAAAGCGCACGGCTGCGCCAGTTCTCGTGCAAGGGGGCGAGTTGCCTACGCTCCGAGCTCACGTCTCCAGCAAATGTGGGCAGAACAAAACGCGAAAAACGTCATGCACAACAAAACAACCGACACATTGAAAAATATAAAATTGCCTGTGCGGCCATTATGGGAGATTTCGGAGCCCAATTACACATATTTCAAGGTGATCAGATTTATATGACGGGCCGGCCCTTTTGTTGAGCATGTGTTTGACTCTTTGTGGCAAATTAACTATTTTTGGGAGCGGTCAGGTGTGTCATTTAGGTAGCTGGCTGCTTATTTTGATCAAAACCACGAGACTGGAAAACACAACAAATGACACTTAGGTTTAGATGTCGAGTTTTCTAAACCCAAGGTAGAGTGGTGCGGGAGTCATAAAAAAAATGCTGAAGTTAAAATTTAGCTCGCAGCAATAAATTAAGAATTAATTTAAATACAAGTTCAGTAATAAATGCAATGACTGGCCAGGCAAAGATTCTGGGTCTGGATAACTTTGGCACATAGTTTAAGCAATGTAACATTCTTAATTTGGTTATTTATGAGCGCAAGTAGTGGTGTGCAAGATGGAAACGGGTAGAGTTTGACGCTGTATAAAATATAGTGTAAGCACGCGCATGGTACGTTGATTAATACTGAAGAGCTTTACATTTTACACTAGCGTTGAGCGTATCGAAAGTTAAGGGTGCATCAAAAGCTAAAGCTTGTACACATATACTGCTGAGGCCGTTATGTTTGAATGTTCCATAGTACTTTATTGCACTCAGATTTAGTGTACGTTGTCTCCTGATTGCTTACAACAGAAAGAAGGAAACATTCTATCTCTGGGTTGATAGAAAAAAAAACCCTGTTGACAGCTACCAATCATCTCGGCGTCGATTATGATGCATGCCAACGGTGGCGTTCTTAGAATGAGTTTTTCCCACGTAATTTCGTACAATCGCAATTTTTCTTGAAAAACATTACTGTTTACTCAGGCAAGCGGTCACATGTAAAGTTTATAGAAGTTTGTACTGATTGTGGCACACGTGGCAAGTTGCATAGGTTTATTATTATTTTTTTTTTGCAATTTGCGAATTAGAATGCTTTTGGGTTACCTTGGTCTCTAATGCATGTAGCACGCAAAAAGGAACGAACTGAATCGCAGTGGGAAACGAAAACAATAATGATAAATAAGGGTGTAATCACGCGAAAACTGAGAGCATTGTACATATGCAGAAAGGAAGTTTTGTTTTACTAAATTGGTTTTATCGTGCGAGCGAAATGGAACATACAAGTGCGAGCATGCTGCCCTGAACGACAATTCCAGTGAACAAGCGCACCATCCAAAGCATGGAGCTCGCTATTATAACTTTTGGTGCGCTCAAACCTTCTAAAACACAAGTATAATCAATTCTATTATTTCAATTTTTTTATTAAGTGTGCTTATGTTTTGTTGTTTATTTTCTTTTTTGCGTTCCCGTGCCATTTTATAAGTTATATAATAGTTTTCCAGAAGTCCGACAACTATAATCTGTTTCATTATAAGTAAGAGCCGCATAATTAAAGACGTAGAAAAAAAAAGTCTCGAACACGCGAACACACATTAAAAATGC
Organism: Ixodes scapularis; assembly: GCF_016920785.2. Lineage (NCBI taxonomy): Eukaryota > Metazoa > Arthropoda > Arachnida > Ixodida > Ixodidae > Ixodes > Ixodes scapularis. The sequence goes on from NW_024609839.1 coordinate 36,534,824, forward strand.
AATGTAACGCCACATTATATATTAGTCGTTAGTTTTTTAGAAAGCAGGAGTTTCTTAGGGTGACCTTGTTACTCGCAGTAGATTATAAAAAAGTGCAGTACAACTGTTAGCTGGGGTTCTTTAACGTGCATTACGCAGTATAAGTGATACATGATATCACGATGGTAGGATGCACGCGGGCGACAGAACCCAGGGTTCCTCCTCAAGCCCCCTGAGAAAGGCGTTTTTTGCAAGTGCCGCCAACCATTGTTTGGAAACGCGCAAGACACGTGCCACGAGCGGGTGTTTAGCCGCCATTCGCTTTCAAGGGCCAGTCGTTTTAGTGCTCTGCCGGACGAAGACGACGAAGTGTTTTGTAAGAGGAACGCCGAATCTTCCGCTCCCGGTAATTTCGATAATTCTTTTGCCCTGTAGTCTCCAGATACCTGTAAAATATTTGCGAACCAGGTATATATATATATCGGTGTCCCAAACGCCGTATACACACTAAAAATTTCAACACCCATGTTCGTGTTAAAAGGGTGTTTTTCCGAGCTCACACCCTTCCTACACCATTTTTACATGATTTTTGAATATTCAAGGGTGTACGGAAAGGCCTACACCCTTCGTACATCCTTTTTACACCCTACGGCTACCGAAATCGTGTTAAGAGGGTGTTGCGTTGGTACACCCATGATTTCCGAATCGTCGAACTCGGAAACCGCCGAATTGCAGACATACGCGCCGACAGCAGAAGTCAAGAAGCAGCCTGCTCAATTTAGAAGATTTCGTGAAGTTCAAGTAAGCACAATGGGCAGCTGACATCCAAGCCAAGCCAACGCTCAAGTTGTTTTCAAGCCAGATGAATGCCGGCGTTGTGTACAAGCTCCTTGGTTGTTTACGTGCAAGCGACCACGAAAATAGCATCGGTTACTCACGCACTTCTGCTCAGAATGGTGAGACCACATCGGTTCTATTATGATACATTCCGTCTTATCCTGAGATGTACTAAAGCGAAGGCTAGACGTGCGAGACGGTTCGGGCTCACAGCTTTACTGTGAGCCTGTACCGTAAAGGTCGGTTCCGACACTTGCGTTTGAGTGTGTTTGTCTGCGTTGCGTTTAGAACCGAAAACGAGTCACCGGCACATCTGTGCTTCGTATGAAGCGTGGATTCCAATTCAAAGAATCATCTTGGCACGCGATAGAAGCAGCAGGGATGTCTTGGTTTCTTGCAGCCGCAACGCGGTCAAACGCAACTGTTTGAACCAGGCTTTACGTGGTTGTCCTGTGCTTGTCCCTCGCGCTTTATTCTTTCGATTTTAAGTATTCATTTTCAACTCGCTCGCTTTTAACAGTACTAATAGATACTCAGGCTGCACGAGGGTTCGTGCAGTGCGACCATCTAGCGATGCTATGAGCTTGTGCTCGAACCTTGGCTTTAATGGGCAATCATCGGGGATATATGACACACGATGATGCCAAGTCTGTTCACGGCGGACTCTCGTGCTGTTCTGATTGGAGGAGAAGGGGCGTGTAAAAAGTTGGCAAATGGAACATGGTTAGCGACAGCGCAAATATATGTTGGAAAAAGTTCAGAACATTGAAGTGCAGCAGCCTGAAACTTTGGAGTTAAGCAATTAGAGAATCATTTGAAGACATCTTTAGAGGTTCAGCCTTCTCTCCCCCCACACCAATATCGAAGGCTGCTAGGATATTGGTTCAGGCTAAGCCCTCTGTCTTTCAGTCAGCAAACTCGAGCCGTTCCACCTGACCTTGTTATTTCATAACAGATATGTTAGAAAATGGAATGCAGATTTTCTTTACACGGCCAAAACATAAAGTGTTATCAAATAATACCTGCCATATTCATATTCTACATTTACAGACCGGGGCTGCCCCGCCTGTGGAGGGTGAAGATGCGAGCAGCCTCGAAGCCCACCAACAGTGGCTGTGTGCTGAGAGCGAAAGCTGGTGCCTGACGAAGGCCAGATTGATCTTCGAAAGGATGCGACTGCCTGCAAATGGCTACATGCGTTGACATTGATGGGCATATAGACTGCACAGAATGCTTATCCCTACCTGATGGATGCTAGGAGGGTATGCGTTCCATATTTTTTTAGTGATCTCTACGACAATTGCTAAATTGCGCTTCCCCGTTCCGTGATTGCGGCTGCCGGACGACCATCTTGGGACACGGAAAATTAACCTTTTGGAGCGTTGCAGAGGCTGGCCGGCAGCGTGCTGAAGACATGTTTTTTGCTCGTTTGTCGTCATTGGGAGCGTTAAAGTGGCCCTGCAATAACTTTTTGACTGGTTTTTAATTTGGACCGAACCTGAGCGCATTGAACGTAGTAATTTAAAGAAACTTTTCTTTTCTCAAATTTCGCTTTATTTTAAAAGTTATAGGCAAATTAGACTTACAGAAAAAAGCAAAAAATAACATCCTTCATGACGTCGTAGGTCCTGGTTTGAGTGGCCGTGAAGTAGTGAGCTTATCGAGCGCTCACGGCTGCCGCACTCAGTGTCAACGGCTCGAGAGGGTGCCACTAAAGCACGTGTTGACTAGGCTGTATGAAGCGGGCGGCCAGGGCAGCTCGCATTGCATTTGCCGCGCGATTAAAGACTAATTCGGCATAACACTTCATTGGCCACAAACGACGGCAAACACGGGGTAAAGATCAGTTCAGAACGGGAGCCACTTCGCGCTGCCATACCGCCAAAGGGTCAAATCGCCAGCCAAGCCCGCGCCGAAAGCCTTGGGAACGCTCGGAACCGGTCGGATCCTCGAGCCGGTATACGACCGCAGCACCACCGCGTACATCCGGGACCTTTCTAAGCCCATTGTTCGTCGGAGCCTCATCCCACTACGCCTTTCTAGTATGCGCCGTTTTTTTCACCGCTTGGTGGCGGGTTTGTCGACGGGTCTTTTCTTGTTTCCGTACTTTATAAACTGCATTTGTTTCTTTTCTGATCTAAAATACTGAACAAAAACTACTTTCATACAAAATTGAAACGGTTCGCGACACTTATATTTTGTATCGACTAAAAAAAATGCTTTTAGCGGCTCTGACCAGTAGTAGTAAGCCCAGGACCAAAGACGTCACATATTCCGCGCTTTCGGCTACGCGGGTCGCCCTCGTAGGTGGAGGAGGTTTCCGCGTCGTCCGGTTAAATTATGACTCAAAGATATTTAGTTATTCTCTCCGTGCCCGCTGGCTTACCCGAACCCAAAGAGACGTGGAAACCGCAAAAGAGGTAGACGCTTAAGTATGATTGCAGCTCCCCTTTAAGTCCACACTCCTTTACTCCTACTCTGACGCTCCGAGTTTCATACTCCAGGCACAGCAAGTAAACGGCGCATGGCGTACACACCAAATCTATTGACGAGCCGCACAAGCTCCTTCCCACCGCACGGTTATGACGAACCTGGCATCCCGTGGATACGGGTGGGAGAAGCCAAAATTATTTCGGTGGTAAATTAATTAAAGCCAGTGTAGAGCGGCAGGGTACAAAGTAAAAGAGACGGCGACGTTATGAAGTTTCTACTAACGTTTAAGTATTTCTGAGAGGTTTAGAGACTCGCTTCGAGCACGTGCGGGGAAAGGCACCTTGGCTGATCTATTTATTGACCGTGCAAGCTGTTTATATTTGACCGTGCAAGCTGTTTTCAGGCGAGATGCACGAACAAACCTTTCCCGCAATGCTAACTGATGCTTCGGCTTTCCAATCTAAGTATCTTTATTCGCTGCAGCTGGACTAAGCAGTTTAAAAAGGGCAGCCGTCCCACTGTCTTCTCGGCAACTTTTCTGTCGCCGAGCTATCAGCACGCTCGTTCGATAGATCACTTTGTTCTCAGGCAAGGCACATGAACAAACCTTTTCCGGAATGCTAATTGCTGTCTTGGCTTTCAAATCAAATTGTTTTTACCTGCTGGATTAACCACTAATGGACTGAAAAGGAGCAGCTGTCCGGCTATGCCTTTTGTTTCAACAATCTCAACAATGGCACAGCCATCTTGTTTGTTGACGTGTCATCACGGAGCGCAAAGAAGTCACTTGTGCTCCAAGAAATGCTCGGAGCACGAAGAGCACGCTCGAGTGTCAGTCTCCGGCGGCGCTCCCCTCTGTTTAGTGAAAGGTGTGCCAAACGCTCGCAATGTGTAAACAATAAAAATTTCCTTTGAAAACGCATAAATTTTTTTGCAACAGCGCGGCACCGCAGGAAAAAGGCACAACTTGTCGAACGTCGAGTCTCGCCGGTCTTGCGGCGTGATCAAAGCTTCCTTGGCCTGCCAAACTGCTGCGTCTCTGTGCCTTTTCACGCTTGGATACTTATCAAGAATCAATGCCATGGCAGAGCTTTGAAGGTATGTCGCACATAGGCGTCTTCTCTATCACCCAGCTGCTCCAGCGAGTTGCTATCAATAGGAAACAAAATCGGTGGTTGCTATTATGGATTAACCATGGCTATGTTCCAAATCTACTCAAATGGATCACATGACAGCACAAATAGAGCAATGCTGTGGAAGAAGGTAGGTTTTCGAAGGCAAAAGTATGAAGCGGCGATATCTGAAGTTTTTCAAACGTGGCCCGTCCATATAGTTGTGTGCAATCTGTCGCCGTCGCCATAGCCTCCTACCCCTCCTTTTTCGCCACTGGATCATGCCCGCTTCTGGACTGCAAGTGCCGCAAGTTACAAATACAGTCGTAAGAGTGAAGTAAAATGCTGCTCCAGAGGCACATGCATCTTCATGCTCTTTGCACTCACGAAACAAATCCACCCGGCGTTAATTCTTGATCGGTATTCAAGCGTGCGAAGACAAGGATGCAGCACTTTGGCATGCCAAGGAAGCTTTGATCATGCCGCCAGAACGGTAAGACTTGCGTTAGACGAGTTGCCCCTTTTTCTTGCGGTGCTGAGCTTTCGTAAAAATTTCCACGTGTTCTCAAACGAAATTCTCACCGTTCGGGGTTTTAACAAACTTCTTCGGTAAAGGACAACGAACGAGCAGAAAACATGTCTTCAGCTTACTGCCGCCCAGCCTCCGCGACGCTCCAAAAGGTTGACTGATAATCTTTGTCCCAAGGTGGCCATCCGGTGGCCGCACCTGAGCTGCAACGACCAAGCGGAGACACGCGATCCAGCAAATTGTCGTGGAGATCAATGGTATTGCTTGCACGGCGTACTATTAGTCTTCAGAGCAAACACAAGTGTCGCTGCGGTTGCCACGTCTTGATTGGGTGAGGTGTACCGTGACGTCTGGTGATGGACTCCGCTTCGCGTTCTGGCATCTAGCTGGCTTCCCTGCGCCCGTTTCCTCACGATCGGAGGTTTGTGATCATGCTGACCTACTGTTCAGCGCTGCAATGCAATTTCCAAAAAGAAGCTGGTATCATATTCTACCACCCGAAAACTTCGAGATTAAAAAGAGCATGGACAGTCAGACTAAGGATGGGAAAGGCACCGTCAACATCGGCCGTTGTGAGCTGTAAGCACGTTGAGAAGCGGGGCTTCGTTTACCCAGTGTACAAGGCGCTGGGTGAGACTTATGCCGGCAGAATTTTCATAGCTTTTCCAACCGTGTTTGTCACGTTTACCCTTATAATTGGGTTATAAGTATGGAAAGCTATCGGTGGAGGCAACTCCGTCGATGAACCCCCCCGCCCCCTCCACACGATATAAGGCGGTTGTGCAAGGGGTTGTGGAAGCGGCGGTGTAAGTGTTTCAGACACTGAAATTCTGTTCTTTGCAGATTCATGAGTTAAGCACGAGACACATGCGCGAAAAATCCATCCGATCCGACGTCCGATCCGACAGTACGACTGCCTGATCCGAAAAATTTGGTCGCTTCAGGTGTCAGATCGGCGATCCGACATGCGTCAAACGCGCCAGATAGTTTCGCACGGCGGACGGATTGTCGGATGCGTCCAGCCAATGACAGCACAGCTAGCGCGAACGTCATGATGACATACTTGGTCTGTCGGGACGAATAAGAAAACGGGACGGGCGACGGGAAGCCGGACGTATAAATCCCGCTGATCCATTCGAGAAAGATGGCCCCGGCAAAGAATGCACGCGCTAACAAGAACGAGCTCCTAGCTTCGCTCGTGCGAGCTAAACCATCAATCTGGGACCAGAGATCTATGAACGCGGACCTCCGCTGGAGTGCTTGGAAGTTGGATCTCCTGGGCGGAGCCGAACAGATTGTTGTGTCGCTTGCAAGGTCGGAAGCGTGTGCATGTGTCTCAATTTGGAGCGGCGTTCGGACTGTCGGATCGGACGATTCTGCCGTCCATTTGTCTCGCGCTTTAGGAGAACATCAGACCCCGCTTTGCGGACATACAAATGGCATTTAAGTCAAAGGCCTTTGGGCGGTCTCACTTGTAATTTTCTCCTTATGGCCCAGAATATATTTAACATGTTGCTCGAGCAGAGTGCAGCTTTTTCGCTGAGACGTTTTTGTTTAGAAACAAAGTTGAAAAAACCTCTTAATTTATTCAAATCATCAGCAGCGTTGATTGTGCGAGATGTAAATATACTGCAATGCTCCTGCAAGTGTGGTGGCATTTCTTCCTTTTCATATACCATCTGTGATTCATGCACTGTCTGCCCTGGAAACCATGCTCGGAATGTTGGTTGAAGTTTCGCCTGCAGCTACAGACCATACCTCAATAAGGCCGCATATAATAATTCGCATTTCCTACGTAAAATGCGCACAAAAAAAAAAAAAACGAAAGTAATATGTTGACAGCTAACGCCGTCTCGGCTTTTGTAGGGCGAGTGAGGGGGTAAATTTTGTCCTCAGCAGGACGTCACCCCGGCTCGCTGTAAAAGGTCGCCTCCCAAACTTCTCGGTGCTAATACTCTCACCATACAATGCACCTGTTATTTGTTTGGCCCCTGGTCATGAAATCATTCTCAGTTTGCCATTCCATCTCACCGAGAGCCCGATTTTGGTCATTGAGGTCTCAACCGGCTTGCACTGAAGAAGTATTAGCGAGTTCGTTTCACGGCACCCGCAGCGTGGAGCGGGTTCGTTTCAGCCGGCACTCCACAAGTGGTTGCACTCTCCGAGTTCGTTTCATTGCTGACACCCCACGCGTGCATGCACTCGCTGCACCGAGAAAATCGAGATTGCGCCAAAATGCAATCCCGTCGTGCCTCGCTCCGGCTAGGCCGGCAAGGTGCTGGAGCAGATGACGAAAGTTTGTCTGCTACGATGTGTCGCAGAACTGAAAGGAAAAAAAGTAGATTTTCTGATAGAAATTGCGTCCCGCGGGAAACGGAATCAAACGCGAGCTTGAACTGTGAGCGTCTCCTATTTCATGAAGGAAGCAGTTGACAAACCGTGCTTTATTTGGAGGTTTTAAGTCGCTCTGTTGCCATAAAAACACTGAAATATACCAGTGTGTAAAGAAATGCTCAGAACAAATGCATCAGCGGCCCCCGAGATGTTTATCACCAACTTGTGCGGGTGAAAAATTGAACATTTGTCGACAAAACTGCCCCAGCAGAAACTTTGACTGCCCAATAAGCATCAGAGAAAGCTAAATTTAGTGATTTTACCCGAGGCTTGGGCAACATCATCATGTTTAACATTTACCTACTTCAGCTAACTTGCCCCGTCATATTTTGTTCCAGAAAGCTCTCGTTCTCGACCCCCTCACCAAAGCTAATATCTGATCCACCTGTAATGACGATTGAAATCGAAAAGTTTTGCTGGGTATTCCAGCAGACTAGTTTTAAGGCGTACCCTTTCAGTGGTCCACGCATAATGCCATGCTGAAATGGATCAAGCTTCTGCTCGGACAGCATCATCCATTTTCTTCAGTGTAAACGGTTATGAGAATTGAAAGATCGCAACCAGCTGCTTTGTAGACAGCTGGTTGCAGAAATTTACGCCGTCTGTAACTATCCCTATGACAGCCGAGTTGCTTGAAGTCATCGCAACTATAAACTACAGGCTGCAGCGACCAACGTTTGTAGATAAACGTTGGTAGCGACTGTACTCTCGCATTCCCACCCATCACTCCGAACAGCAAGGCGCCAGTTTCGGTTTGAGGTTGGTATTCTTTCTACAACATAGATGGCGGCAGCATCAGTCTTCCGCACTTGGTGCATTTGGCGAATTCGTTTGAGTCCAGTTCTCAGTGCAACACTCTGCGAGTGCGATGCATTCTGGGAGAGAACTCGAACGGTGCCAGTGCGTGTGAAGCGAACTCGCTATAAAATACCGCTACCAGACGCATCGTCTGTTAACATGAGGGAATAATAATGAGTTTGTTTGCTACTAGGTAGGTATCATTCTCTGACAGAAACAAAACGACGAACAGACTTGTTCGTCGATTGTCCCTTTTTGGCTCTGCGAACAGAGCCAAAAAGGGACAATCGTCTGCTATGAATTGTGTGCTGCGCAGAGTGAGATCAAAAACTAATTGAAATATGGAACATCGGCTATTTTACGGATGCAATTGTCCTGTGCTTCGTTTGGCTATGCTGATTTGTTTTCTGGCTGTGTGTAACTTGACACCTACTGGTGCTAAAACAAGAGCTTGGGACAAGCACGCACCTTACCACGATATCAATCTCACTATCCGAAAGAGTATTGGATTTAATTACAGAGTGCCTTTTCCATTGACAAGAAGGCCCCAACATTTTCTAAGAACTCCAGTAGGGTTTTGTTGTTGCATCTTTATACTCGCAACTCATTCACTTTGCCAATTTCGTTTTTCTAGCCTGGCTCAGCTGGCAAGCTGAGTGGCGAGTCTGAAACTGTACCAATATTGTTTCCGGTCAGACTGTCCATTATTATTTATTGTTCTTCCCTGCTATTGTGATATGTCTGCACTGTAGTCATGACAGGGGCTTGAATGGTGGCTCCTACTTTCTACACATGGGTCCTAGGAAACATTTTGTAAGTGATGAGGTGCCCACAATCATGGGCGTCAGCAAAGTGGCGGAAAAGGGGGGGGGGGATTATTCTGAAGGGGTGTAGCTTTCAAACCTATAACTTTGAAAGAAAACAAGGTTTGCCCCCTCCCCCTCCTTTTCCTGCAAAACGTACTGCAGATGCCCATGCCCGCAATCTAAGCCAACGGTTCTGGAAAGAGGGTTTGTGGAACCTCTCCGTAAAGTCCTTTTAGGAGTCCGCAAAACTCTGCCGGGAATAATTTTTTTTTTAAATATGATTTGGGGCATTGAGTTGAGCCCAGTCCGGCCATGGCACATTCACAGCTCCGGGAGAAAGAGGAATCTACAGAAGAATACCTCCTTTCACTCTTCCCCCTTTACACGTTTGCAGTCCACCCCTTCCCTTTTTTTATACTGCCTGGCGTCTCCCATCACTTCTGCCAGTCCAAAAAGGGTTTGCTTGCCACGATTGGCGGTTTCCTTCTTTTCTCTATAGCATCCTTTCTGCTAAAGTGGAAAGAGTGTAGACGGAGCTTCTTCCCCTCACCGTACCGTCTTAACCTGCAACATACTATACTCTCGGGAACAAGATAATAGCCTTGTATCTTTTCTGCCGCCACAAATGCTGTGCTTAGCATGTTTTTGGCAGAGCCTTTTGCTGCCACCACATGCCACGCTATGAAGTGGAGTGCCACGGTGTGTGCATGCCACCTGTCGCATAACGCAGTGCACTTTCAAGCTGCGTGGATGCAATGACGGCAGAAAAAACACCAGCAGAGCGGACAATACAGAGCATGTTATTAACAGCACTGGTTAATTCCCAATAAATTACAATCTGGATCATTACTGTAAAACCATTTATTTTTGCAAATCGGTCACAGAGGACATAATCGCGGCCACTAAATTTTGCGAATTCCAGACGCCTGCATTCAAACTCTTAAAGAGATTATAAAAGCAATTTCGAAATTTTATTTGACGTCTGAAATGGGCGTCGGGCTCATCTCAGACACTGTTGACCAAGTTCCAGCCCGAACAGAAGTTTGTGTGCCGCACCAATCAATTAAACAGTTGTGGTAATATTTGCGCGGGGACAATGCCTGAGACCCCCCCCAAGACGGCGGCAGAAAGGTGAACTAAAGTGCGCCGTCAAAGCGTGACGACAACGGGCTCCTCGTCAGGCGATTGCTTCAAACGGTTTAAACGAATGATGCGCTCTTGGTTTAGAATTCGGTAGTGAGATGTCGTACAAAAAAGTAATTTGAATGTTGGATAATTTTTTTTAAAGCTGTAGTTCGGAATTAATAGGTTTCATAGTGTGTATAGGAATAGGTTCCATAGCATGCGTAGCGTGTGGGATGACAAGGAAGATGACTTGTGGAAATAAATGACAGCTGTATGCTGTGCTGGTTTTGAGACGGTGGTGTGTCTGTTCCTTTTTGTTTCCTTGTCTCAAGGAAACAAAATTTTGACAGCAAATTTTGAACCCTGCTAGTGCACACGTTTCTGATCCAAAACTGACTTCGAGACCCAGTAGGTTTCAAAGCCGGTTTCAAATAAGAAAACCAACGCAAAAGTCAACTTCGAAACCTGGGATGTTTTGAAGTGATTTTTGGCATTAGTTCCCGAAAAGATATGTCATCAGTTTGGTGGCCGGGAGCTAAAAGCATTTCATGCTTAAAATCATACTCATCAGTGCGGCCTTTATTATCCTCTGACTGAATCAATTCTGCTTTTATATGCAGGAGGGAACCATTTGGCTTTTCGAAGGCTTTACTGTGGTCATGGCGGCCTACTGGCTTTTCGGCTTCGCCCATGGCCAGAAGACGTACAATACGAGCTGCCTTCCTGAGAGGCTTTGTCTTATTCTAATCTACTCACAGCTATGGCCAGTTGCAATCAAGGTGATTAATACAATCAAGAAAACACCTGTAGCCTGATTGCTGATCACATAGTGCAATCGCCAAAGTCTGTGAAACTCCTGCCAGGATTGTTCCGATTTTCGAAATCATTAAAGGCTTTGTTTGTTTTTCTTGAGATGGCAGCTGCAAGTTGTGTGGCTCACACCTAAGTATGCTTCAATTCATGACCAGCTTTATTCATTTATATTCATCACATTTCTCTAGTCCTCCGTGTTGTTTCCTAGTCATCAAACTATTAGGCACCTGTATGGAGTAGTTACATTTTGTTTTTACGTTTTTATCAAAAGGTTTGTGTCACCCTGTCTGGAATTCATCACCCTTACTACGAAATGTCAAATTAATCTCACGTTGAGATACTTTTTAAAAGTGGAGATGACCGGCATTAAATGTTGTGTTTTTTTATCACTCCTGTTCATACTTTGTATATTACTTCAGTCAAAAGACACCACCAGTGTTCAATACGCCCCGTCCGAGCACAAGCTTTTCAGCCTAGATAAGGTGAGCGTCGGTGAGCACGTACTAAGCAGTACCGAAGGTAATGAGCGTGCACTGCTGCATTTTCAAAGTTTCATAAATGCTCTTTTTTAGAAAAAAATAAAAGCCAGGCATTGTTGTGGTATATTCATAACATTGTGGCTTTCTTGAAGAATGCGGGCATTCTGAAGGTGTTGCCGAAGGCTTGCCAGGGTGACAGCGCGGTCGAAGGCGACAAGTGCGAGCTAGTACACGCTCTATCACAAGCTCTTGTTCTGCGAAAGCGCTTCTCAAAGCCGCTCTTGCATGCCTGTAGCCTTTGCTGCCCTACAGTGGTAATGGTAGGCAACTCCGGCTGACACAAGAAATCATCCAATTGCTGCCACACTCCGTTTCCCTTTAAAGGGCTGGTGAACCGAAATTTGGATTTCAGAAAACGATGCAGAAGCCGTAGGCGGGACGCTACAATCCCTAAAACACTACTCGTAGTCACAAGGCGATATCTCGAATGGACGGCCGTATTTTCGGAGAAAGAGGTTGAGATTGAACGAGGCCGATGAGGCGCGTGACGTCAAGATATCTCGTTTTCTCCTCTCTCTGCTTCGCCCCCTCAAGGCGGCGAGGTGGAGAAGACGCGAGGTAGTTCCCTTTCCTTCTCGGAGAAACAAGACAAACAAATCTGTCAAATGCGCCTCCTATTTTTAAAAATAAGGTCATCCATTCGAAATATCGCTGTATGAGTGATGTTTTGGTGTTTGTAGCATTTTGTTACACGCTTTTGCCGCCGTGTTTTATGGAATCCAGATTTCGGTTCAACATCCCTTAAGTGCAAGTGAAACTGAAATGCCAAGAATGAGCACGTTGTCCTGAACGACAGTTGCACTGCACAAGCGCGCATGCTTAGCAACATTCAAAGCATGGAGCTTGCTCTTAAAGCCTCTGCATCAGGCTTCCTGTTGCAGCTCGTGGTACCGAAGCAAGCTTTTGGGCAGACACTTTTTTATAAGCAGAAACTTCACCTGGCACCGCAGAGCTCCGACCGGTACTCGGAGTACTTAGTTGCGGTACTTTAGATAAAACAGAAGGGCAACAGGTGAAGTAGAAACTTCACCTGCACCGCAGTGCTCCGACCAGTACTCGGAGTACTTAGTTGCGGTATTTTAGATAAAACAGAAGGGCATGGAGCAGTGCAAACTACGATTATTGTCAGGTAAGAAGCATTCAGTTGCAGTAATTGTTTTGCTTTACATACAAAAAGGCTGGAGTATGCTTAAATGCTGGGCTAGCAACCGATTGCTACCAGGGGCCCTATGCTACACGACGGGACCAAGCGGAATCAAGGGACCGGGAGCCATCCAGCGACCTGGATGCAAAGATGGGTTCAGCTTTCACGGGATTGGTGCCACCTGGATCTTGTCCCAAAGGGCCAGCAGCAGCTGGATAGCCTCGCATTGCGATGCGGGGATGGGGATGCCGAGCGAGCTCGGGGCATGCCGCCCACTCAGTGTGAGGGCCAAGTGCTCCCACTGACTGGCTAGGTGCATGTTGATGAGTTCCTGGAAGGTGTTGTTTACACTTAGCAGCCGGAGCTTGGCGTTCGACGCGTACGGCGGCACCCCCAGTGCCAGCTAGTACCCCTTGCGAATAATCACGTCCATCTTGCCCTTACCTCTCGACAGCAGGTCAGGTTGAGATACGGATTCGCGCAGGCGATGTGGCTCACGACGAGTGGTTGGGTCAGCCGGATCAGGTCCGACTCCTCGAGCCCGTGTCTGTGACTCGTTATCCTTCTCACCATGCGCATGACTTGCGTGGTTGTCTTGAGGAGTCGGTCGACCGTGTACTTGGCTCCGCCGTCCCGCTGGAGGTGAAGGCCCCAGAATCCGAACCCGCTTCACCACCGGCACGGGGGTACCATCCTTTAACGTGAGGCGGATGTCCGCCTTCTTCTTCGGGAATTGGCTTGCCCGCGCGGAGGAGCAACAGCTGAGACTTATCGGGGGCGCGCTGGAGGTTGCCGGCCTCGAGGTAGTTCTGCACCGTCTCAATGACTTCTTCGAGGAAGTCTTGCCTCCCGCTGTCCGATCCCGACGTAGCCCAAATCGTCAGGTCGTCCACATAGAGTGGCATAGAGTGTATGCTTCATCCGGGGAACCCGTTCCAGTAGAGGAGGCGGCTTGCACATCGCCAGGTAACAAGGTGGGTGACAGGACCGAGCCTTGCCGGTTGCCCTTGCTCGGTATCGGGATGGTGCTCGTGCGGATGGACTCGATTCCGATGGTGGCCATCCAGTTGCTCAGGAAGTCCCGCACATAATCATACATCCGGGGCCTGCACCCAGTTGAGGCCAAGTTCTCGAACACCAGCGTGTGACTGACGTTGTCAAAGGCGCCCTTTATATCCAGGGCCAGGACCGCCCGCGTTGTCGTACAGGAGATTCTGTCAAGGATATCCTCCTTGATCTGAAGCAGGACATCCTGCGTGGAGGTGTGACCAGAACCCGAAAATGGTGTTCATGGTGGCATTGAGTTCAATACAGGATGGTCCCCTCAAATATCGCTGTCAACAGCTCATCAGGGCATGGGCATTTAAAAAACTGAAATGGAGTGTCCAGGTCTGTGACGCTCGGCGGTATACCTGATAACCTCTATTTCTTTTGGATCCTTTTCAAGGGAGTATATTTTCCACTTCGGGGCACTTTTCTTGTTTCTGGCACTTACTACTGCAGGAACTGTTTCACCCTCACTTTCTTCTTTGCTTTCACAGCACTCATTTGATGTTAATGTGGAAGGGAATTGGCCGGACTCCACTCTTCGTTCCTACGTAAAATGTGCTGGCGTCCAATACCTGCCACAAAAAGGGTACTTAAGATTCCAAAAATGACTAAGAGTGTGTAAACATATGATGCCAGCATTTCTTTTTTTTATTTCCAATGAGCAACATTATATTATGCCAAAACTCTCCCTAAATGCACACTGCATTTCACAGCGCGCTAAACTCTGCCGGAAAAATCGGCGCCTGCACGCAAAGGGGCGTCGTTTCCTCAGCAGTGTATTTTACCTTGTGAAATTTTAAGGCGCTCCTTTCTTTTGCAGCTAGAACATCCTTAAAAATACTAAAAATGCGTTCGCCACGGACGACCGAGTCTTCCGCTGGCAAACGCTGTCGTTTGCGTACGATACGCCTTGAAATTTTCACCCCATGGTCGATCAGGCGCCGATTTTTCCGGTTGCTTTCCCATACCTTGAGCCACCCAAAAACACCGCGCGCCCCCGTAAAAAAAAAAAAAAAAAAAAAAAGAATGGAACGGCATTGAGTGTTTTGTTTACTTACCGACTTTGTGCGTGGACCGCGCCACGTTGCGCTGCCTGATGCACCCGCGTTTTGGAACTAATTCAGTTGACAGTTCCCTCCGAAGATGAAGCGACTGAAGCCACGGCGGTAATCGTACTGGTAGGCTGTTCCCTTTCGAACGGGCGGAAGAAGACTACGAAGAATTCGGCAGCGAACGGGCGGAAACTCGATTACGTACAGCTTCAGTAGTCGACGCTTTGTTTTCTCGATTGCGTTCGCGGCGTTCACCGTGGACTCGCGCACTCGGCCGTAGCCGAACCAGCCGAACGGCCGAACCAGCTGGACGGCTGCCGGCGCGCGTACCACGCGTACCGACAGCGTCGCCATAGCAACCACGCCGCGAGTGTGGTTGCCAGACAGAATTCACACGATTTTTTTTTCTTCTCGTCACTCACGTTGAGTTACTAGAAGTTAGGCGCGTATCATTATAATACATTATGCTGTAAGAAGTTATTAAGGGATATGTGTACCTACCTAAGACAAATGCAGAAAAAATATTATTGAAAAATAAAATTGGCGTAATCTTTTCATATCTTGATTAAGACTAGCGTGGTCACTGGGCTAACCGATGCGCGAAATAGGAGGGCATATATACCGCTCGGGGCAGTTGTTGGTTTGTATAAGTAGGTTGTATGTACGTACTATTTGTTGTGTGTTGTGCAATTGATCAGTGCTTGTATGCTCGTGTGTATGTATAGTGTTGTGTGTATGTCGTTGTCGTGAGCGAATGTAACCGCGCGGTGGGCAGCAGAAAAACTGCTGTTTTCTTTTTTCAAATGTTTATCACTTTTGTTTTTCGTCGCTAGATGGGGGTTGTCGCCGCCCAATTTGAAAAGTGTGGCGGTTGGTGATCTATAACTATTAGAGGGCTGGATGCCATTAGTCCATCCGTCGTGTTGATCGCTCCGAGTTGTTCGGTTCCGCTGGCAGCTGTGTCGCCGTGTTATGCTGCCTGATTGCAACAAAAGGAGGTTAGGCGGCTTCCCCAGCGCGTGTTCTAGGTGTTGAATGCCGCTGTTCACGCACAAACGTTCATGAGTGGATAACGCACGTAACAGAGGTGAGCACAGGCAATAGTTAATCGAGAGCCACACGGAGCGCGAGTGCGATACCTCCTAGCCGCTGTCGACAGAGGGTGTCGGAGCGATTCGTTGTCAACTTGTCCACGGCAAGTGGGCGTTTTGTTCAATAAAGCCAGCCTGTCTGTGTTTTGTAAAGCTATCCCTTCTTTATAAGCGCTTCTGATGCGATGAAAATGCGACCGGCATTGAGCAGGCCGAGCGAGACTTCGGCGACAGTTTCGGCTGTTCAGTCTCCAGCGGTTTCGGCCTTACTCGTATTATTTGCGGTGTTGGCGCTTGGACATAGAGATGTTTGGAAAGTGTTTTGCGCCTACAGATGACACCAAACGAGCGTGCGAGCCGTATGCTCTTGCTCCGGCGAGAAGCCGCGTACGGCTCGCCAGGCTCGTATCGCCTGTCGCATACTGGCCGCCATATTGTTTTTAGGGTGTTAGCAGTTAACACGATTTTCACCACCTCCGGCGGCTAACACCCTTACACGAATAAAGGCGTTAGCCAGAGGACGAGCCATTTACACGAATAAGGGTGTAAAAATTTTAAGTGTGTAGAACCAGACGCACCTCGAAGGAATTGCAGCCTTCCATCGCTGCTCCCCATAGATGTGACCCGGCATGATATCGGCCCAAGGAAACGTCACCGACGTCGAAAATATGGCGCTTAGCATAACACCTGCACAGCATGCAACAGATAGAGCGCCCTCAATGACACCGATGGAAGGACAACCTGGCTCTTCTGATCTATCGAGGACATCGTCCTCAACTGAAATTGACGACATGGAACACGAAAACGACGCTGGAGGCATATGGCAGAAAGTTCGAACCAGAAAAAGAACGCGACTCACAAAGAGCCTGTCTGCTTCGAGCTCGGACACGATTATACGGCCAAAGCCTGAAAAGAGGGGCTCACGGTAATATTCGCACCTGGGAAAGCCGAAACGGTGCTTACAGATCTCAGTAGCCTGAAGGTATCAAATGCACTAGATAAAGAATTCCCCAAATGCGTTCGCGAGGTTCGGTTTAACCATCGACTAAACCTCATTGCAGTAGATGCGCTGAATGGAGAAGCTGCCAAGAAGTTACAGAGCATGACAACACTCTGCAGCACTCCTGTACTTTCCTATTCTCCCTTGGCTGGACCAACTGTAGTCGGACTGATTCATAGCGTCGACAAGGAACTTTCTATTGAAGATACCACTTCAAATTTGAGGGCGGATGCAGAGATTGGCAGCGTACGACGGCTCGGAAACATCGGCTCTGTAAAAATAACGTTCCGTGGAAACCGACTCCCATCCTACGTTCTGCTAGGTCATGTACGCAACCCGGTGTCTCCGTTCAAGGCCCGACCAATCCAATTCTTTAATTGCTTTGGTTTTCGTCACAAAAAGGTGGCTTGCAAACGCCCGAAAACATGTAGACACTGCGCACAACATCACGACCAAACGGACAGCACATGCCTGTCATTGTCGGCGAAATGTGTGAACTGTGGGCAAAACCACGAGGCCACAGCACGGTCCTGTCCGAAAGGAAGGGAGGTTGAAACGATTCAAACCTACTCGAAGGCAAACTCGGTGGACTTCCACGCTATCAAAGCAGCCTTAGAACACGAGGAACTTTTTCCGGCGCTTGAGTTCACTCCTGCTGACAGCAGTGTCACGAAAGAGCTGGCTGGTGCTTCTGGCTTCAAGGACATTGCAGGGAACAAGAACGAACACTCGAAAAAGCCGACAGCTTTGGCAACACCATATGCGTCGGTTCTCAAGGCAACTAAGCCCAAGGCACCGAAATCTCAAGGAGTTCGACAAGGATCAACATCACAGGGTATACAAATGCCTGCTGTGTCGAAAGCACCACCCCCGAGACACCTCAGTCTGATTTGCAGCTATCAACTGTGCGCCAGCGCCGTCAAGTAAGGGAGGCGGATGCGAAGCCGTCAAGTTCCGGGGACTCTGCAGGATGGATTCCTTTAGTCAAGGCAGCAGTCAATATCGCTCTCACCCTACTTAGAAGCTTCAAAACATCCTGGGCGACGAAACTAACTACCATGATACAAGCTCTGCTTCCCCTTTTTGAAGGATGTTAGTGCCATCGTCCTCTCATGCACAAGGCTCGATCAGAGCGACCCCGGAAGTGTCTGTGCGTGCTGCACGTCATGGACGAAGAAATACCCACGTAGCCTGTCCATCCATCCTCCAATGGAACGTGCGTGGCCTTCGAAGGCGTCTTCCCGACCTACGACAGCACCTGATTCCTTCTTTTGTTGACGTCCTGGCCATCCAAGAACCGATGATGCGACCGGGCGACTTTAGGTTTCTCCCTTACGTCAATCACCACAGTACGCCAGCGCGAAAGGGAGGTCGTTCTCGAGCAGCGCTCCTTGTGACCGCAGGACTAGCACACAACCCGGTTGATCTTTCATCGTTCACCAGAGAGAAAGCAGAATTTTCAGCTGCCACGATTGAAGTCCGAGGCGAGCTCTTCACTATAATTTCTGCATATGTCGCTCCTGGGCGTGCTAACAGCTGGGACGCGGGAGATTTAAATAAGATAGCGCTTAAATGCCCTGGCCATTTGATGCTCTGCGGTGATTTTAACGCACATAACTGCCTGGGGTGACAGACAAACTACTGCAAGAGGCAGATCGCTTGAGTGTGTCACGTCTTCGCTTCACCTAGAAGCATTTAACGACGGCACAGAAACATATGTTCGCCGAGGTGTAAACGACAGTGTTCTTGATCTATCCTTTGCCCCACCGGATGTAGCTGCAAACTGGACTCCACAACCCGACTCATGGGGCAGTGACCATATTCCTATCCACATTGTATCTCCCAACGCTAGTAAACCGAAGTACAGACGATGCAGGGTCACAAACTGGGACATGTACCGACGGCACCTTGACAGAGCCCTAGCAGCAGGTCCTCTGAAGGACCCAATCATAGCAATCGCCAATACTCTTAGTCTCTCGACGAGGACGATAAAGGTGCCACTTTTGAGGCCAGCGCCAGACCTGGTATACTTGAACCTCCGCGCCGCGCGCCGGAGAGCTCAACGAAAGGCACGAAGAACAAAAGATCCAAAAGATTGGAATACTCACCACAATATTGATGCCAAATTTTGTCGACATACAATTCGTCTTCAGCGAAAGCAATGGGGACAACTCTGCGCCTCCTTCGGATCGGCTGGCGGCCTTTCTAAAGCATGGAAAATAGCAAAGGCGTTGTCTTCCGCAAAGCAAATTCAACACTCCATATTCGGACTCGCCGTTGCACTTCAAAAGCCTCTGCAGGCGGTGGAGCTATTGGCGGATGAATTTTCAGAAGCTATTCCGCTACCCCCAGGATATCAAGAGCCAGAAACTCGCCCGTCTGATGCCTGCGCCCCCGTGCAGCTAGATAACGACTTCACCAGAGGCGAACTAGAATACGCGCTACGGAAGTGCACGAAGCGCAGCGCTCCTGGACCTGATGAAGTGACATATCAGGCACTGCGAAACTTAGATAAGAGTCACCATTTCGCCCTCATGGAGGCACCAAACAACGCGTGGCGCACCGCAGAACTCCCTGCTGTCTGGAAAGTCTTCCATGTGATTCCGATTCCGAAGCCTGGTAAACCTCACGCGTTGCTGTCATCGTACAGGCCTGTCTCCTTGACAAGTTGCGTCGGTAAACTCCTTGAGCGCCTCGTTCTTCGCCGTCTCACGTGGCAACTTGGCACCAACAATACACTTCTTCACCAACTGTCTGGTTTCAGGACACATCGCTCTACGGTCGAAGCCATAGGAGATGTAGCAACATCTTTCGAAGAAGCGCGGGCTGCTGGGAAAACGATGTGCTGTGCCTTCTTGGACATCCACAAGGCTTTCGACGCCCTACCTCATGCCATCATCCTCCACCAACTCACTCTCTTCGGCATCGCAGGTAGAGCTTACGCTTACATCCGTACATTTCTTCAAAACAGGACCCTTATTGTAAACGTCCGGAGAACAACAAGTGACCCAAGATATGTGACCCAATGAGTACCGCAGGGAAGCGTGATAACTCCTTTTCTTTTCAACTTGGCAATGGCGTCACTACCTGCTGTGCTTCCGCCAATGGCATATCCACTTACGCCACGGACAAGCATCGTCATTTATGCGGATGATGTCGCAATTTGGACGGTTGGGTTAAGCAACCAGGCACACATGACAGGGCAAATTCTTCAGTTTGCTCTGGATAAAACAGCAAAAGAAACTTCTCGTCTGGGACTGACATTATCTGCTTCAAAGACCTCTCTCCTCTACACCAACAGGAGCAAGTGATAGACCGTCAAAATTATACTCGACGGCGTAGAAATCGCAAGGAGTTGGTCCCACCTCTACCTGGGCCTTTTAATCGATGACCTCGCGACATGCCGGCCGGCAGTGAAAAGACTCTTAGGACAGTGTCGACAGCTCCTGGGCGAACTCCGGAGTTTCCGTGCATACGGCCAGAGAAGTATCCCAGCGGATGGCTTCCTGACACTCTACAAAGGTCTTCTCCAATCGAAGCTCCTATACGCACTACCATTCGTCAATATCAGGCGACCCCAGCTAAACGCGCTCGAACGTTTTCACCGTGTCGCTTTACGACTCTGTGTGGGACTTCTCCCATACGCGAAAAACCTGGCAACGCTCACGGAAGCACAAGCAGAGCCAATCATCCTACGAGAGGAAAGAGTGGCAATGCATCCCCTAGTGCGAATGCACACGACCCCGTCGGCGCAGTACATTCTTGCCAACCTACTGAAACGACCATCGTCGCATCTTGGTCAACTAGCTGCACAATTTCAGCGTGACATCGGAAGCCCTGGAGTTTTATATTCTTCACGTCCCCCACACTCCATACGCCCACCGCTAGACGTGCATGAAACACTTCCAGACCTGCCTCGGAAAAAAAGATATTCACCCAACTGTCGCCCGCACAGCTGTCGCAGTGGCTTTCGAAAATGAATACGTTGAACATCTTGAGGTCTACACAGACAGCTCAGTTGACAAGAAGAAGGGAAGTGCAACCGCGGCATACACGATCCCCGCAATATCAACTGAAAGTGCGGTTCTCTTAAACATCGAGACGTCCTCTACAACAGCGGAGACGGTTGCGATTCTTCTGGCACTTACGGCACTGCAGGAACGTCCTGCAATCGGTAAGGCGGTGATACTAACCTATTCCCGAAGTGCGCTTGTTCACATCGCCAACTCCGAGCACGCTCCCTTGATCGCCCAGGAAGCTGCACACATAGCAACAAAGCTAGAGGACATCGGTTGGGGACTGGTATTTCAGTGGGTGCCATCCCACAGCGGAATTCTTGGAAATGAACGTGCAGACACCCTGGCAACAAGGGCACACAGCATCTCGCCTACCACGCACAACCTGCGACGCCTCCACGAGGCGCGCCTTCTCATCGCACGCGATCTCACGAAAAGACACCCCGATCTCGGGACAGCCAATGGAGAAAGAGCTGTACCAGTCCCAACCTCTAAACCGACGCGGAAAGACGCAACGCTTTTGCATCGTCTCCGAACTAATAGCGCGTTCACGAGGAAGACATTGCATCGCTTCGGAAGGACGTCTCAGAGAAGCAGTGCTGACTGGACTGCGTGCGGGGACGTTGAAGACATCGATCACATACTATGGCACTGCCCGGAATACGAGAAAGCACGGAAAACATTACTCGCTTCGGTAAGGGCGACAGGGGCACAGGTGTCCACAACAAAGGAACTGCTATTCCCTACTGGTGGCAAGCAACGGGCGCGGGTCATATTCCGTGCAGTGCTCGAGTTTGCGCATGTGACTGAGATTTCAGACCGCCTCTAACTGCCGCGCGCAATTCGGAAACCGGTAAAGATCTCGTCACACGTTTGCGACATGACAATGATGCAGAACTCCAGTGAACATAACTGTGTTGTGGAAGAACTGCGGAACTGCGGCTGTGAAACACAAGTCTCGCCGCCGCTTCGCGGCGGCGCGACAAGTTACACAGGTTCAGCTCGTCGCCGCGGAGCGGCGACGGGCTGTACTTCTGCAATTGACCGAATGTTGGGAGCGATTGAGCGACTGTTGGCACTTGCGCGTTTTATCTAACGTTTACTTTGAACCATGTTCTAGCCGTGTGTTAGCAACGCTTTGCCCCTCCCCCCCCCCTTTCCCTCTACCCTACAAATGATTTGATTGGCGCTTTAACCTAGTAACTGCTAAAATATTTTATTCAACCCATCTCAATCCACATCTTTCCCTCCCTCTCCCCTTTGGCTATGCGAGTCTTTTCCCTGCCTGGAGAATAACATTTCGCATAGCCATTAAACCCCCTTTCCTGTTTTATACACCACATCCCCCCCCCCCCCCCCTTAGTGCTCTGCCGCCGCTTGCCTCCAAGGACCGCTCAAGAAATGGGCCTCACGCACTGGCATTTTCACGGTTACTTCAAAGACCAACGCAAACAGATGGAGGGGATTTAGTCCCTACGGGTTCTGCAGCGTGAGTTCCGTGCTTTGAACGGAGCTCGCACTCGCGCATTTCTCCACATGCTCTCGTCTGCGGTGCCACAACACACCCGGCAAACAATCCGCCACCGCACTTGGTTTAGCCTTTGAGCTAAACCCAATGAGCTACGCTTAGGGGATCGACACTTTTTGCCCCAATACTGCTGTGGGCGCCGCCATCTTGGTGGTTAGTAACCAATCAGACGCAACTGCCGATCGTCATGATTCAAAAGTGTGACTTCCCCAGCATTAGGTTCGGTGTCAGGAAGCTTACAAATATTTCTTTGCTTTGTAGCGAACTGTTTTGTGCAGGACGAAAAAGCGTATCCTGTTATATTAGATAAACCTTCAGATAACTGACAACCTCCATTTTGAGCACCAAGATGTGTATGAAGCGCAGCTTATTTAGTGGCTCTAGTTTAGCCCGACCGCATAGACACAGAAAGAGAACGAACTGCTTGACCTCGCGCTCTTGGCGCTGCTTAGTGGCTTCATCAGCCCGTAGCGTTGGCTGCGCTCCGAACTAAGGTAAAGCAAAGCAAATATTCAGATCTTAGGGTTTAGAAGTCAAACCAACAAAAATCACTTAACACTCCCCAATAAAAAAATACAAAAAATTGCTGGTTTATTTTGACTAACTGGAGATCTTGACGTGCAACCGAAATCTAAGATTGACCTCCGTCAGATTGCGGGCACCTCGGCCGGTATTTAAACCCGACAAATATGAATTCATGGGCCAGCGCGTTGGCTCAGAGACACTGAGACGTTTTAATGTTTTGTGTTTTGTTTTCATATCATTGCCGCTTAAGAGCCACCGAGATGGTTTTAGAAACAAAATATAGTGGAATCATTCCCACAAGCATATTTTATTGCGAAAATGATTTTTGCAAGTGATAAAAACATTAAAATATTTTCGCATACGTGGCGGAATCTAAAATGGCGGAATCCTTTTCATTGCGCCCATTTCATTCGGATCGCGTCGGACAAGTGTACCGACGGACAGTAGAACGCGCGCAAAAGCAGCTGTGGTGCACCCGCAGCCTCGCGCGTGTTGTTCTGACATCTCTTGCTCGCTCACTGCGCGCATCCAGTCATCTGACACCCTGCCATCTGGCGCTTCTTCTGTCTTTCACGTGGCGTCCCAAGTAGCACACGACAAAAAATGCACATCAAGCTATCACCGCCAGATGTTTTGGTGGCGCCCTCCTATGGTTCCCCCTTGTGACGTCATTACCTTGCAAACAACAAGTTCGATGGTGTTTGTAAATAGGATGGTGGAAGCTTGAAATCATTGCGCTCTCAAAGGAACACTGCCAACACCGTCAAAATTAAAGTTCTTTCATTCCTCTTATTTCCTTCGATGATAAATCCTTTTCCGACGTCATAGTCAGCGTTCGGGCCAATCGTGGAAGGCCGACCACAGCGACGCTTCCGGTCGCACACGTTGCCAATTCTTGAACACGAGTCGCCATTGTATTTTATATTAAGAAACTGCAATTTGCCGTAACTGAATGGGAAAAGTTTGAGGTCTAATAACATTCTTAACCTGTAATACATCAATATTGAAGTTCTGGAAAATGCAATATCGAAGGCTGCTTCATAATTTAATGTCTCGTAATTTTGATTTGTTGACGTGATTCCTCTTTTATACCGCCATAAAATAATACCATTTTAAACTTTTTTTTTAAATATACAATATCTGTAGAGTTCGTTGCTTCTTTACTTTTTTTTTTAATTTATTACATCCAACCGAACGCTCACGTAAAATATCGTGGACAATGGGACATTATAACTCCAGAAATAATTTTTTTTAAATATTCGAGACTGGTTTATTAAATGCTGAATAATTAACTCACAATTAAAAATAATCGTAATATCGAGATATATTAAAGTAGTCTTGAAAAACAGCTATTTAATTTGGCATTAACATTATAACTGTACGATACATAGAAATAAAGTTATAAGCCGTCAAAAAAGCACCAAAACGCCATGCACAGTCGGGCTGCACCTTAACATGATGGTGATAAGTAGGGATGCCGCGAATCACCCTAGGTTCGATTTCGAAAGATATTGATATTTTCGAACCGAGCTGATGTTCGAATTCGAAAGGTTTCGATATTTTCGACCGTACGGAGATTCGAATTAAAAAAATTCGATGCTTTCACGGTTTCTAAAAGTTCGGGTTTGATTATTTCGCATATTTTTTTACTTGAGGTTCGAAAACTCAAAGATTTCGAACTTTCCTCACTTGAAATTCGAGAGATTCGAATTTCTTTTGATCTGAATTTCGAAAAATCGAACGTTTCGATTTCTTATAGACATGAAGTTCGATCAATTCGAAGATTTTGAATTTTTTTACATAAAGTTCGAAGGTTTCGATTCTCTTTTAGCGCTAAATTCGAAACAGAAACTTAGGTTTCGAATTTCTTTAAAGTCCAAGTGCGCAAAGTTCGAAGTTCGGTTTTCATGTTCCGCCACAGTTTCAGTTTCAAATAACGTTTTCACGCCTCACTGGTTATCACGAAATCAGGTTTAGAAATGTTCAGGTGTGATACTCAGATTGTGCAAAGTTGGTCAGGCAATTAAATGAGACTGCGAGTGTCCCGGATGTGCTGGATTATTTGCCAGTGCAGAGTGACGTGTGCAGATCAGTAATTGTGGTCGCCAGCCCGGGGGGGGGGGGGGGGGGTCTTTAACGTGGATCACGCAGTAGTGGTCACACGAACGCACTCATTAACGATACTCATCCAGTTCAATACCACCAGGGGCAGGCAAGAAGTTTAGTTTGTACATGATCCAAAATCCTGAGACTGGGAGTGAAATTTGAAGGAAAAAGCGTAAGAAGACAGAAAAAGGTTACAGGACAACGTCTCAAACCCAGCTCAGGACGACGTCTCAAACTCAACTCAGCTGAAAACTCAGCTCAGGAATAACGTCTCAAACTCAACTAAACTGAGTTTGAGACTGTCCTGTCCCGTTACACTCTTTCTTTCGAATTTCATTCCCAGTCTCGGGATTTTGCATCATGATCAACATACACCAGCTCGCCTGCACCTTGACAACTTTTAGTTTGTAATTGTTTTGGAGGTTTATTTACAGAGACGGAAGAAACGCCGAGCAGAAAGCACAGAAGCCGACACAACTTGAGGTCGAGGAGCGTGCTACCATACCAGCAGCGTCGGAAGAGGAAAAACGAAGGGGAAGGGGGGGGGGATGCTCCAGTCTCTCCCCCCCTCCCCCCAGATATTTCAGACTGTTACAAAAAAGAATACGGGGAAAGAGGGCATGGTCGAGCTTATTTTAATCTGAAATTATTTATGCATATGTATAGCTACTGTCGCTCTTCACTGCATAGAAGTTCGCGTAGATGGTCATTGTTAGAAACTCGTCCGAAGGCACTACTCGTCACATGCTTAGTGGTTCGGAAGTTCAAAGCTATGTCTTTTCGACCTAAATAACTGTGCCATTGGTAAAACATAATAAACAAATAAACATAAATGAAAAAAGAAAAAGCTGGAGAAAAAAAAAAACTATCAAGAATCCGCCGGAAGTGTGGTATTCTTGCATATTCAGAGGCCCAGAACTACGAAACAAATTTCTCCTACCAAAATGTGTACAGGCTAAAAGAAACACGTCCCAAAAAAGTGAAATGATAAAAAAATAATAGTTTTTTTTTATGACGTGCCGAATTTGAAAAACATTAGAAATCTTTTTCTCCGAGTTAATTTATTCCTCAACCTGAAAAGAACAATATATACATTAATTTGTATTCTGCAGATAGTAATGATATGTACTGTCTGTGGTGTTAATTTAAATGTGATACCTCAAGCAATTTTGACGAAAAAAATTACCAAGTTTAGGGCATAATTACCCGATACATAGTTACCCGATAGATACATATTTGGATATTTCTTCGAAACTCGTCTTGAACAACAATAATCATATCTTAAGACGACACTTACCTAGGTAATACATTGATCATTTTTAAAAAAAGTTTAACATCTCTACCATAAATATCTTCGGCTATAGCGCGCTTCAAATATAGCACAAACGACAATTGTCAGAAACCCGTCGTTCTTCCTCGCTCCTTCGGGAATCTATTTCTTTAAAACCAAGCATGCCAGATGATTGAAATAAACGGCATTGTTTTTCGCAAAGAATGCGGCGCCACATGTAAAAATGCGAGAAAACTATTACGAATGTACCTCACTGCTTGAATCCAAATGAAACCGCCCGCCCGTCTTTCGAAGTTCGACGACTTGGAACGTTTACCCAAAAAGTTCGAATTTATTCGAACTTTTAACTTTTCAGGTTTCGGAAGTTTGAAAATTTTCGATTCTTTCGATAAATAACTTCGAAAGTTCGAAAATGATCGAATTCCTTAGCGTAGGGAAGTTTGAAAGTTCGAAAAGCTTCGAACTTTTTAGTGCGAGAAGCACGAAAGTTCGAAAATCATCGATTTTCTAGTCTATCAAGGTCGAAAGTTCGACAAGCATCGAATTTTGAAGCGTAATAAATTCAAAATTTCGAAAACCATCCAACTTCTTAGTTTAACAAGTTCGAAAATTCGACTTCCGTCGAATTTCTCGATATGGAAAGTTCGAAGTCTTTCGAACCTTTCGAACGCTTGATTCGATCATCGAAACTTCGAGACGAAAAACGTTTGGGGCATCCCTAGCGGTAAGTAACCTCTGAAAGGAACTTATATTGTATGCCGATGCCGATGCAGGGTAGGCGTAAAGGGCTGCTCATTCTTTTTTTTCTTTTTTATAACTAGATAAACGTAGGTTTCACGGGGGGGGGGGGGGGGGGGGGGGTTACTGTGGGAGGGAGCGAGCTCTACGCTGCCCCCACCCCCCACCCCTTTTTTTTTCCATGCTGTACTATTGCGAGTATGAGCTGAAACAGCGCTCCGGACGCCGCACGCAGAGCCGTTTATTGAGAGTTTGGCTATACATTGGTTTGAATAGGCGAGCATCTCGGGGCCAACCACAGGCCTCGAAACAGCCCCTAGCGGTGGTCGTGAGCTCTAGATTTGTAACACGACTAATTTAAGCCGTTTTAGCGTCGCTAGAGTGATAAGGTTTAGCTCTCGGTGACTGAAAACTTTGTGCTAGTGACGTTTTAGTCACGCCAATATTCAAGTGTAGCATAAACGAACGTGCGCTCCAAACAAAGGCCGACTTGCTAGAAACCGCGTCTCAGCCAGGGTGTAAGATAGACAGGTGGGGAAACGAGAGCCAAATTAGCGACCGGATTGTGTCCCCCTCGGTTTTCTCTTTTTCTGTGGCGCCATCTATGTGGAGCACCGCGAACCCTCACTCCGGGTGGGCGAACGCTGGCGACCGGCTAAACTGACGGAGATGGTTTCTCGTGGATTTTCAGTGGAGGATTGTCGTGCTCTCAGTTTATTTTGCGCACTCTCCCATAAAGTTCCAAGCAAATCCGATTGCAATTTTTTCCTCTCGCCGCAGCGCCATCTGTCGCAAATCGGGGGTACCCGCAAGCAGACGAGTACACAATCCGGTCACGGCGCTGCGGTAGGCTTGTATGGGCCGTTTCCCCACCTGTCTATCTTACACCCTGGTCTCAGCTGAAACGAGGAAAGAAAGCACTGCCAAAGCCAGCGCACGAGCCGAGCAAGACTCCGCGTCTCAAGACGCTCGCGCGCCCCACCCTTTGCACTGTTTTCCTTCAGCCAGTCTCAGGACGCTGTTCTAGCAAGCCGGCCCAGAGCGAACAAACATCAGCAGTGCAGACAAAGGCATGGGCACGAGCGCGTGGCTTTGGAAAGTGCCTCCTATGCACGAGTTCTCGTAGAAACAAAAGCCTTTTGCTGAGCTAGGCTCCCCCGCCTGTACCTTTGTCTTTACTGCCCACATTTGTGAGATGGAGTAGAGAGGCCGAGATTGAACGCTTCTATTTCACGCTTTAAATGCTGTTTGCAATATTCTGACGTCGCGGTCTCCTGATTGGTTGACGCTGTGTCACAAATAGAGTTTACGCTCTAAGCGTGGGGGGAATATTCGGCGCTGGCGGCAGCCTTTGCTCCGCCTATTGGCCAAACTCTCCGCACGCAGAGCCGTATATTGGGAGAGTTTGGCCAGTGGGTGTGGCGACGAAGGCCCCGGAGAGGAGAAAAGTAAATGAAAGGGAGGAGAGCGCTGATGTTGCGAGAGAGAGAGAAGGGAGCAGAGAGGAGACGACCGCCATTTTTTCGTAACGCTGTCGGAGACTGGTCGGAGAAGAGCACTGCTGAGGCTACGCGTCGTCTGCTACGGGCTGACTTCTTTTTCGCCTGAATGAAAGTTTTTGGCCATACGTCGAGAAAACTTCATTAATTAGCTTTTTAACCCACCGAGGAATAACAGAATACCCTTCTCTTGCCGGAGCCAGCGATACAAAAGGAAATAATCGAGATCTAGATGCCGATCACGTGCATTCCGCCGGGAGAATGACCGAAAATGGCGGCCCTTCCCACTCAGCTGCGATCAGCCGGGAGTTCACGTGCATGCGCTCATGCCTCTCGCTCTCCGCCGCCTGCTGATTGGCTCGCTCGGGAAGAGAGCGTTACGGCGGCGAGATCATAGACACACCGAACTCTTCCCATATACGGCTCTGACCGCACGCTCCTCTCCCTCTTTTTTCTCTCTCGCGCTCGCGCGTCGACGGTGGCGCCGCATGGATTGCTTCCAGCTAGCAGCATACCTCGGCAAACCTCACTCATGAGGGCCCTTACTCACCCTCACTCACCCTCATCTTCACAGGTGAGGTGAGGGTGAGTGAGTTTCTGAACCAGGAAAATTCATGAGTGTGAGGGTGAGTGAGGGCCGTGAGGACTGCGAGGGCGGTGAGGGCCGTGAAGACTGTGAGGGCGGTGAGGGCCGTGAAGACTATGAGGGCCGTGAGGGCCGTGAGGGCGGTGAGGGCCGTGAGGGCCATGAGGGCTGTGAGGGTGGTGAGGGCCGTGAGGGCTGTGAGGGCCGTGAGGGCGGTGAGGGCCGTGAGGGCCATGAGGGCGGTGAGGGCGGTAAGGGGTATGAGGGCCATGAGTGCGTGAGAGGCGTGAGGGCGGTGAGTGGCGTAAGGGCCATGAGTGTGTGAGTGGTGTGAGGGCGGTGAGTGGTGTGAGGGCGGCGTGAGGGGTGTGAGGGCCATGAGTGCGGTGAGGGCAGTGAGTGGCATGAGAGGCGTGAGGGCCGTGAGGGTGGTCAGCGCATGAGGTGTGTGCATACCACGGCAAACCTCACTCATGAGGGCCCTCACTCACCCTCACTCACCCTCATCTTCACAGGTGAGGTGAGGTGAGTGAGTTTCTGAACCAGGAAAATTCATGAGTGTGAGGGTGAGTGAAGGCCGTGAGGGCTGTGAGGGCGGTGAGGGCCGTGAGGGCTGTGAGGGCGGTGAGGACCGTGAGGGCGGTGAGACCGTGAGGGCCATGAGGGCGGTGAGTGCCGTGAGGGCCGTGAGGGCGGTGAGGGCCGTGAGGGTCGTGAGGGCCATGAGGGCGGTGAGGGCGGTAAGGGGTATGAGGGCCATGAGTGCGTGAGGGGCGTGAGGGCGGTGAGTGGCGTGAGGGCCATGAGTGCGTGAGTGGTGTGAGGGCGGTGAGTGCGTGAGGGGTGTGAGGGCCATGAGTGCGTGAGGGCAGTGAGTGGCATGAGAGGTGTGAAGGCCGTGAGGGCGGTGAGTGCGTGAGGCCCCCTTCAGATTGAGCATCTTTCTCAGCAATTTTGGTGTTAATGGCGGGTTGTTCTCTAGCTTTCCCTAGATCGACACGAATAGCTGAGATCGGGTCCGGCTCGAAATAAGCAAGCAACGCGGAGCAATTCGAATACATTTGAAGCGGCTGCATCTAATCAGGGACGCAAAATTTTTACGTGATACCTCGTGCGGGTAATGATGACACCGAAAGACTTGGTTCTCGTTTGAAATCGATCGTTTTTTGGAAATAAACTGTTTCAGAAAGGTGCGTTAGTATTCTTAACGAGATTTAAATGCATAAAAACACGTTTATAACGCGTAATTGTGTCTAAATAGTGCAAGAAAAATAAAATTTTATGATGACGATGGCAAATTGCAGCCTCCGTGTGATCGCGGGCGGCGCGTGTTGCTGGTGTTGCGACGTAAAGTTTCTGGGCGAAATTTCCCCATCTGAAGCTGGCCTGAGTGGCGTGAGGGCCATGAGTGCGTGAGTGGCGTGAGGGCGGTGAGTGGCGTGAGGGCGGTGAGCGGCGTGAGGGCCGTGGGGGCGGTGAGGGCCGTGAGGGCGGTGAGGGCCGTGAGGGCGGTGAGGGCCGTGAGGGCGGTGAGTGGTGTGAGGGCTATGATTGCGTGAGGGCTATGATTGCGTGAGGGCTATGATTGCGTGAGGGCTATGAGTGCGTGAGGGCCGTGAGGGCCATGAGTGCGTGAGGGCCGTGAGGGCGGTGAGGGCCGTGAGGGCGGTGAGGGCGGTGAGGGCCGTGAGGGCGCTGAGTAGCGTGAGGGCGGTGAGTGGCGTGAGGGCCATTGGTGAGTGACGGGCGTGAGGGCCGTGAGGGCGGTGAGGGGCGTGAGGGGCGTGAGGGCCGTGAGGGGCGTGAGGGCCGTGAGGGCGGTGAGTGCGTGAGGGCCGTGAGGTTCAGTGAGGGTGAGTGAGGGGCTGAAGGTGAGTGTGACTGTGAGGGTGAGTGAGGGGCTGAAGGTGAGTGTAGCTGTGAGGGTGAGGGTGAGTGTGGAGCTTAGGTGAGTGTGGCTGTGAGGGTGAGGGTGAGTGAGGGCGACCTAAAATGCCGACCTCTGGGTGTGTGAGGGCCATGAGTGCGTGAGTGCGGTGAGTGCGTGAGGCACCCTTCAGATCGAGCATCTTTCTCAGCAAATTTGCTGTTAATAGCGGGTTGTTCTCTAGTTTTCCCTAGATCGACACGAATTGCTGAGATCGGGTGCGGCTCGGAATAAGCAAGCAACTCGGAGCAATTCGAATGCGTTTGAAGCGGCTGCATCCAATCAGGGACGCAACATTTTCATGTGATACCTCGTGCCGGTGATGATGACACCGAAAGACTTGGTTCTGGTTTGAAATAGATCGTTTTTTTGGAAATAAACTGTTTCAGAAAGGTGCATTAGTATTCCTGACGAGATTCAAATACATAAAAACACGTTTATAACGCGTAATTGTGTCTAAATAGTGCAAGAAAAATAAAATTTTATCATGACGATGGCAAATTGCAGCAATTGGTTGCTGCGTGTGATCGCGGGCGGCCCGTGTTGCTGGTGTTGTGACGTAAGGTTTCTGAGCGAATTTGCCCTATCTGAAGCTGGCCTGAGTGGCGTGAGGGCCATCAGTGCGTGAGGGCGTGAGGGGTGTGAGGGCCGCAAGGGCGGTGAGGCGCGCGAGGGCGGTGAGTGGCGTGAGGGCGGTGAGTGGCGTGAGGGCGGTGAGTGGCGTGAGG